>NW_027472581.1:29359689-30034689 GCF_030347505.1 Rhynchophorus ferrugineus | reverse complement strand
TAGAAAAGAGAACTTTTCAAAATTACGTGAAAAAAGTGCCAAGGGGGGACCGGGGGAATTTTTCAAAATTTCGAAATCCGACACAATCCGGTAAAAATTCGCCAGATTATTAAATAATATGTTGTAATTCTTATGATGAAAACCTGGTGTATCTATTCCTTACAGTTTTCGCATTATAGTCAAATTTGAGAAACCGGCGGTTAGGCAAATTTATCAATTTACAATGCGTCATATCTCAGAAACTATTTGAAGTAATTCAAAATGCTAGTAGCACTTTTAATCGGCGTACTTTGGAGTACATAATATGATAAAAGAAAAGAGAACTTTTCAAAATTACGTGAAAAAAGTGCAAAGGGGGGACCGGGGGAATTTTTCAAATTTCGAAATCCGACACATTCCGGTAAAAATTCGCCAGATTATTAAAAAATATGTTGTAATTCTTATGGTGAAAGTCCCGTTCCTCTATTCCTTACAGTTTTCGTAATATAGTCAAAATTGAGAAACCAGTAGATAGGCAACTTTATCAATTTACAATGCGTCATATCTCAGAAACTATTTGAAGTAATTCAAAATGCGAGTAGTACTTTTAATCTGCGTACTTTGGAGTACATAATATGATAAAAGAAACTAGAAATGAGAACTTATCAAAATTACGTGAAAAAAGTGCAAAGGGGGGACCGGGGGAATTTTTCAAGATTTCGAAATCCGACACAATCTGGTAAAAATTCGCCAGTTTATTAAAAAATATGTTGTAATTCTTATGGTGAAAGTCCTGTGCCTCTATTCCTTACAGTTTTCGCATTATAGTCAAAATTGTTAAACCGGCGGTTAGGCAAATTTATCAAATTACAATGCGTCATATCTCAGAAACAATTTGAAGTAATTCAAAATGCGAGTAGTACTTTCAATCGGCGTACTTTGGAGTACAAGATATAATAAAAGAAACTAGAAACGGAAACTTTTCAAAATTACGTAAAAAGAGTGCAAAGGGGGGACCGGGGGAATTTTTAAAAATTTCGAAACCCGACACAATCTGGTAAAAATTCGCCAGATTATTAAAAAATATGTTGTAATTCTTATGGTGAAAGTCCCGTTCCTCTATTCCTTACAGTTTTCGTATTATAGTCAAAATTGAGAAACCAGTAGATAGGCAAATTTATCAATTTACAATGCGTCATATCTCAGAAACTATTTGAAGTAATTCAAAATGCGAGTAGTACTTTTAATCTGTGTACTTTGGAGTACATAATATGATAAAAGGAACTAGAAAAGAGAACTTTTCAAAATTACGTGAAAAAAGGGCAAAGGGGAGACCGGGGTAATTTTCAATATTTCGAAATCCGACGCAATCCGGTAAAAATTCGCCAGATTATTAAAAAATATGTTGTAATTCTTATGGTGAAAGTCCCGTTCCTCTATTCCCTACAGTTTTCGCATTATAGTCAAATTTGAGAAACCGGCGGTTAGGCAAATTTATCAATTTACAATGCGTCATATCTCAGAAACTATTTGAAGTAATTCAAAATGCGAGTAGTACTTTTAATCGGCGTACTTTGGAGTACATAATATGATAAAAGGAACTAGAAAAGAGAACTTTTCAAAATTACGTGAAAAAAGTGCAAAGGGGGGACCGGGGGAATTTTTCAAAATTTCGAAATCCGACACAATCCGGTAAAAATTCGTCAGATTATTAAAAAATATGTTGTAATTCTTATGGTGAAAACCTGGTGTCTCTATTCCTTACAGTTTTCGCATTATAGTCAAATTTGAGAAACCGGCGGATAGGCAAATTTATCAATTTACAATGCGTCATATCTCAGAAACTATTTGAAGTAATTCAAAATGCGAGTAGCACTTTTATTCGGCGTACTTTGGAGTACATAATATGATAAAAGGAACTAGAAAAGAGAACTTTTCAAAATTACGTGAAAAAAGTGCAAAGGGGGGACCGGGGGAATTTTTCAAGATTTCGAAATCCGAAACAATCCGGTAAAAATTCGCCAGATTATTAAAAAATATGTTGTAATTCTTATGGTGAAAGTCCCGTTCCTCTATTCCTTACAGTTTTCGTATTATAGTCAAAATTGAGAAACCAGTAGATAGGCAAACTTATTAATTTACAATGCGTCATATCTCAGAAACTATTTGAAGTAATTCAAAATGCGAGTAGCACTTTTATTCGGCGTACTTTGGAGTACATAATATGATAAAAGGAACTAGAAAAGAGAACTTTTCAAAATTACGTGAAAAAAGTGCAAAGGGGGGACCGGGGGAATTTTTCAAGATTTCGAAATCCGAAACAATCCGGTAAAAATTCGCCAGATTATTAAAAAATATGTTGTAATTCTTATGGTGAAAGTCCCGTTCCTCTATTCCCTACAGTTTTCGCATTATAGTCAAATTTGAGAAACCGGCGGTTAGGCAAATTTATCAATTTACAATGCGTCATATCTCAGAAACTATTTGAAGTAATTCAAAATGCGAGTAGTACTTTTAATCGGCGTACTTTGGAGTACATAATATGATAAAAGGAACTAGAAAAGAGAACTTTTCAAAATTACGTGAAAAAAGTGCAAAGGGGGGACCGGGGGAATTTTTCAAAATTTCGAAATCCGACACAATCCGGTAAAAATTCGTCAGATTATTAAAAAATATGTTGTAATTCTTATGGTGAAAACCTGGTGTCTCTATTCCTTACAGTTTTCGCATTATAGTCAAATTTGAGAAACCGGCTGATAGGCAAATTTATCAATTTACAATGCGTCATATCTCAGAAACTATTTGAAGTAATTCAAAATGCGAGTAGCACTTTTATTCGGCGTACTTTGGAGTACATAATATGATAAAAGGAACTAGAAAAGAGAACTTTTCAAAATTACGTGAAAAAAGTGCAAAGGGCGGACCGGGGGAATTTTTCAATATTTCGAAATCCGACGCAATCCATTAAAAATTCGCCAGATTATTAAAAAATATGTTGTAATTCTTATGGTGAAAGTCCCGTTCCTCTATTCCCTACAGTTTTCGCATTATAGTCAAATTTGAGAAACCGGCCGTTAGGCAAATTTATCAATTTACAATGCGTCATATCTCAGAAACTATTTGAAGTAATTCAAAAAGCGAGTAGTACTTTTAATCGGCGTACTTTGGAGTACATAATATGATAAAAGGAACCAGAAAAGAGAACTTTTCAAAATTATGTGAAAAATGTGCAAAGGGGGGACCGGGGGAATTTTTCAAGATTTCGAAATCCGACACAATCCGGTAAAAATTCGCCAGATTATTAAAAAATATGTTGTAATTCTTATGGTGAGAGTCCCGTTCCTCTATTCCTTACAGTTTTCGTATTATAGTCAAAATTGAGAAACCAGTAGATAGGCAACTTTATCAATTTACAATGCGTCATATCTCAGAAACTATTTGAAGTAACTCAAAATGCGAGTAGTACTTTTAATCTGCGTACTTTGGAGTACATAATATGATAAAAGAAACTAGAAATGAGAACTTATCAAAATTACGTGAAAAAAGTGCAAAGGGGGGACCGGGGGAATTTTTCAAGATTTCGAAATCCGACACAATCTGGTAAAAATTCGCCAGTTTATTAAAAAATATGTTGTAATTCTTATGGTGAAAGTCCTGTGCCTCTATTCCTTACAGTTTTCGCATTATAGTCAAAATTGTTAAACCGGCGGTTAGGCAAATTTATCAATTTACAATGCGTCATATCTCAGAAACTATTTGAAGTAATTCAAAATGCGGGTAGCACTTTTAATCGGCGTACTTTGGAGTACATAATATGATAAAAGGAACTAGAAAAGAGAACTTTTCAAAATTACGTGAAAAAAGTGCAAAGGGGGGACCGGGGGAATTTTTCAAGATTTCGAAATCCGAAACAATCCGGTTAAAATTCGCCAGATTATTAAAAAATATGTTGTAATTCTTATGGTGAAAGTCCTGTTCCTCTATTCCTTACAGTTTTCGTATTATAGTCAAAATTGAGAAACCAGTAGATAGGCAAATTTATTAATTTACAATGCGTCATATCTCAGAAACTATTTGAAGTAATTCAAAATGCGAGTAGTACTTTTAATCGGCGTACTTTGGAGTACATAATATGATAAAAGGAACTAGGAAAGAGAATTTTTTAAAATTATGTGAAAAAAGTGCAAAGGGGGGAACGGGGGAATTTTTCAAGATTTCGAAATCCGACACAATCCGGTAAAAATTCGCCAGATTATTAAAAAATATGTTGTAATTCTTATGGTGAAAACCTGGTGTCTCTATTCCCTACAGTTTTCGCATTATAGTCAAATTTGAGAAACCGGCGGTTAGGCAAATTTATCAATTTACAATGCGTCATATCTCAGAAACTATTTGAAGTAATTCAAAATGCGAGTAGTACTTTTAATCGGCGTACTTTGGAGTACATAATATGATAAAAGGAACTAGAAAAGAGAACTTTTCAAAATTACGTGAAAAATGTGCAAAGGGGGGACCGGGGGAATTTTTCAAGATTTCGAAATCCGACACAATCCGGTAAAAATTCGCCAGATTATTAAAAAATATGTTGTAATTCTTATGGTGAAAGTCCCGTTCCACTATTCCTTACAGTTTTCGTATTCTAGTCAAAATTGAGAAACCAGTAGATAGGCAACTTTATCAATTTACAATGCGTCATATCTCAGAAACTATTTGAAGTAATTCAAAATGCGAGTAGTACTTTTAATCTGCGTACTTTGGAGTACATAATATGATAAAAGAAACTAAAAATGAGAACTTATCAAAATTACGTGAAAAAAGTGCAAAGGGGGGACCGGGGGAATTTTTCAAGATTTCGAAATCCGACACAATCTGGTAAAAATTCGCCAGTTTATTAAAAAATATGTTGTAATTCTTATGGTGAAAGTCCTGTGCCTCTATTCCTTACAGTTTTCGCATTATAGTCAAAATTGTTAAACCGGCAGTTAGGCAAATTTATCAAATTACAATGCGTCATATCTCAGAAACAATTTGAAGTAATTCAAAATGCGAGTAGTACTTTCAATCGGCGTACTTTGGAGTACAAGATATGATAAAAGAAACTAGAAACGGAAACTTTTCAAAATTACGTGAAAAAAGTGCAAAGGGGGGACCGGGGGAATTTTTCAAGATTTCGAAACCCGACACAATCTGGTAAAAATTCGCCAGATTATTAAAAAATATGTTGTAATTCTTATGGTGAAAGTCCCGTTCCTCTATTCCTTACAGTTTTCGTATTATAGTCAAAATTGAGAAACCAGTAGATAGGCAAATTTATCAATTTACAATGCGTCATATCTCAGAAACTATTTGAAGTAACTCAAAATGCGAGTAGTACTTTTAATCTGCGTACTTTGGAGTACATAATATGATAAAAGGAACTAGAAAAGAGAACTTTTCAAAATTACGTGAAAAATGTGCAAAGGGGGGACCGGGGGAATTTTTCAAGATTTCGAAATCCGACACAATCCGGTAAAAATTCGCCAGATTATTAAAAAATATGTTGTAATTCTTATGGTGAAAGTCCCGTTCCTCTATTCCTTACAGTTTTCGTATTATAGTCAAAATTGAGAAACCAGTAGATAGGCAAATTTATTAATTTACAATGCGTCATATCTCAGAAACTATTTGAAGTAATTCAAAATGCGAGTATTACTTTTAATCGGCGTACTTTGGAGTACATAATATGATAAAAGGAACTAGAAAAGAGAACTTTTCAAAATTACGTGAAAAAAGTGCAAAGGGCGGACCGGGGGAATTTTTCAATATTTCGAAATCCGACGCAATCCATTAAAAATTCGCCAGATTATTAAAAAATATGTTGTAATTCTTATGGTGAAAGTCCCGTTCCTCTATTCCCTACAGTTTTCGCATTATAGTCAAATTTGAGAAACCGGCGGTTAGGCAAATTTATCAATTTACAATGCGTCATATCTCAGAAACTATTTGAAGTAATTCAAAATGCGAGTAGTACTTTTAATCGGCGTACTTTGGAGTACATAATATGATAAAAGGAACTAGAAAAGATAACTTTTCAAAATTACGTGAAAAAAGTGCGAAGGGGGGACCGGAGGAATTTTTCAAGATTTCGAAATCCGACACAATCCGGTAAAAATTCGCCAGATTATTAAAAAATATGTTGTAATTCTTATGGTGAAAGTCCCGTTCCTCTATTCCTTACAGTTTTCGTATTATAGTCAAAATTGAGAAACCAGTAGATAGGCAACTTTATCAATTTACAATGCGTCATATCTCAGAAACTATTTGAAGTAACTCAAAATGCGAGTAGTACTTTTAATCTGCGTACTTTGGAGTACATAATATGATAAAAGAAACTAGAAATGAGAACTTATCAAAATTACGTGAAAAAAGTGCAAAGGGGGGACCGGGGGAATTTTTCAAGATTTCGAAATCCGACACAATCTGGTAAAAATTCGCCAGTTTATTAAAAAATATGTTGTAATTCTTATGGTGAAAGTCCTGTGCCTCTATTCCTTACAGATTTCGCATTATAGTCAAAATTGTTAAACCGGCGGTTAGGCAAATTTATCAATTTACAATGCGTCATATCTCAGAAACTATTTGAAGTAATTCAAAATGCGGGTAGCACTTTTAATCGGCGTACTTTGGAGTACATAATATGATAAAAGGAACTAGAAAAGAGAACTTTTCAAAATTACGTGAAAAAAGTGCAAAGGGGGACCGGGGGAATTTTTCAAGATTTCGAAATCCGAAACAATCCGGTTACAATTCGCCAGATTATTAAAAAATATGTTGTAATTCTTATGGTGAAAGTCCTGTTCCTCTATTCCTTACAGTTTTCGTATTATAGTCAAAATTGAGAAACCAGTAGATAGGCAAATTTATAAATTTACAATGCGTCATATCTCAGAAACTATTTGAAGTAATTCAAAATGCGAGTAGTACTTTTAATCGGCGTACTTTGGAGTACATAATATGATAAAAGGAACTAGGAAAGAGAATTTTTTAAAATTATGTGAAAAAAGTGCAAAGGGGGGAACGGGGGAATTTTTCAAGATTTCGAAATCCGACACAATCCGGTAAAAATTCGCCAGATTATTAAAAAATATGTTGTAATTCTTATGGTGAAAACCTGGTGTCTCTATTCCCTACAGTTTTCGCATTATAGTCAAATTTGAGAAACCGGCGGTTAGGCAAATTTATCAATTTACAATGCGTCATATCTCAGAAACTATTTGAAGTAATTCAAAATGCGAGTAGTACTTTTAATCGGCGTACTTTGGAGTACATAATATGATAAAAGGAACTAGAAAAGAGAACTTTTCAAAATTACGTGAAAAATGTGCAAAGGGGGGACCGGGGGAATTTTTCAAGATTTCGAAATCCGACACAATCCGGTAAAAATTCGCCAGATTATTAAAAAATATGTTGTAATTCTTATGGTGAAAGTCCCGTTCCACTATTCCTTACAGTTTTCGTATTCTAGTCAAAATTGAGAAACCAGTAGATAGGCAAATTTATCAATTTACAATGCGTCATATCTCAGAAACAATTTGAAGTAATTCAAAATGCGAGTAGTACTTTTAATCTGCGTACTTTGGAGTACATAATATGATAGAAGGAACTAGAAAAGAGAACTTTTCAAAATTACGTGAAAAAAGTGCCAAGGGGGGACCGGGGGAATTTTTCAAAATTTCGAAATCCGACACAATCCGGTAAAAATTCGCCAGATTATTAAATAATATGTTGTAATTCTTATGATGAAAACCTGGTGTATCTATTCCTTACAGTTTTCGCATTATAGTCAAATTTGAGAAACCGGCGGTTAGGCAAATTTATCAATTTACAATGCGTCATATCTCAGAAACTATTTGAAGTAATTCAAACTGCGAGTAGCACTTTTAATCGGCGTACTTTGGAGTACATAATATGATAAAAGGAACTAGAAAAGAGAACTTTTCAAAATTACGTGAAAAAAGTGCAAAGGGGGGACCGGGGGAATTTTTCAAATTTCGAAATCCGACACAATCCGGTAAAAATTCGCCAGATTATTAAAAAATATGTTGTAATTCTTATGGTGAAAGTCCCGTTCCTCTATTCCTTACAGTTTTCGTAATATAGTCAAAATTGAGAAACCAGTAGATAGGCAAATTTATCAATTTACAATGCGTCATATCTCAGAAACTATTTGAAGTAATTCAAAATGCGAGTAGTACTTTTAATCGGCGTACTTTGGAGTACATAATATGATAAAAGGAACTAGAAAAGAGAACTTTTCAAAATTACGTGAAAAAAGGGCAAAGGGGAGACCGGGGGAATTTTTCAATATTTCGAAATCCGACGAAATCCGGTAAAAATTCGCCAGATTATTAAAAAATATGTTGTAATTCTTATGGTGAAAGTCCCGTTCCTCTATTCCCTACAGTTTTCGCATTATAGTCAAATTTGAGAAACCGGCGGTTAGGCAAATTTATCAATTTACAATGCGTCATATCTCAGAAACTATTTGAAGTAATTCAAAATGCGAGTAGTACTTTTAATCGGCGTACTTTGGAGTACATAATATGATAAAAGGAACTAGAAAAGAGAACTTTTCAAAATTACGTGAAAAAAGTGCAAAGGGGGGACCGGGGGAATTTTTCAAATTTCGAAATCCGACACAATCCGGTAAAAATTCGCCAGATTATTAAAAAATATGTTGTAATTCTTATGGTGAAAGTCCCGTTCCTCTATTCCTTACAGTTTTCGTAATATAGTCAAAATTGAGAAACCAGTAGATAGGCAACTTTATCAATTTACAATGCGTCATATCTCAGAAACTATTTGAAGTAATTCAAAATGCGAGTAGTACTTTTAATCTGCGTACTTTGGAGTACATAATATGATAAAAGAAACAAGAAATGAGAACTTATCAAAATTACGTGAAAAAAGTGCAAAGGGGGGACCGGGGGAATTTTTCAAGATTTCGAAATCCGACACAATCTGGTAAAAATTCGCCAGTTTATTAAAAAATATGTTGTAATTCTTATGGTGAAAGTCCTGTGCCTCTATTCCTTACAGTTTTCGCATTATAGTCAAAATTGTTAAACCGGCGGTTAGGCAAATTTATCAAATTACAATGCGTCATATCTCAGAAACAATTTGAAGTAATTCAAAATGCGAGTAGTACTTTCAATCGGCGTACTTTGGAGTACAAGATATGATAAAAGAAACTAGAAACGGAAACTTTTCAAAATTACGTGAAAAAAGTGCAAAGGGGGGACCGGGGGAATTTTTCAAGATTTCGAAACCCGACACAATTTGGTAAAAATTCGCCAGATTATTAAAAAATATGTTGTAATTCTTATGGTGAAAGTCCCGTTCCTCTATTCCTTACAGTTTTCGTATTATAGTCAAAATTGAGAAACCAGTAGATAGGCAAATTTATCAATTTACAATGCGTCATATCTCAGAAACTATTTTAAGTAATTCAAAATGCGAGTAGTACTTTTAATCGGCGTACTTTGGAGTACATAATATGATAAAAGGAACTAGAAAAGAGAACTTTTCAAAATTACGTGAAAAAAGGGCAAAGGGGAGACCGGGGGAATTTTTCAATATTTCGAAATCCGACGCAATCCGGTAAATTTCGCCAGATTATTAAAAAATATGTTGTAATTCTTATGGTGAAAGTCCCGTTCCTATATTCCCTACAGTTTTCGCATTATAGTCAAATTTGAGAAACCGGCGGTTAGGCAAATTTATCAATTTACAATGCGTCATATCTCAGAAACTATTTGAAGTAATTCAAAATGCGAGTAGTACTTTTAATCGGCGTACTTTGGAGTATATAATATGATAAAAGGAACTAGAAAAGAGAACTTTTCAAAATTACGTGAAAAAAGTGCAAAGGGGGGACCGGGGGAATTTTTCAAATTTCGAAATCCGACACAATCCGGTAAAAATTCGCCAGATTATTAAAAAATATGTTGTAATTCTTATGGTGGAAGTCCCGTTCCTCTATTCCTTACAGTTTTCGTAATATAGTCAAAATTGAGAAACCAGTAGATAGGCAACTTTATCAATTTACAATGCGTCATATCTCAGAAACTATTTGAAGTAATTCAAAATGCGAGTAGTACTTTTAATCGGCGTACTTTGGAGTACATAATATGATAAAAGAAACTAGAAATGAGAACTTATCAAAATTACGTGAAAAAAGTGCAAAGGGGGGACCGGGGGAATTTTTCAAGATTCCGAAATCCGACACAATCTGGTAAAAATTCGCCAGTTTATTAAAAAATATGTTGTAATTCCTATGGTGAAAGTCCTGTGCCTCTATTCCTTACAATTTTCGCATTATAGTCAAAATTGTTAAACCGGCGGTTAGGCAAATTTATCAAATTACAATGCGTCATATCTCAGAAACAATTTGAAGTAATTCAAAATTCGAGTAGTACTTTCAATCGGCGTACTTTGGAGTACAAGATATGATAAAAGAAACTAGAAACGGAAACTTTTCAAAATTACGTGAAAAAAGTGCAAAGGGGGGACCGGGGGAATTTTTCAAGATTTCGAAACCCGACACAATCTGGTAAAAATTCGCCAGATTATTAAAAAATATGTTGTAATTCTTATGGTGAAAGTCCCGTTCCTCTATTCCTTACAGTTTTCGTATTATAGTCAAAATTGAGAAACCAGTAGATAGGCAAATTTATCAATTTACAATGCGTCATATCTCAGAAACTATTTGAAGTAATTCAAAATGCGAGTAGTACTTTTAATCGGCGTACTTTGGAGTACATAATATGATAAAAGGAACTAGAAAAGAGAACTTTTCAAAATTACGTGAAAAAAGGGCAAAGGGGAGACCGGGGGAATTTTTCAATATTTCGAAATCCGACGCAATCCGGTAAAAATTCGCCAGATTATTAAAAAATATGTTGTAATTCTTATGGTGAAAGTCCCGTTCCTCTATTCCCTACAGTTTTCGCATTATAGTCAAATTTGAGAAACCGGCGGTTAGGCAAATTTATCAATTTACAATGCGTCATATCTCAGAAACTATTTGAAGTAATTCAAAATGCGAGTAGTACTTTTAATCGGCGTACTTTGGAGTACATAATATGATAAAAGGAACTAGAAAAGAGAACTTTTCAAAATTACGTGAAAAAAGTGCAAAGGGGGGACCGGGGGAATTTTTCAAGATTTCGAAATCCGACACAATCCGGTAAAAATTCGTCAGATTATTAAAAAATATGTTGTAATTCTTATGGTGAAAACCTGGTGTCTCTATTCCTTACAGTTTTCGCATTATAGTCAAATTTGAGAAACCGGCGGATAGGCAAATTTATCAATTTACAATGCGTCATATCTCAGAAACTATTTGAAGTAATTCAAAATGCGAGTAGCACTTTTAATCGGCGTACTTTGGAGTACATAATATGATAAAAGGAACTAGAAAAGAGAACTTTTCAAAATTACGTGAAAAAAGTGCAAAGGGGGGACCGGGGGAATTTTTCAAGATTTCGAAATCCGAAACAATCCGGTAAAAATTCGCCAGATTATTAAAAAATATGTTGTAATTCTTATGGTAAAAGTCCCGTTCCTCTATTCCTTACAGTTTTCGTATTATAGTCAAAATTGAGAAACCAGTAGATAGGCAAATTTATTAATTTACAATGCGTCATATCTCAGAAACTATTTGAAGTAATTCAAAATGCGAGTAGTACTTTTAATCGGCGTACTTTGGAGTACATAATATGATAAAAGGAACTAGAAAAGAGAACTTTTCAAAATTACGTAAAAAAAGTGCAAAGGGGTGACCGGGGGAATTTTTCAAGATTTCGAAATCCGACACAATCCGGTAAAAATTCGCCAGATTATTAAAAAATATGTTGTAATTCTTATGGTGAAAGTCCCGTTCCACTATTCCTTACAGTTTTCGTATTCTAGTCAAAATTGAGAAACCAGTAGATAGGCAAATTTATCAATTTACAATGCGTCATATCTCAGAAACTATTTGAAGTAATTCAAAATGCGAGTAGTACTTTTAATCTGCGTACTTTGGAGTACATAATATGATAGAAGGAACTAGAAAAGAGAACTTTTCAAAATTACGTGAAAAAAGTGCCAAGGGGGGACCGGGGGAATTTTTCAAAATTTCGAAATCCGACACAATCCGGTAAAAATTCGCCAGATTATTAAAAAATATGTTGTAATTCTTATGATGAAAACCTGGTGTATCTATTCCTTACAGTTTTCGCATTATAGTCAAATTTGAGAAACCGGCGGTTAGGCAAATTTATCAATTTACAATGCGTCATATCTCAGAAACTATTTGAAGTAATTCAAAATGCGAGTAGCACTTTTAATCGGCGTACTTTGGAGTACATAATATGATAAAAGGAACTAGAAAAGAGAACTTTTCAAAATTACGTGAAAAAAGTGCAAAGGGGGGACCGGGGGAATTTTTCAAATTTCGAAATCCGACACAATCCGGTAAAAATTCGCCAGATTATTAAAAAATATGTTGTAATTCTTGTGGTGAAAGTCCCGTTCCTCTATTCCTTACAGTTTTCGTATTATAGTCAAAATTGAGAAACCAGTAGATAGGCAACTTTATCAATTTACAATGCGTCATATCTCAGAAACTATTTGAAGTAATTCAAAATGCCAGTAGTACTTTTAATCTTCGTACTTTGGAGTACATAATATGATAAAAGGAACTAGAAAAGAGAACTTTTCAAAATTACGTGAAAAAAGTGCAAAGGGGGGACCGGGGGAATTTTTCAAGATTTCGAAATCCGACACAATCTGGTAAAAATTCGCCAGTTTATTAAAAAATATGTTGTAATTCCTATGGTGAAAGTCCTGTGCCTCTATTCCTTACAGTTTTCGCATTATAGTCAAAATTGTTAAACCGGCGGTTAGGCAAATTTATCAAATTACAATGCGTCATATCTCAGAAACAATTTGAAGTAATTCAAAATGCGAGTAGTACTTTCAATCGGCGTACTTTGGAGTACAAGATATGATAAAAGAAACTAGAAACGGAAACTTTTCAAAATTACGTGAAAAAAGTGCAAAGGGGGGACCGGGGGAATTTTTCAAGATTTCGAAACCCGACACAATCTGGTAAAAATTCGCCAGATTATTAAAAAATATGTTGTAATTCTTATGGTGAAAGTCCCGTTCCTCTATTCCTTACAGTTTTCGTATTATAGTCAAAATTGAGAAACCAGTAGATAGGCAAATTTATCAATTTACAATGCGTCATATCTCAGAAACTATTTGAAGTAATTCAAAATGCGAGTAGTACTTTTAATCGGCGTACTTTGGAGTACATAATATGATAAAAGGAACTAGAAAAGAGAACTTTTCAAAATTACGTGAAAAAAGGGCAAAGGGGAGACCGGGGGAATTTTTCAATATTTCGAAATCCGACGCAATCCGGTAAAAATTCGCCAGATTATTAAAAAATATGTTGTAATTCTTATGGTGAAAGTCCCGTTCCTCTATTCCCTACAGTTTTCGCATTATAGTCAAATTTGAGAAACCGGCGGTTAGGCAAATTTATCAATTTACAATGCGTCATATCTCAGAAACTATTTGAAGTAATTCAAAATGCGAGTAGTACTTTTAATCGGCGTACTTTGGAGTACATAATATGATAAAAGGAACTAGAAAAGAGAACTTTTCAAAATTACGTGAAAAAAGTGCAAAGGGGGGACCGGGGGAATTTTTCAAGATTTCGAAATCCGACACAATCCGGTAAAAATTCGTCAGATTATTAAAAAATATGTTGTAATTCTTATGGTGAAAACCTGGTGTCTCTATTCCTTACAGTTTTCGCATTATAGTCAAATTTGAGAAACCGGCGGATAGGCAAATTTATCAATTTACAATGCGTCATATCTCAGAAACTATTTGAAGTAATTCAAAATGCGAGTAGCACTTTTAATCGGCGTACTTTGGAGTACATAATATGATAAAAGGAACTAGAAAAGAGAACTTTTCAAAATTACGTGAAAAAAGTGCAAAGGGGGGACCGGGGGAATTTTTCAAGATTTCGAAATCCGAAACAATCCGGTAAAAATTCGCCAGATTATTAAAAAATATGTTGTAATTCTTATGGTAAAAGTCCCGTTCCTCTATTCCTTACAGTTTTCGTATTATAGTCAAAATTGAGAAACCAGTAGATAGGCAAATTTATTAAATTACAATGCGTCATATCTCAGAAACTATTTGAAGTAATTCAAAATGCGAGTAGTACTTTTAATCGGCGTACTTTGGAGTACATAATATGATAAAAGGAACTAGAAAAGAGAACTTTTCAAAAT
The DNA here is from genome assembly GCF_030347505.1 of Rhynchophorus ferrugineus. Lineage (NCBI taxonomy): Eukaryota > Metazoa > Arthropoda > Insecta > Coleoptera > Curculionidae > Rhynchophorus > Rhynchophorus ferrugineus. The sequence goes on along the minus strand of NW_027472581.1, from coordinate 30,020,371 downwards.
TACGTAAAAAAAGTGCAAAGGGGTGACCGGGGGAATTTTTCAAGATTTCGAAATCCGACACAATCCGGTAAAAATTCGCCAGATTATTAAAAAATATGTTGTAATTCTTATGGTGAAAGTCCCGTTCCACTATTCCTTACAGTTTTCGTATTCTAGTCAAAATTGAGAAACCAGTAGATAGGCAAATTTATCAATTTACAATGCGTCATATCTCAGAAACTATTTGAAGTAATTCAAAATGCGAGTAGTACTTTTAATCTGCGTACTTTGGAGTACATAATATGATAGAAGGAACTAGAAAAGAGAACTTTTCAAAATTACGTGAAAAAAGTGCCAAGGGGGGACCGGGGGAATTTTTCAAAATTTCGAAATCCGACACAATCCGGTAAAAATTCGCCAGATTATTAAAAAATATGTTGTAATTCTTATGATGAAAACCTGGTGTATCTATTCCTTACAGTTTTCGCATTATAGTCAAATTTGAGAAACCGGCGGTTAGGCAAATTTATCAATTTACAATGCGTCATATCTCAGAAACTATTTGAAGTAATTCAAAATGCGAGTAGCACTTTTAATCGGCGTACTTTGGAGTACATAATATGATAAAAGGAACTAGAAAAGAGAACTTTTCAAAATTACGTGAAAAAAGTGCAAAGGGGGGACCGGGGGAATTTTTCAAATTTCGAAATCCGACACAATCCGGTAAAAATTCGCCAGATTATTAAAAAATATGTTGTAATTCTTGTGGTGAAGGTCCCGTTCCTCTATTCCTTACAGTTTTCGTATTATAGTCAAAATTGAGAAACCAGTAGATAGGCAACTTTATCAATTTACAATGCGTCATATCTCAGAAACTATTTGAAGTAATTCAAAATGCCAGTAGTACTTTTAATCTTCGTACTTTGGAGTACATAATATGATAAAAGGAACTAGAAAAGAGAACTTTTCAAAATTACGTGAAAAAAGTGCAAAGGGGGGACCGGGGGAATTTTTCAAATTTCGAAATCCGACACAATCCGGTAAAAATTCGCCAGATTATTAAAAAATATGTTGTAATTCTTATGGTGAAAGTCCCGTTCCTCTATTCCCTACAGTTTTCACATTATAGTCAAATTTGAGAAACCGGCGGTTAGGCAAATTTATCAATTTACAATGCGTCATATCTCAGAAACTATTTGAAGTAATTCAAAATGCGAGTAGCACTTTTAATCGGCGTACTTTGGAGTACATAATATGATAAAAGGAACTAGAAAAGAGAACTTTTCAAAATTACGTGAAAAAAGTGCAAAGGGGGGACCGGGGGAATTTTTCAAATTTCGAAATCCGACACAATCCGGTAAAAATTCGCCAGATTATTAAAAAATATGTTGTAATTCTTGTGGTGAAAGTCCCGTTCCTCTATTCCTTACAGTTTTCGTATTATAGTCAAAATTGAGAAACCAGTAGATAGGCAACTTTATCAATTTACAATGCGTCATATCTCAGAAACTATTTGAAGTAATTCAAAATGCGAGTAGTACTTTTAATCGGCGTACTTTGGAGTACATAATATGATAAAAGGAACTAGAAAAGAGAACTTTTCAAAATTACGTAAAAAAAGTGCAAAGGGGTGACCGGGGGAATTTTTCAAGATTTCGAAATCCGACACAATCCGGTAAAAATTCGCCAGATTATTAAAAAATATGTTGTAATTCTTATGGTGAAAGTCCCGTTCCACTATTCCTTACAGTTTTCGTATTCTAGTCAAAATTGAGAAACCAGTAGATAGGCAAATTTATCAATTTACAATGCGTCATATCTCAGAAACTATTTGAAGTAATTCAAAATGCGAGTAGTACTTTTAATCTGCGTACTTTGGAGTACATAATATGATAGAAGGAACTAGAAAAGAGAACTTTTCAAAATTACGTGAAAAAAGTGCCAAGGGGGGACCGGGGGAATTTTTCAAAATTTCGAAATCCGACACAATCCGGTAAAAATTCGCCAGATTATTAAAAAATATGTTGTAATTCTTATGATGAAAACCTGGTGTATCTATTCCTTACAGTTTTCGCATTATAGTCAAATTTGAGAAACCGGCGGTTAGGCAAATTTATCAATTTACAATGCGTCATATCTCAGAAACTATTTGAAGTAATTCAAAATGCGAGTAGCACTTTTAATCGGCGTACTTTGGAGTACATAATATGATAAAAGGAACTAGAAAAGAGAACTTTTCAAAATTACGTGAAAAAAGTGCAAAGGGGGGACCGGGGGAATTTTTCAAATTTCGAAATCCGACACAATCCGGTAAAAATTCGGCAGATTATTAAAAAATATGTTGTAATTCTTGTGGTGAAAGTCCCGTTCCTCTATTCCTTACAGTTTTCGTATTATAGTCAAAATTGAGAAACCAGTAGATAGGCAACTTTATCAATTTACAATGCGTCATATCTCAGAAACTATTTGAAGTAATTCAAAATGCCAGTAGTACTTTTAATCTTCGTACTTTGGAGTACATAATATGATAAAAGGAACTAGAAAAGAGAACTTTTCAAAATTACGTGAAAAAAGTGCAAAGGGGGGACCGGGGGAATTTTTCAAATTTCGAAATCCGACACAATCCGGTAAAAATTCGCCAGATTATTAAAAAATATGTTGTAATTCTTATGGTGAAAGTCCCGTTCCTCTATTCCCTACAGTTTTCACATTATAGTCAAATTTGAGAAACAATGCGTCATATCTCAGAAACTATTTGAAGTAATTCAAAATGCGAGTAGCACTTCTAATCGGCGTACTTTGGAGTACATAATATGATAAAAGGAACTAGAAAAGAGAACTTTTCAAAATTACGTGAAAAAAGTGCAAAGGGGGGACCGGGGGAATTTTTCAAATTTCGAAATCCGACACAATCCGGTAAAAATTCGCCAGATTATTAAAAAATATGTTGTAATTCTTATGGTGAAAGTCCCGTTCCTCTATTCCTTACAGTTTTCGTAATATAGTCAAAATAGAGAAACCAGTAGATAGCCAACTTTATCAATTTACAATGCGTCATATCTCAGAAACTATTTGAAGTAATTCAAAATGCGAGTAGTACTTTTAATCTGCGTACTTTGGAGTACATAATATGATAAAAGAAATTAGAAATGAGAACTTATCAAAATTACGTGAAAAAAGTGCAAAGGGGGGACCGGGGGAATTTTTCAAGATTTCGAAATCCGACACAATCTGGTAAAAATTCGCCAGTTTATTAAAAAATATGTTGTAATTCTTATGGTGAAAGTCCCGTTCCTCTATTCCCTACAGTTTTCGCATTATAGTCAAATTTGAGAAACCGGCGGTTAGGCAAATTTATCAATTTACAATGTGTCATATCTCAGAAACTATTTGAAGTAATTCAAAATGCGAGTAGTACTTTTAATCGGCGTACTTTGGAGTACATAATATGATAAAAGGAACTAGAAAAGAGAACTTTTCAAAATTACGTGAAAAAAGTGCAAAGGGGGGACCGGGGGAATTATTCAAGATTTCGAAATCCGACACAATCCGGTAAAAATTCGTCAGATTATTAAAAAATATGTTGTAATTCTTATGGTGAAAACCTGGTGTCTTTATTCCTTACAGTTTTCGCATTATAGTCAAATTTGAGAAACCGGCGGATAGGCAAATTTATCAATTTACAATGCGTCATATCTCAGAAACTATTTGAAGTAATTCAAAATGCGAGTAGTACTTTTAATCGGCGTACTTTGGAGTACATAATATGATAAAAGGAACTAGGAAAGAGAATTTTTTAAAATTATGTGAAAAAAGTGCAAAGGGGGGAACGGGGGAATTTTTCAAGATTTCGAAATCCGACACAATCCGGTAAAAATTCGCCAGATTATTAAAAAATATGTTGTAATTCTTATGGTGAAAACCTGGTGTCTCTATTCCCTACAGTTTTCGCATTATAGTCAAATTTGAGAAACCGGCGGTTAGGCAAATTTATCAATTTACAATGCGTCATATCTCAGAAACTATTTGAAGTAATTCAAAATGCGAGTAGTACTTTTAATCGGCGTACTTTGGAGTACATAATATGATAAAAGGAACTAGAAAAGAGAACTTTTCAAAATTACGTGAAAAATGTGCAAAGGGGGGACCGGGGGAATTTTTCAAGATTTCGAAATCCGACACAATCCGGTAAAAATTCGCCAGATTATTAAAAAATATGTTGTAATTCTTATGGTGAAAGTCCCGTTCCACTATTCCTTACAGTTTTCGTATTCTAGTCAAAATTGAGAAACCAGTAGATAGGCAAATTTATCAATTTACAATGCGTCATATCTCAGAAACAATTTGAAGTAATTCAAAATGCGAGTAGTACTTTTAATCTGCGTACTTTGGAGTACATAATATGATAGAAGGAACTAGAAAAGAGAACTTTTCAAAATTACGTGAAAAAAGTGCCAAGGGGGGACCGGGGGAATTTTTCAAGATTCCGAAATCCGACACAATCCGGTAAAAATTCGCCAGATTATTAAAAAATATGTTGTAATTCTTATGGTGAAAGTCCCGTTCCACTATTCCTTACAGTTTTCTTATTCTAGTCAAAATTGAGAAACCAGTAGATAGGCAAATTTATCAATTTATAATGCGTCATATCTCAGAAACAATTTGAAGTAATTCAAAATGCGAGTAGTACTTTTAATCGGCGTACTTTGGAGTACATAATATGATAAAAGGAACTAGAAAAGAGAACTTTTCAAAATTACGTGAAAAATGTGCAAAGGGGGGACCGGGGGAATTTTTCAAATTTCGAAATCCGACACAATCCGGTAAAAATTCGCCAGATTATTAAAAAATATGTTGTAATTCTTATGGTGAAAACCTGGTGTCTCTATTCCCTACAGTTTTCGCATTATAGTCAAATTTGAGAAACCGGCGGTTAGGCAAATTTATCAAATTACAATGCGTCATATCTCAGAAACAATTTGAAGTAATTCAAAATGCGAGTAGTACTTTCAATCGGCGTACTTTGGAGTACAAGGTATGATAAAAGAAACTAGAAACGGAAACTTTTCAAAATTACGTGAAAAAAGTGCAAAGGGGGGACCGGGGGAATTTTTCAAGATTTCGAAACCCGACACAATCTGGTAAAAATTCGCCAGATTATTAAAAAATATGTTGTAATTCTTATGGTGAAAGTCCCGTTCCTCTATTCCTTACAGTTTTCGTATTATAGTCAAAATTGAGAAACCAGTAGATAGGCAAATTTATCAATTTACAATGCGTCATATCTCAGAAACTATTTGAAGTAATTCAAAATGCGAGTAGTACTTTTAATCGGCGTACTTTGGAGTACATAATATGATAAAAGGAACTAGAAAAGAGAACTTTTCAAAATTACGTGAAAAAAGGGCAAAGGGGAGACCGGGGGAATTTTTCAATATTTCGAAATCCGACGCAATCCGGTAAAAATTCGCCAGATTATTAAAAAATATGTTGTAATTCTTATAGTGAAAGTCCCGTTCCTCTATTCCCTACAGTTTTCGCATTATAGTCAAATTTGAGAAACCGGCGGTTAGGCAAATTTATCAATTTACAATGCGTCATATCTCAGAAACTATTTGAAGTAATTCAAAATGCGAGTAGTACTTTTAATCGGCGTACTTTGGAGTACATAATATGATAAAAGGAACTAGAAAAGAGAACTTTTCAAAATTACGTGAAAAAAGTGCAAAGGGGGGACCGGGGGAATTTTTCAAATTTCGAAATCCGACACAATCCGGTAAAAATTCGCCAGATTATTAAAAAATATGTTGTAATTCTTATGGTGAAAGTCCCGTTCCTCTATTCCTTACAGTTTTCGTAATATAGTCAAAATTGAGAAACCAGTAGATAGGCAACTTTATCAATTTACAATGCGTCATATCTCAGAAACTATTTGAAGTAATTCAAAATGCGAGTAGTACTTTTAATCTGCGTACTTTGGAGTACATAATATGATAAAAGAAACTAGAAATGAGAACTTATCAAAATTACGTGAAAAAAGTGCAAAGGGGGGACCGGGGGAATTTTTCAAGATTTCGAAATCCGACACAATCTGGTAAAAATTCGCCAGTTTATTAAAAAATATGTTGTAATTCCTATGGTGAAAGTCCTGTGCCTCTATTCCTTACAGTTTTCGCATTATAGTCAAAATTGTTAAACCGGCGGTTAGGCAAATTTATCAAATTACAATGCGTCATATCTCAGAAACAATTTGAAGTAATTCAAAATGCGAGTAGTACTTTCAATCGGCGTACTTTGGAGTACAAGATATGATAAAAGAAACTAGAAACGGAAACTTTTCAAAATTACGTGAAAAAAGTGCAAAGGGGGGACCGGGGGAATTTTTCAAGATTTCGAAACCCGACACAATCTGGTAAAAATTCGCCAGATTATTAAAAAATATGTTGTAATTCTTATGGTGAAAGTCCCGTTCCTCTATTCCTTACAGTTTTCGTATTATAGTCAAAATTGAGAAACCAGTAGATAGGCAAATTTATCAATTTACAATGCGTCATATCTCAGAAACTATTTGAAGTAATTCAAAATGCGAGTAGTACTTTTAATCGGCGTACTTTGGAGTACATAATATGATAAAAGGAACTAGAAAAGAGAACTTTTCAAAATTACGTGAAAAAAGGGCAAAGGGGAGACCGGGGGAATTTTTCAATATTTCGAAATCCGACGCAATCCGGTAAAAATTCGCCAGATTATTAAAAAATATGTTGTAATTCTTATGGTGAAAGTCCCGTTCCTCTATTCCCTACAGTTTTCGCATTATAGTCAAATTTGAGAAACCGGCGGTTAGGCAAATTTATCAATTTACAATGCGTCATATCTCAGAAACTATTTGAAGTAATTCAAAATGCGAGTAGTACTTTTAATCGGCGTACTTTGGAGTACATAATATGATAAAAGGAACTAGAAAAGAGAACTTTTCAAAATTACGTGAAAAAAGTGCAAAGGGGGGACCGGGGGAATTTTTCAAGATTTCGAAATCCGACACAATCCGGTAAAAATTCGTCAGATTATTAAAAAATATGTTGTAATTCTTATGGTGAAAACCTGGTGTCTCTATTCCTTACAGTTTTCGCATTATAGTCAAATTTGAGAAACCGGCGGATAGGCAAATTTATCAATTTACAATGCGTCATATCTCAGAAACTATTTGAAGTAATTCAAAATGCGAGTAGCACTTTTAATCGGCGTACTTTGGAGTACATAATATGATAAAAGGAACTAGAAAAGAGAACTTTTCAAAATTACGTGAAAAAAGTGCAAAGGGGGGACCGGGGGAATTTTTCAAGATTTCGAAATCCGAAACAATCCGGTAAAAATTCGCCAGATTATTAAAAAATATGTTGTAATTCTTATGGTAAAAGTCCCGTTCCTCTATTCCTTACAGTTTTCGTATTATAGTCAAAATTGAGAAACCAGTAGATAGGCAAATTTATTAATTTACAATGCGTCATATCTCAGAAACTATTTGAAGTAATTCAAAATGCGAGTAGTACTTTTAATCGGCGTACTTTGGAGTACATAATATGATAAAAGGAACTAGAAAAGAGAACTTTTCAAAATTACGTAAAAAAAGTGCAAAGGGCGGACCGGGGGAATTTTTCAATATTTCGAAATCCGACGCAATCCATTAAAAATTCGCCAGATTATTAAAAAATATGTTGTAATTCTTATGGTGAAAGTCCCGTTCCTCTATTTCCTACAGTTTTCGCATTATAGTCAAATTTGAGAAACCGACGGTTAGGCAAATTTATCAATTTACAATGCGTCATATCTCAGAAACTATTTGAAGTAATTCAAAATGCGAGTAGTACTTTTAATCGGCGTACTTTGGAGTACATAATATGATAAAAGGAACTAGAAAAGAGAACTTTTCAAAATTACGTGAAAAATGTGCAAAGGGGTGACCGGGGGAATTTTTCAAGATTTCGAAATCCGACACAATCCGGTAAAAATTCGCCAGATTATTAAAAAATATGTTGTAATTCTTATGGTGAAAGTCCCGTTCCACTATTCCTTACAGTTTTCGTATTCTAGTCAAAATTGAGAAACCAGTAGATAGGCAAATTTATCAATTTACAATGCGTCATATCTCAGAAACTATTTGAAGTAATTCAAAATGCGAGTAGTACTTTTAATCTGCGTACTTTGGAGTACATAATATGATAGAAGGAACTAGAAAAGAGAACTTTTCAAAATTACGTGAAAAAAGTGCCAAGGGGGGACCGGGGGAATTTTTCAAAATTTCGAAATCCGACACAATCCGGTAAAAATTCGCCAGATTATTAAAAAATATGTTGTAATTCTTATGATGAAAACCTGGTGTATCTATTCCTTACAGTTTTCGCATTATAGTCAAATTTGAGAAACCGGCGGTTAGGCAAATTTATCAATTTACAATGCGTCATATCTCAGAAACTATTTGAAGTAATTCAAAATGCGAGTAGCACTTTTAATCGGCGTACTTTGGAGTACATAATATGATAAAAGGAACTAGAAAAGAGAACTTTTCAAAATTACGTGAAAAAAGTGCAAAGGGGGGACCGGGGGAATTTTTCAAATTTCGAAATCCGACACAATCCGGTAAAAATTCGCCAGATTATTAAAAAATATGTTGTAATTCTTGTGGTGAAGGTCCCGTTCCTCTATTCCTTACAGTTTTCGTATTATAGTCAAAATTGAGAAACCAGTAGATAGGCAACTTTATCAATTTACAATGCGTCATATCTCAGAAACTATTTGAAGTAATTCAAAATGCCAGTAGTACTTTTAATCTTCGTACTTTGGAGTACATAATATGATAAAAGGAACTAGAAAAGAGAACTTTTCAAAATTACGTGAAAAAAGTGCAAAGGGGGGACCGGGGGAATTTTTCAAATTTCGAAATCCGACACAATCCGGTAAAAATTCGCCAGATTATTAAAAAATATGTTGTAATTCTTATGGTGAAAGTCCCGTTCCTCTATTCCCTACAGTTTTCACATTATAGTCAAATTTGAGAAACCGGCGGTTAGGCAAATTTATCAATTTACAATGCGTCATATCTCAGAAACTATTTGAAGTAATTCAAAATGCGAGTAGCACTTCTAATCGGCGTACTTTGGAGTACATAATATGATAAAAGGAACTAGAAAAGAGAACTTTTCAAAATTACGTGAAAAAAGTGCAAAGGGGGGACCGGGGGAATTTTTCAAATTTCGAAATCCGACACAATCCGGTAAAAATTCGCCAGATTATTAAAAAATATGTTGTAATTCTTATGGTGAAAGTCCCGTTCCTCTATTCCTTACAGTTTTCGTATTATAGTCAAAATTGAGAAACCAGTAGATAGGCAACTTTATCAATTTACAATGCGTCATATCTCAGAAACTATTTGAAGTAATTCAAAATGCCAGTAGTACTTTTAATCGGCGTACTTTGGAGTACATAATATGATAAAATGAACTAGAAAAGAGAACTTTTTAAAATTATGTGAAAAAAGTGCAAAGGGGGGACCGGGGGAATTTTTCAAAATTTCGAAATCCGACACAATCCGGTAAAAATTCGCCAGATTATTAAAAAATATGTTGTAATTCTAATGGTGAAAACCTGGTGTCTCTATTCCTTACAGTTTTCGCATTATAGTCAAATTTGAGAAACCGGCGGTTAGGCAAATTTATCAATTTACAATGCGTCATATCTCAGAAACTATTTGAAGTAATTCAAAATGCGAGTAGTACTTTTAATCTGTGTACTTTGGAGTACATAATATCATAAAAGGAACTAGAAAAGAGAACTTTTCAAAATTACGTGAAAAATGTGCAAAGGGGGGACCGGAGGAATTTTTCAAAATTTCGAAATCCGACACAATCTGGTAAAAATTCGCCAGTTTATTAAAAAATATGTTGTAATTCTTATTGTGAAAGTCCCGTTCCTCTATTCCTTACAGTTTTCGTATTATAGTCAAAATTGAGAAACCAGTAGATAGGCAACTTTATCAATTTACAATGCGTCATATCTCAGAAACTATTTGAAGTAATTCAAAATGCCAGTAGTACTTTTAATCTTCGTACTTTGGAGTACATAATATGATAAAAGGAACTAGAAAAGAGAACTTTTCAAAATTACGTGAAAAAAGTGCAAAGGGGGGACCGGGGGAATTTTTCAAATTTCGAAATCCGACACAATCCGGTAAAAATTCGCCAGATTATTAAAAAATATGTTGTAATTCTTATGGTGAAAGTCCCGTTCCTCTATTCCCTACAGTTTTCACATTATAGTCAAATTTGAGAAACCGGCGGTTAGGCAAATTTATCAATTTACAATGCGTCATATCTCAGAAACTATTTGAAGTAATTCAAAATGCGAGTAGCACTTCTAATCGGCGTACTTTGGAGTACATAATATGATAAAAGGAACTAGAAAAGAGAACTTTTCAAAATTACGTGAAAAAAGTGCAAAGGGGGGACCGGGGGAATTTTTCAAATTTCGAAATCCGACACAATCCGGTAAAAATTCGCCAGATTATTAAAAAATATGTTGTAATTCTTATGGTGAAAGTCCCGTTCCTCTATTCCTTACAGTTTTCGTAATATAGTCAAAATAGAGAAACCAGTAGATAGCCAACTTTATCAATTTACAATGCGTCATATCTCAGAAACTATTTGAAGTAATTCAAAATGCGAGTAGTACTTTTAATCTGCGTACTTTGGAGTACATAATATGATAAAAGAAATTAGAAATGAGAACTTATCAAAATTACGTGAAAAAAGTGCAAAGGGGGGACCGGGGGAATTTTTCAAGATTTCGAAATCCGACACAATCTGGTAAAAATTCGCCAGTTTATTAAAAAATATGTTGTAATTCTTATGGTGAAAGTCCCGTTCCTCTATTCCCTACAGTTTTCGCATTATAGTCAAATTTGAGAAACCGGCGGTTAGGCAAATTTATCAATTTACAATGTGTCATATCTCAGAAACTATTTGAAGTAATTCAAAATGCGAGTAGTACTTTTAATCGGCGTACTTTGGAGTACATAATATGATAAAAGGAACTAGAAAAGAGAACTTTTCAAAATTACGTGAAAAAAGTGCAAAGGGGGGACCGGGGGAATTATTCAAGATTTCGAAATCCGACACAATCCGGTAAAAATTCGTCAGATTATTAAAAAATATGTTGTAATTCTTATGGTGAAAACCTGGTGTCTTTATTCCTTACAGTTTTCGCATTATAGTCAAATTTGAGAAACCGGCGGATAGGCAAATTTATCAATTTACAATGCGTCATATCTCAGAAACTATTTGAAGTAATTCAAAATGCGAGTAGTACTTTTAATCGGCGTACTTTGGAGTACATAATATGATAAAAGGAACTAGGAAAGAGAATTTTTTAAAATTATGTGAAAAAAGTGCAAAGGGGGGAACGGGGGAATTTTTCAAGATTTCGAAATCCGACACAATCCGGTAAAAATTCGCCAGATTATTAAAAAATATGTTGTAATTCTTATGGTGAAAACCTGGTGTCTCTATTCCCTACAGTTTTCGCATTATAGTCAAATTTGAGAAACCGGCGGTTAGGCAAATTTATCAATTTACAATGCGTCATATCTCAGAAACTATTTGAAGTAATTCAAAATGCGAGTAGTACTTTTAATCGGCGTACTTTGGAGTACATAATATGATAAAAGGAACTAGAAAAGAGAACTTTTCAAAATTACGTGAAAAATGTGCAAAGGGGGGACCGGGGGAATTTTTCAAGATTTCGAAATCCGACACAATCCGGTAAAAATTCGCCAGATTATTAAAAAATATGTTGTAATTCTTATGGTGAAAGTCCCGTTCCACTATTCCTTACAGTTTTCGTATTCTAGTCAAAATTGAGAAACCAGTAGATAGGCAAATTTATCAATTTACAATGCGTCATATCTCAGAAACAATTTGAAGTAATTCAAAATGCGAGTAGTACTTTTAATCTGCGTACTTTGGAGTACATAATATGATAGAAGGAACTAGAAAAGAGAACTTTTCAAAATTACGTGAAAAAAGTGCCAAGGGGGGACCGGGGGAATTTTTCAAGATTCCGAAATCCGACACAATCCGGTAAAAATTCGCCAGATTATTAAAAAATATGTTGTAATTCTTATGGTGAAAGTCCCGTTCCACTATTCCTTACAGTTTTCTTATTCTAGTCAAAATTGAGAAACCAGTAGATAGGCAAATTTATCAATTTATAATGCGTCATATCTCAGAAACAATTTGAAGTAATTCAAAATGCGAGTAGTACTTTTAATCGGCGTACTTTGGAGTACATAATATGATAAAAGGAACTAGAAAAGAGAACTTTTCAAAATTACGTGAAAAATGTGCAAAGGGGGGACCGGGGGAATTTTTCAAATTTCGAAATCCGACACAATCCGGTAAAAATTCGCCAGATTATTAAAAAATATGTTGTAATTCTTATGGTGAAAACCTGGTGTCTCTATTCCCTACAGTTTTCGCATTATAGTCAAATTTGAGAAACCGGCGGTTAGGCAAATTTATCAAATTACAATGCGTCATATCTCAGAAACAATTTGAAGTAATTCAAAATGCGAGTAGTACTTTCAATCGGCGTACTTTGGAGTACAAGGTATGATAAAAGAAACTAGAAACGGAAACTTTTCAAAATTACGTGAAAAAAGTGCAAAGGGGGGACCGGGGGAATTTTTCAAGATTTCGAAACCCGACACAATCTGGTAAAAATTCGCCAGATTATTAAAAAATATGTTGTAATTCTTATGGTGAAAGTCCCGTTCCTCTATTCCTTACAGTTTTCGTATTATAGTCAAAATTGAGAAACCAGTAGATAGGCAAATTTATCAATTTACAATGCGTCATATCTCAGAAACTATTTGAAGTAATTCAAAATGCGAGTAGTACTTTTAATCGGCGTACTTTGGAGTACATAATATGATAAAAGGAACTAGAAAAGAGAACTTTTCAAAATTACGTGAAAAAAGGGCAAAGGGGAGACCGGGGGAATTTTTCAATATTTCGAAATCCGACGCAATCCGGTAAAAATTCGCCAGATTATTAAAAAATATGTTGTAATTCTTATGGTGAAAGTCCCGTTCCTCTATTCCCTACAGTTTTCGCATAATAGTCAAATTTGAGAAACCGGCGGTTAGGCAAATTTATCAATTTACAATGCGTCATATCTCAGAAACTATTTGAAGTAATTCAAAATGCGAGTAGTACTTTTAATCGGCGTACTTTGGAGTACATAATATGATAAAAGGAACTAGAAAAGAGAACTTTTCAAAATTACGTGAAAAAAGTGCAAAGGGGGGACCGGGGGAATTTTTCAAATTTCGAAATCCGACACAATCCGGTAAAAATTCGCCAGATTATTAAAAAATATGTTGTAATTCTTATGGTGAAGGTCCCGTTCCTCTATTCCTTACAGTTTTCGTAATATAGTCAAAATTGAGAAACCAGTAGATAGGCAACTTTATCAATTTACAATGCGTCATATCTCAGAAACTATTTGAAGTAATTCAAAATGCGAGTAGTACTTTTAATCTGCGTACTTTGGAGTACATAATATGATAAAAGAAACTAGAAATGAGAACTTATCAAAATTACGTGAAAAAAGTGCAAAGGGGGGACCGGGGGAATTTTTCAAGATTTCGAAATCCGACACAATCTGGTAAAAATTCGCCAGTTTATTAAAAAATATGTTGTAATTCTTATGGTGAAAGTCCTGTGCCTCTATTCCTTACAGTTTTCGCATTATAGTCAAAATTGTTAAACCGGCGGTTAGGCAAATTTATCAAATTACAATGCGTCATATCTCAGAAACAATTTGAAGTAATTCAAAATGCGAGTAGTACTTTCAATCGGCGTACTTTGGAGTACAAGGTATGATAAAAGAAACTAGAAACGGAAACTTTTCAAAATTACGTGAAAAAAGTGCAAAGGGGGGACCGGGGGAATTTTTCAAGATTTCGAAACCCGACACAATCTGGTAAAAATTCGCCAGATTATTAAAAAATATGTTGTAATTCTTATGGTGAAAGTCCCGTTCCTCTATTCCTTACAGTTTTCGTATTATAGTCAAAATTGAGAAACCAGTAGATAGGCAAATTTATCAATTTACAATGCGTCATATCTCAGAAACTATTTGAAGTAATTCAAAATGCGAGTAGTACTTTTAATCGGCGTACTTTGGAGTACATAATATGATAAAAGGAACTAGAAAAGAGAACTTTTCAAAATTACGTGAAAAAAGGGCAAAGGGGAGACCGGGGGAATTTTTCAATATTTCGAAATCCGACGCAATCCGGTAAAAATTCGCCAGATTATTAAAAAATATGTTGTAATTCTTATAGTGAAAGTCCCGTTCCTCTATTCCCTACAGTTTTCGCATTATAGTCAAATTTGAGAAACCGGCGGTTAGGCAAATTTATCAATTTACAATGCGTCATATCTCAGAAACTATTTGAAGTAATTCAAAATGCGAGTAGTACTTTTAATCGGCGTACTTTGGAGTACATAATATGATAAAAGGAACTAGAAAAGAGAACTTTTCAAAATTACGTGAAAAAAGTGCAAAGGGGGGACCGGGGGAATTTTTCAAATTTCGAAATCCGACACAATCCGGTAAAAATTCGCCAGATTATTAAAAAATATGTTGTAATTCTTATGGTGAAAGTCCCGTTCCTCTATTCCTTACAGTTTTCGTAATATAGTCAAAATTGAGAAACCAGTAGATAGGCAACTTTATCAATTTACAATGCGTCATATCTCAGAAACTATTTGAAGTAATTCAAAATGCGAGTAGTACTTTTAATCTGCGTACTTTGGAGTACATAATATGATAAAAGAAACTAGAAATGAGAACTTATCAAAATTACGTGAAAAAAGTGCAAAGGGGGGACCGGGGGAATTTTTCAAGATTTCGAAATCCGACACAATCTGGTAAAAATTCGCCAGTTTATTAAAAAATATGTTGTAATTCCTATGGTGAAAGTCCTGTGCCTCTATTCCTTACAGTTTTCGCATTATAGTCAAAATTGTTAAACCGGCGGTTAGGCAAATTTATCAAATTACAATGCGTCATATCTCAGAAACAATTTGAAGTAATTCAAAATGCGAGTAGTACTTTCAATCGGCGTACTTTGGAGTACAAGATATGATAAAAGAAACTAGAAACGGAAACTTTTCAAAATTACGTGAAAAAAGTGCAAAGGGGGGACCGGGGGAATTTTTCAAGATTTCGAAACCCGACACAATCTGGTAAAAATTCGCCAGATTATTAAAAAATATGTTGTAATTCTTATGGTGAAAGTCCCGTTCCTCTATTCCTTACAGTTTTCGTATTATAGTCAAAATTGAGAAACCAGTAGATAGGCAAATTTATCAATTTACAATGCGTCATATCTCAGAAACTATTTGAAGTAATTCAAAATGCGAGTAGTACTTTTAATCGGCGTACTTTGGAGTACATAATATGATAAAAGGAACTAGAAAAGAGAACTTTTCAAAATTACGTGAAAAAAGGGCAAAGGGGAGACCGGGGGAATTTTTCAATATTTCGAAATCCGACGCAATCCGGTAAAAATTCGCCAGATTATTAAAAAATATGTTGTAATTCTTATGGTGAAAGTCCCGTTCCTCTATTCCCTACAGTTTTCGCATTATAGTCAAATTTGAGAAACCGGCGGTTAGGCAAATTTATCAATTTACAATGCGTCATATCTCAGAAACTATTTGAAGTAATTCAAAATGCGAGTAGTACTTTTAATCGGCGTACTTTGGAGTACATAATATGATAAAAGGAACTAGAAAAGAGAACTTTTCAAAATTACGTGAAAAAAGTGCAAAGGGGGGACCGGGGGAATTTTTCAAGATTTCGAAATCCGACACAATCCGGTAAAAATTCGTCAGATTATTAAAAAATATGTTGTAATTCTTATGGTGAAAACCTGGTGTCTCTATTCCTTACAGTTTTCGCATTATAGTCAAATTTGAGAAACCGGCGGATAGGCAAATTTATCAATTTACAATGCGTCATATCTCAGAAACTATTTGAAGTAATTCAAAATGCGAGTAGCACTTTTAATCGGCGTACTTTGGAGTACATAATATGATAAAAGGAACTAGAAAAGAGAACTTTTCAAAATTACGTGAAAAAAGTGCAAAGGGGGGACCGGGGGAATTTTTCAAGATTTCGAAATCCGAAACAATCCGGTAAAAATTCGCCAGATTATTAAAAAATATGTTGTAATTCTTATGGTAAAAGTCCCGTTCCTCTATTCCTTACAGTTTTCGTATTATAGTCAAAATTGAGAAACCAGTAGATAGGCAAATTTATTAAATTACAATGCGTCATATCTCAGAAACTATTTGAAGTAATTCAAAATGCGAGTAGTACTTTTAATCGGCGTACTTTGGAGTACATAATATGATAAAAGGAACTAGAAAAGAGAACTTTTCAAAATTACGTAAAAAAAGTGCAAAGGGCGGACCGGGGGAATTTTTCAATATTTCGAAATCCGACGCAATCCATTAAAAATTCGCCAGATTATTAAAAAATATGTTGTAATTCTTATGGTGAAAGTCCCGTTCCTCTATTTCCTACAGTTTTCGCATTATAGTCAAATTTGAGAAACCGACGGTTAGGCAAATTTATCAATTTACAATGCGTCATATCTCAGAAACTATTTGAAGTAATTCAAAATGCGAGTAGTACTTTTAATCGGCGTACTTTGGAGTACATAATATGATAAAAGGAACTAGAAAAGAGAACTTTTCAAAATTACGTGAAAAATGTGCAAAGGGGTGACCGGGGGAATTTTTCAAGATTTCGAAATCCGACACAATCCGGTAAAAATTCGCCAGATTATTAAAAAATATGTTGTAATTCTTATGGTGAAAGTCCCGTTCCACTATTCCTTACAGTTTTCGTATTCTAGTCAAAATTGAGAAACCAGTAGATAGGCAAATTTATCAATTTACAATGCGTCATATCTCAGAAACTATTTGAAGTAATTCAAAATGCGAGTAGTACTTTTAATCTGCGTACTTTGGAGTACATAATATGATAGAAGGAACTAGAAAAGAGAACTTTTCAAAATTACGTGAAAAAAGTGCCAAGGGGGGACCGGGGGAATTTTTCAAAATTTCGAAATCCGACACAATCCGGTAAAAATTCGCCAGATTATTAAAAAATATGTTGTAATTCTTATGATGAAAACCTGGTGTATCTATTCCTTACAGTTTTCGCATTATAGTCAAATTTGAGAAACCGGCGGTTAGGCAAATTTATCAATTTACAATGCGTCATATCTCAGAAACTATTTGAAGTAATTCAAAATGCGAGTAGCACTTTTAATCGGCGTACTTTGGAGTACATAATATGATAAAAGGAACTAGAAAAGAGAACTTTTCAAAATTACGTGAAAAAAGTGCAAAGGGGGGACCGGGGGAATTTTTCAAATTTCGAAATCCGACACAATCCGGTAAAAATTCGCCAGATTATTAAAAAATATGTTGTAATTCTTGTGGTGAAAGTCCCGTTCCTCTATTCCTTACAGTTTTCGTATTATAGTCAAAATTGAGAAACCAGTAGATAGGCAACTTTATCAATTTACAATGCGTCATATCTCAGAAACTATTTGAAGTAATTCAAAATGCCAGTAGTACTTTTAATCTTCGTACTTTGGAGTACATAATATGATAAAAGGAACTAGAAAAGAGAACTTTTCAAAATTACGTGAAAAAAGTGCAAAGGGGGGACCGGGGGAATTTTTCAAATTTCGAAATCCGACACAATCCGGTAAAAATTCGCCAGATTATTAAAAAATATGTTGTAATTCTTATGGTGAAAGTCCCGTTCCTCTATTCCCTACAGTTTTCACATTATAGTCAAATTTGAGAAACCGGCGGTTAGGCAAATTTATCAATTTACAATGCGTCATATCTCAGAAACTATTTGAAGTAATTCAAAATGCGAGTAGCACTTCTAATCGGCGTACTTTGGAGTACATAATATGATAAAAGGAACTAGAAAAGAGAACTTTTCAAAATTACGTGAAAAAAGTGCAAAGGGGGGACCGGGGGAATTTTTCAAATTTCGAAATCCGACACAATCCGGTAAAAATTCGCCAGATTATTAAAAAATATGTTGTAATTCTTATGGTGAAAGTCCCGTTCCTCTATTCCTTACAGTTTTCGTATTATAGTCAAAATTGAGAAACCAGTAGATAGGCAACTTTATCAATTTACAATGCGTCATATCTCAGAAACTATTTGAAGTAATTCAAAATGCCAGTAGTACTTTTAATCGGCGTACTTTGGAGTACATAATATGATAAAATGAACTAGAAAAGAGAACTTTTTAAAATTATGTGAAAAAAGTGCAAAGGGGGGACCGGGGGAATTTTTCAAAATTTCGAAATCCGACACAATCCGGTAAAAATTCGCCAGATTATTAAAAAATATGTTGTAATTCTAATGGTGAAAACCTGGTGTCTCTATTCCTTACAGTTTTCGCATTATAGTCAAATTTGAGAAACCGGCGGTTAGGCAAATTTATCAATTTACAATGCGTCATATCTCAGAAACTATTTGAAGTAATTCAAAATGCGAGTAGTACTTTTAATCTGTGTACTTTGGAGTACATAATATCATAAAAGGAACTAGAAAAGAGAACTTTTCAAAATTACGTGAAAAATGTGCAAAGGGGGGACCGGAGGAATTTTTCAAAATTTCGAAATCCGACACAATCTGGTAAAAATTCGCCAGTTTATTAAAAAATATGCTGTAATTCTTATTGTGAAAGTCCCGTTCCTCTATTCCTTACAGTTTTCGTATTATAGTCAAAATTGAGAAACCAGTAGATAGGCAAATTTATTAATGTACAATGCGTCATACCTCAGAAACTATTTGAAGTAATTCAAAATGCGAGTAGTACTTTTAATCGGCGTACTTTGGAGTACATAATATGATAAAAGGAACTAGAAAAGAGAACTTTTCAAAATTACGTGAAAAAAGTGCAAAGGGGGGACCGGGGGAATTTTTCAATATTTCGAAATCCGACGCAATCCATTAAAAATTCGCCAGATTATTAAAAAATATGTTGTAATTCTTATGGTGAAAGTCCCGTTCCTCTATTCCCTACATTTTTCGCATTATAGTCAAATTTGAGAAACCGGCGGTTAGGCAAATTTATCAATTTACAATGCGTCATATCTCAGAAACTATTTGAAGTAATTCAAAATGTGAGTAGTACTTTTAATCGGCGTACTTTGGAGTACATAATATGATAAAAGGAACTAGAAAAGAGAACTTTTCAAAATTACGTGAAAAATGTGCAAAGGGGGGACCGGAGGAATTTTTCAAAATTTCGAAATCCGACACAATCTGGTAAAAATTCGCCAGATTATTAAAAAATATGTTGTAATTCTTATGGTGAAAGTCCCGTTCCTCTATTCCTTACAGTTTTCGTATTATAGTCAAAATTGAGAAACCAGTAAATAGGCAAATTTATCAATTTACAATATGTTCAAATATAAAATATAAAATATTGAAATGTATTTTGTTTTATATATGTTCGCCTGATGTTAATATAAAATATAAAATATAAAATATAAAATATAAAATATAAAATATAAAATATAAAATATAAAATATAAAATATAAAATATAAAATATAAAATATAAAATATAAAATATAAAATATAAAATATAAAATATAAAATATAAAATATAAAATATAAAATATAAAATATAAAATATAAAATATAAAATATAAAATATAAAATATAAAATATAAAATATAAAATATAAAATATAAAATATAAAATATAAAATATAAAATATAAAATATAAAATATAAAATATAAAATATAAAATATAAAATATAAAATATAAAATATAAAATATAAAATATAAAATATAAAATATAAAATATAAAATATAAAATATAAAATATAAAATATAAAATATAAAATATAAAATATAAAATATAAAATATAAAATATAAAATATAAAATATAAAATATAAAATATAAAATATAAAATATAAATTATAAAATATAAAATATAAAATATAAAATATAAAATATAAAATATAAAATATAAAATATAAAATATAAAATATAAAATATAAAATATAAAATATAAAATATAAAATATAAAATATAAAATATAAAATATAAAATATAAAATATAAAATATAAAATATAAAATAAAAAATAAAAAATATAAAATATAAAATATAAAATATAAAATATAAAATATAAAATATAAAATATAAAATATAAAATATAAAATATAAAATATAAAATATAAAATATAAAATATAAAATATAATATATAAAATATAAAATATAAAATATAAAATATAAAATATAAAATATAAAAATGTAAAATGTAAAATGTAAAATGTAAAATGTAAAATGTAAAATGTAAAATGTAAAATGTAAAATGTAAAATGTAAAATGTAAAATGTAAAATGTAAAATGTAAAATGTAAAATGTAAAATGTAAAATGTAAAATGTAAAATGTAAAATGTAAAATGTAAAATGTAAAATGTAAAATGTAAAATGTAAAATGTAAAATGTAAAATGTAAAATGTAAAATGTAAAATGTAAAATGTAAAATGTAAAATGTAAAATGTAAAATGTAAAATGTAAAATGTAAAATGTAAAATGTAAAATGTAAAATGTAAAATGTAAAATGTAAAATGTAAAATGTAAAATGTAAAATGTAAAATGTAAAATGTAAAATGTAAAATGTAAAATGTAAAATGTAAAATGTAAAATGTAAAATGTAAAATGTAAAATGTAAAATGTAAAATGTAAAATGTAAAATGTAAAATGTAAAATGTAAAATGTAAAATGTAAAATGTAAAATGTAAAATGTAAAATGTAAAATGTAAAATGTAAAATGTAAAATGTAAAATGTAAAATGTAAAATGTAAAATGTAAAATGTAAAATGTAAAATATAAAATGTAAAATATAATATATAAAATATAAAATATAAAAGGAACAAAAAAGCAAACTTTTCAAAATTACGTGAAAAAAGTGGAAAGGGGGGAACGGAGGAATTTTTCAAGATTTCGAAATCCGACACAATCTGGCAAAAATTCGCCAGATTATTATAAAATATGTTGTAATTCTTATGGTGAAAGTCCCGTTCCTCTATTCCTTACAGTTTTCGTATTATAGTCAAAATTGAGAAACCAGTAGATAGGCAAATTTATCAATTTACAATGGGTCATATCTCAGAAACTATTTGAAGTAATTCAAAATGCGAGTAGTACTTTTAATCGGCGTACTTTGGAGTACATAATATGATAAAAGGAACTAGAAAAGAGAACTTTTCAAAATTACGTGAAAAAAGGGCAAAGGGGGGACCGGGGGAATTTTTCAATATTTCGAAATCCGACGCAATCCGGTAAAAATTCGCCAGATTATTAAAAAATATGTTGTAATTCTTATGGTGAAAGTCCCGTTCCTCTATTCCCTACAGTTTTCGCATTATAGTCAAATTTGAGAAACCGGCGGTTAAGCAAATTTATCAATTTACAATGCGTCATATCTCAGAAACTATTTGAAGTAATTCAAAATGCGAGTAGTACTTTTAATCGGCGTACTTTGGAGTACATAATATGATAAAAGGAACTAGAAAAGAGAACTTTTCAAAATTACGTGAAAAAAGTGCAAAGGGGGGACCGGGGGAATTTTTCAAGATTTCGAAATCCGACACAATCCGGTAAAAATTCGTCAGATTATTAAAAAATATGTTGTAATTCTTATGGTGAAAACCTGGTGTCTCTATTCCTTACAGTTTTCGCATTATAGTCAAATTTGAGAAACCGGCGGTTAGGCAAATTTATCAATTTACAATGCGTCATATCTCAGAAACTATTTGAAGTAATTCAAAATGCGGGTAGCACTTTTAATCGGCGTACTTTGAAGTACATAATATGATAAAAGGAACTAGAAAAGAGAACTTTTCAAAATTACGTGAAAAAAGTGCAAAGGGGGGACCGGGGGAATTTTTCAAGATTTCGAAATCCGAAACAATCCGGTTAAAATTCGCCAGATTATTAAAAAATATGTTGTAATTCTTATGGTGAAAGTCCTGTTCCTCTATTCCTTACAGTTTTCGTATTATAGTCAAAATTGAGAAACCAGTAGATAGGCAAATTTATTAATTTACAATGCGTCATATCTCAGAAACTATTTGAAGTAATTCAAAATGCGAGTAGTACTTTTAATCGGCGTACTTTGGAGTACATAATATGATAAAAGGAACTAGGAAAGAGAACTTTTTAAAATTATGTGAAAAAAGTGCAAAGGGGGGAACGGGGGAATTTTTCAAGATTTCGAAATCCGACACAATCCGGTAAAAATTCGCCAGATTATTAAAAAATATGTTGTAATTCTTATGGTGAAAACCTGGTGTCTCTATTCCCTACAGTTTTCGCATTATAGTCAAATTTGAGAAACCGGCGGTTAGGCAAATTTATCAATTTACAATGCGTCATATCTCAGGAACTATTTGAAGTAATTCAAAATGCGAGTAGTACTTTTAATCGGCGTACTTTGGAGTACATAATATGATAAAAGGAACTAGAAAAGAGAACTTTTCAAAATTACGTGAAAAATGTGCAAAGGGGGGACCGGGGGAATTTTTCAAGATTTAGAAATCCGACACAATCCGGTAAAAATTCGCCAAATTATTAAAAAATATGTTGTAATTCTTATGGTGAAAGTCCCGTTCCTCTATTCCTTACAGTTTTCGTATTATAGTCAAAATTGAGAAACCAGTAGATAGGCAAATTTATCAATTTAAAATGCGTCATATCTCAGAAACTATTTGAAGTAATTCAAAATGCGAGTAGCACTTTTAATCTGCGTACTTTGGAGTACATAATATGATAAAAGAAACTAGAAATGAGAACTTATCAAAATTACGTGAAAAAAGTGCAAAGGGGGGACCGGGGGAATTTTTCAAGATTTCGAAATCCGACACAATCCGGTAAAAATTCGCCAGATTATTAAAAAATATGTTGTAATTCTTATGGTGAAAGTCCCGTTCCTCTATTCCTTACAGTTTTCGTATTATAGTCAAAATTGAGAAACCAGTAGATAGGCAACTTTATCAATTTACAATGCGTCATATCTCAGAAACTATTTGAAGTAATTCAAAATGCGAGTAGTACTTTTAATCGGCGTACTTTGGAGTACATAATATGATAAAAGGAACTAGAAAAGAGAACTTTTCAAAATTACGTGAAAAAAGTGCAAAGGGGGGACCGGAGGAATTTTTCAAGATTTCGAAATCCGACACAATCTGGTAAAAATTCGCCAGTTTATTAAAAAATATGTTGTAATTCTTATTGTGAAAGTCCCGTTCCTCTATTCCTTACAGTTTTCGTATTATAGTCAAAATTGAGAAACCAGTAGATAGGCAAATTTATCAATTTACAATGCGTCATATCTCAGAAACTATTTGAAGTAATTCAAAATGCGAGTAGTACTTTTAATCGGCGTACTTTGGAGTACATAATATGATAAAAGGAACTAGAAAAGAGAACTTTTCAAAATTACGTGAAAAAAGTGCAACGGGGGGACCGGGGGAATTTTTCAATATTTCGAAATCCGACGCAATCCGGTAAAAATTCGCCAGATTATTAAAAAATATGTTGTAATTCTTATGGTGAAAGTCCCGTTCCTCTATTCCCTACAGTTTTCGCATTATAGTCAAATTTGAGAAACCGGCGGTTAGGCAAATTTATCAATTTACAATGCGTCATATCTCAGAAACTATTTGAAGTAATTCAAAATGCGAGTAGTACTTTTAATCTGCGTACTTTGGAGTACATAATATGATAAAAGGAACTAGAAAAGAGAACTTTTCAAAATTACGTGAAAAAAGTGCAAAGGGGGGACCGGGGGAATTTTTAAAATTTCGAAATCCGACACAATCTGGTAAAAATTCGCCAGTTTATTAAAAAATATGTTGTAATTCTTATTGTGAAAGTCCCGTTCCTCTATTCCCTACAGTTTTCGTATTATAGTCAAAATTGAGAAACCAGTAGATAGGCAAATTTATCAATTTACAATGCGTCATATCTCAGAAACTATTTGAAGTAATTCAAAATGCGAGTAGTACTTTTAATCGGCGTACTTTGGAGTACATAATATGATAAAAGGAACTAGAAAAGAGAACTTTTCAAAATTACGTGAAAAAAGTGCAAAGGGGGGACCGGGGGAATTTTTCAAGATTTCGAAATCCGACACAATCTGGTAAAAATTCGCCAGTTTATTAAAAAATATGTTGTAATTCTTATTGTGAAAGTCCCGTTCCTCTATTCCTTACAGTTTTCGCATTATAGTCAAATTTGAGAAACCGGCGGTTAGGCAAATTTATCAATTTACAATGCGTCATATCTCAGAAACTATTTGAAGTAATTCAAAATGCGAGTAGTACTTTTAATCGGCGTACTTTGGAGTACATAATATGATAAAAGGAACTAGAAAAGAGAACTTTTCAAAATTACGTGAAAAAAGTGCAAAGGGGGGACCGGGGGAATTTTTCAAGATTTCGAAATCCGACACAATCCGGTAAAAATTCGCCAGATTATTAAAAAATATGTTGTAATTCTTATGGTGAAAGTCCCGTTCCTCTATTCCCTACAGTTTTCGCATTATAGTCAAATTTGAGAAACCGGCGGTTAGGCAAATTTATCAATTTACAATGCGTCATATCTCAGAAACTATTTGAAGTAATTCAAAATGCGAGTAGTACTTTTAATCGGCGTACTTTGGAGTACATAATATGATAAAAGGAACTAGAAAAGAGAACTTTTCAAAATTACGTGAAAAAAGTGCAAAGGGGGGACCGGGGGAATTTTTCAAGATTTCGAAATCCGACACAATCCGGTAAAAATTCGCCAGATTATTAAAAAATATGTTGTAATTCTTATGGTGAAAGTCCCGTTCCTCTATTCCCTACAGTTTTCGCATTATAGTCAAATTTGAGAAACCGGCGGTTAGGCAAATTTATCAATTTACAATGCGTCATATCTCAGAAACTATTTGAAGTAATTCAAAATGCGAGTAGTACTTTTAATCGGCGTACTTTGGAGTACATAATATGATAAAAGGAACTAGAAAAGAGAACTTTTCAAAATTACGTGAAAAAAGTGCAAAGGGGGGACCGGGGGAATTTTTCAAGATTTCGAAATCCGACACAATCTGGTAAAAATTCGCCAGTTTATTAAAAAATATGTTGTAATTCTTATGGTGAAAGTCCTGTGCCTCTATTCCTTACAGTTTTCGCATTATAGTCAAAATTGTTAAACCGGCGGTTAGGCAAATTTATCAAATTACAATGCGTCATATCTCAGAAACAATTTGAAGTAATTCAAAATGCGAGTAGTACTTTCAATCGGCGTACTTTGGAGTACAAGATATGATAAAAGAAACTAGAAACGGAAACTTTTCAAAATTACGTGAAAAAAGTGCAAAGGGGGGACCGGGGGAATTTTTCAAGATTTCGAAACCCGACACAATCTGGTAAAAATTCGCCAGATTATTAAAAAATATGTTGTAATTCTTATGGTGAAAGTCCCGTTCCTCTATTCCTTACAGTTTTCGTATTATAGTCAAAATTGAGAAACCAGTAGATAGGCAAATTTATCAATTTACAATGCGTCATATCTCAGAAACTATTTGAAGTAATTCAAAATGCGAGTAGTACTTTTAATCGGCGTACTTTGGAGTACATAATATGATAAAAGGAACTAGAAAAGAGAACTTTTCAAAATTACGTGAAAAAAGGGCAAAGGGGAGACCGGGGGAATTTTTCAATATTTCGAAATCCGACGCAATCCGGTAAAAATTCGCCAGATTATTAAAAAATATGTTGTAATTCTTATGGTGAAAGTCCCGTTCCTCTATTCCTTACAGTTTTCGTAATACAGTTAAAATTGAGAAACCAGTAGATAGGCAACTTTATCAATTTACAATGCGTCATATCTCAGAAACTATTTGAAGTAATTCAAAATGCGAGTAGTACTTTTAATCTGCGTACTTTGGAGTACATAATATGATAAAAGAAACTAGAAATGAGAACTTATCAAAATTACGTGAAAAAAGTGCAAAGGGGGGACCGGGGGAATTTTTCAAGATTTCGAAATCCGACACAATCTGGCAAAAATTCGCCAGTTTATTAAAAAATATGTTGTAATTCTTATGGTGAAAGTCCTGTGCCTCTATTCCTTACAGTTTTCGCATTATAGTCAAAATTGTTAAACCGGCGGTTAGGCAAATTTATCAAATTACAATGCTTCATATCTCAGAAACAATTTGAAGTAATTCAAAATGCGAGTAGTACTTTCAATCGGCGTACTTTGGAGTACAAGATATGATAAAGGAAACTAGAAACGGAAACTTTTCAAAATTACGTGAAAAAAGTGCAAAGGGGGGACCGGGGGAATTTTTCAAGATTTCGAAACCCGACACAATCTGGTAAAAATTCGCCAGATTATTAAAAAATATGTTGTAATTCTTATGGTGAAAGTCCCGTTCCTCTATTCCTTACAGTTTTCGTATTATAGTCAAAATTGAGAAACCAGTAGATAGGCAAATTTATCAATTTACAATGCGTCATATCTCAGAAACTATTTGAAGTAATTCAAAATGCGAGTAGTACTTTTAATCGGCGTACTTTGGAGTACATAATATGATAAAAGGAACTAGAAAAGAGAACTTTTCAAAATTACGTGAAAAAAGGGCAAAGGGGAGACCGGGGGAATTTTTCAATATTTCGAAATCCGACGCAATCCGGTAAAAATTCGCCAGATTATTAAAAAATATGTTGTAATTCTTATGGTGAAAGTCCCGTTCCTCTATTCCCTACAGTTTTCGCATTATAGTCAAATTTGAGAGACCGGCGGTTAGGCAAATTTATCAATTTACAATGCGTCATATCTCAGAAACTATTTGAAGTAATTCAAAATGCGAGTAGTACTTTTAATCGGCGTACTTTGGAGTACATAATATGATAAAAGGAACTAGAAAAGAGAACTTTTCAAAATTACGTGAAAAAAGTGCAAAGGGGGGACCGGGGGAATTTTTCAAGATTTCGAAATCCGACACAATCCGGTAAAAATTCGTCAGATTATTAAAAAATATGTTGTAATTCTTATGGTGAAAACCTGGTGTCTCTATTCCTTACAGTTTTCGCATTATAGTCAAATTTGAGAAACCGGCGGATAGGCAAATTTATCAATTTACAATGCGTCATATCTCAGAAACTATTTGAAGTAATTCAAAATGCGAGTAGTACTTTTAATCGGCGTACTTTGGAGTACATAATATGATAAAAGGAACTAGAAAAGAGAACTTTTCAAAATTACGTAAAAAAAGTGCAAAGGGCGGACCGGGGGAATTTTTCAATATTTCGAAATCCGACGCAATCCATTAAAAATTCGCCAGATTATTAAAAAATATGTTGTAATTCTTATGGTGAAAGTCCCGTTCCTCTATTCCCTACAGTTTTCGCATTATAGTCAAATTTGAGAAACCGGCGGTTAGGCAAATTTATCAATTTACAATGCGTCATATCTCAGAAACTATTTGAAGTAATTCAAAATGCGAGTAGTACTTTTAATCGGCGTACTTTGGAGTACATAATATGATAAAAGGAACTAGAAAAGAGAACTTTTCAAAATTACGCGAAAAATGTGCAAAGGGGGGACCGGGGGAATTTTTCAAGATTTCGAAATCCGACACAATCCGGTAAAAATTCGCCAGATTATTAAAAAATATGTTGTAATTCTTATGGTGAAAGTCCCGTTCCACTATTCCTTACAGTTTTCGTATTATAGTCAAAATTGAGAAACCAGTAGATAGGCAAATTTATTAATTTACAATGCGTCATATCTCAGAAACTATTTGAAGTAATTCAAAATGCGAGTAGTACTTTTAATCGGCGTACTTTGGAGTACATAATATGATAAAAGGAACTAGAAAAGAGAACTTTTCAAAATTACGTAAAAAAAGTGCAAAGGGCGGACCGGGGGAATTTTTCAATATTTCGAAATCCGACGCAATCCATTAAAAATTCGCCAGATTATTAAAAAATATGTTGTAATTCTTATGGTGAAAGTCCCGTTCCTCTATTCCCTACAGTTTTCGCATTATAGTCAAATTTGAGAAACCGGCGGTTAGGCAAATTTATCAATTTACAATGCGTCATATCTCAGAAACTATTTGAAGTAATTCAAAATGCGAGTAGTACTTTTAATCGGCGTACTTTGGAGTACATAATATGATAAAAGGAACTAGAAAAGAGAACTTTTCAAAATTACGTGAAAAATGTGCAAAGGGGGGACCGGGGGAATTTTTCAAGATTTCGAAATCCGACACAATCCGGTAAAAATTCGCCAGATTATTAAAAAATATGTTGTAATTCTTATGGTGAAAGTCCCGTTCCACTATTCCTTACAGTTTTCGTATTCTAGTCAAAATTGAGAAACCAGTAGATAGGCAAATTTATCAATTTACAATGCGTCATATCTCAGAAACTATTTGAAGTAATTCAAAATGCGAGTAGTACTTTTAATCTGCGTACTTTGGAGTACATAATATGATAGAAGGAACTAGAAAAGAGAACTTTTCAAAATTACGTGAAAAAAGTGCCAAGGGGGGACCGGGGGAATTTTTCAAAATTTCGAAATCCGACACAATCCGGTAAAAATTCGCCAGATTATTAAAAAATATGTTGTAATTCTTATGATGAAAACCTGGTGTATCTATTCCTTACAGTTTTCGCATTATAGTCAAATTTGAGAAACCGGCGGTTAGGCAAATTTATCAATTTACAATGCGTCATATCTCAGAAACTATTTGAAGTAATTCAAAATGCGAGTAGCACTTTTAATCGGCGTACTTTGGAGTACATAATATGATAAAAGGAACTAGAAAAGAGAACTTTTCAAAATTACGTGAAAAAAGTGCAAAGGGGGGACCGGGGGAATTTTTCAAATTTCGAAATCCGACACAATCCGGTAAAAATTCGCCAGATTATTAAAAAATATGTTGTAATTCTTGTGGTGAAGGTCCCGTTCCTCTATTCCTTACAGTTTTCGTATTATAGTCAAAATTGAGAAACCAGTAGATAGGCAACTTTATCAATTTACAATGCGTCATATCTCAGAAACTATTTGAAGTAATTCAAAATGCCAGTAATACTTTTAATCTTCGTACTTTGGAGTACATAATATGATAAAAGGAACTAAAAAAGAGAACTTTTCAAAATTACGTGAAAAAAGTGCAAAGGGGGGACCGGCGGAATTTTTCAAATTTCGAAATCCGACACAATCCGGTAAAAATTCGCCAGATTATTAAAAAATATGTTGTAATTCTTATGGTGAAAGTCCCGTTCCTCTATTCGCTACAGTTTTCACATTATAGTCAAATTTGAGAAACCGGCGGTTAGGCAAATTTATCAATTTACAATGCGTCATATCTCAGAAACTATTTGAAGTAATTCAAAATGCGAGTAGCACTTTTAATCGGCGTACTTTGGAGTACATAATATGATAAAAGGAACTAGAAAAGAGAACTTTTCAAAATTACGTGAAAAAAGTGCAAAGGGGGGACCGGGGGAATTTTTCAAATTTCGAAATCCGACACAATCCGGTAAAAATTCGCCAGATTATTAAAAAATATGTTGTAATTCTTATGGTGAAAGTCCCGTTCCTCTATTCCTTACAGTTTTCGTATTATAGTCAAAATTGAGAAACCAGTAGATAGGCAACTTTATCAATTTACAATGCGTCATATCTCAGAAACTATTTGAAGTAATTCAAAATGCCAGTAGTACTTTTAATCGGCGTACTTTGGAGTACATAATATGATAAAATGAACTAGAAAAGAGAACTTTTTAAAATTATGTGAAAAAAGTGCAAAGGGGGGACCGGGGGAATTTTTCAAAATTTCGAAATCCGACACAATCCGGTAAAAATTCGCCAGATTATTAAAAAATATGTTGTAATTCTAATGGTGAAAACCTGGTGTCTCTATTCCTTACAGTTTTCGCATTATAGTCAAATTTGAGAAACCGGCGGTTAGGCAAATTTATCAATTTACAATGCGTCATATCTCAGAAACTATTTGAAGTAATTCAAAATGCGAGTAGTACTTTTAATCTGTGTACTTTGGAGTACATAATATCATAAAAGGAACTAGAAAAGAGAACTTTTCAAAATTACGTGAAAAATGTGCAAAGGGGGGACCGGAGGAATTTTTCAAAATTTCGAAATCCGACACAATCTGGTAAAAATTCGCCAGATTATTAAAAAATATGTTGTAATTCTTATGGTGAAAGTCCCGTTCCTCTATTCCTTACAGTTTTCGTATTATAGTCAAAATTGAGAAACCAGTAAATAGGCAAATTTATCAATTTACAATATGTTCAAATATAAAATATAAAATATTGAAATGTATTTTGTTTTATATATGTTCGCCTGATGTTAATATAAAATATAAAATATAAAATATAAAATATAAAATATAAAATATAAAATATAAAATATAAAATATAAAATATAAAATATAAAATATAAAATATAAAATATAAAATATAAAATATAAAATATAAAATATAAAATATAAAATATAAAATATAAAATATAAAATATAAAATATAAAATATAAAATATAAAATATAAAATATAAAATATAAAATATAAAATATAAAATATAAAATATAAAATATAAAATATAAAATATAAAATATAAAATATAAAATATAAAATATAAAATATAAAATATAAAATATAAAATATAAAATATAAAATATAAAAATGTAAAATGTAAAATGTAAAATGTAAAATGTAAAATGTAAAATGTAAAATGTAAAATGTAAAATGTAAAATGTAAAATGTAAAATGTAAAATGTAAAATGTAAAATGTAAAATGTAAAATGTAAAATGTAAAATGTAAAATGTAAAATGTAAAATGTAAAATGTAAAATGTAAAATGTAAAATGTAAAATGTAAAATGTAAAATGTAAAATGTAAAATGTAAAATGTAAAATGTAAAATGTAAAATGTAAAATGTAAAATGTAAAATGTAAAATGTAAAATGTAAAATGTAAAATGTAAAATGTAAAATGTAAAATGTAAAATGTAAAATGTAAAATGTAAAATGTAAAATGTAAAATGTAAAATATAATATATAAAATATAAAATATAAAATATAAAATATAAAATATAAAATATAAAATATAAAATATAAAATATAAAATATAAAATATAAAATATAAAATATAAAATATAAAATATAAAATATAAAATATAAAATATAAAATATAAAATATAAAATATAAAATATAAAATATGAAATATAAAATATGAAATATAAAATATGAAATATAAAATATGAAATATAAAATATAAAATATAAAATATAAAATATAAAATATAAAATATAAAATATAAAATATAAAATATAAAATATAAAATATAAAATATGAAATATGAAATATAAAATATGAAATATAAAATATAAAATATCAAATATAAAATATAAAATATAAAATATAAAATATAAAATATAAAATATAAAATATAAAATATAAAATATAAAATATAAAATATAAAATATAAAATATAAAATATAAAATATAAAATATAAAATATAAAATATAAAATATAAAATATAAAATATAAAATATAAAATATAAAATATAAAATATAAAATATAAAATATAAAATATAAAATATAAAATATAAAATATAAAATATAAAATATAAAATATAAAATATAAAATATAAAATATAAAATATAAAATATAAAATATAAAATATAAAATATAAAATATAAAATATAAAATATAAAATATAAAATATAAAATATAAAATATAAAATATAAAATATAAAATATAAAATATAAAATATAAAATATAAAATATAAAATATAAAATATAAAATATAAAATATAAAATATAAAATATAAAATATAAAATATAAAATATAAAATATAAAATATAAAATATAAAATATAAAATATAAAATATAAAATATAAAATATAAAATATAAAATATAAAATATAAAATATAAAATATAAAATATAAAATATAAAATATAAAATATAAAATATAAAATATAAAATATAAAATATAAAATATAAAATATAAAATATAAAATATAAAATATAAAATATAAAATATAAAATATAAAATATAAAATATAAAATATAAAATATAAAATATAAAATATAAAATATAAAATATAAAATATAAAATATAAAATATAAAATATAAAATGTAAAACGTAAAATGTAAAATGTAAAATGTAAAATGTAAAATGTAAAATGTAAAATGTAAAATGTAAAATGTAAAATGTAAAATGTAAAATGTAAAATGTAAAATGTAAAATGTAAAATGTAAAATGTAAAATGTAAAATGTAAAATGTAAAATGTAAAATGTAAAATGTAAAATGTAAAATGTAAAATGTAAAATGTAAAATGTAAAATGTAAAATGTAAAATGTAAAATGTAAAATGTAAAATGTAAAATGTAAAATGTAAAATGTAAAATGTAAAATGTAAAATGTAAAATGTAAAATGTAAAATGTAAAATGTAAAATGTAAAATGTAAAATGTAAAATGTAAAATGTAAAATGTAAAATGTAAAATGTAAAATGTAAAATGTAAAATGTAAAATGTAAAATGTAAAATGTAAAATGTAAAATGTAAAATATAAAATATAAAATATAAAATATAAAATATAAAATATAAAATATAAAATATAAAATATAAAATATAAAATATAAAATATAAAATATAAAATATAAAATATGAAATATAAAATATGAAATATAAAATATGAAATATAAAATATGAAATATAAAATATAAAATATAAAATATAAAATATAAAATATAAAATATAAAATATAAAATATAAAATATAAAATATAAAATATAAAATATAAAATATAAAATATAAAATATAAAATATAAAATATAAAATATAAAATATAAAATATAAAATATAAAATATAAAATATAAAATATAAAATATAAAATATAAAATATAAAATATAAAATATGAAATATGAAATATAAAATATGAAATATAAAATATAAAATATCAAATATAAAATATGAAATATGAAATATAAAATATGAAATATAAAATATAAAATATAAAATATAAAATATAAAATATAAAATATAAAATATAAAATATAAAATATAAAATATAAAATATAAAATATAAAATATAAAATATAAAATATAAAATATAAAATATAAAATATAAAATATAAAATATAAAATATAAAATATAAAATATAAAATATAAAATATAAAATATAAAATATAAAATATAAAATATAAAATATAAAATATAAAATATAAAATATAAAATATAAAATATAAAATATAAAATATAAAATATAAAATATAAAATATAAAATATAAAATATAAAATATAAAATATAAAATATAAAATATAAAATATAAAATATAAAATATAAAATATAAAATATAAAATATAAAATATAAAATATAAAATATAAAATATAAAATATAAAATATAAAATATAAAATATAAAATATAAAATATAAAATATAAAATATAAAATATAAAATATAAAATATAAAATATAAAATATAAAATATAAAATATAAAATATAAAATATAAAATATAAAATATAAAATATAAAATATAAAATATAAAATATAAAATATAAAATATAAAATATAAAATATAAAATATAAAATATAAAATATAAAATATAAAATATAAAATATAAAATATAAAATATAAAATATAAAATATAAAATATAAAATATAAAATATAAAATATAAAATATAAAATATAAAATATAAAATATAAAATATAAAATATAAAATATAAAATATAAAATATAAAATATAAAATATAAAATATAAAATATAAAATATAAAATATAAAATATAAAATATAAAATATAAAATATAAAATATAAAATATAAAATATAAAATATAAAATATAAAATATAAAATATAAAATATAAAATATAAAATATAAAATATAAAATATAAAATATAAAATATAAAATATAAAATATAAAATATAAAATATAAAATATAAAATATAAAATATAAAATATAAAATATAAAATATAAAATATAAAATATAAAATATAAAATATAAAATATAAAATATAAAATGTAAAATCTAAAATGTAAAATGTAAAATGTAAAACGTAAAATGTAAAATGTAAAATGTAAAATGTAAAAAGTAGAATGTAAAATGTAAAATGTAAAATGTAAAATGTAAAATGTAAAATGTAAAATGTAAAATGTAAAATGTAAAATGTAAAATGTAAAATGTAAAATGTAAAATGTAAAATGTAAAATGTAAAATGTAAAATGTAAAATGTAAAATGTAAAATGTAAAATGTAAAATGTAAAATGTAAAATGTAAAATGTAAAATGTAAAATGTAAAATGTAAAATGTAAAATGTAAAATGTAAAATGTAAAATGTAAAATGTAAAATGTAAAATGTAAAATGTAAAATGTAAAATGTAAAATGTAAAATGTAAAATGTAAAATGTAAAATGTAAAATGTAAAATGTAAAATGTAAAATGTAAAATGTAAAATGTAAAATGTAAAATGTAAAATGTAAAATGTAAAATGTAAAATGTAAAATGTAAAATGTAAAATGTAAAATGTAAAATGTAAAATGTAAAATGTAAAATGTAAAATGTAAAATGTAAAATGTAAAATGTAAAATGTAAAATGTAAAATGTAAAATGTAAAATGTAAAATGTAAAATGTAAAATGTAAAATGTAAAATGTAAAATGTAAAATGTAAAATGTAAAATGTAAAATGTAAAATGTAAAATGTAAAATGTAAAATGTAAAATGTAAAATGTAAAATGTAAAATGTAAAATGTAAAATGTAAAATGTAAAATGTAAAATGTAAAATGTAAAATGTAAAATGTAAAATGTAAAATGTAAAATGTAAAATGTAAAATGTAAAATGTAAAATGTAAAATGTAAAATGTAAAATGTAAAATGTAAAATGTAAAATGTAAAATGTAAAATGTAAAATGTAAAATGTAAAATGTAAAATGTAAAATGTAAAATGTAAAATGTAAAATGTAAAATGTAAAATGTAAAATGTAAAATGTAAAATGTAAAATGTAAAATGTAAAATGTAAAATGTAAAATGTAAAATGTAAAATGTAAAATGTAAAATGTAAAATGTAAAATGTAAAATGTAAAATATAAAATATAAAATATAAAATATAAAATATAAAATATAAAATATAAAATATAAAATGTAAAATATAAAATATAAAATATAAAATATAAAATATAAAATATAAAATATAAAATATAAAATATAAAATATAAAATATAAAATATAAAATATAAAATATAAAATATAAAATATAAAATATAAAATATGAAATATAAAATATAAAATATAAAATATAAAATATAAAATATAAAATATAAAATATAAAATATAAAATATAAAATATAAAATATAAAATATAAAATATAAAATATAAAATATAAAATATAAAATATAAAATATAAAATATAAAATATAAAATATAAAATATAAAATATAAAATATAAAATATCAAATATAAAATATAAAATATAAAATATAAAATATAAAATATAAAATATGAAATATGAAATATAAAATATGAAATATAAAATATAAAATATCAAATATAAAATATGAAATATGAAATATAAAATATAAAATATAAAATATAAAATATAAAATATAAAATATAAAATATAAAATATAAAATATAAAATATAAAATATAAAATATAAAATATAAAATATCAAATATAAAATATAAAATATAAAATATAAAATATAAAATATAAAATATGAAATATGAAATATAAAATATGAAATATAAAATATAAAATATCAAATATAAAATATGAAATATGAAATATAAAATATAAAATATAAAATATAAAATATAAAATATAAAATATAAAATATAAAATATAAAATATAAAATATAAAATATAAAATATAAAATATAAAATATAAAATATAAAATATAAAATATAAAATATAAAATATAAAATATAAAATATAAAATATAAAATATAAAATATAAAATATAAAATATAAAATATAAAATATAAAATATAAAATATAAAATATAAAATATAAAATATAAAATATAAAATATAAAATATAAAATATAAAATATAAAATATAAAATATAAAATATAAAATATAAAATATAAAATATAAAATATAAAATATAAAATATAAAATATAAAATATAAAATATAAAATATAAAATATAAAATATAAAATATAAAATATAAAATATAAAATATAAAATATAAAATATAAAATATAAAATATAAAATATAAAATATAAAATATAAAATATAAAATATAAAATATAAAATATAAAATATAAAATATAAAATATAAAATATAAAATATAAAATATAAAATATAAAATATAAAATATAAAATATAAAATATAAAATATAAAATATAAAATATAAAATATAAAATATAAAATATAAAATATAAAATATAAAATATAAAATATAAAATATAAAATATAAAATATAAAATATAAAATATAAAATATAAAATATAAAATATAAAATATAAAATATAAAATATAAAATATAAAATATAAAATATAAAATATAAAATATAAAATATAAAATATAAAATATAAAATATAAAATATAAAAATGTAAAATGTAAAATGTAAAATGTAAAATGTAAAATGTAAAATGTGAAATGTAAAATGTAAAATGTAAAATGCAAAATGTAAAATGTAAAATGTAAAATGTAAAATGTAAAATGTAAAATGTAAAATGTAAAATGTAAAATGTAAAATGTAAAATGTAAAATGTAAAATGTAAAATGTAAAATGTAAAATGTAAAATGTAAAATGTAAAATGTAAAATGTAAAATGTAAAATGTAAAATGTAAAATGTAAAATGTAAAATGTAAAATGTAAAATGTAAAATGTAAAATGTAAAATGTAAAATGTAAAATGTAAAATGTAAAATGTAAAATGTAAAATGTAAAATGTAAAATGTAAAATGTAAAATGTAAAATGTAAAATGTAAAATGTAAAATGTAAAATGTAAAATGTAAAATGTAAAATGTAAAATGTAAAATGTAAAATGTAAAATGTAAAATGTAAAATGTAAAATGTAAAATGTAAAATGTAAAATGTAAAATGTAAAATGTAAAATGTAAAATGTAAAATGTAAAATGTAAAATGTAAAATGTAAAATGTAAAATGTAAAATGTAAAATGTAAAATGTAAAATGTAAAATGTAAAATGTAAAATGTAAAATGTAAAATGTAAAATGTAAAATGTAAAATGTAAAATGTAAAATGTAAAATGTAAAATGTAAAATGTAAAATGTAAAATGTAAAATGTAAAATGTAAAATGTAAAATGTAAAATGTAAAATGTAAAATGTAAAATGTAAAATGTAAAATGTAAAATGTAAAATGTAAAATGTAAAATGTAAAATGTAAAATGTAAAATGTAAAATGTAAAATATAAAATGTAAAATATAATATATAAAATATAAAATATAAAAGGAACAAAAAAGCAAACTTTTCAAAAATACGTGAAAAAAGTGGAAAGGGGGGACCGGGGGAATTTTTCAATATTTCGAAATCCGACGCAATCCGGTAAAAATTCGCCAGATTATTAAAAAATATGTTGTAATTCTTATGGTGAAAGTCCCGTTCCTCTATTCCCTACAGTTTTCGCATTATAGTCAAATTTGAGAAACCGGCGGTTAGGCAAATTTATCAATTTACAATGCGTCATATCTCAGAAACTATTTGAAGTAATTCAAAATGCGAGTAGTACTTTTAATCGGCGTACTTTGGAGTACATAATATGATAAAAGGAACTAGAAAAGAGAACTTTTCAAAATTACGTGAAAAAAGTGCAAAGGGGGGACCGGGGGAATTTTTCAAGATTTCGAAATCCGACACAATCCGGTAAAAATTCGTCAGATTATTAAAAAATATGTTGTAATTCTTATGGTGAAAACCTGGTGTCTCTATTCCTTACAGTTTTCGCATTATAGTCAAATTTGAGAAACCGGCGGTTAGGCAAATTTATCAATTTACAATGCGTCATATCTCAGAAACTATTTGAAGTAATTCAAAATGCGGGTAGCACTTTTAATCGGCGTACTTTGGAGTACATAATATGATAAAAGGAACTAGAAAAGAGAACTTTTCAAAATTACGTGAAAAAAGTGCAAAGGGGGGACCGGGGGAATTTTTCAAGATTTCGAAATCCGAAACAATCCGGTTAAAATTCGCCAGATTATTAAAAAATATGTTGTAATTCTTATGGTGAAAGTCCTGTTCCTCTATTCCTTACAGTTTTCGTATTATAGTCAAAATTGAGAAACCAGTAGATAGGCAAATTTATTAATTTACAATGCGTCATATCTCAGAAACTATTTGAAGTAATTCAAAATGCGAGTAGTACTTTTAATCGGCGTACTTTGGAGTACATAATATGATAAAAGAAACTAGGAAAGAGAACTTTTTAAAATTATGTGAAAGAAGTGCAAAGGGGGGAACGGGGGAATTTTTCAAGATTTCGAAATCCGACACAATCCGGTAAAAATTCGCCAGATTATTAAAAAATATGTTGTAATTCTTATGGTGAAAACCTGGTGTCTCTATTCCCTACAGTTTTCGCATTATAGTCAAATTTGAGAAACCGGCGGTTAGGCAAATTTATCAATTTACAATGCGTCATATCTCAGAAACTATTTGAAGTAATTCAAAATGCGAGTAGTACTTTTAATCGGCGTACTTTGGAGTACATAATATGATAAAAGGAACTAGAAAAGAGAACTTTTCAAAATTACGTGAAAAATGTGCAAAGGGGGGACCGGGGGAATTTTTCAAGATTTCGAAATCCGACACAATCCGGTAAAAATTCGCCAGATTATTAAAAAATATGTTGTAATTCTTATGGTGAAAGTCCCGTTCCTCTATTCCTTACAGTTTTCGTATTATAGTCAAAATTGAGAAACCAGTAGATAGGCAAATTTATTAATTTAAAATGCGTCATATCTCAGAAACTATTTGAAGTAATTCAAAATGCGAGTAGCACTTTTAATCTGCGTACTTTGGAGTACATAATATGATAAAAGAAACAAGAAATGAGAACTTATCAAAATTACGTGAAAAAAGTGCAAAGGGGGGACCGGGGGAATTTTTCAAGATTTCGAAATCCGACACAATCTGCTAAAAATTCGCCAGTTTATTAAAAAATATGTTGTAATTCTTATGGTGAAAGTCCTGTGCCTCTATTCCTTACAGTTTTCGCATTATAGTCAAAATTGTTAAACCGGCGGTTAGGCAAATTTATCAAA
The DNA here is from genome assembly GCF_030347505.1 of Rhynchophorus ferrugineus. Classification (NCBI taxonomy): domain Eukaryota; kingdom Metazoa; phylum Arthropoda; class Insecta; order Coleoptera; family Curculionidae; genus Rhynchophorus; species Rhynchophorus ferrugineus. The sequence goes on along the minus strand of NW_027472581.1, from coordinate 29,980,905 downwards.
TTACAATGCGTCATATCTCAGAAACAATTTGAAGTAATTCAAAATGCGAGTAGTACTTTCAATCGGCGTACTTTGGAGTACAAGATATGATAAAAGAAACTGGAAACGGAAACTTTTCAAAATTACGTGAAAAAAGTACAAAGGGGGGACCGGGGGAATTTTTCAAGATTTCGAAACCCGACATAATCTGGTAAAAATTCGCCAGATTATTAAAAAATATGTTGTAATTCTTATGGTGAAAGTCCCGTTCCTCTATTCCTTACAGTTTTCGTATTATAGTCAAAATTGAGAAACCAGTAGATAGGCAAATTTATCAATTTACAATGCGTCATATCTCAGAAACTATTTGAAGTAATTCAAAATGCGAGTAGTACTTTTAATCGGCGTACTTTGGAGTACATAATATGATAAAAGGAACTAGAAAAGAGAACTTTTCAAAATTACGTGAAAAAAGTGCAAAGGGGGGACCGGGGGAATTTTTCAAGATTTCGAAATCCGACACAATCCGGTAAAAATTCGCCAGATTATTAAAAAATATGTTGTAATACTTATGGTGAAAGTCCCGTTCCTCTATTCCCTACAGTTTTCGCATTATAGTCAAATTTGAGAAACCGGCGGTTAGGCAAATTTATCAATTTACAATGCGTCATATCTCAGAAACTATTTGAAGTAATTCAAAATGCGAGTAGCACTTTTAATCGGCGTACTTTGGAGTACATAATATGATAAAAGGAACTAGAAAAGAGAACTTTTCAAAATTACGTGAAAAAAGTGCAAAGGGGGGACCGGGGGAATTTTTCAAGATTTCGAAATCCGACACAATCCGGTAAAAATTCGCCAGATTATTAAAAAATATGTTGTAATTCTTATGGTGAAAGTCCCGTTCCTCTATTCCTTACAGTTTTCGTATTATAGTCAAAATTGAGAAACCAGTAGATAGGCAAATTTATCAATTTACAATGCGTCATATCTCAGAAACTATTTGAAGTAATTCAAAATGCGAGTAGTACTTTTAATCGGCGTACTTTGGAGTACATAATATGATAAAAGGAACTAGAAAAGAGAACTTTTCAAAATTACGTGAAAAATGTGCAAAGGGGGGACCGGGGGAATTTTTCAAGATTTCGAAATCCGACACAATCCGGTAAAAATTCGCCAGATTATTAAAAAATATGTTGTAATTCTTATAGTGAAAGTCCCGTTCCACTATTCCTTACAGTTTTCGTATTCTAGTCAAAATTGAGAAACCAGTAGATAGGCAAATTTATCAATTTACAATGCGTCATATCTCAGAAACGATTTGAAGTAATTCAAAATGCGAGTAGTACTTTTAATCTGCGTACTTTGGAGTACATAATATAATAAAAGGAACTAGAAAAGAGAACTTTTCAAAATTACGTGAAAAAAGTGCAAAGGGGGGACCGGGGGAATTTTTCAAGATTTCGAAATCCGACACAATCCGGTAAAAATTCGCCAGATTATTAAAAAATATGATGTAATTCTTATGTTGAAAACCTGGTGTCTCTATTCCTTACAGTTTTCGCATTATAGTCAAATTTGAGAAACCGGCGGTTAGGCAAATTTATCAATTTACAATGCGTCATATCTCAGAAACTATTTGAAGTAATTCAAAATGCGAGTAGCACTTTTAATCGGCGTACTTTGGAGTACATAATATGATAAAAGGAACTAGAAAAGAGAACTTTTCAAAATTACGTGAAAAATATGCAAAGGGGGGACCGGGGGAATTTTTCAAATTTCGAAATCCGACACAATCCGGTAAAAATTCGCCAGATTATTAAAAAATATGTTGTAATTCTTATGGTGAAAGTCCCGTTCCTCTATTCCTTACAGTTTTCGTATTATAGTCAAAATTGAGAAATCAGTAGATAGGCAACTTTATCAATTTACAATGCGTTATATCTCAGAAACTATTTGAAGTAATTCAAAATGCGAGTAGTACCTTTAATCTGCGTACTTTGGAGTACATAATATGATAAAAGGAACTAGAAAAGAGAACTTTTCAAAATTACGTGAAAAAAGTGCAAAGGGGGGAATGGGGGAATTTTTCAAGATTTCGAAATCCGACACAATCTGGTAAAAATTCGCCAGTTTATTAAAAAATATGTTGTAATTCTTATGGTGAAAGTCCCGTGCCTCTATTCCTTACAGTTTTCGCATTATAGTCAAAATTGTTAAACCGGCGGTTAGGCAAATTTATCAAATTACAATGCGTCATATCTCAGAAACTATTTGAAGTAATTCAATATGCGAGTAGTACTTTCAATCGGCGTACTTTGGAGTACAAGATATGATAAAAGAATCTAGAAACGGAAACTTTTCAAAATTACGTGAAAAAAGTGCAAAGGGGGGACCGGGGGAATTTTTCAAGATTTCGAAACCCGACACAATCTGGTAAAAATTCGCCAGATTATTAAAAAATATGTTGTAATTCTTATGGTGAAAGTCCCGTTCCTTTATTCCTTACAGTTTTCGTATTATAGTCAAAATTGAGAGACCAGTAGATAGGCAAATTTATCAATTTACAATGCGTCATATCTCAGAAACTATTTGAAGTAATTCAAAATGCGAGTAGTACTTTTAATCGGCGTACTTTGGAGTACATGATATGACAAAAGGAACTAGAAAAGAGAACTTTTCAAAATTACGTGAAAAAAGGGCAAAGGGGGGACCGGGGGAATTTTTCAATATTTCGAAATCCGACGCAATCCGGTAAAAATTCGCCAGATTATTAAAAAATATGTTGTAATTCTTATGGTGAAAGTCCCGTTCCTCTATTCCCTACAGTTTTCACATTATAGTCAAATTTGAGAAACCGGCGGATAGGCAAATTTATCAATTTACAATGCGTCATATCTCAGAAACTATTTGAAGTAATTCAAAATGCGGGTAGCACTTTTAATCGGCGTACTTTGGAGTACATAATATGATAAAAGGAACTAGAAAAGAGAACTTTTCAAAATTACGTGAAAAATGTGCAAAGGGGGGACCGGGGGAATTTTTCAAATTTCGAAATCCGACACAATCCGGTAAAAATTCGCCAGATTATTAAAAAATATGTTGTAATTCTTATGGTGAAAGTCCCGTTCCTCTATTCCTTACAGTTTTCGTATTATAGTCAAAATTGAGAAATCAGTAGATAGGCAACTTTATCAATTTACAATGCGTCATATCTCAGAAACTATTTGAAGTAATTCAAAATGCGAGTAGTACCTTTAATCTGCGTACTTTGGAGTACATAATATGATAAAAGGAACTAGAAAAGAGAACTTTTCAAAATTACGTGAAAAAAGTGCAAAGGGGGGAATGGGGGAATTTTTCAAGATTTCGAAATCCGACACAATCTGGTAAAAATTCGCCAGTTTATTAAAAAATATGTTGTAATTCTTATGGTGAAAGTCCTGTGCCTCTATTCCTTACAGTTTTCGCATTATAGTCAAAATTGTTAAACCGGCGGTTAGGCAAATTTATCAAATTACAATGCGTCATATCTCAGAAACTATTTGAAGTAATTCAAAATGCGAGTAGTACTTTCAATCGGCGTACTTTGGAGTACAAGATATGATAAAAGAATCTAGAAACGGAAACTTTTCAAAATTACGTGAAAAAAGTGCAAAGGGGGGACCGGGGGAATTTTTCAAGATTTCGAAACCCGACACAATCCGGTAAAAATTCGCCAGATTATTAAAAAATATGTTGTAATTCTTATGGTGAAAGTCCCGTTCCTCTATTCCTTACAGTTTTCGTATTATAGTCAAAATTGAGAAATCAGTAGATAGGCAACTTTATCAATTTACAATGCGTCATATCTCAGAAACTATTTGAAGTAATTCAAAATGCGAGTAGTACCTTTAATCTGCGTACTTTGGAGTACATAATATGATAAAAGGAACTAGAAAAGAGAACTTTTCAAAATTACGTGAAAAAAGTGCAAAGGGGGGAATGGGGGAATTTTTCAAGATTTCGAAATCCGACACAATCTGGTAAAAATTCGCCAGTTTATTAAAAAATATGTTGTAATTCTTATGGTGAAAGTCCTGTGCCTCTATTCCTTACAGTTTTCGCATTATAGTCAAAATTGTTAAACCGGCGGTTAGGCAAATTTATCAAATTACAATGCGTCATATCTCAGAAACTATTTGAAGTAATTCAAAATGCGAGTAGTACTTTCAATCGGCGTACTTTGGAGTACAAGATATGATAAAAGAATCTAGAAACGGAAACTTTTCAAAATTACGTGAAAAAAGTGCAAAGGGGGGAACGGGGGAATTTTTCAAGATTTCGAAATCCGACACAATCCGGTAAAAATTCGCCAGATTATTAAAAAATATGTTGTAATTCTTATGATGAAAACCTGGTGTCTCTATTCCTTACATTTTTCGCATTATAGTCAAATTTAAGAAACCGGCGGTTAGGCAAATTTATCAATTTACAATGCGTCATATCTCAGAAACTATTTGAAGTAATTCAAAATGCGAGTAGTACTTTTAATCTGCGTACTTTGGAGTACATAATATGATAAAAGGAACTAGAAAAGAGAACTTTTCAAAATTACGTGAAAAAAGTGCAAAGGGGGGACCGGGGGAATTTTTCAAGATTTCGAAATCCGACACAATCCGGTAAAAATTCGCCAGATTATTAAAAAATATGTTGTAATTCTTATGATGAAAACCTGGTGTCTCTATTCCCTACAGTTTTCGCATTATAGTCAAATTTGAGAAACCGGCGGTTAGGCAAATTTATCAATTTACAATGCGTCATATCTCAGAAACTATTTGAAGTAATTCAAAATGCGAGTAGTACTTTTAATCTGCGTACTTTGGAGTACATAATATGATAAAAGGAACTAGAAAGGAGAACTTTTCAAAATTACGTGAAAAAAGTGCAAAGGGTGGACCGGGGGAATTTTTCAAGATTTCGAAATCCGACACAATCTGGTAAAAATTCGCCAGTTTATTAAAAAATATGTTGTAATTCTTATTGTGAAAGTCCCGTTCCTCTATTCCTTACAGTTTTCGTATTATAGTCAAAATTGAGAAACCAGTAGATAGGCAAATTTATCAATTTACAATGCGTCATATCTCAGAAACTATTTGAAGTATTTCAAAATGCGAGTAGTACTTTTAATCGGCGTACTTTGGAGTACATAATATGATAAAAGGAACTAGAAAAGAGAACTTTTCAAAATTACGTGAAAAAAGTGCAAAGGGGGGACCGGGGGAATTTTTCAATATTTCGAAATCCGAAGCAATCCGGTAAAAATTCGCCAGATTATAAAAAAATATGTTGTAATTCTTATGGTGAAAGTCCCGTTCCTCTATTCCCTACAGTTTTCGCATTATAGTCAAATTTGAGAAACCGGCGGTTAGGCAAATTGATCAATTTACAATGCGTCATATCTCAGAAACTATTTGAAGTAATTCAAAATGCGAGTAGTACTTTTAATCGGCGTACTTTGGAGTACGTAATATGATAAAAGGAACTAGAAAAGAGAGCTTTTCAAAATTACGTGAAAAATGTGCAAAGGGGGGACCGGGGGAATTTTTAAAGATTTCGAAATCCGACACAATCCGGTAAAAATTCGCCAGATTATTAAAAAATATGTTGTAATTCTTATGGTGAAAACCTGGTGTCTCTATTCCTTACAGTTTTCGCATTATAGTTAAATATGAGAAACCGGCGGTTAGGCAAATTTATCAATTTACAATGCGTCATATCTCAGAAACTATTTGAAGTAATTCAAAATGCGAGTAGTACTTTTAATCTGCGTACTTTGGAGTACATAATATGATAAAAGGAACTAGAAAAGAGAACTTTTCAAAATTACGTGAAAAAAGTGCAAAGAGGGGACCGGAGGAATTTTTCAAGATTTCGAAATCCGACACAATCTGGTAAAAATTCGCCAGTTTATTAAAAAATATGTTGTAATTCTTATTGTGAAAGTCCCGTTCCTCTATTCCTTACAGATTTCGTATTATAGTCAAAATTGAGAAACCAGTAGATAGGCAAATTTATCAATTTACAATGCGTCATATCTCAGAAACTATTTGAAGTAATTCAAAATGCGAGTAGTACTTTTAATCGGCGTACTTTGGAGTACATAATATGATAAAAGGAACTAGAAAAGAGAACTTTTCAAAATTACGTGAAAAAAGTGCAAAGGGGGGACCGGGGGAATATTTCAATATTTCGAAATCCGACGCAATCCGGTAAAAATTCGCCAGATTATTAAAAAATATGTTGTAATTCTTATGATGAAAACCTGGTGTCTCTATTCCTTACAGTTTTCGCATTATAGTCAAATTTGAGAAACCGGCGGTTAGGCAAATTTATCAATTTACAATGCGTCATATCTCAGAAACAATTTGAAGTAATTCAAAATGCGAGTAGTACTTTTAATCGGCGTACTTTGGAGTACATAATATGATAAAAGGAACTAGAAAAGAGAACTTTTCAAAATTACGTGAAAAAAGTGCAAAGGGGGGACCGGGGGAATTTTTCAAGATTTCGAAATCCGAAACAATCCGGTAAAAATTCGCCAGATTATTAAAAAATATGTTGTAATTCTTATGGTGAAAGTCCCGTTCCTCTATTCCTTACAGTTTTCGTATTATAGTCAAAATTGAGAAACCAGTAGATAGGCAAATTTATTAATTTACAATGCGTCATATCTCAGAAACTATTTGAAGTAATTCAAAATGCGAGTAGTACTTTTAATCGGCGTACTTTGGAGTACATAATATGATAAAAGGAACTAGAAAAGAGAACTTTTCAAAATTACGTGAAAAATGTGCAAAGGGGGGACCGGGGGAATTTTTCAAATTTCGAAATCCGACACAATCCGGTAAAAATTCGCCAGATTATTAAAAAATATGTTGTAATTCTTATGGTGAAAGTCCCGTTCCTCTATTCCTTACAGTTTTCGTATTATAGTCAAAATTGAGAAATCAGTAGATAGGCAACTTTATCAATTTACAATGCGTCATATCTCAGAAACTATTTGAAGTAATTCAAAATGCGAGTAGTACCTTTAATCTGCGTACTTTGGAGTACATAATATGATAAAAGGAACTAGAAAAGAGAACTTTTCAAAATTACGTGAAAAAAGTGCAAAGGGGGGAATGGGGGAATTTTTCAAGATTTCGAAATCCGACACAATCTGGTAAAAATTCGCCAGTTTATTAAAAAATATGTTGTAATTCTTATGGTGAAAGTCCTGTGCCTCTATTCCTTACAGTTTTCGCATTATAGTCAAAATTGTTAAACCGGCGGTTAGGCAAATTTATCAAATTACAATGCGTCATATCTCAGAAACTATTTGAAGTAATTCAAAATGCGAGTAGTACTTTCAATCGGCGTACTTTGGAGTACAAGATATGATAAAAGAATCTAGAAACGGAAACTTTTCAAAATTACGTGAAAAAAGTGCAAAGGGGGGACCGGGGGAATTTTTCAAGATTTCGAAACCCGACACAATCTGGTAAAAATTCGCCAGATTATTAAAAAATATGTTGTAATTCTTATGGTGAAAGTCCCGTTCCTTTATTCCTTACAGTTTTGGTATTATAGTCAAAATTGAGAGACCAGTAGATAGGCAAATTTATCAATTTACAATGCGTCATATCTCAGAAACTATTTGAAGTAATTCAAAATGCGAGTAGTACTTTTAATCGGCGTACTTTGGAGTACATGATATGACAAAAGGAACTAGAAAAGAGAACTTTTCAAAATTACGTGAAAAAAGGGCAAAGGGGGGACCGGGGGAATTTTTCAATATTTCGAAATCCGACGCAATCCGGTAAAAATTCGCCAGATTATTAAAAAATATGTTGTAATTCTTATGGTGAAAGTCCCGTTCCTCTATTCCCTACAGTTTTCACATTATAGTCAAATTTGAGAAACCGGCCGATAGGCAAATTTATCAATTTACAATGCGTCATATCTCAGAAACTATTTGAAGTAATTCAAAATGCGGGTAGCACTTTTAATCGGCGTACTTTGGAGTACATAATATGATAAAAGGAACTAGAAAAGAGAACTTTTCAAAATTACGTGAAAAAAGTGCAAAGGGGGGACCGGGGGAATTTTTCAAGATTTCGAAATCCGAAACAATCCGGTTAAAATTCGCCAGATTATTAAAAAATATGTTGTAATTCTTATGGTGAAAGTCCTGTTCCTCTATTCCTTACAGTTTTCGTATTATAGTCAAAATTGAGAAACCAGTAGATAGGCAAATTTATTAATTTACAATGCGTCATATCTCAGAAACTATTTGAAGTAATTCAAAATGCGGGTAGCACTTTTAATCGGCGTACTTTGGAGTACATAATATGATAAAAGGAACTAGAAAAGAGAACTTTTCAAAATTACGTGAAAAAAGTGCAAAGGGGGGACCGGGGGAATTTTTCAAGATTTCGAAATCCGACACAATCCGGTAAAAATTCGCCAGATTATTAAAAAATATGTTGTAATTCTTATGATGAAAACCTGGTGTCTCTATTCCTTACATTTTTCGCATTATAGTCAAATTTAAGAAACCGGCGGTTAGGCAAATTTATCAATTTACAATGCGTCATATCTCAGAAACTATTTGAAGTAATTCAAAATGCGAGTAGTACTTTTAATCTGCGTACTTTGGAGTACATAATATGATAAAAGGAACTAGAAAAGAGAACTTTTCAAAATTACGTGAAAAAAGTGCAAAGGGGGGACCGGGGGAATTTTTCAAGATTTCGAAATCCGACACAATCCGGTAAAAATTCGCCAGATTATTAAAAAATATGTTGTAATTCTTATGATGAAAACCTGGTGTCTCTATTGCCTACAGTTTTCGCATTATAGTCAAATTTGAGAAACCGGCGGTTAGGCAAATTTATCAATTTACAATGCGTCATATCTCAGAAACTATTTGAAGTAATTCAAAATGCGAGTAGTACTTTTAATCTGCGTACTTTGGAGTACATAATATGATAAAAGGAACTAGAAAGGAGAACTTTTCAAAATTACGTGAAAAAAGTGCAAAGGGTGGACCGGGGGAATTTTTCAAGATTTCGAAATCCGACACAATCTGGTAAAAATTCGCCAGTTTATTAAAAAATATGTTGTAATTCTTATTGTGAAAGTCCCGTTCCTCTATTCCTTACAGTTTTCGTATTATAGTCAAAATTGAGAAACCAGTAGATAGGCAAATTTATCAATTTACAATGCGTCATATCTCAGAAACTATTTGAAGTATTTCAAAATGCGAGTAGTACTTTTAATCGGCGTACTTTGGAGTACATAATATGATAAAAGGAACTAGAAAAGAGAACTTTTCAAAATTACGTGAAAAAAGTGCAAAGGGGGGACCGGGGGAATTTTTCAATATTTCGAAATCCGAAGCAATCCGGTAAAAATTCGCCAGATTATAAAAAAATATGTTGTAATTCTTATGGTGAAAGTCCCGTTCCTCTATTCCCTACAGTTTTCGCATTATAGTCAAATTTGAGAAACCGGCGGTTAGGCAAATTGATCAATTTACAATGCGTCATATCTCAGAAACTATTTGAAGTAATTCAAAATGCGAGTAGTACTTTTAATCGGCGTACTTTGGAGTACGTAATATGATAAAAGGAACTAGAAAAGAGAGCTTTTCAAAATTACGTGAAAAATGTGCAAAGGGGGGACCGGGGGAATTTTTAAAGATTTCGAAATCCGACACAATCCGGTAAAAATTCGCCAGATTATTAAAAAATATGTTGTAATTCTTATGGTGAAAACCTGGTGTCTCTATTCCTTACAGTTTTCGCATTATAGTTAAATATGAGAAACCGGCGGTTAGGCAAATTTATCAATTTACAATGCGTCATATCTCAGAAACTATTTGAAGTAATTCAAAATGCGAGTAGTACTTTTAATCTGCGTACTTTGGAGTACATAATATGATAAAAGGAATTAGAAAAGAGAACTTTTCAAAATTACGTGAAAAAAGTGCAAAGAGGGGACCGGAGGAATTTTTCAAGATTTCGAAATCCGACACAATCTGGTAAAAATTCGCCAGTTTATTAAAAAATATGTTGTAATTCTTATTGTGAAAGTCCCGTTCCTCTATTCCTTACAGATTTCGTATTATAGTCAAAATTGAGAAACCAGTAGATAGGCAAATTTATCAATTTACAATGCGTCATATCTCAGAAACTATTTGAAGTAATTCAAAATGCGAGTAGTACTTTTAATCGGCGTACTTTGGAGTACATAATATGATAAAAGGAACTAGAAAAGAGAACTTTTCAAAATTACGTGAAAAAAGTGCAAAGGGGGGACCGGGGGAATATTTCAATATTTCGAAATCCGACGCAATCCGGTAAAAATTCGCCAGATTATTAAAAAATATGTTGTAATTCTTATGATGAAAACCTGGTGTCTCTATTCCTTACAGTTTTCGCATTATAGTCAAATTTGAGAAACCGGCGGTTAGGCAAATTTATCAATTTACAATGCGTCATATCTCAGAAACAATTTGAAGTAATTCAAAATGCGAGTAGTATTTTTAATCGGCGTACTTTGGAGTACATAATATGATAAAAGGAACTAGAAAAGAGAACTTTTCAAAATTACGTGAAAAAAGTGCAAAGGGGGGACCGGGGGAATTTTTCAAGATTTCGAAATCCGAAACAATCCGGTAAAAATTCGCCAGATTATTAAAAAATATGTTGTAATTCTTATGGTGAAAGTCCCGTTCCTCTATTCCTTACAGTTTTCGTATTATAGTCAAAATTGAGAAACCAGTAGATAGGCAAATTTATTAATTTACAATGCGTCATATCTCAGAAACTATTTGAAGTAATTCAAAATGCGAGTAGTACTTTTAATCGGCGTACTTTGGAGTACATAATATGATAAAAGGAACTAGGAAAGAGAACTTTTCAAAATTACGTGAAAAAAGTGCAAAGGGCGGACTGGGGGAATTTTTCAATATTTCGAAATCCGACGCAATCCATTAAAAATTCGCCAGATTATTAAAAAAATGTTGTAATTCTTATGGTGAAAGTCCCGTTCCTCTATTCCCTACAGTTTTCGCATTATAGTCAAATTTGAGAAACCGGCGGTTAGGCAAATTTATCAATTTACAATGCGTCATATCTCAGAAACTATTTGAAGTAATTCAAAATGCGATTAGTACTTTTAATCGGCGTACTTTGGAGTACATAATATGATAAAATGAACTAGAAAAGAGAACTTTTTAAAATTATGTGAAAAAAGTGCAAAGGGGGGACCGGGGGAATTTTTCAAAATTTCGAAATCCGACACAATCCGGTAAAAATTCGCCAGATTATTAAAAAATATGTTGTAATTCTTATGGTGAAAACCTGGTGTCTCTATTCCTTACATTTTTCGCATTATAGTCAAATTTAAGAAACCGGCGGTTAGGCAAATTTATCAATTTACAATGCGTCATATCTCAGAAACTATTTGAAGTAATTCAAAATGCGAGTAGTACTTTTAATCTGTGTACTTTGGAGTACATAATATCATAAAAGGAACTAGAAAAGAGAACTTTTCAAAATTACGTGAAAAATGTGCAAAGGGGGGACCGGAGGAATTTTTCAAAATTTCGAAATCCGACACAATCTGGTAAAAGTTCGCCAGTTTATTAAAAAATATGTTGTAATTCTTATTGTGAAAGTCCCGTTCCTCTATTCCTTACAGTTTTCGTATTATAGTCAAAATTGAGAAACCAGTAGATAGGCAAATTTATCAATTTACAATGCGTCATATCTCAGAAACTATTTGAAGTATTTCAAAATGCGAGTAGTACTTTTAATCGGCGTACTTTGGAGTACATAATATGATAAAAGGAACTAGAAAAGAGAACTTTTCAAAATTACGTGAAAAAAGTGCAAAGGGGGGAATGGGGGAATTTTTTAAGATTTCGATCTCCGACACAATCCGGTAAAAATTCGCCAGTTTATTAAAAAATATGTTGTAATTCTTATTGTGAAAGTCCCGTTCCTCTATTCTTTACAGATTTCGTATTATAGTCAAAATTGAGAAACCAGTAGATAGGCAAATTTATCAATTTACAATGCGTCATATCTCAGAAACTATTTGAAGTAATTCAAAATGCGAGTAGTACTTTTAATCGGCGTACTTTGGAGTACATAATATGATAAAAGGAACTAGAAAAGAGAACTTTTCAAAATTACGTGAAAAAAGTGCAAAGGGGGGACCGGGGGAATATTTCAATATTTCGAAATCCGACGCAATCCGGTAAAAATTCGCCAGATTATTAAAAAATATGTTGTAATTCTTATGGTGAAAGTCCCGTTCCTCTATTCCCTACAGTTTTCGCATTATAGTCAAATTTGAGAATCCGGCGGTTAGGCAAATTTATCAATTTACAATGCGTCATATCTCAGAAACTATTTGATGTAATTCAAAATGCGAGTAGTACTTTTAATCTGCGTACTTTGGAGTACATAATATGATAAAAGGAACTAGAAAAGAGAACTTTTCAAAATTACGTGAAAAAAGTGCAAAGGGGGGACCGGGGGAATTTTTCAAGATTTCGAAATTCGACACAATCCGGTAAAAATTTGCCAGATTATTAAAAAATATGTTGTAATTCTTATGATGAAAACCTGGTGTCTCTATTCCTTACAGTTTTCGCATTATAGTCAAATTTGAGAAACCGGCGGTTAGGCAAATTTATCAATTTACAATGCGTCATATCTCAGAAACTATTTGAAGTAATTCAAAATGCGAGTAGTACTTTTAATCGGCGTACTTTGGAGTACATAATATGATAAAAGGAACTAGAAAAGAGAACTTTTCAAAATTACGTGAAAAAAGTGCAAAGGGGGGACCGGGGGAATTTTTCAAGATTTCGAAATCCGAAACAATCCGGTAAAAATTCGCCAGATTATTAAAAAATATGTTGTAATTCTTATGGTGAAAGTCCCGTTCCTCTATTCCTTACAGTTTTCGTATTATAGTCACAATTGAGAAACCAGTAGATAGGCAAAGTTATTAATTTACAATGCGTCATATCTCAGAAACTATTTGAAGTAATTCAAAATGCGAGTAGTACTTTTAATCGGCGTACTTTGGAGTACATAATATGATAAAAGGAACTAGGAAAGAGAACTTTTCAAAATTACGTGAAAAAAGTGCAAAGGGCGGACCGGGGGAATTTTTCAATATTTCGAAATCCGACGCAATCCATTAAAAATTCGCCAGATTATTAAAAAAATGTTGTAATTCTTATGGTGAAAGTCCCGTTCCTCTATTCCCTACAGTTTTCGCATTATAGTCAAATTTGAGAAACCGGCGGTTAGGCAAATTTATCAATTTACAATGCGTCATATCTCAGAAACTATTTGAAGTAATTCAAAATGCGAGTAGTACTTTTAATCGGCGTACTTTGGAGTACATAATATGATAAAATGAACTAGAAAAGAGAACTTTTTAAAATTATGTGAAAAAAGTGCAAAGGGGGGACCGGGGGAATTTTTCAAAATTTCGAAATCCGACAAAATCCGGTAAAAATTCGCCAGATTATTAAAAAATATGTTGTAATTCTTATGGTGAAAACCTGGTGTCTCTATTCCTTACATTTTTCGCATTATAGTCAAATTTAAGAAACCGGCGGTTAGGCAAATTTATCAATTTACAATGCGTCATATCTCAGAAACTATTTGAAGTAATTCAAAATGCGAGTAGTACTTTTAATCTGTGTACTTTGGAGTACATAATATCATAAAAGGAACTAGAAAAGAGAACTTTTCAAAATTACGTGAAAAATGTGCAAAGGGGGGACCGGAGGAATTTTTCAAAATTTCGAAATCCGACACAATCTGGTAAAAATTCGCCAGTTTATTAAAAAATATGTTGTAATTCTTATTGTGAAAGTCCCGTTCCTCTATTCCTTACAGTTTTCGTATTATAGTCAAAATTGAGAAACCAGTAGATAGGCAAATTTATCAATTTACAATGCGTCATTTCTCAGAAACTATTTGAAGTATTTCAAAATGCGAGTAGTACTTTTAATCGGCGTACTTTGGAGTACATAATATGATAAAAGGAACTAGAAAAGAGAACTTTTCAAAATTACGTGAAAAAAGTGCAAAGGGGGGACCGGGGGAATTTTTCAAGATTTCGATCTCCGACACAATCCGGTAAAAATTCGCCAGATTATTAAAAAGTATGTTGTAATTCTTATGGTGAAAGTCCCGTTCCTCTATTCCCTACAGTTTTCGCATTATAGTCAAATTTGAGAAACCGGCGGTTAGGCAAATTGATCAATTTACAATGCGTCATATCTCAGAAACTATTTGAAGTAATTCAAAATGCGAGTAGTACTTTTAATCGGCGTACTTTGGAGTACGTAATATGATAAAAGGAACTAGAAAGGAGAGCTTTTCAAAATTACGTGAAAAATGTGCAAAGGGGGGACCGGGGGAATTTTTAAAGATTTCGAAATCCGACACAATCCGGTAAAAATTCGCCAGATTATTAAAAAATATGTTGTAATTCTTATGGTGAAAACCTGGTGTCTCTATTCCTTACAGTTTTCGCATTATAGTCAAATATGAGAAACCGGCGGTTAGGCAAATTTATCAATTTACAATGCGTCATATCTCAGAAACTATTTGAAGTAATTCAAAATGCGAGTAGTACTTTTAATCTGCGTACTTTGGAGTACATAATATGATAAAAGGAACTAGAAAAGAGAACTTTTCAAAATTACGTGAAAAATTGCAAAGAGGGGACCGGAGGAATTTTTCAAGATTTCGAAATCCGACACAATCTGGTAAAAATTCGCCAGTTTATTAAAAAATATGTTGTAATTCTTATTGTGAAAGTCCCGTTCCTCTATTCCTTACAGTTTTCGTATTATAGTCAAAATTGAGAAACCAGTAGATAGGCAAATTTATCAATTTACAATGCGTCATTTCTCAGAAACTATTTGAAGTATTTCAAAATGCGAGTAGTACTTTTAATCGGCGTACTTTGGAGTACATAATATGATAAAAGGAACTAGAAAAGAGAACTTTTCAAAATTACGTGAAAAAAGTGCAAAGGGGGGACCGGGGAATTTTTCAAGATTTCGATCTCCGACACAATCCGGTAAAAATTCGCCAGATTATTAAAAAGTATGTTGTAATTCTTATGGTGAAAGTCCCGTTCCTCTATTCCCTACAGTTTTCGCATTATAGTCAAATTTGAGAAACCGGCGGTTAGGCAAATTGATCAATTTACAATGCGTCATATCTCAGAAACTATTTGAAGTAATTCAAAATGCGAGTAGTACTTTTAATCGGCGTACTTTGGAGTACGTAATATGATAAAAGGAACTAGAAAGGAGAGCTTTTCAAAATTACGTGAAAAATGTGCAAAGGGGGGACCGGGGGAATTTTTAAAGATTTCGAAATCCGACACAATCCGGTAAAAATTCGCCAGATTATTAAAAAATATGTTGTAATTCTTATGGTGAAAACCTGGTGTCTCTATTCCTTACAGTTTTCGCATTATAGTCAAATATGAGAAACCGGCGGTTAGGCAAATTTATCAATTTACAATGCGTCATATCTCAGAAACTATTTGAAGTAATTCAAAATGCGAGTAGTACTTTTAATCTGCGTACTTTGGAGTACATAATATGATAAAAGGAACTAGAAAAGAGAACTTTTCAAAATTACGTGAAAAAGTGCAAAGAGGGGACCGGAGGAATTTTTCAAGATTTCGAAATCCGACACAATCTGGTAAAAATTCGCCAGTTTATTAAAAAATATGTTGTAATTCTTATTGTGAAAGTCCCGTTCCTCTATTCCTTACAGATTTCGTATTATAGTCAAAATTGAGAAACCAGTAGATAGGCAAATTTATCAATTTACAATGCGTCATATCTCAGAAACTATTTGAAGTAATTCAAAATGCGAGTAGTACTTTTAATCGGCGTACTTTGGAGTACATAATATGATAAGAGGAACTAGAAAAGAGAACTTTTCAAAATTACGTGAAAAAAGTGCAAAGGGGGGACCGGAGGAATTTTTCAAGATTTCGAAATCCGACGCAATCCGGTAAAAATTCGCCAGATTATTAAAAAATATGTTGTAATTCTTATGGTGAAAGTCCCGTTCCTCTATTCCCTACAGTTTTCGCATTATAGTCAAATTTGGGAAACCGGCGGTTAGGCAAATTTATCAATTTACAATGCGTCATATCTCAGAAACTATTTGATGTAATTCAAAATGCGAGTAGTACTTTTAATCTGCGTACTTTGGAGTGCATAATATGATAAAAGGAACTAGAAAAGAGAACTTTTCAAAATTACGTGAAAAAAGTGCAAAGGGGGGACCGGGGGAATTTTTCAAGATTTCGAAATTCGACACAATCCGGTAAAAATTCGCCAGATTATTAAAAAATATGTTGTAATTCTTATGGTGAAAGTCCCGTTCCACTATTCCTTACAGTTTTCGCATTATAGTCAAATTTGAGAAACCAGTAGATAGGCAAATTTATCAATTTACAATGCGTCATATCTCAGAAACTATTTGAAGTAATTCAAAATGCGAGTAGTACTTTTAATCTGCGTACTTTGGAGTACATAATATGATAGAAGGAACTAGAAAAGAGAACTTTTCAAAATTACGTGAAAAAAGGGCAAAGGGGGGACCGGGGGAATTTTTCAATATTTCGAAATCCGACGCAATCCGGTAAAAATTCGCCAGATTATTAAAAAATATGTTGTAATTCTTATGGTGAAAGTCCCGTTCCTCTATTCCCTACAGTTTTCGCATTATAGTCAAATTTGAGAAACCGGCGGTTAGGCAAATTTATCAATTTACAATGCGTCATATCTCAGAAACTATTTGAAGTAATTCAAAATGCGAGTAGTACTTTTAATCTGCGTACTTTGGAGTACATAATATGATAAAAGGAACTAGAAAAGAGAACTTTTCAAAATTACGTGAAAAAAGTGCAAAGGGGGGACCGGGGGAATTTTTCAAGATTTCGAAATCCGACACAATCCGGTAAAAATTCGCCAGATTATTAAAAAATATGTTGTAATTCTTATGGTGAAAGTCCCGTTCCACTATTCCTTACAGTTTTCGTATTCTAGTCAAAATTGAGAAACCAGTAGATAGGCAAATTTATCAATTTACAATGCGTCATATCTCAGAAACTATTTGAAGTAATTCAAAATGCGAGTAGTACTTTTAATCTGCGTACTTTGGAGTACATAATATGATAGAAGGAACTAGAAAAGAGAACTTTTCAAAATTACGTGAAAAAAGTGCCAAGGGGGGACCGGGGGAATTTTTCAAAATTTCGAAATCCGACACAATCCGGTAAAAATTCGCCAGATTATTAAATAATATGTTGTAATTCTTATGATGAAAACCTGGTGTATCTATTCCTTACAGTTTTCGCATTATAGTCAAATTTGAGAAACCGGCGGTTAGGCAAATTTATCAATTTACAATGCGTCATATCTCAGAAACTATTTGAAGTAATTCAAAATGCGAGTAGCACTTTTAATCGGCGTACTTTGGAGTACATAATATGATAAAAGGAACTAGAAAAGAGAACTTTTCAAAATTACGTGAAAAAAGTGCAAAGGGGAGACCGGGGGAATATTTCAAATTTCGAAATCCGACTCAATCCGGTAAAAATTCGCCAGATTATTAAAAAATATGTTGTAATTCTTATGGTGAAAGTCCCGTTCCTCTATTCCTTACAGTTTTCGTATTATAGTCAAAATTGAGAAACCAGTAGATAGGCAAATTTATCAATTTACAATGCGTCATATCTCAGAAACTATTTGAAGTAATTCAAAATGCCAGTAGTACTTTTAATCGGCGTACTTTGGAGTACATAATATGATAAAATGAACTAGAAAAGAGAACTTTTTAAAATTATGTGAAAAAAGTGCAAAGGGGGGACCGGGGGAATTTTTCAAAATTTCGAAATCCGACACAATCCGGTAAAAATTCGCCAGATTATTAAAAAATATGTTGTAATTCTTATGGTGAAAACCTGGTGTCTCTATTCCTTACAGTTTTCGCATTATAGTCAAATTTGAGAGACCGGCGGTTAGGCAAATTTATCAATTTACGATGCGTCATATCTCAGAAACTATTTGAAGTAATTCAAAATGCGAGTAGTACTTTTAATCTGTGTACTTTGGAGTACATAATATCATAAAAGGAACTAGAAAAGAGAACTTTTCAAAATTACGTGAAAAATGTGCAAAGGGGGGACCGGAGGAATTTTTCAAAATTTCGACATCCGACACAATCTGGTAAAAATTCGCCAGTTTATTAAAAAATATGTTGTAATTCTTATTGTGAAAGTCCCGTTCCTCTATTCCTTACAGTTTTCGTATTATAGTCAAAATTGAGAAACCAGTAGATAGGCAAATTTATCAATTTACAATGCGTCATATCTCAGAAACTATTTGAAGTAATTCAAAATGCGAGTAGTACTTTTAATCGGCGTACTTTGGAGTACATAATATGATAAAAGGAACTAGAAAAGAGAACTTTTCAAAATTACGTGAAAAAAGTGCAAAGGGGGGACCGGGGGAATTTTTCAATATTTCGAAATCCGACGCAATCCGGTAAAAATACGCCAGATTATTAAAAAATATGTTGTAATTCTTATGGTGAATGTCCCGTTCCTCTATTCCCTACAGTTTTCGCATTATAGTCAAATTTGAGAAACCGGCGGTTAGGCAAATTTATCAATTTACAATGCGTCATATCTCAGAAACTATTTGAAGTAATTCAAAATGCTAGTAGTACTTTTAATCGGCGTACTTTGGAGTACATAATATGATAAAAGGAACTAGAAAAGAGAACTTTTCAAAATTACGTGAAAAATGTGCAAAGGGGGGACCGGGGGAATTTTTCAAGATTTCGAAATCCGACACAATCCGGTAAAAATTCGCCAGATTATTAAAAAGAATGTTGTAATTCTTATGGTGAAAGTCCCGTTCCTCTATTCCCTACAGTTTTCGTATTATAGTCAAATTTGAGAAACCGGCTGTTAGGCAAATTTATCAATTTACAATGCGTCATATCTCAGAAACTATTTGAAGTAATTCAAAATGCGAGTAGTACTTTTAATCGGCGTACTTTGGAGAACATAATATGATAAAAGGAACTAGAAAAGAGAGCTTTTCAAAATTACGTGAAAAATGTGCAAAGGGGGGACCGGGGGAATTTTTAAAGATTTCGAAATCCGACACAATCCGGTAAAAATTCGCCAGATTATTAAAAAATATGTTGTAATTCTTATGGTGAAAACCTGGTGTCTCTATTCCTTACAGTTTTCGCATTATAGTCAAATTTGAGAAAGCGGTGGTTAGGCAAATTTATCAATTTACAATGCGTCATATCTCAGAAACTATTTGAAGTAATTCAAAATGCGAGTAGTACTTTTAATCTGCGTACTTTGGAGTACATAATATGACAAAAGGAACTAGAAAAGAGAACTTTTCAAAATTACGTGAAAAAAGTGTAAAGGGGGGACCGGAGGAATTTTTCAAGATTTCGAAATCCGACACAATCTGGTAAAAATTCGCCAGTTTATTAAAAAATATGTTGTAATTCTTATTGTGAATGTCCCGTTCCTCTATTCCTTACAGTTTTCGTATTATAGTCAAAATTGAGAAACCAGTAGATAGGCAAATTTATCAATTTACAATGCGTCATATCTCAGAAACTATTTGAAGTAATTCAAAATGCGAGTAGTACTTTTAATCGGCGTACTTTGGAGTACATAATATGATAAAAGGAACTAGAAAAGAGAACTTTTCAAAATTACGTGAAAAAAGTGCAAAGGGGGGACCGGGGGAATTTTTCAATATTTCGAAATCCGACGCAATCCGGTAAAAATTCGCCAGATTATTAAAAAATATGTTGTAATTCTTATGGTGAAAGTCCCGTTCCTCTATTCCCTACAGTTTTCGCATTATAGTCAAATTTGAGAAACCGGCGGTTAGGCAAATTTATCAATTTACAATGCGTCATATCTCAGAAACTATTTGAAGTAATTCAAAATGCGAGTAGTACTTTTAATCTGCGTACTTTGGAGTACATAATATGATAAAAGGAACTAGAAAAGAGAACTTTTCAAAATTACGTGAAAAAAGTGCAAAGGGGGGACCGGGGGAATTTTTCAATATTTCAAAATCCGACACAATCCGGTAAAAATTCGCCAGATTATTAAAAAATATGTTGTAATTCTTATGATGAAAACCTGGTGTCTCTATTCCTTACAGTTTTCGCATTATAGTCAAATTTGAGAAACCGGCGGTTAGGCAAATTTATCAATTTACAATGCGTCATATCTCAGAAACTATTTGAAGTAATTCAAAATGCGAGTAGCACTTTTAATCGGCGTACTTTGGAGTACATAATATGATAAAAGGAACTAGAAAAGAGAACTTTTCAAAATTACGTGAAAAAAGTGCAAAGGGGGGACCGGGGGAATTTTTCAAATTTCGAAATCCGACACAATCCGGTAAAAATTCGCCAGATTATTAAAAAATATGTTGTAATTCTTATGGTGAAAGTCCCGTTCCTCTATTCCTTACAGTTTTCGTATTATAGTCAAAATTGAGAAACCGGCGGTTAGGCAAATTTATCAATTTACAATGCGTCATATCTCAGAAACTATTTGAAGTAATTCAAAATGCGAGTAGTACTTTTAATCTGCGTACTTTGGAGTACATAATATGATAAAAGGAACTAGAAAAGAGAACTTTTCAAAATTACGTGAAAAAAGTGCAAAGGGGGGACCGGGGGAATTTTTCAAGATTTCAAAATCCGACACAATCCGGTAAAAATTCGCCAGATTATTAAAAAATATGTTGTAATTCTTATGATGAAAACCTGGTGTCTCTATTCCTTACAGTTTTCGCATTATAGTCAAATTTGAGACACCGGCGGTTAGGCAAATTTATCAATTTACAATGCGTCATATCTCAGAAACTATTTGAAGTAATTCAAAATGCGAGTAGCACTTTTAATCGGCGTACTTTGGAGTACATAATATGATAAAAGGAACTAGAAAAGAGAACTTTTCAAAATTACGTGAAAAAAGTGCAAAGGGGGGACCGGGGGAATTTTTCAAGATTTCGAAATCCGACACAATCCGGTAAAAATTCGCCAGATTATTAAAAAATATGTTGTAATTCTTATGGTGAAAGTCCCGTTCCTCTATTCCTTACAGTTTTCGTATTATAGTCAAAATTGAGAAACCAGTAGATAGGCAAATTTATCAATTTACAATGCGTCATATCTCAGAAACTATTTGAAGTAATTCAAAATGCGAGTAGTACTTTTAATCGGCGTACTTTGGAGTACATAATATGATAAAAGGAACTAGAAAAGAGAACTTTTCAAAATTACGTGAAAAAAGTGCAAAGGGGGGACCGGGGGAATTTTTCAATATTTCGAAATCCGACGCAATCCGGTAAAAATTCGCCAGATTATTAAAAAATATGTTGTAATTCTTATGGTGAAAGTCCCGTTCCTCTATTCCCTACAGTTTTCGCATTATAGTCAAATTTGAGAAACCGGCGGTTAGGCAAATTTATCAATTTACAATGCGTCATATCTCAGAAACTATTTGAAGTAATTCAAAATGCGAGTAGTACTTTTAATCTGCGTACTTTGGAGTACATAATATGATAAAAGGAACTAGAAAAGAGAATTTTTCAAAATTACGTGAAAAAAGTGCAAAGGGGGGACCGGGAGAATTTTTCAAAATTTCGAAATCCGACCCAATCCGGTAAAAATTCGCCAGATTATTAAAAAATATGTTGTAATTCTTATGATGAAAACCTGGTGTCTCTATTCCTTACAGTTTTCGCATTATAGTCAAATTTGAGAAACCGGCGGTTAGGCAAATTTATCAATTTACAATGCGTCATATCTCAGAAACTATTTGAAGTAATTCAAAATGCGCGTAGCACTTTTAATCGGCGTACTTTGGAGTACATAATATGATAAAAGGAACTAGAAAAGAGAACTTTTCAAAATTACGTGAAAAAAGTGCAAAGGGGGGACCGGGGGAATTTTTAAAATTTCGAAATCCGACACAATCCGGTAAAAATTCGCCAGATTATTAAAAAATATGTTGTAATTCTTATGGTGAAAGTCCCGTTCCTCTATTCCTTACAGTTTTCGTATTATAGTCAAAATTGAGAAACCAGTAGATAGGCAAATTTATCAATTTACAATGCGTCATATCTCAGAAACTATTTGAAATAATTCAAAATGCGAGTAGTACTTTTAATCGGCGTACTTTGGAGTACATAATATGATAAAAGGAACTAGAAAAGAGAACTTTTCAAAATTACGTGAAAAAAGTGCAAAGGGGGGACCGGGGGAATTTTTCAATATTTCGAAATCCGACGCAATCCGGTAAAAATTCGCCAGATTATTAAAAAATATGTTGTAATTCTTATGGTGAAAGTCCCGTTCCTCTATTCCCTACAGTTTTCGCATTATAGTCAAATTTGAGAAACCGGCGGTTAGGCAAATTTATCAATTTACAATGCGTCATATCTCAGAAACTATTTGAAGTAATTCAAAATGCGAGTAGCACTTTTAATCGGCGTACTTTGGAGTACATAATATGATAAAAGGAACTAGAAAAGAGAACTTTTCAAAATTACGTGAAAAAAGTGCAAAGGGGGGACCGGGGGAATTTTTCAATATTTCGAAATCCGACGCAATCCGGTAAAAATTCGCCAGATTATTAAAAAATATGTTGTAATTCTGATGGTGAAAGTACCGTTCCTCTATTCCTTACAGTTTTCGTATTATAGTCAAAATTGAGAAACCAGTAGATAGGCAACTTTATCAATTTACAATGCGTCATATCTCAGAAACTATTTGAAGTAATTCAAAATGCGAGTAGTACCTTTAATCTGCGTACTTTGGAGTACATAATATGATAAAAGGAACTAGAAAAGAGAATTTTTCAAAATTACGTGAAAAATGTGCAAAGGGGGGACCGGGGGAATTTTTCAAGATTTCGAAATCCGACACAATCCGGTAAAAATTCGCCAGATTATTAAAAAATATGTTGTAATTCTTATGGTGAAAGTCCCGTTCCACTATTCCTTAGAGTTTTCGTATTCTAGTCAAAATTGAGAAACCAGTAGATAGGCAAATTTATCAATTTACAATGCGTCATATCTCAGAAACTATTTGAAGTAATTCAAAATGCGAGTAGTACTTTTAATCGGCGTACTTTGGAGTACATAATATGATAAAAGGAACTAGAAAAGAGAACTTTTTAAAATTATGTGAAAAAAGTGCAAAGGGGGGACCGGGGGAATTTTTCAAGATTTTGAAATCCGACACAATCCGGTAAAATTTCGCCAATTTATTAAAAAATATGATGTAATTCTTATGTTGAAAACCTGGTGTCTCTATTCCTTACAGTTTTCGCATTATAGTCAAATTTGAGAAACCGGCGGTTAGGCAAATTTATCAATTTACAATGCGTCATATCTCAGAAACTATTTGAATTAATTCAAAATGCGAGTAGCACTTTTAATCGGCGTACTTTGGAGTACATAATATGATAAAAGGAACTAGAAAAGAGAACTTTTCAAAATTACGTGAAAAATGTGCAAAGGGGGGACCGGGGGAATTTTTCAAATTTCGAAATCCGACACAATCCGGTAAAAATTCGCCAGATTATTAAAAAATATGTTGTAATTCTTATGGTGAAAGTCCCGTTCCTCTATTCCTTACAGTTTTCGTATTATAGTCAAAATTGAGAAATCAGTAGATAGGCAACTTTATCAATTTACAATGCGTCATATCTCAGAAACTATTTGAAGTAATTCAAAATGCGAGTAGTACCTTTAATCTGCGTACTTTGGAGTACATAATATGATAAAAGGAACTAGAAAAGAGAACTTTTCAAAATTACGTGAAAAAAGTGCAAAGGGGGGAATGGGGGAATTTTTCAAGATTTCGAAATCCGACACAATCTGGTAAAAATTCGCCAGTTTATTAAAAAATATGTTGTAATTCTTATGGTGAAAGTCCTGTGCCTCTATTCCTTACAGTTTTCGCATTATAGTCAAAATTGTTAAACCGGCGGTTAGGCAAATTTATCAAATTACAATGCGTCATATCTCAGAAACTATTTGAAGTAATTCAAAATGCGAGTAGTACTTTCAATCGGCGTACTTTGGAGTACAAGATATGATAAAAGAATCTAGAAACGGAAACTTTTCAAAATTACGTGAAAAAAGTGCAAAGGGGGGACCGGGGGAATTTTTCAAGATTTCGAAACCCGACACAATCTGGTAAAAATTCGCCAGATTATTAAAAAATATGTTGTAATTCTTATGGTGAAAGTCCCGTTCCTCTATTCCTTACAGTTTTCGTATTATAGTCAAAATTGAGAGACCAGTAGATAGGCAAATTTATCAATTTACAATGCGTCATATCTCAGAAACTATTTGAAGTAATTCAAAATGCGAGTAGTACTTTTAATCGGCGTGCTTTGGAGTACATGATATGACAAAAGGAACTAGAAAAGAGAACTTTTCAAAATTACGTGAAAAAAGGGCAAAGGAGGGACCGGGGGAATTTTTCAAGATTTCGAAATCCGACGCAATCCGGTAAAAATTCGCCAGATTATTAAAAAATATGTTGTAATTCTTATGGTGAAAGTCCCGTTCCTCTATTCCCTACAGTTTTCACATTATAGTCAAATTTGAGAAACCGGCGGTTAGGCAAATTTATCAATTTACAATGCGTCATACCTCAGAAACTATTTGAAGTAATTCAAAATGCGAGTAGTACTTTTAATCTGCGTACTTTGGAGTACATGATATGACAAAAGGAACTAGAAAAGAGAACTTTTCAAAATTACGTGAAAAAAGTGCAAAGGGGGGACCGGGGGAAATTTTCAAGATTTCGAAATCCGACACAATCTGGTAAAAATTCGCCAGTTTATTAAAAAATATGTTGTAATTCTTATTGTGAAGGTCCCGTTCCTCTATTCCTTACAGTTTTCGTATTATAGTCAAAATTGAGAAACCAGTAGATAGGCAAATTTATCAATTTACAATGCGTCATATCTCAGAAACTATTTGAAGTAATTCAAAATGCGAGTAGTACTTTTAATCGGCGTACTTTGGAGTACATAATATGATAAAAGGAGCTAGAAAAGAGAACTTTTCAAAATTACGTGAAAAACGTGCAAAGGGGGGACCGGGGGAATTTTTCAATATTTC
Source organism: Rhynchophorus ferrugineus (assembly GCF_030347505.1). NCBI lineage: Eukaryota > Metazoa > Arthropoda > Insecta > Coleoptera > Curculionidae > Rhynchophorus > Rhynchophorus ferrugineus. Next base: position 29,955,623 of record NW_027472581.1, on the reverse strand, counting down.
GAAATCCGACGCAATCCAGTAAAAATTCGCCAGATTATTAAAAAATATGTTGTAATTCTTATGGTGAAAGTCCCGTTCCTCTATACCCTACAGTTTTCGCATTATAGTCAAATTTGAGAAACCGGCGGTTAGGCAAATTTATCAATTTACAATGCGTCATATCTCAGAAACTATTTGAAGTAAATCAAAATGCGAGTAGTACTTTTAATCGGCGTACTTTGGAGTACATAATATGATAAAAGGAACTAGAAAAGAGAACTTTTTAAAATTACGTGAAAAAAGTGCAAAGGGGGGACCGGGGGAATTTTTCAAGATTTCGAAATCCGACACAATCCGGTAAAAATTCGCCAGATTATTAAAAAATATGTTGTAATTCTTATAGTGAAAGTCCCGTTCCACTATTCCTTACAGTTTTCGTATTCTAGTCAAAATTGAGAAACCAGTAGATAGGCAAATTTATCAATTTACAATGCGTCATATCTCAGAAACGATTTGAAGTAATTCAAAATGCGAGTAGTACTTTTAATCTGCGTACTTTGGAGTACATAATATAATAAAAGGAACTAGAAAAGAGAACTTTTCAAAATTACGTGAAAAAAGTGCAAAGGGGGGACCGGGGGAATTTTTCAAGATTTCGAAATCCGACACAATCCGGTAAAAATTCGCCAGATTATTAAAAAATATGATGTAATTCTTATGTTGAAAACCTGGTGTCTCTATTCCTTACAGTTTTCGCATTATAGTCAAATTTGAGAAACCGGCGGTTAGGCAAATTTATCAATTTACAATGCGTCATATCTCAGAAACTATTTGAAGTAATTCAAAATGCGAGTAGCACTTTTAATCGGCGTACTTTGGAGTACATAATATGATAAAAGGAACTAGAAAAGAGAACTTTTCAAAATTACGTGAAAAATATGCAAAGGGGGGACCGGGGGAATTTTTCAAATTTCGAAATCCGACACAATCCGGTAAAAATTCGCCAGATTATTAAAAAATATGTTGTAATTCTTATGGTGAAAGTCCCGTTCCTCTATTCCTTACAGTTTTCGTATTATAGTCAAAATTGAGAAATCAGTAGATAGGCAACTTTATCAATTTACAATGCGTCATATCTCAGAAACTATTTGAAGTAATTCAAAATGCGAGTAGTACCTTTAATCTGCGTACTTTGGAGTACATAATATGATAAAAGGAACTAGAAAAGAGAACTTTTCAAAATTACGTGAAAAAAGTGCAAAGGGGGGAATGGGGGAATTTTTCAAGATTTCGAAATCCGACACAATCTGGTAAAAATTCGCCAGTTTATTAAAAAATATGTTGTAATTCTTATGGTGAAAGTCCCGTGCCTCTATTCCTTACAGTTTTCGCATTATAGTCAAAATTGTTAAACCGGCGGTTAGGCAAATTTATCAAATTACAATGCGTCATATCTCAGAAACTATTTGAAGTAATTCAATATGCGAGTAGTACTTTCAATCGGCGTACTTTGGAGTACAAGATATGATAAAAGAATCTAGAAACGGAAACTTTTCAAAATTACGTGAAAAAAGTGCAAAGGGGGGACCGGGGGAATTTTTCAAGATTTCGAAACCCGACACAATCTGGTAAAAATTCGCCAGATTATTAAAAAATATGTTGTAATTCTTATGGTGAAAGTCCCGTTCCTTTATTCCTTACAGTTTTCGTATTATAGTCAAAATTGAGAGACCAGTAGATAGGCAAATTTATCAATTTACAATGCGTCATATCTCAGAAACTATTTGAAGTAATTCAAAATGCGAGTAGTACTTTTAATCGGCGTACTTTGGAGTACATGATATGACAAAAGGAACTAGAAAAGAGAACTTTTCAAAATTACGTGAAAAAAGGGCAAAGGGGGGACCGGGGGAATTTTTCAATATTTCGAAATCCGACGCAATCCGGTAAAAATTCGCCAGATTATTAAAAAATATGTTGTAATTCTTATGGTGAAAGTCCCGTTCCTCTATTCCCTACAGTTTTCACATTATAGTCAAATTTGAGAAACCGGCGGATAGGCAAATTTATCAATTTACAATGCGTCATATCTCAGAAACTATTTGAAGTAATTCAAAATGCGGGTAGCACTTTTAATCGGCGTACTTTGGAGTACATAATATGATAAAAGGAACTAGAAAAGAGAACTTTTCAAAATTACGTGAAAAATGTGCAAAGGGGGGACCGGGGGAATTTTTCAAATTTCGAAATCCGACACAATCCGGTAAAAATTCGCCAGATTATTAAAAAATATGTTGTAATTCTTATGGTGAAAGTCCCGTTCCTCTATTCCTTACAGTTTTCGTATTATAGTCAAAATTGAGAAATCAGTAGATAGGCAACTTTATCAATTTACAATGCGTCATATCTCAGAAACTATTTGAAGTAATTCAAAATGCGAGTAGTACCTTTAATCTGCGTACTTTGGAGTACATAATATGATAAAAGGAACTAGAAAAGAGAACTTTTCAAAATTACGTGAAAAATGTGCAAAGGGGGGACCGGGGGAATTTTTCAAATTTCGAAATCCGACACAATCCGGTAAAAATTCGCCAAATTATTAAAAAATATGTTGTAATTCTTATGGTGAAAGTCCTGTGCCTCTATTCCTTACAGTTTTCGCATTATAGTCAAAATTGTTAAACCGGCGGTTAGGCAAATTTATCAAATTACAATGCGTCATATCTCAGAAACTATTTGAAGTAATTCAAAATGCGAGTAGTACTTTCAATCGGCGTACTTTGGAGTACAAGATATGATAAAAGAATCTAGAAACGGAAACTTTTCAAAATTACGTGAAAAAAGTGCAAAGGGGGGACCGGGGGAATTTTTCAAGATTTCGAAACCCGACACAATCTGGTAAAAATTCGCCAGATTATTAAAAAATATGTTGTAATTCTTATGGTGAAAGTCCCGTTCCTCTATTCCTTACAGTTTTCGTATTATAGTCAAAATTGAGAAATCAGTAGATAGGCAACTTTATCAATTTACAATGCGTCATATCTCAGAAACTATTTGAAGTAATTCAAAATGCGAGTAGTACCTTTAATCTGCGTACTTTGGAGTACATAATATGATAAAAGGAACTAGAAAAGAGAACTTTTCAAAATTACGTGAAAAAAGTGCAAAGGGGGGAATGGGGGAATTTTTCAAGATTTCGAAATCCGACACAATCTGGTAAAAATTCGCCAGTTTATTAAAAAATATGTTGTAATTCTTATGGTGAAAGTCCTGTGCCTCTATTCCTTACAGTTTTCGCATTATAGTCAAAATTGTTAAACCGGCGGTTAGGCAAATTTATCAAATTACAATGCGTCATATCTCAGAAACTATTTGAAGTAATTCAAAATGCGAGTAGTACTTTCAATCGGCGTACTTTGGAGTACAAGATATGATAAAAGAATCTAGAAACGGAAACTTTTCAAAATTACGTGAAAAAAGTGCAAAGGGGGGAACGGGGGAATTTTTCAAGATTTCGAAATCCGACACAATCCGGTAAAAATTCGCCAGATTATTAAAAAATATGTTGTAATTCTTATGATGAAAACCTGGTGTCTCTATTCCTTACATTTTTCGCATTATAGTCAAATTTAAGAAACCGGCGGTTAGGCAAATTTATCAATTTACAATGCGTCATATCTCAGAAACTATTTGAAGTAATTCAAAATGCGAGTAGTACTTTTAATCTGCGTACTTTGGAGTACATAATATGATAAAAGGAACTAGAAAAGAGAACTTTTCAAAATTACGTGAAAAAAGTGCAAAGGGGGGACCGGGGGAATTTTTCAAGATTTCGAAATCCGACACAATCCGGTAAAAATTCGCCAGATTATTAAAAAATATGTTGTAATTCTTATGATGAAAACCTGGTGTCTCTATTCCCTACAGTTTTCGCATTATAGTCAAATTTGAGAAACCGGCGGTTAGGCAAATTTATCAATTTACAATGCGTCATATCTCAGAAACTATTTGAAGTAATTCAAAATGCGAGTAGTACTTTTAATCTGCGTACTTTGGAGTACATAATATGATAAAAGGAACTAGAAAGGAGAACTTTTCAAAATTACGTGAAAAAAGTGCAAAGGGTGGACCGGGGGAATTTTTCAAGATTTCGAAATCCGACACAATCTGGTAAAAATTCGCCAGTTTATTAAAAAATATGTTGTAATTCTTATTGTGAAAGTCCCGTTCCTCTATTCCTTACAGTTTTCGTATTATAGTCAAAATTGAGAAACCAGTAGATAGGCAAATTTATCAATTTACAATGCGTCATATCTCAGAAACTATTTGAAGTATTTCAAAATGCGAGTAGTACTTTTAATCGGCGTACTTTGGAGTACATAATATGATAAAAGGAACTAGAAAAGAGAACTTTTCAAAATTACGTGAAAAAAGTGCAAAGGGGGGACCGGGGGAATTTTTCAATATTTCGAAATCCGAAGCAATCCGGTAAAAATTCGCCAGATTATAAAAAAATATGTTGTAATTCTTATGGTGAAAGTCCCGTTCCTCTATTCCCTACAGTTTTCGCATTATAGTCAAATTTGAGAAACCGGCGGTTAGGCAAATTGATCAATTTACAATGCGTCATATCTCAGAAACTATTTGAAGTAATTCAAAATGCGAGTAGTACTTTTAATCGGCGTACTTTGGAGTACGTAATATGATAAAAGGAACTAGAAAAGAGAGCTTTTCAAAATTACGTGAAAAATGTGCAAAGGGGGGACCGGGGGAATTTTTAAAGATTTCGAAATCCGACACAATCCGGTAAAAATTCGCCAGATTATTAAAAAATATGTTGTAATTCTTATGGTGAAAACCTGGTGTCTCTATTCCTTACAGTTTTCGCATTATAGTTAAATATGAGAAACCGGCGGTTAGGCAAATTTATCAATTTACAATGCGTCATATCTCAGAAACTATTTGAAGTAATTCAAAATGCGAGTAGTACTTTTAATCTGCGTACTTTGGAGTACATAATATGATAAAAGGAACTAGAAAAGAGAACTTTTCAAAATTACGTGAAAAAAGTGCAAAGAGGGGACCGGAGGAATTTTTCAAGATTTCGAAATCCGACACAATCTGGTAAAAATTCGCCAGTTTATTAAAAAATATGTTGTAATTCTTATTGTGAAAGTCCCGTTCCTCTATTCCTTACAGATTTCGTATTATAGTCAAAATTGAGAAACCAGTAGATAGGCAAATTTATCAATTTACAATGCGTCATATCTCAGAAACTATTTGAAGTAATTCAAAATGCGAGTAGTACTTTTAATCGGCGTACTTTGGAGTACATAATATGATAAAAGGAACTAGAAAAGAGAACTTTTCAAAATTACGTGAAAAAAGTGCAAAGGGGGGACCGGGGGAATATTTCAATATTTCGAAATCCGACGCAATCCGGTAAAAATTCGCCAGATTATTAAAAAATATGTTGTAATTCTTATGATGAAAACCTGGTGTCTCTATTCCTTACAGTTTTCGCATTATAGTCAAATTTGAGAAACCGGCGGTTAGGCAAATTTATCAATTTACAATGCGTCATATCTCAGAAACTATTTGAAGTAATTCAAAATGCGAGTAGTACTTTTAATCGGCGTACTTTGGAGTACATAATATGATAAAAGGAACTAGAAAAGAGAACTTTTCAAAATTACGTGAAAAAAGTGCAAAGGGGGGACCGGGGGAATTTTTCAAGATTTCGAAATTCGACACAATCCGGTAAAAATTCGCCAGATTATTAAAAAATATGTTGTAATTCTTATGATGAAAACCTGGTGTCTCTATTCCTTACAGTTTTCGCATTATAGTCAAATTTGAGAAACCGGCGGTTAGGCAAATTTATCAATTTACAATGCGTCATACCTCAGAAACTATTTGAAGTAATTCAAAATGCGAGTAGTACTTTTAATCTGCGTACTTTGGAGTACATAATATGATAAAAGGAACTAGAAAAGAGAACTTTTCAAAATTACGTGAAAAAAGTGCAAAGGGGGGAATGGGGGAATTTTTCAAGATTTCGAAATCCGACACAATCTGGTAAAAATTCGCCAGTTTATTAAAAAATATGTTGTAATTCTTATGGTGAAAGTCCTGTGCCTCTATTCCTTACAGTTTTCGCATTATAGTCAAAATTGTTAAACCGGCGGTTAGGCAAATTTATCAAATTACAATGCGTCATATCTCAGAAACTATTTGAAGTAATTCAAAATGCGAGTAGTACTTTCAATCGGCGTACTTTGGAGTACAAGATATGATAAAAGAATCTAGAAACGGAAACTTTTCAAAATTACGTGAAAAAAGTGCAAAGGGGGGACCGGGGGAATTTTTCAAGATTTCGAAACCCGACACAATCTGGTAAAAATTCGCCAGATTATTAAAAAATATGTTGTAATTCTTATGGTGAAAGTCCCGTTCCTTTATTCCTTACAGTTTTGGTATTATAGTCAAAATTGAGAGACCAGTAGATAGGCAAATTTATCAATTTACAATGCGTCATATCTCAGAAACTATTTGAAGTAATTCAAAATGCGAGTAGTACTTTTAATCGGCGTACTTTGGAGTACATGATATGACAAAAGGAACTAGAAAAGAGAACTTTTCAAAATTACGTGAAAAAAGGGCAAAGGGGGGACCGGGGGAATTTTTCAATATTTCGAAATCCGACGCAATCCGGTAAAAATTCGCCAGATTATTAAAAAATATGTTGTAATTCTTATGGTGAAAGTCCCGTTCCTCTATTCCCTACAGTTTTCACATTATAGTCAAATTTGAGAAACCGGCGGATAGGCAAATTTATCAATTTACAATGCGTCATATCTCAGAAACTATTTGAAGTAATTCAAAATGCGGGTAGCACTTTTAATCGGCGTACTTTGGAGTACATAATATGATAAAAGGAACTAGAAAAGAGAACTTTTCAAAATTACGTGAAAAAAGTGCAAAGGGGGGACCGGGGGAATTTTTCAAGATTTCGAAATCCGAAACAATCCGGTTAAAATTCGCCAGATTATTAAAAAATATGTTGTAATTCTTATGGTGAAAGTCCTGTTCCTCTATTCCTTACAGTTTTCGTATTATAGTCAAAATTGAGAAACCAGTAGATAGGCAAATTTATTAATTTACAATGCGTCATATCTCAGAAACTATTTGAAGTAATTCAAAATGCGAGTAGCACTTTTAATCGGCGTACTTTGGAGTACATAATATGATAAAAGGAACTAGAAAAGAGAACTTTTCAAAATTACGTGAAAAAAGTGCAAAGGGGGGACCGGGGGAATTTTTCAAGATTTCGAAATCCGACACAATCCGGTAAAAATTCGCCAGATTATTAAAAAATATGTTGTAATTCTTATGATGAAAACCTGGTGTCTCTATTCCTTACATTTTTCGCATTATAGTCAAATTTAAGAAACCGGCGGTTAGGCAAATTTATCAATTTACAATGCGTCATATCTCAGAAACTATTTGAAGTAATTCAAAATGCGAGTAGTACTTTTAATCTGCGTACTTTGGAGTACATAATATGATAAAAGGAACTAGAAAAGAGAACTTTTCAAAATTACGTGAAAAAAGTGCAAAGGGGGGACCGGGGGAATTTTTCAAGATTTCGAAATCCGACACAATCCGGTAAAAATTCGCCAGATTATTAAAAAATATGTTGTAATTCTTATGATGAAAACCTGGTGTCTCTATTCCCTACAGTTTTCGCATTATAGTCAAATTTGAGAAACCGGCGGTTAGGCAAATTTATCAATTTACAATGCGTCATATCTCAGAAACTATTTGAAGTAATTCAAAATGCGAGTAGTACTTTTAATCTGCGTACTTTGGAGTACATAATATGATAAAAGGAACTAGAAAGGAGAACTTTTCAAAATTACGTGAAAAAAGTGCAAAGGGTGGACCGGGGGAATTTTTCAAGATTTCGAAATCCGACACAATCTGGTAAAAATTCGCCAGTTTATTAAAAAATATGTTGTAATTCTTATTGTGAAAGTCCCGTTCCTCTATTCCTTACAGTTTTCGTATTATAGTCAAAATTGAGAAACCAGTAGATAGGCAAATTTATCAATTTACAATGCGTCATATCTCAGAAACTATTTGAAGTATTTCAAAATGCGAGTAGTACTTTTAATCGGCGTACTTTGGAGTACATAATATGATAAAAGGAACTAGAAAAGAGAACTTTTCAAAATTACGTGAAAAAAGTGCAAAGGGGGGACCGGGGGAATTTTTCAATATTTCGAAATCCGAAGCAATCCGGTAAAAATTCGCCAGATTATAAAAAAATATGTTGTAATTCTTATGGTGAAAGTCCCGTTCCTCTATTCCCTACAGTTTTCGCATTATAGTCAAATTTGAGAAACCGGCGGTTAGGCAAATTGATCAATTTACAATGCGTCATATCTCAGAAACTATTTGAAGTAATTCAAAATGCGAGTAGTACTTTTAATCGGCGTACTTTGGAGTACGTAATATGATAAAAGGAACTAGAAAAGAGAGCTTTTCAAAATTACGTGAAAAATGTGCAAAGGGGGGACCGGGGGAATTTTTAAAGATTTCGAAATCCGACACAATCCGGTAAAAATTCGCCAGATTATTAAAAAATATGTTGTAATTCTTATGGTGAAAACCTGGTGTCTCTATTCCTTACAGTTTTCGCATTATAGTTAAATATGAGAAACCGGCGGTTAGGCAAATTTATCAATTTACAATGCGTCATATCTCAGAAACTATTTGAAGTAATTCAAAATGCGAGTAGTACTTTTAATCTGCGTACTTTGGAGTACATAATATGATAAAAGGAATTAGAAAAGAGAACTTTTCAAAATTACGTGAAAAAAGTGCAAAGAGGGGACCGGAGGAATTTTTCAAGATTTCGAAATCCGACACAATCTGGTAAAAATTCGCCAGTTTATTAAAAAATATGTTGTAATTCTTATTGTGAAAGTCCCGTTCCTCTATTCCTTACAGATTTCGTATTATAGTCAAAATTGAGAAACCAGTAGATAGGCAAATTTATCAATTTACAATGCGTCATATCTCAGAAACTATTTGAAGTAATTCAAAATGCGAGTAGTACTTTTAATCGGCGTACTTTGGAGTACATAATATGATAAAAGGAACTAGAAAAGAGAACTTTTCAAAATTACGTGAAAAAAGTGCAAAGGGGGGACCGGGGGAATATTTCAATATTTCGAAATCCGACGCAATCCGGTAAAAATTCGCCAGATTATTAAAAAATATGTTGTAATTCTTATGATGAAAACCTGGTGTCTCTATTCCTTACAGTTTTCGCATTATAGTCAAATTTGAGAAACCGGCGGTTAGGCAAATTTATCAATTTACAATGCGTCATATCTCAGAAACAATTTGAAGTAATTCAAAATGCGAGTAGTACTTTTAATCGGCGTACTTTGGAGTACATAATATGATAAAAGGAACTAGAAAAGAGAACTTTTCAAAATTACGTGAAAAAAGTGCAAAGGGGGGACCGGGGGAATTTTTCAAGATTTCGAAATCCGAAACAATCCGGTAAAAATTCGCCAGATTATTAAAAAATATGTTGTAATTCTTATGGTGAAAGTCCCGTTCCTCTATTCCTTACAGTTTTCGTATTATAGTCAAAATTGAGAAACCAGTAGATAGGCAAATTTATTAATTTACAATGCGTCATATCTCAGAAACTATTTGAAGTAATTCAAAATGCGAGTAGTACTTTTAATCGGCGTACTTTGGAGTACATAATATGATAAAAGGAACTAGGAAAGAGAACTTTTCAAAATTACGTGAAAAAAGTGCAAAGGGCGGACCGGGGGAATTTTTCAATATTTCGAAATCCGACGCAATCCATTAAAAATTCGCCAGATTATTAAAAAAATGTTGTAATTCTTATGGTGAAAGTCCCGTTCCTCTATTCCCTACAGTTTTCACATTATAGTCAAATTTGAGAAACCGGCGGTTAGGCAAATTTATCAATTTACAATGCGTCATATCTCAGAAACTATTTGAAGTAATTCAAAATGCGATTAGTACTTTTAATCGGCGTACTTTGGAGTACATAATATGATAAAATGAACTAGAAAAGAGAACTTTTTAAAATTATGTGAAAAAAGTGCAAAGGGGGGACCGGGGGAATTTTTCAAAATTTCGAAATCCGACACAATCCGGTAAAAATTCGCCAGATTATTAAAAAATATGTTGTAATTCTTATGGTGAAAACCTGGTGTCTCTATTCCTTACATTTTTCGCATTATAGTCAAATTTAAGAAACCGGCGGTTAGGCAAATTTATCAATTTACAATGCGTCATATCTCAGAAACTATTTGAAGTATTTCAAAATGCGAGTAGTACTTTTAATCTGTGTACTTTGGAGTACATAATATCATAAAAGGAACTAGAAAAGAGAACTTTTCAAAATTACGTGAAAAATGTGCAAAGGGGGGACCGGAGGAATTTTTCAAAATTTCGAAATCCGACACAATCTGGTAAAAGTTCGCCAGTTTATTAAAAAATATGTTGTAATTCTTATTGTGAAAGTCCCGTTCCTCTATTCCTTACAGTTTTCGTATTATAGTCAAAATTGAGAAACCAGTAGATAGGCAAATTTATCAATTTACAATGCGTCATATCTCAGAAACTATTTGAAGTATTTCAAAATGCGAGTAGTACTTTTAATCGGCGTACTTTGGAGTACATAATATGATAAAAGGAACTAGAAAAGAGAACTTTTCAAAATTACGTGAAAAAAGTGCAAAGGGGGGACCGGGGGAATTTTTCAAGATTTCGATCTAAGACACAATCCGGTAAAAATTCGCCAGTTTATTAAAAAATATGTTGTAATTCTTATTGTGAAAGTCCCGTTCCTCTATTCTTTACAGATTTCGTATTATAGTCAAAATTGAGAAACCAGTAGATAGGCAAATTTATCAATTTACAATGCGTCATATCTCAGAAACTATTTGAAGTAATTCAAAATGCGAGTAGTACTTTTAATCGGCGTACTTTGGAGTACATAATATGATAAAAGGAACTAGAAAAGAGAACTTTTCAAAATTACGTGAAAAAAGTGCAAAGGGGGGACCGGGGGAATATTTCAATATTTCGAAATCCGACGCAATCCGGTAAAAATTCGCCAGATTATTAAAAAATATGTTGTAATTCTTATGGTGAAAGTCCCGTTCCTCTATTCCCTACAGTTTTCGCATTATAGTCAAATTTGAGAATCCGGCGGTTAGGCAAATTTATCAATTTACAATGCGTCATATCTCAGAAACTATTTGATGTAATTCAAAATGCGAGTAGTACTTTTAATCTGCGTACTTTGGAGTACATAATATGATAAAAGGAACTAGAAAAGAGAACTTTTCAAAATTACGTGAAAAAAGTGCAAAGGGGGGACCGGGGGAATTTTTCAAGATTTCGAAATTCGACACAATCCGGTAAAAATTTGCCAGATTATTAAAAAATATGTTGTAATTCTTATGATGAAAACCTGGTGTCTCTATTCCTTACAGTTTTCGCATTATAGTCAAATTTGAGAAACCGGCGGTTAGGCAAATTTATCAATTTACAATGCGTCATATCTCAGAAACTATTTGAAGTAATTCAAAATGCGAGTAGTACTTTTAATCGGCGTACTTTGGAGTACATAATATGATAAAAGGAACTAGAAAAGAGAACTTTTCAAAATTACGTGAAAAAAGTGCAAAGGGGGGACCGGGGGAATTTTTCAAGATTTCGAAATCCGAAACAATCCGGTAAAAATTCGCCAGATTATTAAAAAATATGTTGTAATTCTTATGGTGAAAGTCCCGTTCCTCTATTCCTTACAGTTTTCGTATTATAGTCACAATTGAGAAACCAGTAGATAGGCAAAGTTATTAATTTACAATGCGTCATATCTCAGAAACTATTTGAAGTAATTCAAAATGCGAGTAGTACTTTTAATCGGCGTACTTTGGAGTACATAATATGATAAAAGGAACTAGGAAAGAGAACTTTTCAAAATTACGTGAAAAAAGTGCAAAGGGCGGACCGGGGGAATTTTTCAATATTTCGAAATCCGACGCAATCCATTAAAAATTCGCCAGATTATTAAAAAAATGTTGTAATTCTTATGGTGAAAGTCCCGTTCCTCTATTCCCTACAGTTTTCGCATTATAGTCAAATTTGAGAAACCGGCGGTTAGGCAAATTTATCAATTTACAATGCGTCATATCTCAGAAACTATTTGAAGTAATTCAAAATGCGAGTAGTACTTTTAATCGGCGTACTTTGGAGTACATAATATGATAAAATGAACTAGAAAAGAGAACTTTTTAAAATTATGTGAAAAAAGTGCAAAGGGGGGACCGGGGGAATTTTTCAAAATTTCGAAATCCGACAAAATCCGGTAAAAATTCGCCAGATTATTAAAAAATATGTTGTAATTCTTATGGTGAAAACCTGGTGTCTCTATTCCTTACATTTTTCGCATTATAGTCAAATTTAAGAAACCGGCGGTTAGGCAAATTTATCAATTTACAATGCGTCATATCTCAGAAACTATTTGAAGTAATTCAAAATGCGAGTAGTACTTTTAATCTGTGTACTTTGGAGTACATAATATCATAAAAGGAACTAGAAAAGAGAACTTTTCAAAATTACGTGAAAAATGTGCAAAGGGGGGACCGGAGGAATTTTTCAAAATTTCGAAATCCGACACAATCTGGTAAAAATTCGCCAGTTTATTAAAAAATATGTTGTAATTCTTATTGTGAAAGTCCCGTTCCTCTATTCCTTACAGTTTTCGTATTATAGTCAAAATTGAGAAACCAGTAGATAGGCAAATTTATCAATTTACAATGCGTCATTTCTCAGAAACTATTTGAAGTATTTCAAAATGCGAGTAGTACTTTTAATCGGCGTACTTTGGAGTACATAATATGATAAAAGGAACTAGAAAAGAGAACTTTTCAAAATTACGTGAAAAAAGTGCAAAGGGGGGACCGGGGGAATTTTTCAAGATTTCGATCTCCGACACAATCCGGTAAAAATTCGCCAGATTATTAAAAAGTATGTTGTAATTCTTATGGTGAAAGTCCCGTTCCTCTATTCCCTACAGTTTTCGCATTATAGTCAAATTTGAGAAACCGGCGGTTAGGCAAATTGATCAATTTACAATGCGTCATATCTCAGAAACTATTTGAAGTAATTCAAATTGCGAGTAGTACTTTTAATCGGCGTACTTTGGAGTACGTAATATGATAAAAGGAACTAGAAAGGAGAGCTTTTCAAAATTACGTGAAAAATGTGCAAAGGGGGGACCGGGGGAATTTTTAAAGATTTCGAAATCCGACACAATCCGGTAAAAATTCGCCAGATTATTAAAAAATATGTTGTAATTCTTATGGTGAAAACCTGGTGTCTCTATTCCTTACAGTTTTCGCATTATAGTCAAATATGAGAAACCGGCGGTTAGGCAAATTTATCAATTTACAATGCGTCATATCTCAGAAACTATTTGAAGTAATTCAAAATGCGAGTAGTACTTTTAATCTGCGTACTTTGGAGTACATAATATGATAAAAGGAACTAGAAAAGAGAACTTTTCAAAATTACGTGAAAAATTGCAAAGAGGGGACCGGAGGAATTTTTCAAGATTTCGAAATCCGACACAATCTGGTAAAAATTCGCCAGTTTATTAAAAAATATGTTGTAATTCTTATTGTGAAAGTCCCGTTCCTCTATTCCTTACAGTTTTCGTATTATAGTCAAAATTGAGAAACCAGTAGATAGGCAAATTTATCAATTTACAATGCGTCATTTCTCAGAAACTATTTGAAGTATTTCAAAATGCGAGTAGTACTTTTAATCGGCGTACTTTGGAGTACATAATATGATAAAAGGAACTAGAAAAGAGAACTTTTCAAAATTACGTGAAAAAAGTGCAAAGGGGGGACCGGGGAATTTTTCAAGATTTCGATCTCCGACACAATCCGGTAAAAATTCGCCAGATTATTAAAAAGTATGTTGTAATTCTTATGGTGAAAGTCCCGTTCCTCTATTCCCTACAGTTTTCGCATTATAGTCAAATTTGAGAAACCGGCGGTTAGGCAAATTGATCAATTTACAATGCGTCATATCTCAGAAACTATTTGAAGTAATTCAAAATGCGAGTAGTACTTTTAATCGGCGTACTTTGGAGTACGTAATATGATAAAAGGAACTAGAAAGGAGAGCTTTTCAAAATTACGTGAAAAATGTGCAAAGGGGGGACCGGGGGAATTTTTAAAGATTTCGAAATCCGACACAATCCGGTAAAAATTCGCCAGATTATTAAAAAATATGTTGTAATTCTTATGGTGAAAACCTGGTGTCTCTATTCCTTACAGTTTTCGCATTATAGTCAAATATGAGAAACCGGCGGTTAGGCAAATTTATCAATTTACAATGCGTCATATCTCAGAAACTATTTGAAGTAATTCAAAATGCGAGTAGTACTTTTAATCTGCGTACTTTGGAGTACATAATATGATAAAAGGAACTAGAAAAGAGAACTTTTCAAAATTACGTGAAAAAGTGCAAAGAGGGGACCGGAGGAATTTTTCAAGATTTCGAAATCCGACACAATCTGGTAAAAATTCGCCAGTTTATTAAAAAATATGTTGTAATTCTTATTGTGAAAGTCCCGTTCCTCTATTCCTTACAGATTTCGTATTATAGTCAAAATTGAGAAACCAGTAGATAGGCAAATTTATCAATTTACAATGCGTCATATCTCAGAAACTATTTGAAGTAATTCAAAATGCGAGTAGTACTTTTAATCGGCGTACTTTGGAGTACATAATATGATAAGAGGAACTAGAAAAGAGAACTTTTCAAAATTACGTGAAAAAAGTGCAAAGGGGGGACCGGGGGAATTTTTCAATATTTCGAAATCCGACGCAATCCGGTAAAAATTCGCCAGATTATTAAAAAATATGTTGTAATTCTTATGGTGAAAGTCCCGTTCCTCTATTCCCTACAGTTTTCGCATTATAGTCAAATTTGGGAAACCGGCGGTTAGGCAAATTTATCAATTTACAATGCGTCATATCTCAGAAACTATTTGATGTAATTCAAAATGCGAGTAGTACTTTTAATCTGCGTACTTTGGAGTGCATAATATGATAAAAGGAACTAGAAAAGAGAACTTTTCAAAATTACGTGAAAAAAGTGCAAAGGGGGGACCGGGGGAATTTTTCAAGATTTCGAAATTCGACACAATCCGGTAAAAATTCGCCAGATTATTAAAAAATATGTTGTAATTCTTATGATGAAAACCTGGTGTCTCTATTCCTTACAGTTTTCGCATTATAGTCAAATTTGAGAAACCGGCGGTTAGGCAAATTTATCAATTTACAATGCGTCATATCTCAGAAACTATTTGAAGTAATTCAAAATGCGAGTAGCACTTTTAATCGGCGTACTTTGGAGTACATAATATGATAAAAGGAACTAGAAAAGAGAACTTTTCAAAATTACGTGAAAAAAGTGCAAAGGGGGGACCGGGGGAATTTTTCAAGATTTCGAAATCCGACACAATCCGGTAAAAATTCGCCAGATTATTAAAAAATATGTTGTAATTCTTATGGTGAAAGTCCCGTTCCTCTATTCCTTACAGTTTTCGTATTATAGTCAAAATTGAGAAACCAGTAGATAGGCAAATTTATTAATTTACAATGCGTCATAACTCAGAAACTATTTGAAGTAATTCAAAATGCGAGTAGTACTTTTAATCGGCGTACTTTGGAGTACATAATATGATAAAAGGAACTATAAAAGAGAACTTTTTAAAATTATGTGAAAAAAGTGCAAAGGGGGGACCGGGGGAATTTTTCAAGATTTTGAAATCCGACACAATCCGGTAAAATTTCG
The DNA here is from genome assembly GCF_030347505.1 of Rhynchophorus ferrugineus. Taxonomy (NCBI): domain Eukaryota; kingdom Metazoa; phylum Arthropoda; class Insecta; order Coleoptera; family Curculionidae; genus Rhynchophorus; species Rhynchophorus ferrugineus. The sequence continues at coordinate 29,939,702 of NW_027472581.1, read as the reverse complement.
CCAGATTATTAAAAAATATGTTGTAATTCTTATGGTGAAAACCTGGTGTCTCTATTCCTTACAGTTTTTGCATTATAGTCAAATTTGAGAAACCGGCGGTTAGGCAAATTTATCAATTTACAATGCGTCATACCTCAGAAACTATTTGAAGTAATTCAAAATGCGAGTAGTACTTTTAATCTGCGTACTTTGGAGTACATGATATGATAAAAGGAACTAGAAAAGAGAACTTTTCAAAATTACGTGAAAAACGTGCAAAGGGGGGACCGGGGGAATTTTTCAAGATTTCGAAATCCGACACAATCTGGTAAAAATTCGCCAGTTTATTAAAAAATATGTTGTAATTCTTATTGTGAAAGTCCCGTTCCTCTATTCCTTACAGTTTTCGTATTATAGTCAAAATTGAGAAACCAGTAGATAGGCAAATTTATCAATTTACAATGCGTCATATCTCAGAAACTATTTGAAGTAATTCAAAATGCGAGTAGTACTTTTAATCGGCGTACTTTGGAGTACATAATATGATAAAGGGAACTAGAAAAGAGAACTTTTCAAAATTACGTGAAAAACGTGCAAAGGGGGGACCGGGGGAATTTTTCAATATTTCGAAATCCGACGCAATCCAGTAAAAATTTGCCAGATTATTAAAAAATATGTTGTAATTCTTATGGTGAAAGTCCCGTTCCTCTATTCCCTACAGTTTTCGCATTATAGTCAAATTTGAGAAACCGGCGGTTAGGCAAATTTATCAATTTACAATGCGTCATATCTCAGAAACTATTTGAAGTAATTCAAAATGCGAGTAGTACTTTTAATCGGCGTACTTCGGAGTACATAATATGATAAAAGGAACTAGAAAAGAGAACTTTTCAAAATTACGTGAAAAATGTGCAAAGGGGGGACCGGGGGAATTTTTAAATATTTCGAAATCCGACACAATCCGGTAAAAATTCGCCAGATTATTAAAAAATATGTTGTAATTCTTATGGTGAAAACCTGGTGCCTCTATTCCTTACAGTTTTCGCATTATAGTCAAATTTGAGAAACCGGCGGTTAGGCAAATTTATCAATTTACAATGCGTCATATCTCAGAAACTATTTGAAGTAATTCAAAATGCGAGTAGTACTTTTAATCTGCGTACTTTGGAGTACATAATATGATAAAAGGAACTAGAAAAGAGAACTTTTCAAAATTACGCGAAAAAAGTGCAAAGGGGGGACCGGAGGAATTTTTCAAGATTTCGAAATCCGACACAATCTGGTAAAAATTCGCCAGTTTATTAAAAAATATGTTGTAATTCTTATTGTGAAAGTTCCGTTCCTCTATTCCTTACAGTTTTCGTATTATAGTCAAAATTGAGAAACCAGTAGATAGGCAAATTTATCAATTTACAATGCGTCATATCTCAGAAACTATTTGAAGTAATTCAAAATGCGAGTAGTACTTTTAATCGGTGTACTTTGGAGTACATAATATGATAAGAGGAACTAGAAAAGAGAACTTTTCAAAATTACGTGAAAAAAGTGCAAAGGGGGGACCGGGGGAATTTTTCAATATTTCGAAATCCGACGCAATCCGGTAAAAATTCGCCAGATTATTAAAAAATATGTTGTAATTCTTATGATGAAAACCTGGTGTCTCTATTCCTTACAGTTTTCGCATTATAGTCAAATTTGAGAAACCGGCGGTTAGGCAAATTTATCAATTTACAATGCGTCATATCTCAGAAACTATTTGAAGTAATTCAAAATAGGAGTAGCACTTTTAATCGGCGTACTTTGGAGTACATAATATGATAAAAGGAACTAGAAAAGAGAACTTTTCAAAATTACGTGAAAAAAGTGCAAAGGGGGGACCGGGGGAATTTTTCAAATTTCGAAATCCGACACAATCCGGTAAAAATTCGCCAGATTATTAAAAAATATGTTGTAATTCTTATGGTGAAAGTCCCGTTCCTCTATTCCTTACAGTTTTCGTATTATAGTCAAAATTGAGAAACCAGTAGATAGGCAAATTTATCAATTTACAATGCGTCATATCTCAGAAACTATTTGAAGTAATTCAAAATGCGAGTAGTACTTTTAATCGGCGTACTTTGGAGTACATAATATGATAAGAGGAACTAGAAAAGAGAACTTTTCAAAATTACGTGAAAAAAGTGCAAAGGGGGGACCGGGGGAATTTTTCAAGATTTCGAAATCCGACACAATCCGGTAAAAATTCGCCAGATTATTAAAAAATATGTTGTAATTCTTATGATGAAAACCTGGTGTCTCTATTCCTTACAGTTTTCGCATTATAGTCAAATTTGAGAAACCGGCGGTTAGGCAAATTTATCAATTTACAATGCATCATATCTCAGAAACTATTTGAAGTAATTCAAAATGCGAGTAGTACTTTTAATCGGCGTACTTCGGAGTACATAATATGATAAAAGGAACTAGAAAAGAGAACTTTTCAAAATTACGTGAAAAACGTGCAAAGGGGGGACCGGGGGAATTTTTCAATATTTCGAAATCCGACGCAATCCGGTAAAAATTTGCCAGATTATTAAAAAATATGTTGTAATTCTTATGGTGAAAACCTGGTGCCTCTATTCCTTACAGTTTTCGCATTATAGTCAAATTTGAGAAACCGGCGGTTAGGCAAATTTATCAATTTACAATGCGTCATATCTCAGAAACTATTTGAAGTAATTCAAAATGCGAGTAGTACTTTTAATCTGCGTACTTTGGAGTACATAATATGATAAAAGGAACTAGAAAAGAGAACTTTTCAAAATTACGTGAAAAACGTGCAAAGGGGGGACCGGGGGAATTTTTCAATATTTCGAAATCCGACGCAATCCGGTAAAAATTTGCCAGATTATTAAAAAATATGTTGTAATTCTTATGGTGAAAGTCCCGTTCCTCTATTCCCTACAGTTTTCGCATTATAGTCAAATTTGAGAAACCGGCGGTTAGGCAAATTTATCAATTTACAATGCGTCATATCTCAGAAACTATTTGAAGTAATTCAAAATGCGAGTAGTACTTTTAATCTGCGTACTTTGGAGTACATAATATGATAAGAGGAACTAGAAAAGAGAACTTTTCAAAATTACGTGAAAAAAGTGCAAAGGGGGGACCGGGGGAATTTTTCAATATTTCGAAATCCGACGCAATCCGGTAAAAATTCGCCAGATTATTAAAAAATATGTTGTAATTCTTATGATGAAAACCTGGTGTCTCTATTCCTTACAGTTTTCGCATTATAGTCAAATTTGAGAAACCGGCGGTTAGGCAAATTTATCAATTTACAATGCGTCATATCTCAGAAACTATTTGAAGTAATTCAAAATAGGAGTAGCACTTTTAATCGGCGTACTTTGGAGTACATAATATGATAAAAGGAACTAGAAAAGAGAACTTTTCAAAATTACGTGAAAAAAGTGCAAAGGGGGGACCGGGGGAATTTTTCAAATTTCGAAATCCGACACAATCCGGTAAAAATTCGCCAGATTATTAAAAAATATGTTGTAATTCTTATGGTGAAAGTCCCGTTCCTCTATTCCTTACAGTTTTCGTATTATAGTCAAAATTGAGAAACCAGTAGATAGGCAAATTTATCAATTTACAATGCGTCATATCTCAGAAACTATTTGAAGTAATTCAAAATGCGAGTAGTACTTTTAATCGGCGTACTTTGGAGTACATAATATGATAAGAGGAACTAGAAAAGAGAACTTTTCAAAATTACGTGAAAAAAGTGCAAAGGGGGGACCGGGGGAATTTTTCAAGATTTCGAAATCCGACACAATCCGGTAAAAATTCGCCAGATTATTAAAAAATATGTTGTAATTCTTATGATGAAAACCTGGTGTCTCTATTCCTTACAGTTTTCGCATTATAGTCAAATTTGTGAAACCGGCGGTTAGGCAAATTTATCAATTTACAATGCATCATATCTCAGAAACTATTTGAAGTAATTCAAAATGCGAGTAGTACTTTTAATCGGCGTACTTCGGAGTACATAATATGATAAAAGGAACTAGAAAAGAGAACTTTTCAAAATTACGTGAAAAATGTGCAAAGGGGGGACCGGGGGAATTTTTAAAGATTTCGAAATCCGACACAATCCGGTAAAAATTCGCCAGATTATTAAAAAATATGTTGTAATTCTTATGGTGAAAACCTGGTGCCTCTATTCCTTACAGTTTTCGCATTATAGTCAAATTTGAGAAACCGGCGGTTAGGCAAATTTATCAATTTACAATGCGTCATATCTCAGAAACTATTTGAATTAATTCAAAATACGAGTAGCACTTTCAATCGGCGTACTTTGGAGTACATAATATGATAAAAGGAACTAGAAAAGAGAACTTTTCAAAATTACGTGAAAAAAGTGCAAAGGGGGGACCGGGGGAATTTTTCAAATTTCGAAATCCGACACAATCCGGTAAAAATTCGCCAGATTATTAAAAAATATGTTGTAATTCTTATGGGGAAAGTCCCGTTCCTCTATTCCTTACAGTTTTCGTATTATAGTCAAAATTGAGAAACCAGTAGATAGGCAACTTTATCAATTTACAATGCGTCATATCTTAGAAACTATTTGAAGTAATTCAAAATGCGAGTAGTACTTTTAATCTGCGTACTTTGGAGTACATAATATGATAAAAGGAACTAGAAAAGAGAACTTTTCAAAATTACGTGAAAAAAGTGCAAAGGGGGGACCGGAGGAATTTTTCAAGATTTCGAAATCCGACACAATCTGGTAAAAATTCGCCAGTTTATTAAAAAATATGTTGTAATTCTTATTGTGAAAGTCCCGTTCCTCTATTCCTTACAGTTCTCGTATTATAGCCAAATTGAGAAACCAGTAGATAGGCAACTTTATCAATTTACAATGCGTCATATCTCAGAAACTATTTGAAGTAATTCAAAATGCGAGTAGTACTTTTAATCTGCGTACTTTGGAGTACATAATATGATAAAAGGAACTAGAAAAGAGAACTTTTCAAAATTACGTGAAAAAAGTGCAAAGGGGGGACCGGAGGAATTTTTCAAGATTTCGAAATCCGACACAATCTGGTAAAAATTCGCCAGTTTATTAAAAAATATGTTGTAATTCTTATTGTGAAAGTCCCGTTCCTCTATTCCTTACAGTTTTCGTATTATAGTCAAAATTGAGATACCAGTAGATAGGCAACTTTATCAATTTACAATGCGTCATATCTCAGAAACTATTTGAAGTAATTCAAAATGCGAGTAGTACTTTTAATCTGCGTACTTTGGAGTACATAATATGATAAAAGGAACTAGAAAAGAGAACTTTTCAAAATTACGTGAAAAAAGTGCAAAGGGGGGACCGGAGGAATTTTTCAAGATTTCGAAATCCGACACAATCTGGTAAAAATTCGCCAGTTTATTAAAAAATATGTTGTAATTCTTATTGTGAAAGTCCCGTTCCTCTATTCCTTACAGTTTTCGTATTATAGTCAAAATTGAGAAACCAGTAGATAGGCAACTTTATCAATTTACAATGCGTCATATCTCAGAAACTATTTGAAGTAATTCAAAATGCGAGTAGTACTTTTAATCTGCGTACTTTGGAGTACATAATATGATAAAAGGAACTAGAAAAGAGAACTTTTCAAATTTACGTGAAAAAAGTGCAAAGGGGGGACCGGAGGAATTCTTCAAGATTTCGAAATCCGACACAATCTGGTAAAAATTCGCCAGTTTATTAAAAAATATGTTGTAATTCTTATTGTGAAAGTCCCGTTCCTCTATTCCTTACAGTTTTCGTATTATAGTCAAAATTGAGAAACCAGTAGATAGGCAAATTTATCAATTTACAATGCGTCATATCTCAGAAACTATTTGAAGTAATTCAAAATGCGAGTAGTAATTTTAATCGGCGTACTTTGGAGTACATAATATGATAAAGGGAACTAGAAAAGAGAACTTTTCAAAATTACGTGAAAAACGTGCAAAGGGGGGACCGGGGGAATTTTTCAATATTTCGAAATCCGACGCAATCCGGTAAAAATTTGCCAGATTATTAAAAAATATGTTGTAATTCTTATGGTGAAAGTCCCGTTCCTCTATTCCCTACAGTTTTCGCATTATAGTCAAATTTGAGAAACCGGCGGTTAGGCAAATTTATCAATTTACAATGCGTCATATCTCAGAAACTATTTGAAGTAATTCAAAATGCGAGTAGTACTTTTAATCGGCGTACTTCGGAGTACATAATATGATAAAAGGAACTAGAAAAGAGAACTTTTCAAAATTACGTGAAAAATGTGCAAAGGGGGGACCGGGGGAATTTTTAAATATTTCGAAATCCGACACAATCCGGTAAAAATTCGCCAGATTATTAAAAAATATGTTGTAATTCTTATGGTGAAAACCTGGTGCCTCTATTCCTTACAGTTTTCGCATTATAGTCAAATTTGAGAAACCGGCGGTTAGGCAAATTTATCAATTTACAATGCGTCATATCTCAGAAACTATTTGAAGTAATTCAAAATGCGAGTAGTACTTTTAATCTGCGTACTTTGGAGTACATAATATGATAAAAGGAACTAGAAAAGAGAACTTTTCAAAATTACGTGAAAAAAGTGCAAAGGGGGGACCGGAGGAATTTTTCAAGATTTCGAAATCCGACACAATCTGGTAAAAATTCGCCAGTTTATTAAAAAATATGTTGTAATTCTTATGATGAAAACCTGGTGTCTCTATTCCTTACAGTTTTCGCATTATAGTCAAATTTGAGAAACCGGCGGTTAGGCAAATTTATCAATTTACAATGCGTCATATCTCAGAAACTATTTGAAGTAATTCAAAATAGGAGTAGCACTTTTAATCGGCGTACTTTGGAGTACATAATATGATAAAAGGAACTAGAAAAGAGAACTTTTCAAAATTACGTGAAAAAAGTGCAAAGGGGGGACCGGGGGAATTTTTCAAATTTCGAAATCCGACACAATCCGGTAAAAATTCGCCAGATTATTAAAAAATATGTTGTAATTCTTATGGTGAAAGTCCCGTTCCTCTATTCCTTACAGTTTTCGTATTATAGTCAAAATTGAGAAACCAGTAGATAGGCAAATTTATCAATTTACAATGCGTCATATCTCAGAAACTATTTGAAGTAATTCAAAATAGGAGTAGCACTTTTAATCGGCGTACTTTGGAGTACATAATATGATAAAAGGAACTAGAAAAGAGAACTTTTCAAAATTACGTGAAAAAAGTGCAAAGGGGGGACCGGGGGAATTTTTCAAATTTCGAAATCCGACACAATCCGGTAAAAATTCGCCAGATTATTAAAAAATATGTTGTAATTCTTATGGTGAAAGTCCCGTTCCTCTATTCCTTACAGTTTTCGTATTATAGTCAAAATTGAGAAACCAGTAGATAGGCAAATTTATCAATTTACAATGCGTCATATCTCAGAAACTATTTGAAGTAATTCAAAATGCGAGTAGTACTTTTAATCTGCGTACTTTGGAGTACATAATATGATAAAAGGAACTAGAAAAGAGAACTTTTCAAAATTACGCGAAAAAAGTGCAAAGGGGGGACCGGAGGAATTTTTCAAGATTTCGAAATCCGACACAATCTGGTAAAAATTCGCCAGTTTATTAAAAAATATGTTGTAATTCTTATTGTGAAAGTCCCGTTCCCCTATTCCTTACAGTTCTCGTATTATAGCCAAATTGAGAAACCAGTAGATAGGCAACTTTATCAATTTACAATGCGTCATATCTCAGAAACTATTTGAAGTAATTCAAAATGCGAGTAGTACTTTTAATCTGCGTACTTTGGAGTACATAATATGATAAAAGGAACTAGAAAAGAGAACTTTTCAAAATTACGTGAAAAAAGTGCAAAGGGGGGACCGGAGGAATTTTTCAAGATTTCGAAATCCGACACAATCTGGTAAAAATTCGCCAGTTTATTAAAAAATATGTTGTAATTCTTATTGTGAAAGTCCCGTTCCTCTATTCCTTACAGTTCTCGTATTATAGCCAAATTGAGAAACCAGTAGATGCAACTTTATCAATTTACAATGCGTCATATCTCAGAAACTATTTGAAGTAATTCAAAATGCGAGTAGTACTTTTAATCTGCGTACTTTGGAGTACATAATATGATAAAAGGAACTAGAAAAGAGAACTTTTCAAAATTACGTGAAAAAAGTGCAAAGGGGGGACCGGGGGAATTTTTCAATATTTCGAAATCCGACGCAAACCGGTAAAAATTCGCCAGATTATTAAAAAATATGTTGTAATTCTTATGGTGAAAGTCCCGTTCCTCTATTCCCTACAGTTTTCGCATTATAGTCAAATTTGAGAAACCGGCGGTTAGGCAAATTTATCAATTTACAATCCGTCATATCTCAGAAACTATTTGAAGTAATTCAAAATGCGAGTAGTACTTTTAATCGGCGTACTTTGGAGTACATAATATGATAAAAGGAACTAGAAAAGAGAACTTTTCAAAATTACGTGAAAAAAGTGCAAAGGGGGGACCGGGGAAATTTTTCAAGATTTCGAAATCCGACACAATCCGGTAAAAATTCGCCAGATTATTAAAAAATATGTTGTAATTCTTATGATGAAAACCTGGTGTCTCTATTCCTTACAGTTTTCGCATTATAGTCAAATTTGAGAAACCGGCGGTTAGGCAAATTTATCAATTTACAATGCGTCATATCTCAGAAACTATTTGAAGTAATTCAAAATACGAGTAGCACTTTCAATCGGCGTACTTTGGAGTACATAATATGATAAAAGGAACTAGAAAAGAGAACTTTTCAAAATTACGTGAAAAAAGTGCAAAGGGGGGACCGGGGAAATTTTTCAAGATTTCGAAATCCGACACAATCCGGTAAAAATTCGCCAGATTATTAAAAAATATGTTGTAATTCTTATGATGAAAACCTGGTGTCTCTATTCCTTACAGTTTTCGCATTATAGTCAAATTTGAGAAACCGGCGGTTAGGCAAATTTATCAATTTACAATGCGTCATATCTCAGAAACTATTTGAAGTAATTCAAAATAGGAGTAGCACTTTTAATCGGCGTACTTTGGAGTACATAATATGATAAAAGGAACTAGAAAAGAGAACTTTTCAAAATTACGTGAAAAAAGTGCAAAGGGGGGACCGGGGGAATTTTTCAAATTTCCAAATCCGACACAATCCGGTAAAAATTCGCCAGATTATTAAAAAATATGTTGTAATTCTTATGGTGAAAGTCCCGTTCCTCTATTCCTTACAGTTTTCGTATTATAGTCAAAATTGAGAAACCAGTAGATAGGCAAATTTATCAATTTACAATGCGTCATATCTCAGAAACTATTTGAAGTAATTCAAAATGCGAGTAGTACTTTTAATCTGCGTACTTTGGAGTACATAATATGATAAAAGGAACTAGAAAAGAGAACTTTTCAAAATTACGCGAAAAAAGTGCAAAGGGGGGACCGGAGGAATTTTTCAAGATTTCGAAATCCGACACAATCTGGTAAAAATTCGCCAGTTTATTAAAAAATATGTTGTAATTCTTATTGTGAAAGTCCCGTTCCCCTATTCCTTACAGTTCTCGTATTATAGCCAAATTGAGAAACCAGTAGATAGGCAACTTTATCAATTTACAATGCGTCATATCTCAGAAACTATTTGAAGTAATTCAAAATGCGAGTAGTACTTTTAATCTGCGTACTTTGGAGTACATAATATGATAAAAGGAACTAGAAAAGAGAACTTTTCAAAATTACGTGAAAAAAGTGCAAAGGGGGGACCGGAGGAATTTTTCAAGATTTCGAAATCCGACACAATCTGGTAAAAATTCGCCAGTTTATTAAAAAATATGTTGTAATTCTTATTGTGAAAGTCCCGTTCCTCTATTCCTTACAGTTCTCGTATTATAGCCAAATTGAGAAACCAGTAGATGCAACTTTATCAATTTACAATGCGTCATATCTCAGAAACTATTTGAAGTAATTCAAAATGCGAGTAGTACTTTTAATCTGCGTACTTTGGAGTACATAATATGATAAAAGGAACTAGAAAAGAGAACTTTTCAAAATTACGTGAAAAAAGTGCAAAGGGGGGACCGGGGGAATTTTTCAATATTTCGAAATCCGACGCAAACCGGTAAAAATTCGCCAGATTATTAAAAAATATGTTGTAATTCTTATGGTGAAAGTCCCGTTCCTCTATTCCCTACAGTTTTCGCATTATAGTCAAATTTGAGAAACCGGCGGTTAGGCAAATTTATCAATTTACAATCCGTCATATCTCAGAAACTATTTGAAGTAATTCAAAATGCGAGTAGTACTTTTAATCTGCGTACTTTGGAGTACATAATATGATAAAAGGAACTAGAAAAGAGAACTTTTCAAAATTACGTGAAAAAAGTGCAAAGGGGGGACCGGGGAAATTTTTCAAGATTTCGAAATCCGACACAATCCGGTAAAAATTCGCCAGATTATTAAAAAATATGTTGTAATTCTTATGATGAAAACCTGGTGTCTCTATTCCTTACAGTTTTCGCATTATAGTCAAATTTGAGAAACCGGCGGTTAGGCAAATTTATCAATTTACAATGCGTCATATCTCAGAAACTATTTGAAGTAATTCAAAATAGGAGTAGCACTTTTAATCGGCGTACTTTGGAGTACATAATATGATAAAAGGAACTAGAAAAGAGAACTTTTCAAAATTACGTGAAAAAAGTGCAAAGGGGGGACCGGGGGAATTTTTCAAATTTCGAAATCCGACACAATCCGGTAAAAATTCGCCAGATTATTAAAAAATATGTTGTAATTCTTATGGTGAAAGTCCCGTTCCTCTATTCCTTACAGTTTTCGTATTATAGTCAAAATTGAGAAACCAGTAGATAGGCAAATTTATCAATTTACAATGCGTCATATCTCAGAAACTATTTGAAGTAATTCAAAATGCGAGTAGTACTTTTAATCGGCGTACTTTGGAGTACATAATATGATAAGAGGAACTAGAAAAGAGAACTTTTCAAAATTACGTGAAAAAAGTGCAAAGGGGGGACCGGGGGAATTTTTCAAGATTTCGAAATCCGACACAATCCGGTAAAAATTCGCCAGATTATTAAAAAATATGTTGTAATTCTTATGATGAAAACCTGGTGTCTCTATTCCTTACAGTTTTCGCATTATAGTCAAATTTGAGAAACCGGCGGTTAGGCAAATTTATCAATTTACAATGCATCATATCTCAGAAACTATTTGAAGTAATTCAAAATGCGAGTAGTACTTTTAATCGGCGTACTTCGGAGTACATAATATGATAAAAGGAACTAGAAAAGAGAACTTTTCAAAATTACGTGAAAAATGTGCAAAGGGGGGACCGGGGGAATTTTTAAAGATTTCGAAATCCGACACAATCCGGTAAAAATTCGCCAGATTATTAAAAAATATGTTGTAATTCTTATGGTGAAAACCTGGTGCCTCTATTCCTTACAGTTTTCGCATTATAGTCAAATTTGAGAAACCGGCGGTTAGGCAAATTTATCAATTTACAATGCGTCATATCTCAGAAACTATTTGAAGTAATTCAAAATACGAGTAGCACTTTCAATCGGCGTACTTTGGAGTACATAATATGATAAAAGGAACTAGAAAAGAGAACTTTTCAAAATTACGTGAAAAAAGTGCAAAGGGGGGACCGGGGGAATTTTTCAAATTTCGAAATCCGACACAATCCGGTAAAAATTCGCCAGATTATTAAAAAATATGTTGTAATTCTTATGGTGAAAGTCCCGTTCCTCTATTCCTTACAGTTTTCGTATTATAGTCAAAATTGAGAAACCAGTAGATAGGCAACTTTATCAATTTACAATGCGTCATATCTCAGAAACTATTTGAAGTAATTCAAAATGCGAGTAGTACTTTTAATCTGCGTACTTTGGAGTACATAATATGATAAAAGGAACTAGAAAAGAGAACTTTTCAAAATTACGTGAAAAAAGTGCAAAGGGGGGACCGGAGGAATTTTTCAAGATTTCGAAATCCGACACAATCTGGTAAAAATTCGCCAGTTTATTAAAAAATATGTTGTAATTCTTATTGTGAAAGTCCCGTTCCTCTATTCCTTACAGTTTTCGTATTATAGTCAAAATTGAGATACCAGTAGATAGGCAACTTTATCAATTTACAATGCGTCATATCTCAGAAACTATTTGAAGTAATTCAAAATGCGAGTAGTAATTTTAATCGGCGTACTTTGGAGTACATAATATGATAAAGGGAACTAGAAAAGAGAACTTTTCAAAATTACGTGAAAAACGTGCAAAGGGGGGACCGGGGGAATTTTTCAATATTTCGAAATCCGACGCAATCCGGTAAAAATTTGCCAGATTATTAAAAAATATGTTGTAATTCTTATGGTGAAAGTCCCGTTCCTCTATTCCCTACAGTTTTCGCATTATAGTCAAATTTGAGAAACCGGCGGTTAGGCAAATTTATCAAATTACAATGCGTCATATCTCAGAAATTATTTGAAGTAATTCAAAATGCGAGTAGTACTTTTAATCGGCCTACTTCGGAGTACATAATATGATAAAAGGAACTAGAAAAGAGAACTTTTCAAAATTACGTGAAAAATGTGCAAAGGGGGGACCGGGGGAATTTTTAAATATTTCGAAATCCGACACAATCCGGTAAAAATTCGCCAGATTATTAAAAAATATGTTGTAATTCTTATGGTGAAAACCTGGTGCCTCTATTCCTTACAGTTTTCGCATTATAGTCAAATTTGAGAAACCGGCGGTTAGGCAAATTTATCAATTTACAATGCGTCATATCTCAGAAACTATTTGAAGTAATTCAAAATGCGAGTAGTACTTTTAATCTGCGTACTTTGGAGTACATAATATGATAAAAGGAACTAGAAAAGAGAACTTTTCAAAATTACGTGAAAAAAGTGCAAAGGGGGGACCGGAGGAATTTTTCAAGATTTCGAAATCCGACACAATCTGGTAAAAATTCGCCAGTTTATTAAAAAATATGTTGTAATTCTTATGATGAAAACCTGGTGTCTCTATTCCTTACAGTTTTCGCATTATAGTCAAATTTGAGAAACCGGCGGTTAGGCAAATTTATCAATTTACAATGCGTCATATCTCAGAAACTATTTGAAGTAATTCAAAATAGGAGTAGCACTTTTAATCGGCGTACTTTGGAGTACATAATATGATAAAAGGAACTAGAAAAGAGAACTTTTCAAAATTACGTGAAAAAAGTGCAAAGGGGGGACCGGGGGAATTTTTCAAATTTCGAAATCCGACACAATCCGGTAAAAATTCGCCAGATTATTAAAAAATATGTTGTAATTCTTATGGTGAAAGTCCCGTTCCTCTATTCCTTACAGTTTTCGTATTATAGTCAAAATTGAGAAACCAGTAGATAGGCAAATTTATCAATTTACAATGCGTCATATCTCAGAAACTATTTGAAGTAATTCAAAATGCGAGTAGTACTTTTAATCGGCGTACTTTGGAGTACATAATATGATAAGAGGAACTAGAAAAGAGAACTTTTCAAAATTACGTGAAAAAAGTGCAAAGGGGGGACCGGGGGAATTTTTCAAGATTTCGAAATCCGACACAATCCGGTAAAAATTCGCCAGATTATTAAAAAATATGTTGTAATTCTTATGATGAAAACCTGGTGTCTCTATTCCTTACAGTTTTCGCATTATAGTCAAATTTGAGAAACCGGCGGTTAGGCAAATTTATCAATTTACAATGCATCATATCTCAGAAACTATTTGAAGTAATTCAAAATGCGAGTAGTACTTTTAATCGGCGTACTTCGGAGTACATAATATGATAAAAGGAACTAGAAAAGAGAACTTTTCAAAATTACGTGAAAAATGTGCAAAGGGGGGACCGGGGGAATTTTTAAAGATTTCGAAATCCGACACAATCCGGTAAAAATTCGCCAGATTATTAAAAAATATGTTGTAATTCTTATGGTGAAAACCTGGTGCCTCTATTCCTTACAGTTTTCGCATTATAGTCAAATTTGAGAAACCGGCGGTTAGGCAAATTTATCAATTTACAATGCGTCATATCTCAGAAACTATTTGAAGTAATTCAAAATACGAGTAGCACTTTCAATCGGCGTACTTTGGAGTACATAATATGATAAAAGGAACTAGAAAAGAGAACTTTTCAAAATTACGTGAAAAAAGTGCAAAGGGGGGACCGGGGAAATTTTTCAAGATTTCGAAATCCGACACAATCCGGTAAAAATTCGCCAGATTATTAAAAAATATGTTGTAATTCTTATGATGAAAACCTGGTGTCTCTATTCCTTACAGTTTTCGCATTATAGTCAAATTTGAGAAACCGGCGGTTAGGCAAATTTATCAATTTACAATGCGTCATATCTCAGAAACTATTTGAAGTAATTCAAAATAGGAGTAGCACTTTTAATCGGCGTACTTTGGAGTACATAATATGATAAAAGGAACTAGAAAAGAGAACTTTTCAAAATTACGTGAAAAAAGTGCAAAGGGGGGACCGGGGGAATTTTTCAAATTTCGAAATCCGACACAATCCGGTAAAAATTCGCCAGATTATTAAAAAATATGTTGTAATTCTTATGGTGAAAGTCCCGTTCCTCTATTCCTTACAGTTTTCGTATTATAGTCAAAATTGAGAAACCAGTAGATAGGCAAATTTATCAATTTACAATGCGTCATATCTCAGAAACTATTTGAAGTAATTCAAAATGCGAGTAGTACTTTTAATCTGCGTACTTTGGAGTACATAATATGATAAAAGGAACTAGAAAAGAGAACTTTTCAAAATTACGCGAAAAAAGTGCAAAGGGGGGACCGGAGGAATTTTTCAAGATTTCGAAATCCGACACAATCTGGTAAAAATTCGCCAGTTTATTAAAAAATATGTTGTAATTCTTATTGTGAAAGTCCCGTTCCTCTATTCCTTACAGTTCTCGTATTATAGCCAAATTGAGAAACCAGTAGATAGGCAACTTTATCAATTTACAATGCGTCATATCTCAGAAACTATTTGAAGTAATTCAAAATGCGAGTAGTACTTTTAATCTGCGTACTTTGGAGTACATAATATGATAAAAGGAACTAGAAAAGAGAACTTTTCAAAATTACGTGAAAAAAGTGCAAAGGGGGGACCGGAGGAATTTTTCAAGATTTCGAAATCCGACACAATCTGGTAAAAATTCGCCAGTTTATTAAAAAATATGTTGTAATTCTTATTGTGAAAGTCCCGTTCCTCTATTCCTTACAGTTCTCGTATTATAGCCAAATTGAGAAACCAGTAGATGCAACTTTATCAATTTACAATGCGTCATATCTCAGAAACTATTTGAAGTAATTCAAAATGCGAGTAGTACTTTTAATCTGCGTACTTTGGAGTACATAATATGATAAAAGGAACTAGAAAAGAGAACTTTTCAAAATTACGTGAAAAAAGTGCAAAGGGGGGACCGGGGGAATTTTTCAATATTTCGAAATCCGACGCAAACCGGTAAAAATTCGCCAGATTATTAAAAAATATGTTGTAATTCTTATGGTGAAAGTCCCGTTCCTCTATTCCCTACAGTTTTCGCATTATAGTCAAATTTGAGAAACCGGCGGTTAGGCAAATTTATCAATTTACAATCCGTCATATCTCAGAAACTATTTGAAGTAATTCAAAATGCGAGTAGTACTTTTAATCTGCGTACTTTGGAGTACATAATATGATAAAAGGAACTAGAAAAGAGAACTTTTCAAAATTACGTGAAAAAAGTGCAAAGGGGGGACCGGGGAAATTTTTCAAGATTTCGAAATCCGACACAATCCGGTAAAAATTCGCCAGATTATTAAAAAATATGTTGTAATTCTTATGATGAAAACCTGGTGTCTCTATTCCTTACAGTTTTCGCATTATAGTCAAATTTGAGAAACCGGCGGTTAGGCAAATTTATCAATTTACAATGCGTCATATCTCAGAAACTATTTGAAGTAATTCAAAATGCGAGTAGTACTTTTAATCTGCGTACTTTGGAGTACATAATATGATAAAAGGAACTAGAAAAGAGAACTTTTCAAAATTACGTGAAAAAAGTGCAAAGGGGGGACCGGGGGAATTTTTCAAATTTCGAAATCCGACACAATCCGGTAAAAATTCGCCAGATTATTAAAAAATATGTTGTAATTCTTATGGTGAAAGTCCCGTTCCTCTATTCCTTACAGTTTTCGTATTATAGTCAAAATTGAGAAACCAGTAGATAGGCAAATTTATCAATTTACAATGCGTCATATCTCAGAAACTATTTGAAGTAATTCAAAATGCGAGTAGTACTTTTAATCGGCGTACTTTGGAGTACATAATATGATAAGAGGAACTAGAAAAGAGAACTTTTCAAAATTACGTGAAAAAAGTGCAAAGGGGGGACCGGGGGAATTTTTCAAGATTTCGAAATCCGACACAATCCGGTAAAAATTCGCCAGATTATTAAAAAATATGTTGTAATTCTTATGATGAAAACCTGGTGTCTCTATTCCTTACAGTTTTCGCATTATAGTCAAATTTGAGAAACCGGCGGTTAGGCAAATTTATCAATTTACAATGCATCATATCTCAGAAACTATTTGAAGTAATTCAAAATGCGAGTAGTACTTTTAATCGGCGTACTTCGGAGTACATAATATGATAAAAGGAACTAGAAAAGAGAACTTTTCAAAATTACGTGAAAAATGTGCAAAGGGGGGACCGGGGGAATTTTTAAAGATTTCGAAATCCGACACAATCCGGTAAAAATTCGCCAGATTATTAAAAAATATGTTGTAATTCTTATGGTGAAAACCTGGTGCCTCTATTCCTTACAGTTTTCGCATTATAGTCAAATTTGAGAAACCGGCGGTTAGGCAAATTTATCAATTTACAATGCGTCATATCTCAGAAACTATTTGAAGTAATTCAAAATACGAGTAGCACTTTCAATCGGCGTACTTTGGAGTACATAATATGATAAAAGGAACTAGAAAAGAGAACTTTTCAAAATTACGTGAAAAAAGTGCAAAGGGGGGACCGGGGGAATTTTTCAAATTTCGAAATCCGACACAATCCGGTAAAAATTCGCCAGATTATTAAAAAATATGTTGTAATTCTTATGGTGAAAGTCCCGTTCCTCTATTCCTTACAGTTTTCGTATTATAGTCAAAATTGAGAAACCAGTAGATAGGCAACTTTATCAATTTACAATGCGTCATATCTCAGAAACTATTTGAAGTAATTCAAAATGCGAGTAGTACTTTTAATCTGCGTACTTTGGAGTACATAATATGATAAAAGGAACTAGAAAAGAGAACTTTTCAAAATTACGTGAAAAAAGTGCAAAGGGGGGACCGGAGGAATTTTTCAAGATTTCGAAATCCGACACAATCTGGTAAAAATTCGCCAGTTTATTAAAAAATATGTTGTAATTCTTATTGTGAAAGTCCCGTTCCTCTATTCCTTACAGTTTTCGTATTATAGTCAAAATTGAGATACCAGTAGATAGGCAACTTTATCAATTTACAATGCGTCATATCTCAGAAACTATTTGAAGTAATTCAAAATGCGAGTAGTACTTTTAATCTGCGTACTTTGGAGTACATAATATGATAAAAGGAACTAGAAAAGAGAACTTTTCAAAATTACGTGAAAAAAGTGCAAAGGGGGGACCGGAGGAATTTTTCAAGATTTCGAAATCCGACACAATCTGGTAAAAATTCGCCAGTTTATTAAAAAATATGTTGTAATTCTTATTGTGAAAGTCCCGTTCCTCTATTCCTTACAGTTTTCGTATTATAGTCAAAATTGAGAAACCAGTAGATAGGCAACTTTATCAATTTACAATGCGTCATATCTCAGAAACTATTTGAAGTAATTCAAAATGCGAGTAGTACTTTTAATCTGCGTACTTTGGAGTACATAATATGATAAAAGGAACTAGAAAAGAGAACTTTTCAAAATTACGTGAAAAAAGTGCAAAGGGGGGACCGGAGGAATTTTTCAAGATTTCGAAATCCGACACAATCTGGTAAAAATTCGCCAGTTTATTAAAAAATATGTTGTAATTCTTATTGTGAAAGTCCCGTTCCTCTATTCCTTACAGTTTTCGTATTATAGCCAAATTGAGAAACCAGTAGATAGGCAAATTTATCAATTTACAATGCGTCATATCTCAGAAACTATTTGAAGTAATTCAAAATGCGAGTAGTACTTTTAATCGGCGTACTTTGGAGTACATAATATGATAAAAGGAACTAGAAAAGAGAACTTTTCAAAATTACGTGAAAAAAGTGCAAAGGGGGGACCGGGGGAATTTTTCAATATTTCGAAATCCGACGCAATCCGGTAAAAATTCGCCAGATTATTAAAAAATATGTTGTAATTCTTATGGTGAAAGTCCCGTTCCTCTATTCCCTACAGTTTTCGCATTATAGTCAAATTTGAGAAACCGGCGGTTAGGCAAATTTATCAATTTACAATGCGTCATATCTCAGAAACTATTTGAAGTAATTCAAAATGCGAGTAGTACTTTTAATCTGCGTACTTTGGAGTACATAATATGATAAAAGGAACTAGAAAAGATAACTTTTCAAAATTACGTGAAAAAAGTGCAAAGGGGGGACCGGGGGAATTTTTCAAGATTTCGAAATCCGACACAATCCGGTAAAAATTCGCCAGATTATTAAAAAATATGTTGTAATTCTTATGATGAAAACCTGGTGTCTCTATTCCTTACAGTTTTCGCATTATAGTCAAATTTGAGAAACCGGCGGTTAGGCAAATTTATCAATTTACAATGCGTCATATCTCAGAAACTATTTGAAGTAATTCAAAATGCGAGTAGTACTTTTAATCTGTCTACTTTGGAGTACATAATATCATAAAAGGAACTAGAAAAGAGAACTTTTCAAAATTACGTGAAAAATGTGCAAAGGGGGGACCGGAGGAATTTTTCAAAATTTCGAAATCTCCGACACAATCTGGTAAAAATTCGCCAGTTTATTAAAAAATATGTTGTAATTCTTATTGTGAAAGTCCCGTTCCTCTATTCCTTACAGTTTTCGTATTATAGTCAAAATTGAGAAACCAGTAGATAGGCAAATTTATCAATTTACAATGCGTCATATCTCAGAAACTATTTGAAGTATTTCAAAATGCGAGTAGTACTTTTAATCGGCGTACTTTGGAGTACATAATATGATAAAAGGAACTAGAAAAGAGAACTTTTCAAAATTACGTGAAAAAAGTGCAAAGGGGGGACCGGGGGAATTTTTCAATATTTCGAAATCCGAGCAATCCGGTAAAAATTCGCCAGATTATTAAAAAATATGTTGTAATTCTTATGGTGAAAGTCCCGTTCCTCTATTCCCTACAGTTTTCGCATTATAGTCAAATTTGAGAAACCGGCGGTTAGGCAAATTGATCAATTTACAATGCGTCATATCTCAGAAACTATTTGAAGTAATTCAAAATGCGAGTAGTACTTTTAATCGGCGTACTTTGGAGTACGTAATATGATAAAAGGAACTAGAAAAGAGGGCTTTTCAAAATTACGTGAAAAATGTGCAAAGGGGGGACCGGGGGAATTTTTAAAGATTTCGAAATCCGACACAATCCGGTAAAAATTCGCCATATTATTAAAAAATATGTTGTAATTCTTATGGTGAAAACCTGGTGTCTCTATTCCTTACAGTTTTCGCATTATAGTCAAATATGAGAAACCGGCGGTTAGGCAAATTTATAAATTTACAATGCGTCATATCTCAGAAACTATTTGAAGTAATTCAAAATGCGAGTAGTACTTTTAATCTGCGTACTTTGGAGTACATAATATGATAAAAGGAATTAGAAAAGAGAACTTTTCAAAATTACGTGAAAAAAGTGCAAAGAGGGGACCGGAGGAATTTTTCAAGATTTCGAAATCCGACACAATCTGGTAAAAATTCGCCAGTTTATTAAAAAATATGTTGTAATTCTTATTGTGAAAGTCCCGTTCCTCTATTCCTTACAGATTTCGTATTATAGTCAAAATTGAGAAACCAGTAGATAGGCAAATTTATCAATTTACAATGCGTCATATCTCAGAAACTATTTGAAGTAATTCAAAATGCGAGTAGTACTTTTAATCGGCGTACTTTGGAGTACATAATATGATAAAAGGAACTAGAAAAGAGAACTTTTCAAAATTACGTGAAAAAAGTGCAAAGGGGGGACAGGGGGAATATTTCAATATTTCGAAATCCGACGCAATCCGGTAAAAATTCGCCAGATTATTAAAAAATATGTTGTAATTCTTATGGTGAAAGTCCCGTTCCTCTATTCCCTACAGTTTTCGCATTATAGTCAAATTTGAGAAACCGGCGGTTAGGCAAATTTATCAATTTACAATCCGTCATATCTCAGAAACTATTTGAAGTAATTCAAAATGCGAGTAGTACTTTTAATCTGCGTACTTTGGAGTACATAATATGATAAAAGGAACTAGAAAAGAGAACTTTTCAAAATTACGTGAAAAAAGTGCAAAGGGGGGACCGGGGAAATTTTTCAAGATTTCGAAATCCGACACAATCCGGTAAAAATTCGCCAGATTATTAAAAAATATGTTGTAATTCTTATGATGAAAACCTGGTGTCTCTATTCCTTACAGTTTTCGCATTATAGTCAAATTTGAGAAACCGGCGGTTAGGCAAATTTATCAATTTACAATGCGTCATATCTCAGAAACTATTTGAAGTAATTCAAAATAGGAGTAGCACTTTTAATCGGCGTACTTTGGAGTACATAATATGATAAAAGGAACTAGAAAAGAGAACTTTTCAAAATTACGTGAAAAAAGTGCAAAGGGGGGACCGGGGGAATTTTTCAAATTTCGAAATCCGACACAATCCGGTAAAAATTCGCCAGATTATTAAAAAATATGTTGTAATTCTTATGGTGAAAGTCCCGTTCCTCTATTCCTTACAGTTTTCGTATTATAGTCAAAATTGAGAAATCAGTAGATAGGCAAATTTATCAATTTACAATGCGTCATATCTCAGAAACTATTTGAAGTAATTCAAAATGCGAGTAGTACTTTTAATCGGCGTACTTTGGAGTACATAATATGATAAGAGGAACTAGAAAAGAGAACTTTTCAAAATTACGTGAAAAAAGTGCAAAGGGGGGACCGGGGGAATTTTTCAAGATTTCGAAATCCGACACAATCCGGTAAAAATTCGCCAGATTATTAAAAAATATGTTGTAATTCTTATGATGAAAACCTGGTGTCTCTATTCCTTACAGTTTTCGCATTATAGTCAAATTTGAGAAACCGGCGGTTAGGCAAATTTATCAATTTACAATGCATCATATCTCAGAAACTATTTGAAGTAATTCAAAATGCGAGTAGTACTTTTAATCTGCGTACTTTGGAGTACATAATATGATAAAAGGAACTAGAAAAGAGAACTTTTCAAAATTACGCGAAAAAAGTGCAAAGGGGGGACCGGAGGAATTTTTCAAGATTTCGAAATCCGACACAATCTGGTAAAAATTCGCCAGTTTATTAAAAAATATGTTGTAATTCTTATTGTGAAAGTCCCGTTCCTCTATTCCTTACAGTTCTCGTATTATAGCCAAATTGAGAAACCAGTAGATAGGCAACTTTATCAATTTACAATGCGTCATATCTCAGAAACTATTTGAAGTAATTCAAAATGCGAGTAGTACTTTTAATCTGCGTACTTTGGAGTACATAATATGATAAAAGGAACTAGAAAAGAGAACTTTTCAAAATTACGTGAAAAAAGTGCAAAGGGGGGACCGGAGGAATTTTTCAAGATTTCGAAATCCGACACAATCTGGTAAAAATTCGCCAGTTTATTAAAAAATATGTTGTAATTCTTATTGTGAAAGTCCCGTTCCTCTATTCCTTACAGTTCTCGTATTATAGCCAAATTGAGAAACCAGTAGATGCAACTTTATCAATTTACAATGCGTCATATCTCAGAAACTATTTGAAGTAATTCAAAATGCGAGTAGTACTTTTAATCTGCGTACTTTGGAGTACATAATATGATAAAAGGAACTAGAAAAGAGAACTTTTCAAAATTACGTGAAAAAAGTGCAAAGGGGGGACCGGGGGAATTTTTCAATATTTCGAAATCCGACGCAAACCGGTAAAAATTCGCCAGATTATTAAAAAATATGTTGTAATTCTTATGGTGAAAGTCCCGTTCCTCTATTCCCTACAGTTTTCGCATTATAGTCAAATTTGAGAAACCGGCGGTTAGGCAAATTTATCAATTTACAATCCGTCATATCTCAGAAACTATTTGAAGTAATTCAAAATGCGAGTAGTACTTTTAATCTGCGTACTTTGGAGTACATAATATGATAAAAGGAACTAGAAAAGAGAACTTTTCAAAATTACGTGAAAAAAGTGCAAAGGGGGGACCGGGGAAATTTTTCAAGATTTCGAAATCCGACACAATCCGGTAAAAATTCGCCAGATTATTAAAAAATATGTTGTAATTCTTATGATGAAAACCTGGTGTCTCTATTCCTTACAGTTTTCGCATTATAGTCAAATTTGAGAAACCGGCGGTTAGGCAAATTTATCAATTTACAATGCGTCATATCTCAGAAACTATTTGAAGTAATTCAAAATGCGAGTAGTACTTTTAATCTGCGTACTTTGGAGTACATAATATGATAAAAGGAACTAGAAAAGAGAACTTTTCAAAATTACGTGAAAAAAGTGCAAAGGGGGGACCGGGGGAATTTTTCAAATTTCGAAATCCGACACAATCCGGTAAAAATTCGCCAGATTATTAAAAAATATGTTGTAATTCTTATGGTGAAAGTCCCGTTCCTCTATTCCTTACAGTTTTCGTATTATAGTCAAAATTGAGAAACCAGTAGATAGGCAAATTTATCAATTTACAATGCGTCATATCTCAGAAACTATTTGAAGTAATTCAAAATGCGAGTAGTACTTTTAATCGGCGTACTTTGGAGTACATAATATGATAAGAGGAACTAGAAAAGAGAACTTTTCAAAATTACGTGAAAAAAGTGCAAAGGGGGGACCGGGGGAATTTTTCAAGATTTCGAAATCCGACACAATCCGGTAAAAATTCGCCAGATTATTAAAAAATATGTTGTAATTCTTATGATGAAAACCTGGTGTCTCTATTCCTTACAGTTTTCGCATTATAGTCAAATTTGAGAAACCGGCGGTTAGGCAAATTTATCAATTTACAATGCATCATATCTCAGAAACTATTTGAAGTAATTCAAAATGCGAGTAGTACTTTTAATCGGCGTACTTCGGAGTACATAATATGATAAAAGGAACTAGAAAAGAGAACTTTTCAAAATTACGTGAAAAATGTGCAAAGGGGGGACCGGGGGAATTTTTAAAGATTTCGAAATCCGACACAATCCGGTAAAAATTCGCCAGATTATTAAAAAATATGTTGTAATTCTTATGGTGAAAACCTGGTGCCTCTATTCCTTACAGTTTTCGCATTATAGTCAAATTTGAGAAACCGGCGGTTAGGCAAATTTATCAATTTACAATGCGTCATATCTCAGAAACTATTTGAAGTAATTCAAAATACGAGTAGCACTTTCAATCGGCGTACTTTGGAGTACATAATATGATAAAAGGAACTAGAAAAGAGAACTTTTCAAAATTACGTGAAAAAAGTGCAAAGGGGGGACCGGGGGAATTTTTCAAATTTCGAAATCCGACACAATCCGGTAAAAATTCGCCAGATTATTAAAAAATATGTTGTAATTCTTATGGTGAAAGTCCCGTTCCTCTATTCCTTACAGTTTTCGTATTATAGTCAAAATTGAGAAACCAGTAGATAGGCAACTTTATCAATTTACAATGCGTCATATCTCAGAAACTATTTGAAGTAATTCAAAATGCGAGTAGTACTTTTAATCTGCGTACTTTGGAGTACATAATATGATAAAAGGAACTAGAAAAGAGAACTTTTCAAAATTACGTGAAAAAAGTGCAAAGGGGGGACCGGAGGAATTTTTCAAGATTTCGAAATCCGACACAATCTGGTAAAAATTCGCCAGTTTATTAAAAAATATGTTGTAATTCTTATTGTGAAAGTCCCGTTCCTCTATTCCTTACAGTTTTCGTATTATAGTCAAAATTGAGATACCAGTAGATAGGCAACTTTATCAATTTACAATGCGTCATATCTCAGAAACTATTTGAAGTAATTCAAAATGCGAGTAGTACTTTTAATCTGCGTACTTTGGAGTACATAATATGATAAAAGGAACTAGAAAAGAGAACTTTTCAAAATTACGTGAAAAAAGTGCAAAGGGGGGACCGGAGGAATTTTTCAAGATTTCGAAATCCGACACAATCTGGTAAAAATTCGCCAGTTTATTAAAAAATATGTTGTAATTCTTATTGTGAAAGTCCCGTTCCTCTATTCCTTACAGTTTTCGTATTATAGTCAAAATTGAGAAACCAGTAGATAGGCAACTTTATCAATTTACAATGCGTCATATCTCAGAAACTATTTGAAGTAATTCAAAATGCGAGTAGTACTTTTAATCTGCGTACTTTGGAGTACATAATATGATAAAAGGAACTAGAAAAGAGAACTTTTCAAAATTACGTGAAAAAAGTGCAAAGGGGGGACCGGAGGAATTTTTCAAGATTTCGAAATCCGACACAATCTGGTAAAAATTCGCCAGTTTATTAAAAAATATGTTGTAATTCTTATTGTGAAAGTCCCGTTCCTCTATTCCTTACAGTTTTCGTATTATAGCCAAATTGAGAAACCAGTAGATAGGCAAATTTATCAATTTACAATGCGTCATATCTCAGAAACTATTTGAAGTAATTCAAAATGCGAGTAGTACTTTTAATCGGCGTACTTTGGAGTACATAATATGATAAAAGGAACTAGAAAAGAGAACTTTTCAAAATTACGTGAAAAAAGTGCAAAGGGGGGACCGGGGGAATTTTTCAATATTTCGAAATCCGACGCAATCCGGTAAAAATTCGCCAGATTATTAAAAAATATGTTGTAATTCTTATGGTGAAAGTCCCGTTCCTCTATTCCCTACAGTTTTCGCATTATAGTCAAATTTGAGAAACCGGCGGTTAGGCAAATTTATCAATTTACAATGCGTCATATCTCAGAAACTATTTGAAGTAATTCAAAATGCGAGTAGTACTTTTAATCTGCGTACTTTGGAGTACATAATATGATAAAAGGAACTAGAAAAGATAACTTTTCAAAATTACGTGAAAAAAGTGCAAAGGGGGGACCGGGGGAATTTTTCAAGATTTCGAAATCCGACACAATCCGGTAAAAATTCGCCAGATTATTAAAAAATATGTTGTAATTCTTATGATGAAAACCTGGTGTCTCTATTCCTTACAGTTTTCGCATTATAGTCAAATTTGAGAAACCGGCGGTTAGGCAAATTTATCAATTTACAATGCGTCATATCTCAGAAACTATTTGAAGTAATTCAAAATGCGAGTAGTACTTTTAATCTGTCTACTTTGGAGTACATAATATCATAAAAGGAACTAGAAAAGAGAACTTTTCAAAATTACGTGAAAAATGTGCAAAGGGGGGACCGGAGGAATTTTTCAAAATTTCGAAATCTCCGACACAATCTGGTAAAAATTCGCCAGTTTATTAAAAAATATGTTGTAATTCTTATTGTGAAAGTCCCGTTCCTCTATTCCTTACAGTTTTCGTATTATAGTCAAAATTGAGAAACCAGTAGATAGGCAAATTTATCAATTTACAATGCGTCATATCTCAGAAACTATTTGAAGTATTTCAAAATGCGAGTAGTACTTTTAATCGGCGTACTTTGGAGTACATAATATGATAAAAGGAACTAGAAAAGAGAACTTTTCAAAATTACGTGAAAAAAGTGCAAAGGGGGGACCGGGGGAATTTTTCAATATTTCGAAATCCGAGCAATCCGGTAAAAATTCGCCAGATTATTAAAAAATATGTTGTAATTCTTATGGTGAAAGTCCCGTTCCTCTATTCCCTACAGTTTTCGCATTATAGTCAAATTTGAGAAACCGGCGGTTAGGCAAATTGATCAATTTACAATGCGTCATATCTCAGAAACTATTTGAAGTAATTCAAAATGCGAGTAGTACTTTTAATCGGCGTACTTTGGAGTACGTAATATGATAAAAGGAACTAGAAAAGAGGGCTTTTCAAAATTACGTGAAAAATGTGCAAAGGGGGGACCGGGGGAATTTTTAAAGATTTCGAAATCCGACACAATCCGGTAAAAATTCGCCATATTATTAAAAAATATGTTGTAATTCTTATGGTGAAAACCTGGTGTCTCTATTCCTTACAGTTTTCGCATTATAGTCAAATATGAGAAACCGGCGGTTAGGCAAATTTATAAATTTACAATGCGTCATATCTCAGAAACTATTTGAAGTAATTCAAAATGCGAGTAGTACTTTTAATCTGCGTACTTTGGAGTACATAATATGATAAAAGGAATTAGAAAAGAGAACTTTTCAAAATTACGTGAAAAAAGTGCAAAGAGGGGACCGGAGGAATTTTTCAAGATTTCGAAATCCGACACAATCTGGTAAAAATTCGCCAGTTTATTAAAAAATATGTTGTAATTCTTATTGTGAAAGTCCCGTTCCTCTATTCCTTACAGATTTCGTATTATAGTCAAAATTGAGAAACCAGTAGATAGGCAAATTTATCAATTTACAATGCGTCATATCTCAGAAACTATTTGAAGTAATTCAAAATGCGAGTAGTACTTTTAATCGGCGTACTTTGGAGTACATAATATGATAAAAGGAACTAGAAAAGAGAACTTTTCAAAATTACGTGAAAAAAGTGCAAAGGGGGGACAGGGGGAATATTTCAATATTTCGAAATCCGACGCAATCCGGTAAAAATTCGCCAGATTATTAAAAAATATGTTGTAATTCTTATGGTGAAAGTCCCGTTCCTCTATTCCCTACAGTTTTCGCATTATAGTCAAATTTGAGAAACCGGCGGTTAGGCAAATTTATCAATTTACAATCCGTCATATCTCAGAAACTATTTGAAGTAATTCAAAATGCGAGTAGTACTTTTAATCTGCGTACTTTGGAGTACATAATATGATAAAAGGAACTAGAAAAGAGAACTTTTCAAAATTACGTGAAAAAAGTGCAAAGGGGGGACCGGGGAAATTTTTCAAGATTTCGAAATCCGACACAATCCGGTAAAAATTCGCCAGATTATTAAAAAATATGTTGTAATTCTTATGATGAAAACCTGGTGTCTCTATTCCTTACAGTTTTCGCATTATAGTCAAATTTGAGAAACCGGCGGTTAGGCAAATTTATCAATTTACAATGCGTCATATCTCAGAAACTATTTGAAGTAATTCAAAATAGGAGTAGCACTTTTAATCGGCGTACTTTGGAGTACATAATATGATAAAAGGAACTAGAAAAGAGAACTTTTCAAAATTACGTGAAAAAAGTGCAAAGGGGGGACCGGGGGAATTTTTCAAATTTCGAAATCCGACACAATCCGGTAAAAATTCGCCAGATTATTAAAAAATATGTTGTAATTCTTATGGTGAAAGTCCCGTTCCTCTATTCCTTACAGTTTTCGTATTATAGTCAAAATTGAGAAATCAGTAGATAGGCAAATTTATCAATTTACAATGCGTCATATCTCAGAAACTATTTGAAGTAATTCAAAATGCGAGTAGTACTTTTAATCGGCGTACTTTGGAGTACATAATATGATAAGAGGAACTAGAAAAGAGAACTTTTCAAAATTACGTGAAAAAAGTGCAAAGGGGGGACCGGGGGAATTTTTCAAGATTTCGAAATCCGACACAATCCGGTAAAAATTCGCCAGATTATTAAAAAATATGTTGTAATTCTTATGATGAAAACCTGGTGTCTCTATTCCTTACAGTTTTCGCATTATAGTCAAATTTGAGAAACCGGCGGTTAGGCAAATTTATCAATTTACAATGCATCATATCTCAGAAACTATTTGAAGTAATTCAAAATGCGAGTAGTACTTTTAATCGGCGTACTTCGGAGTACATAATATGATAAAAGGAACTAGAAAAGAGAACTTTTCAAAATTACGTGAAAAATGTGCAAAGGGGGGACCGGGGGAATTTTTAAAGATTTCGAAATCCGACACAATCCGGTAAAAATTCGCCAGATTATTAAAAAATATGTTGTAATTCTTATGGTGAAAACCTGGTGCCTCTATTCCTTACAGTTTTCGCATTATAGTCAAATTTGAGAAACCGGCGGTTAGGCAAATTTATCAATTTACAATGCGTCATATCTCAGAAACTATTTGAAGTAATTCAAAATACGAGTAGCACTTTCAATCGGCGTACTTTGGAGTACATAATATGATAAAAGGAACTAGAAAAGAGAACTTTTCAAAATTACGTGAAAAAAGTGCAAAGGGGGGACCGGGGGAATTTTTCAAAATTCGAAATCCGACACAATCCGGTAAAAATTCGCCAGATTATTAAAAAATATGTTGTAATTCTTATGGTGAAAGTCCCGTTCCTCTATTCCTTACAGTTTTCGTATTATAGTCAAAATTGAGAAACCAGTAGATAGGCAACTTTATCAATTTACAATGCGTCATATCTCAGAAACTATTTGAAGTAATTCAAAATGCGAGTAGTACTTTTAATCTGCGTACTTTGGAGTACATAATATGATAAAAGGAACTAGAAAAGAGAACTTTTCAAAATTACGTGAAAAAAGTGCAAAGGGGGGACCGGAAGAATTTTTCAAGATTTCGAAATCCGACACAATCTGGTAAAAATTCGCCAGTTTATTAAAAAATATGTTGTAATTCTTATTGTGAAAGTCCCGTTCCTCTATTCCTTACAGTTCTCGTATTATAGCCAAATTGAGAAACCAGTAGATAGGCAACTTTATCAATTTACAATGCGTCATATCTCAGAAACTATTTGAAGTAATTCAAAATGCGAGTAGTACTTTTAATCTGCGTACTTTGGAGTACATAATATGATAAAAGGAACTAGAAAAGAGAACTTTTCAAAATTACGTGAAAAAAGTGCAAAGGGGGGACCGGAGGAATTTTTCAAGATTTCGAAATCCGACACAATCTGGTAAAAATTCGCCAGTTTATTAAAAAATATGTTGTAATTCTTATTGTGAAAGTCCCGTTCCTCTATTCCTTACAGTTTTCGTATTATAGTCAAAATTGAGATACCAGTAGATAGGCAACTTTATCAATTTACAATGCGTCATATCTCAGAAACTATTTGAAGTAATTCAAAATGCGAGTAGTACTTTTAATCTGCGTACTTTGGAGTACATAATATGATAAAAGGAACTAGAAAAGAGAACTTTTCAAAATTACGTGAAAAAAGTGCAAAGGGGGGACCGGAGGAATTTTTCAAGATTTCGAAATCCGACACAATCTGGTAAAAATTCGCCAGTTTATTAAAAAATATGTTGTAATTCTTATTGTGAAAGTCCCGTTCCTCTATTCCTTACAGTTTTCGTATTATAGTCAAAATTGAGAAACCAGTAGATAGGCAACTTTATCAATTTACAATGCGTCATATCTCAGAAACTATTTGAAGTAATTCAAAATGCGAGTAGTACTTTTAATCTGCGTACTTTGGAGTACATAATATGATAAAAGGAACTAGAAAAGAGAACTTTTCAAAATTACGTGAAAAAAGTGCAAAGGGGGGACCGGAGGAATTTTTCAAGATTTCGAAATCCGACACAATCTGGTAAAAATTCGCCAGTTTATTAAAAAATATGTTGTAATTCTTATTGTGAAAGTCCCATTCCTCTATTCCTTACAGTTTTCGTATTATAGCCAAATTGAGAAACCAGTAGATAGGCAAATTTATCAATTTACAATGCGTCATATCTCAGAAACTATTTGAAGTAATTCAAAATGCGAGTAGTACTTTTAATCGGCGTACTTTGGAGTACATAATATGATAAAAGGAACTAGAAAAGAGAACTTTTCAAAATTACGTGAAAAAAGTGCAAAGGGGGGACCGGGGGAATTTTTCAATATTTCGAAATCCGACGCAATCCGGTAAAAATTCGCCAGATTATTAAAAAATATGTTGTAATTCTTATGGTGAAAGTCCCGTTCCTCTATTCCCTACAGTTTTCGCATTATAGTCAAATTTGAGAAACCGGCGGTTAGGCAAATTTATCAATTTACAATGCGTCATATCTCAGAAACTATTTGAAGTAATTCAAAATGCGAGTAGTACTTTTAATCTGCGTACTTTGGAGTACATAATATGATAAAAGGAACTAGAAAAGATAACTTTTCAAAATTACGTGAAAAAAGTGCAAAGGGGGGACCGGGGGAATTTTTCAAGATTTCGAAATCCGACACAATCCGGTAAAAATTCGCCAGATTATTAAAAAATATGTTGTAATTCTTATGATGAAAACCTGGTGTCTCTATTCCTTACAGTTTTCGCATTATAGTCAAATTTGAGAAAGCGGCGGTTAGGCAAATTTATCAATTTACAATACGTCATATCTCAGAAACTATTTGAAGTAATTCAAAATGCGAGTAGCACTTTTAATCGGCGTACTTTGGAGTACATAATATGATAAAAGGAACTAGAAAAGAGAACTTTTCAAAATTACGTGAAAAAAGTGCAAAGGGGGGACCGGGGGAATTTTTCAAATTTCGAAATCCGACACAATCCGGTAAAAATTCGCCAGATTATTAAAAAATATGTTGTAATTCTTATGGTGAAAGTCCCGTTCCTCTATTCCTTACAGTTTTCGTATTATAGTCAAAATTGAGAAACCAGTAGATAGGCAACTTTATCAATTTACAATGCGTCATATCTCAGAAACTATTTGAAGTAATTCAAAATGCGAGTAGTACTTTTAATCTGCGTACTTTGGAGTACATAATATGATAAAAGGAACTAGAAAAGAGAACTTTTCAAAATTACGTGAAAAAAGTGCAAAGGGGGGACCGGAGGAATTTTTCAAGATTTCGAAATCCGACACAATCCGGTAAAAATTCGCCAGTTTATTAAAAAATATGTTGTAATTCTTATGATGAAAACCTGGTGTCTCTATTCCTTACATTTTTCGCATTATAGTCAAATTTAAGAAACCGGCGGTTAGGCAAATTTATCAATTTACAATGCGTCATATCTCAGAAACTATTTGAAGTAATTCAAAATGCGAGTAGTACTTTTAATCTGTCTACTTTGGAGTACATAATATCATAAAAGGAACTAGAAAAGAGAACTTTTCAAAATTACGTGAAAAATGTGCAAAGGGGGGACCGGAGGAATTTTTCAAAATTTCGAAATCCGACACAATCTGGTAAAAATTCGCCAGTTTATTAAAAAATATGTTGTAATTCTTATTGTGAAAGTCCCGTTCCTCTATTCCTTACAGTTTTCGTATTATAGTCAAAATTGAGAAACCAGTAGATAGGCAAATTTATCAATTTACAATGCGTCATATCTCAGAAACTATTTGAAGTATTTCAAAATGCGAGTAGTACTTTTAATCGGCGTACTTTGGAGTACATAATATGATGAAAGGAACTAGAAAAGAGAACTTTTCAAAATTACGTGAAAAAAGTGCAAAGGGGGGACCGGGGGAATTTTTCAATATTTCGAAATCCGAGCAATCCGGTAAAAATTCGCCAGATTATTAAAAAATATGTTGTAATTCTTATGGTGAAAACCTGGTGTCTCTATTCCTTACAGTTTTTGCATTATAGTCAAATATGAGAAACCGGCGGTTAGGCAAATTTATAAATTTACAATGCGTCATATCTCAGAAACTATTTGAAGTAATTCAAAATGCGAGTAGTACTTTTAATCTGCGTACTTTGGAGTACATAATATGATAAAAGGAATTAGAAAAGAGAACTTTTCAAAATTACGTGAAAAAAGTGCAAAGAGGGGACCGGAGGAATTTTTCAAGATTTCGAAATCCGACACAATCTGGTAAAAATTCGCCAGTTTATTAAAAAATATGTTGTAATTCTTATTGTGAAAGTCCCGTTCCTCTATTCCTTACAGATTTCGTATTATAGTCAAAATTGAGAAACCAGTAGATAGGCAAATTTATCAATTTACAATGCGTCATATCTCAGAAACTATTTGAAGTAATTCAAAATGCGAGTAGTACTTTTAATCGGCGTACTTTGGAGTACATAATATGACAAAAAGGAACTAGAAAAGAGAACTTTTCAAAATTACGTGAAAAAAGTGCAAAGGGGGGACCGGGGGAATATTTCAATATTTCGAAATCCGACGCAATCCGTTAAAAATTCGCCAGATTATTAAAAAATATGTTGTAATTCTTATGGTGAAAGTCCCGTTCCTCTATTCCCTACAGTTTTCGCATTATAGTCAAATTTGAGAAACCGGCGGTTAGGCAAATTTATCAATTTACAATGCGTCATATCTCAGAAACTATTTGATGTAATTCAAAATGCGAGTAGTACTTTTAATCTGCGTACTTTGGAGTACATAATATGATAAAAGGAACTAGAAAAGAGAACTTTTCAAAATTACGTGAAAAAAGTGCAAAGGGGGGACCTTGGGAATTTTTCAAGATTTCGAAATTCGACACAATCCGGTAAAAATTCGCCAGATTATTAAAAAATATGTTGTAATTCTTATGATGAAAACCTGGTGTCTCTATTCCTTACAGTTTTCGCATTATAGTCAAATTTGAGAAACCGGCGGTTAGGCAAATTTATCAATTTACAATGCGTCATATCTCAGAAACTATTTGAAGTAATTCAAAATGCGAGTAGCACTTTTAATCGGCGTACTTTGGAGTACATAATATGATAAAAGGAACTAGAAAAGAGAACTTTTCAAAATTACGTGAAAAAAGTGCAAAGGGGGGACCGGGGGAATTTTTCAAGATTTCGAAATCCGACACAATCCGGTAAAAATTCGCCAGATTATTAAAAAATATGTTGTAATTCTTATGGTGAAAGTCCCGTTCCTCTATTCCTTACAGTTTTCGTATTATAGTCAAAATTGAGAAACCAGTAGATAGGCAAATTTATTAATTTACAATGCGTCATAACTCAGAAACTATTTGAAGTAATTCAAAATGCGAGTAGTACTTTTAATCGGCGTACTTTGGAGTACATAATATGATAAAAGGAACTAGAAAAGAGAACTTTTTAAAATTATGTGAAAAAAGTGCAAAGGGGGGACCGGGGGAATTTTTCAAAATTTTGAAATCCGACACAATCCGGTAAAATTTCGCCAGATTATTAAAAAATATGTTGTAATTCTTATGGTGAAAACCTGGTGTCTCTATTCCTTACAGTTTTTGCATTATAGTCAAATTTGAGAAACCGGCGGTTAGGCAAATTTATCAATTTACAATGCGTCATACCTCAGAAACTATTTGAAGTAATTCAAAATGCGAGTAGTACTTTTAATCTGCATACTTTGGAGTACATGATATGATAAAAGGAACTAGAAAAGAGAACTTTTCAAAATTACGTGAAAAACGTGCAAAGGGGGGACCGGGGGAATTTTTCAAGATTTCGAAATCCGACACAATCTGGTAAAAATTCGCCAGATTATTAAAAAATATGTTGTAATTCTTATTGTGAAAGTCCCGTTCCTCTATTCCTTACAGTTTTCGTATTATAGTCAAAATTGAGAAACCAGTAGATAGGCAAATTTATCAATTTACAATGCGTCATATCTCAGAAACTATTTGAAGTAATTCAAAATGCGAGTAGTACTTTTAATCGGCGTACTTTGGAGTACATAATATGATAAAGGGAACTAGAAAAGAGAACTTTTCAAAATTACGTGAAAAACGTGCAAAGGGGGGACCGGGGGAATTTTTCAATATTTCGAAAACCAACGCAATCCGGTAAAAATTCGCCAGATTATTAAAAAATATGTTGTAATTCTTATGGTGAAAGTCCCGTTCCTCTATTCCTTACAGTTTTCGTATTATAGTCAAAATTGAGAAACCAGTAGATAGGCAAATTTATTAATTTACAATGCGTCATAACTCAGAAACTATTTGAAGTAATTCAAAATGCGAGTAGTACTTTTAATCGGCGTACTTTGGAGTACATAATATGATAAAAGGAACTAGAAAAGAGAACTTTTTAAAATTATGTGAAAAAAGTGCAAAGGGGGGACCGGGGGAATTTTTCAAAATTTTGAAATCCGACACAATCCGGTAAAATTTCGCCAGATTATTAAAAAATATGTTGTAATTCTTATGGTGAAAACCTGGTGTCTCTATTCCTTACAGTTTTTGCATTATAGTCAAATTTGAGAAACCGGCGGTTAGGCAAATTTATCAATTTACAATGCGTCATACCTCAGAAACTATTTGAAGTAATTCAAAATGCGAGTAGTACTTTTAATCTGCATACTTTGGAGTACATGATATGATAAAAGGAACTAGAAAAGAGAACTTTTCAAAATTACGTGAAAAACGTGCAAAGGGGGGACCGGGGGAATTTTTCAAGATTTCGAAATCCGACACAATCTGGTAAAAATTCGCCAGATTATTAAAAAATATGTTGTAATTCTTATTGTGAAAGTCCCGTTCCTCTATTCCTTACAGTTTTCGTATTATAGTCAAAATTGAGAAACCAGTAGATAGGCAAATTTATCAATTTACAATGCGTCATATCTCAGAAACTATTTGAAGTAATTCAAAATGCGAGTAGTACTTTTAATCGGCGTACTTTGGAGTACATAATATGATAAAGGGAACTAGAAAAGAGAACTTTTCAAAATTACGTGAAAAACGTGCAAAGGGGGGACCGGGGGAATTTTTCAATATTTCGAAAACCAACGCAATCCGGTAAAAATTCGCCAGATTATTAAAAAATATGTTGTAATTCTTATGGTGAAAGTCCCGTTCCTCTATTCCCTACAGTTTTCGCATTATAGTCAAATTTGAGAAACCGGCGGTTAGGCAAATTTATCAATTTACAATGCGTCATATCTCAGAAACTATTTGAAGTAATTCAAAATGCGAGTAGTACTTTTAATCGGCGTACTTTGGAGTACATAATATGATAAAAGGAACTAGAAAAGAGAACTTTTCAAAATTACGTGAAAAATGTGCAAAGGGGGGACCGGGGGAATTTTTAAAGATTTCGAAATCCGACACAATCCGGTAAAAATTCGCCAGATTATTAAAAAATATGTTGTAATTCTTATGGTGAAAACCTGGTGCCTCTATTCCTTACAGTTTTCGCATTATAGTCAAATTTGAGAAACCGGCGGTTAGGCAAATTTATCAATTTACAATGCGTCATATCTCAGAAACTATTTGAAGTAATTCAAAATTCGAGTAGTACTTTTAATCTGCGTACTTTGGAGTACATAATATGATAAAAGGAACTAGAAAAGAGAACTTTTCAAAATTACGTGAAAAAAGTGCAAAGGGGGGACCGGAGGAATTTTTCAAGATTTCGAAATCCGACACAATCTGGTAAAAATTCGCCCGTTTATTAAAAAATATGTTGTAATTCTTATTGTGAAAGTCCCGTTCCTCTATTCCTTACAGTTTTCGTATTATAGTCAAAATTGAGAAACCAGTAGATAGGCAAATTTATCAATTTACAATGCGACATATCTCAGAAACTATTTGAAGTAATTCAAAATGCGAGTAGTACTTTTAATCGGCGTACTTTGGAGTACATAATATGATAAAAGGAACTAGAAAAGAGAACTTTTCAAAATTACGTGAAAAAAGTGCAAAGGGGGACCGGGGGAATTTTTCAATATTTCGAAATCCGACGCAATCCGGTAAAAATTCGCCAGATTATTAAAAAATATGTTGTAATTCTTATGGTGAAAGTCCCGTTCCTCTATTCCCTACAGTTTTCGCATTATAGTCAAATTTGAGAAACCGGCGGTTAGGCAAATTTATCAATTTACAATCCGTCATATCTCAGAAACTATTTGAAGTAATTCAAAATGCTAGTAGTACTTTTAATCTGCGTACTTTGGAGTACATAATATGATAAAAGGAACTAGAAAAGAGAACTTTTCAAAATTACGTGAAAAAAGTGCAAAGGGGGGACCGGGGGAATTTTTCAAGATTTCGAAATCCGACACAATCCGGTAAAAATTCGCCAGATTATTAAAAAATATGTTGTAATTCTTATGATGAAAACCTGGTGTCTCTATTCCTTACAGTTTTCGCATTATAGTCAAATTTGAGAAACCGGCGGTTAGGCAAATTTATCAATTTAAAATGCGTCATATCTCAGAAACTATTTGAAGTAATTCAAAATACGAGTAGCACTTTTAATCGGCGTACTTTGGAGTACATAATATGATAAAAGGAACTAGAAAAGAGAACTTTTCAAAATTACGTGAAAAAAGTGCAAAGGGGGGACCGGGGGAATTTTTCAAATTTCGAAATCCGACACAATCCGGTAAAAATTCGCCAGATTATTAAAAAATATGTTGTAATTCTTATGGTGAAAGTCCCGTTCCTCTATTCCTTACAGTTTTCGTATTATAGTCAAAATTGAGAAACCAGTAGATAGGCAAATTTATCAATTTACAATGCGTCATATCTCAGAAACTATTTGAAGTAATTCAAAATGCGAGTAGTACTTTTAATCGGCGTACTTTGGAGTACATAATATGATAAAGGGAACTAGAAAAGAGAACTTTTCAAAATTACGTGAAAAACGTGCAAAGGGGGGACCGGGGGAATTTTTCAATATTTCGAAAACCAACGCAATCCGGTAAAAATTCGCCAGATTATTAAAAAATATGTTGTAATTCTTATGGTGAAAGTCCCGTTCCTCTATTCCTTACAGTTTTCGTATTATAGTCAAAATTGAGAAACCAGTAGATAGGCAAATTTATTAATTTACAATGCGTCATAACTCAGAAACTATTTGAAGTAATTCAAAATGCGAGTAGTACTTTTAATCGGCGTACTTTGGAGTACATAATATGATAAAAGGAACTAGAAAAGAGAACTTTTTAAAATTATGTGAAAAAAGTGCAAAGGGGGGACCGGGGGAATTTTTCAAAATTTTGAAATCCGACACAATCCGGTAAAATTTCGCCAGATTATTAAAAAATATGTTGTAATTCTTATGGTGAAAACCTGGTGTCTCTATTCCTTACAGTTTTTGCATTATAGTCAAATTTGAGAAACCGGCGGTTAGGCAAATTTATCAATTTACAATGCGTCATACCTCAGAAACTATTTGAAGTAATTCAAAATGCGAGTAGTACTTTTAATCTGCATACTTTGGAGTACATGATATGATAAAAGGAACTAGAAAAGAGAACTTTTCAAAATTACGTGAAAAACGTGCAAAGGGGGGACCGGGGGAATTTTTCAAGATTTCGAAATCCGACACAATCTGGTAAAAATTCGCCAGATTATTAAAAAATATGTTGTAATTCTTATTGTGAAAGTCCCGTTCCTCTATTCCTTACAGTTTTCGTATTATAGTCAAAATTGAGAAACCAGTAGATAGGCAAATTTATCAATTTACAATGCGTCATATCTCAGAAACTATTTGAAGTAATTCAAAATGCGAGTAGTACTTTTAATCGGCGTACTTTGGAGTACATAATATGATAAAGGGAACTAGAAAAGAGAACTTTTCAAAATTACGTGAAAAACGTGCAAAGGGGGGACCGGGGGAATTTTTCAATATTTCGAAAACCAACGCAATCCGGTAAAAATTCGCCAGATTATTAAAAAATATGTTGTAATTCTTATGGTGAAAGTCCCGTTCCTCTATTCCCTACAGTTTTCGCATTATAGTCAAATTTGAGAAACCGGCGGTTAGGCAAATTTATCAATTTACAATGCGTCATATCTCAGAAACTATTTGAAGTAATTCAAAATGCGAGTAGTACTTTTAATCGGCGTACTTTGGAGTACATAATATGATAAAAGGAACTAGAAAAGAGAACTTTTCAAAATTACGTGAAAAATGTGCAAAGGGGGGACCGGGGGAATTTTTAAAGATTTCGAAATCCGACACAATCCGGTAAAAATTCGCCAGATTATTAAAAAATATGTTGTAATTCTTATGGTGAAAACCTGGTGCCTCTATTCCTTACAGTTTTCGCATTATAGTCAAATTTGAGAAACCGGCGGTTAGGCAAATTTATCAATTTACAATGCGTCATATCTCAGAAACTATTTGAAGTAATTCAAAATTCGAGTAGTACTTTTAATCTGCGTACTTTGGAGTACATAATATGATAAAAGGAACTAGAAAAGAGAACTTTTCAAAATTACGTGAAAAAAGTGCAAAGGGGGGACCGGAGGAATTTTTCAAGATTTCGAAATCCGACACAATCTGGTAAAAATTCGCCCGTTTATTAAAAAATATGTTGTAATTCTTATTGTGAAAGTCCCGTTCCTCTATTCCTTACAGTTTTCGTATTATAGTCAAAATTGAGAAACCAGTAGATAGGCAAATTTATCAATTTACAATGCGACATATCTCAGAAACTATTTGAAGTAATTCAAAATGCGAGTAGTACTTTTAATCGGCGTACTTTGGAGTACATAATATGATAAAAGGAACTAGAAAAGAGAACTTTTCAAAATTACGTGAAAAAAGTGCAAAGGGGGACCGGGGGAATTTTTCAATATTTCGAAATCCGACGCAATCCGGTAAAAATTCGCCAGATTATTAAAAAATATGTTGTAATTCTTATGGTGAAAGTCCCGTTCCTCTATTCCCTACAGTTTTCGCATTATAGTCAAATTTGAGA
Source organism: Rhynchophorus ferrugineus (assembly GCF_030347505.1). Classification (NCBI taxonomy): domain Eukaryota; kingdom Metazoa; phylum Arthropoda; class Insecta; order Coleoptera; family Curculionidae; genus Rhynchophorus; species Rhynchophorus ferrugineus. The sequence continues at coordinate 29,900,856 of NW_027472581.1, read as the reverse complement.
AACCGGCGGTTAGGCAAATTTATCAATTTACAATCCGTCATATCTCAGAAACTATTTGAAGTAATTCAAAATGCTAGTAGTACTTTTAATCTGCGTACTTTGGAGTACATAATATGATAAAAGGAACTAGAAAAGAGAACTTTTCAAAATTACGTGAAAAAAGTGCAAAGGGGGGACCGGGGGAATTTTTCAAGATTTCGAAATCCGACACAATCCGGTAAAAATTCGCCAGATTATTAAAAAATATGTTGTAATTCTTATGATGAAAACCTGGTGTCTCTATTCCTTACAGTTTTCGCATTATAGTCAAATTTGAGAAACCGGCGGTTAGGCAAATTTATCAATTTAAAATGCGTCATATCTCAGAAACTATTTGAAGTAATTCAAAATACGAGTAGCACTTTTAATCGGCGTACTTTGGAGTACATAATATGATAAAAGGAACTAGAAAAGAGAACTTTTCAAAATTACGTGAAAAAAGTGCAAAGGGGGGACCGGGGGAATTTTTCAAATTTCGAAATCCGACACAATCCGGTAAAAATTCGCCAGATTATTAAAAAATATGTTGTAATTCTTATGGTGAAAGTCCCGTTCCTCTATTCCTTACAGTTTTCGTATTATAGTCAAAATTGAGAAACCAGTAGATAGGCAACTTTATCAATTTACAATGCGTCATATCTCAGAAACTATTTGAAGTAATTCAAAATGCGAGTAGTACTTTTAATCGGCGTACTTTGGAGTACATAATATGATAAAAGGAACTAGAAAAGAGAACTTTTTAAAATTATGTGAAAAAAGTGCAAAGGGGGGACCGGGGGAATTTTTCAAAATTTTGAAATCCGACACAATCCGGTAAAATTTCGCCAGATTATTAAAAAATATGTTGTAATTCTTATGGTGAAAACCTGGTGTCTCTATTCCTTACAGTTTTTGCATTATAGTCAAATTTGAGAAACCGGCGGTTAGGCAAATTTATCAATTTACAATGCGTCATACCTCAGAAACTATTTGAAGTAATTCAAAATGCGAGTAGTACTTTTAATCTGCATACTTTGGAGTACATGATATGATAAAAGGAACTAGAAAAGAGAACTTTTCAAAATTACGTGAAAAACGTGCAAAGGGGGGACCGGGGGAATTTTTCAAGATTTCGAAATCCGACACAATCTGGTAAAAATTCGCCAGATTATTAAAAAATATGTTGTAATTCTTATTGTGAAAGTCCCGTTCCTCTATTCCTTACAGTTTTCGTATTATAGTCAAAATTGAGAAACCAGTAGATAGGCAAATTTATCAATTTACAATGCGTCATATCTCAGAAACTATTTGAAGTAATTCAAAATGCGAGTAGTACTTTTAATGGGCGTACTTTGGAGTACATAATATGATAAAGGGAACTAGAAAAGAGAACTTTTCAAAATTACGTGAAAAACGTGCAAAGGGGGGACCGGGGGAATTTTTCAATATTTCGAAAACCAACGCAATCCGGTAAAAATTCGCCAGATTATTAAAAAATATGTTGTAATTCTTATGGTGAAAGTCCCGTTCCTCTATTCCCTACAGTTTTCGCATTATAGTCAAATTTGAGAAACCGGCGGTTAGGCAAATTTATCAATTTACAATGCGTCATATCTCAGAAACTATTTGAAGTAATTCAAAATGCGAGTAGTACTTTTAATCGGCGTACTTTGGAGTACATAATATGATAAAAGGAACTAGAAAAGAGAAATTTTCAAAATTACGTGAAAAATGTGCAAAGGGGGGACCGGGGGAATTTTTAAAGATTTCGAAATCCGACACAATCCGGTAAAAATTCGCCAGATTATTAAAAAATATGTTGTAATTCTTATGGTGAAAACCTGGTGCCTCTATTCCTTACAGTTTTCGTATTATAGTCAAATTTGAGAAACCGGCGGTTAGGCAAATTTATCAATTTACAATGCGTCATATCTCAGAAACTATTTGAAGTAATTCAAAATTCGAGTAGTACTTTTAATCTGCGTACTTTGGAGTACATAATATGATAAAAGGAACTAGAAAAGAGAACTTTTCAAAATTACGTGAAAAAAGTGCAAAGGGGGGACCGGAGGAATTTTTCAAGATTTCGAAATCCGACACAATCTGGTAAAAATTCGCCCGTTTATTAAAAAATATGTTGTAATTCTTATTGTGAAAGTCCCGTTCCTCTACTCCTTACAGTTTTCGTATTATAGTCAAAATTGAGAAACCAGTAGATAGGCAAATTTATCAATTTACAATGCGACATATCTCAGAAACTATTTGAAGTAATTCAAAATGCGAGTAGTACTTTTAATCGGCGTACTTTGGAGTACATAATATGATAAAAGGAACTAGAAAAGAGAACTTTTCAAAATTACGTGAAAAAAGTGCAAAGGGGGACCGGGGGAATTTTTCAATATTTCGAAATCCGACGCAATCCGGTAAAAATTCGCCAGATTATTAAAAAATATGTTGTAATTCTTATGGTGAAAGTCCCGTTCCTCTATTCCCTACAGTTTTCGCATTATAGTCAAATTTGAGAAACCGGCGGTTAGGCAAATTTATCAATTTACAATCCGTCATATCTCAGAAACTATTTGAAGTAATTCAAAATGCTAGTAGTACTTTTAATCTGCGTACTTTGGAGTACATAATATGATAAAAGGAACTAGTAAAGAGAACTTTTCAAAATTACGTGAAAAAAGTGCAAAGGGGGGACCGGGGGAATTTTTCAAGATTTCGAAATCCGACACAATCCGGTAAAAATTCGCCAGATTATTAAAAAATATGTTGTAATTCTTATGATGAAAACCTGGTGTCTCTATTCCTTACAGTTTTCGCATTATAGTCAAATTTGAGAAACCGGCGGTTAGGCAAATTTATCAATTTAAAATGCGTCATATCTCAGAAACTATTTGAAGTAATTCAAAATACGAGTAGCACTTTTAATCGGCGTACTTTGGAGTACATAATATGATAAAAGGAACTAGAAAAGAGAACTTTTCAAAATTACGTGAAAAAAGTGCAAAGGGGGGACCGGGGGAATTTTTCAAATTTCGAAATCCGACACAATCCGGTAAAAATTCGCCAGATTATTAAAAAATATGTTGTAATTCTTATGGTGAAAGTCCCGTTCCTCTATTCCTTACAGTTTTCGTATTATAGTCAAAATTGAGAAACCAGTAGATAGGCAACTTTATCAATTTACAATGCGTCATATCTCAGAAACTATTTGAAGTAATTCAAAATGCGAGTAGTACTTTTAATCTGCGTACTTTGGAGTACATAATATGATAAAAGGAACTAGAAAAGAGAACTTTTCAAAATTACGTGAAAAAAGTGCAAAGGGGGGACCGGAGGAATTTTTCAAGATTTCGAAATCCGACACAATCTGGTAAAAATTCGCCAGTTTATTAAAAAATATGTTGTAATTCTTATTGTGAAAGTCCCGTTCCTCTATTCCTTACAGTTTTCGTATTATAGCCAAATTGAGAAACCAGTAGATAGGCAAATTTATCAATTTACAATGCGTCATATCTCAGAAACTATTTGAAGTAATTCAAAATGCGAGTAGTACTTTTAATCGGCGTACTTTGGAGTACATAATATGATAAAAGGAACTAGAAAAGAGAACTTTTCAAAATTACGTGAAAAAAGTGCAAAGGGGGGACCGGGGGAATTTTTCAATATTTCGAAATCCGACGCAATCCGGTAAAAATTCGCCAGATTATTAAAAAATATGTTGTAATTCTTATGGTGAAAGTCCCGTTCCTCTATTCCCTACAGTTTTCGCATTATAGTCAAATTTGAGAAACCGGCGGTTAGGCAAATTTATCAATTTACAATGCGTCATATCTCAGAAACAATTTGAAGTAATTCCAAATGCGAGTAGTACTTTTAATCTGCGTACTTTGGAGTACATAATATAATAAAAGGAACTAGAAAAGAGAACTTTTCAAAATTACGTGAAAAAAGTGCAAAGGGGGGACCGGGGGAATTTTTCAAGATTTCGAAATCCGACACAATCCGGTAAAAATTCGCCAGATTATTAAAAAATATGTTGTAATTCTTATGATGAAAACCTGGTGTCTCTATTCCTTACAGTTTTCGCATTATAGTCAAATTTGAGAAACCGGCGGTTAGGCAAATTTATCAATTTACAATGCGTCATATCTCAGAAACTATTTGAAGTAATTCAAAATGCGAGTAGCACTTTTAATCGGCGTACTTTGGAGTACATAATATGATAAAAGGAACTAGAAAAGAGAACTTTTCAAAATTACGTGAAAAAAGTGCAAAGGGGGGACCGGAGGAATTTTTCAAGATTTCGAAATCCGACACAATCTGGTAAAAATTCGCCAGTTTATTAAAAAATATGTTGTAATTCTTATTGTGAAAGTCCCGTTCCTCTATTCCTTACAGTTTTCGTATTATAGTCAAAATTGAGAAACCAGTAGATAGGCAAATTTATCAATTTACAATGCGTCATATCTCAGAAACTATTTGAAGTAATTCAAAATGCGAGCAGTACTTTTAATCGGCGTACTTTGGAGTACATAATATGACAAAAGGAACTAGAAAAGAGAACATTTCAAAATTACGTGAAAAAAGTGCAAAGGGGGGACCGGGGGAATTTTTCAATATTTCGAAATCCGACGCAATCCGGTAAAAATTCGCCAGATTATTAAAAAATATGTTGTAATTCTTATGGTGAAAGTCCCGTTCCTCTATTCCCTACAGTTTTCGCATTATAGTCAAATTTGAGAAACCGGCGGTTAGGCAAATTTATCAATTTACAATGCGTCATATCTCAGAAACTATTTGAAGTAATTCAAAATGCGAGTAGTACTTTTAATCTGCGTACTTTGGAGTACATAATATGATAAAAGGAACTAGAAAAGAGAACTTTTCAAAATTACGTGAAAAATGTGCAAAGGGGGGACCGGGGGAATTTTTCAAGATTTCGAAATCCGACACAATCCGGTAAAAATTCGCCAGATTATTAAAAAATATGTTGTAATTCTTATGGTGAAAGTCCCGTTCCACTATTCCTTAGAGTTTTCGTATTCTAGTCAAAATTGAGAAACCAGTAGATAGGCAAATTTATCAATTTACAATGCGTCATATCTCAGAAACTATTTGAAGTAATTCAAAATGCGAGTAGTACTTTTAATCGGCGTACTTTGGAGTACATAATATGATAAAAGGAACTAGAAAAGAGAACTTTTTCAAATTATGTGAAAAAAGTGCAAAGGGGGGACCGGGGGAATTTTTCAAGATTTTGAAATCCGACACAATCCGGTAAAATTTCGCCAGATTATTAAAAAATATGTTGTAATTCTTACGGTGAAATCCTGGTGTCTCTATTCCTTACAGTTTTTGCATTATAGTCAAATTTGTGAAACCGGCGGTTAGGCAAATTTATCAATTTACAATGCGTCATACCTCAGAAACTATTTGAAGTAATTCAAAATGCGAGTAGTACTTTTAATCTGCGTACTTTGGAGTACATGATATGATAAAAGGAACTAGAAAAGAGAACTTTTCAAAATTACGTGAAAAAAGTGCAAAGGGGGGACCGGGGGAATTTTTCAAGATTTCGAAATCCGACACAATCCGGTAAAATTTCGCCAGATTATTAAAAAATATGTTGTAATTCTTACGGTGAAAACCTGGTGTCTCTATTCCTTACAGTTTTTGCATTATAGTCAAATTTGAGAAACCGGAGGTTAGGCAAATTTATCAATTTACAATGCGTCATACCTCAGAAACTATTTGAAGTAATTCAAAATGCGAGTAGCACTTTTAATCGGCGTACTTTGGAGTACATAATATGATAAAAGGAACTAGAAAAGAGAACTTTTCAAAATTACGTGAAAAAAGTGCAAATGGGGGACCGGGGGAATTTTTCAAATTTCGAAATCCGACACAATCCTGTAAAATTTCGCCAGATTATTAAAAAATATGTTGTAATTCTTACGGTGAAATCCTGGTGTCTCTATTCCTTACAGTTTTTGCATTATAGTCAAATTTGTGAAACCGGCGGTTAGGCAAATTTATCAATTTACAATGCGTCATACCTCAGAAACTATTTGAAGTAATTCAAAATGCGAGTAGTACTTTTAATCTGCGTACTTTGGAGTACATGATATGATAAAAGGAACTAGAAAAGAGAACTTTTCAAAATTACGTGAAAAAAGTGCAAAGGGGGGACCGGGGGAATTTTTCAAGATTTCGAAATCCGACACAATCCGGTAAAAATTCGCCAGATTATTAAAAAATATGTTGTAATTCTTATGATGAAAACCTGGTGTCTCTATTCCTTACAGTTTTCGCATTATAGTCAAATTTGAGAAACCGGCGGTTAGGCAAATTTATCAATTTACAATGCGTCATATCTCAGAAACTATTTGAAGTAATTCAAAATGCGAGTAGCACTTTTAATCGGCGTACTTTGGAGTACATAATATGATAAAAGGAACTAGAAACGAGAACTTTTCAAAATTACGTGAAAAAAGTGCAAAGGGGGGACCGGGGGAATTTTTCAATATTTCGAAATCCGACGCAATCCGGTAAAAATTCGCCAGATTATTAAAAAATATGTTGTAATTCTTATGGTGAAAGTCCCGTTCCTCTATTCCCTACAGTTTTCGCATTATAGTCAAATTTGAGAAACCGGCGGTTAGGCAAATTTATCAATTTACAATGCGTCATATCTCAGAAACTATTTGAAGTAATTCAAAATGCGAGTAGTACTTTTAATCTGCGTACTTTGGAGTACATAATATGATAAAAGGAACTAGAAAAGAGAACTTTTCAAAATTACGTGAAAAAAGTGCAAAGGGGGGACCGGGGGAATTTTTCAAGATTTCGAAATCCGACATAATCCGGTAAAAATTCGCCAGATTATTAAAAAATATGTTGTAATTCTTATGATGAAAACCTGGTGTCTCTATTCCTTACAGTTTTCGCATTATAGTCAAATTTGAGAAACTGGCGGTTAGGCAAATTTATCAATTTACAATGCGTCATATCTCAGAAACTATTTGAAGTAATTCAAAATGCGAGTAGCACTTTTAATCGGCGTACTTTGGAGTACATAATATGATAAAAGGAACTAGAAAAGAGAACTTTTCAAAATTACGTGAAAAAAGTGCAAAGGGGGGACCGGGGGAATTTTTCAAATTTCGAAATCCGACACAATCCGGTAAAATTTCGCCAGATTATTAAAAAATATGTTGTAATTCTTATGGTGAAAGTCCCGTTCCTCTATTCCTTACAGTTTTCGTATTATAGTCAAAATTGAGAAACCAGTAGATAGGCAACTTTATCAATTTAAAATGCGTCATATCCCAGAAACTATTTGAAGTAATTCAAAATGCGAGTAGTACCTTTAATCTGCGTACTTTGGAGTACATAATATGATAAAAGGAACTAGAAAACAGAACTTTTCAAAATTACGTGAAAAATGTGCAAAGGGGGGACCGGGGGAATTTTTCAAGATTTCGAAATCCGACACAATCCGGTAAAAATTCGCCAGATTATTAAAAAATATGTTGTAATTCTTATGGTGAAAGTCCCGTTCCACTATTCCTTAGAGTTTTCGTATTCTAGTCAAAATTGAGAAACCAGTAGATAGGCAAATTTATCAATTTACAATGCGTCATATCTCAGAAACTATTTGAAGTAATTCAAAATGCGAGTAGTACTTTTAATCGGCGTACTTTGGTGTACATAATATGATAAAAGGAACTAGAAAAGAGAACTTTTTAAAATTATGTGAAAAAAGTGCAAAGGGGGGACCGGGGGAATTTTTCAAGATTTTGAAATCCGACACAATCCGGTAAAATTTCGCCAGATTATTAAAAAATATGTTGTAATTCTTATGGTGAAAACCTGGTGTCTCTATTCCTTACAGTTTTTGCATTATAGTCAAATTTGAGAAACCGGCGGTTAGGCAAATTTATCAATTTACAATGCGTCATACCTCAGAAACTATTTGAAGTAATTCAAACTGCGAGTAGTACTTTTAATCTGCGTACTTTGGAGTACATGATATGATAAAAGGAACTAGAAAAGAGAACTTTTCAAAATTACGTGAAAAAAGTGCAAAGGGGGGACCGGGGGAATTTTTCAAGATTTCGAAATCCGACACAATCTGGTAAAAATTCGCCAGTTTATTAAAAAATATGTTGTAATTCTTATTGTGAAAGTCCCGTTCCTCTATTCCTTACAGTTTTCGTATTATAGTCAAAATTGAGAAACCAGTAGATAGGCAAATTTATCAATTTACAATGCGTCATATCTCAGAAACTATTTGAAGTAATTCAAAATGCGAGTAGTACCTTTTATTCGGCGTACTTTGGAGTACATAATATGATAAAAGGAGCTAGAAAAGAGAACTTTTCAAAATTACGTGAAAAACGTGCAAAGGGGGGACCGGGGGAATTTTTCAATATTTCGAAATCCGACGCAATCCGGTAAAAATTCGCCAGATTATTAAAAAACATGTTGTAATTCTTATGGTGAAAGTCCCGTTCCTCTATTCCCTACAGTTTTCGCATTACAGTCAAATTTGAGAAACCGGCGGTTAGGCAAATTTATCAATTTACAATGCGTCATATCTCAGAAACTATTTGAAGTAATTCAAAATGCGAGTAGTACTTTTAATCGGCGTACTTTGGGGTACATAATATGATAAATGGAACTAGAAAAGAGAACTTTTCAAAATTACGTGAAAAATGTGCAAAGGGGGGACCGGGGGAATTTTTCAAGATTTCGAAATCCGACACAATCCGGTAAAAATTCGCCAGATTATTAAAAAATATGTTGTAATTCTTATAGTGAAAGTCCCGTTCCACTATTCCTTACAGTTTTCGTATTCTAGTCAAAATTGAGAAACCAGTAGATAGGCAAATTTATCAATTTACAATGCGTCATATCTCAGAAACTATTTGAAGTGTTTCAAAATGCGAGTAGTACTTTTAATCTGCGTACTTTGGAGTACATAATATAATAAAAGGAACTAGAAAAGAGAACTTTTCAAAATTACGTGAAAAAAGTGCAAAGGGGGGACCGGGGGAATTTTTCAAGATTTCGAAATCCGACACAATCCGGTAAAAATTCGCCAGATTATTAAAAAATATGTTGTAATTCTTATGATGAAAACCTGGTGTCTCTATTCCTTACAGTTTTCGCATTATAGTCAAATTTGAGAAACCGGCGGTTAGGCAAATTTATCAATTTACAATGCGTCATATCTCAGAAACTATTTGAAGTAATTCAAAATGCGAGTAGCACTTTTAATCGGCGTACTTTGGAGTACATAATATGATAAAAGTAACTAGAAAAGAGAACTTTTCAAAATTACGTGAAAAAAGTGCAAAGGGGGGACCGGGGGAATTTTTCAAATTTCGAAATCCGACACAATCCGGTAAAAATTCGCCAGATTATTAAAAAATATGTTGTAATTCTTATGGTGAAAGTCCCGTTCCTCTATTCCTTACAGTTTTCGTATTATAGTCAAAATTGAGAAACCAGTAGATAGGCAACTTTATCAATTTACAATGCGTCATATCTCAGAAACTATTTGAAGTAATTCAAAATGCGAGTAGTACCTTTAATCTGCGTACTTTGGAGTACATAATATGATAAAAGAAACTAGAAAAGGGAACTTTTCAAAATTACGTGAAAAATGTGCAAAGGGGGGACCGGGGGAATTTTTCAAATTTCGAAATCCGACACAATCCGGTAAAAATTCGCCAGATTATTAAAAAATATGTTGTAATTCTTATGGTGAAAGTCCCGTTCCACTATTCCTTAGAGTTTTCGTATTCTAGTCAAAATTGAGAAACCAGTAGATAGGCAAATTTATCAATTTACAATGCGTCATATCTCAGAAACTATTTGAAGTAATTCAAAATGCGAGTAGTACTTTCAGTCGGCGTACTTTGGAGTACAAGATATGATAAAAGAAACTAGAAACGGAAACTTTTCAAAATTACGTGAAAAAAGTGCAAAGGGGGGGACCGGGGGAATTTTTCAAGATTTCGAAACCCGACACAATCTGGTAAAAATTCGCCAGATTATTAAAAAATATGTTGTAATTCTTATGGTGAAAGTCCCGTTCCTCTATTCCTTACAGTTTTCGTATTATAGTCAAAATTGAGAAACCAGTAGATAGGCAAATTTATCAATTTACAATGCGTCATATCTCAGAAACTATTTGAAGTAATTCAAAATGCGAGTAGTACTTTTAATCGGCGTACTTTGGAGTACATAATATGATAAAAGGAACTAGAAAAGAGAACTTTTCAAAATTACGTGAAAAAAGTGCAAAGGGGGGACCGGGGAATTTTTCAATATTTCGAAATCCGACGCAATCCGGTAAAAATTCGCCAGATTATTAAAAAATATGTTGTAATTCTTATACTGAAAGTCCCGTTCCTCTATTCCCTACAGTTTTCGCATTATAGTCAAATTTGAGAAACCGGCGGTTAGGCAAATTTATCAATTTACAATGCGTCATATCTCAGAAACTATTTGAAGTAATTCCAAATGCGAGTAGTACTTTTAATCGGCGTACTTTGGAGTACATAATATGATAAAAGGAACTAGAAAAGAGAACTTTTCAAAATTACGTGAAAAAAGAGCAAAGGGGGGACCGGGGGAATTTTTCAAAATTTCGAAATCCGAAACAATCCGGTAAAAATTCGCCAGATTATTAAAAAATATGTTGTAATTCTTATGGTGAAAGTCCCGTTCCTCTATTCCTTACAGTTTTCGTACTATAGTCAAAATTGAGAAACCAGTAGATAGGCAAATTTATTAATTTACAATGCGTCATATCTCAGAAACTATTTGAAGTAATTCAAAATGCGAGTAGTACTTTTAATCGGCGTACTTTGGAGTACATAATATGATAAAAGGAACTAGAAAAGAGAACTTTTCAAAATTACGTGAAAAAAGTGCAAAGGGCGGACCGGGGGAATTTTTCAATATTTCGAAATCCGACGCAATCCATTAAAAATTCGCCAGATTATTAAAAAATATGTTGTAATTCTTATGGTGAAAGTCCCGTTCCTCTATTCCCTACAGTTTTCGCATTATAGTCAAATTTGAGAAACCGACGGTTAGGCAAATTTATTAATTTACAATGCGTCATATCTCAGAAACTATTTGAAGTAATTCAAAATGCGAGTAGTACTTTTAATCGGCGTACTTTGGAGTACATAATATGAGAAAATGAACTAGAAAAGAGAACTTTTTAAAATTATGTGAAAAAAGTGCAAAGGGGGGACCGGGGGAATTTTTCAAAATTTCGAAATCCGACACAATCCGGTAAAAATTCGCCAGATTATTAAAAAATATGTTGTAATTCTTATGGTGAAAACCTGGTGTCTCTATTCCTTACAGTTTTCGCATTATAGTCAAATTTGAGAAACCGGCGGTTAGGCAAATTTATCAATTTACAATGCGTCATATCTCAGAAACTATTTGAAGTAATTCAAAATGCGAGTAGTACTTTTAATCTGTGTACTTTGGAGTACATAATATCATAAAAGGAACTAGAAAAGAGAACTTTTCAAAATTACGTGAAAAATGTGCAAAGGGGGGAACGGAGGAATTTTTCAAAATTTCGAAATCCGACACAATCTGGTAAAAATTCGCCAGTTTATTAAAAAATATGTTGTAATTCTTATTGTGAAAGTCCCGTTCCTCTATTCCTTACAGTTTTCGTATTATAGTCAAAATTGAGAAACCAGTAGATAGGCAAATTTATCAATTTATAATGCGTCATATCTCAGAAACTATTTGAAGTATTTCAAAATGCGAGTAGTACTTTTAATCGGCGTACTTTGGAGTACATAATATGATAAAAGGAACTAGAAAAGAGAACTTTTCAAAATTACGTGAAAAAAGTGCAAAGGGGGGACCGGGGGAATTTTTCAATATTTCGAAATCCGAAGCAATCCGGTAAAAATTCGCCAGATTATTAAAAAATATGTTGTAATTCTTATGGTGAAAGTCCCGTTCCTCTATTCCCTACAGTTTTCGCATTATAGTCAAATTTGAGAAACCGGCGGTTAGGCAAATTTATCAATTTACAATGCGTCATATCTCAGAAACTATTTGAAGTAATTCAAAATGCGAGTAGTACTTTTAATCGGCGTACTTTGGAGTACATAATATGATAAAAGGAGCTAGAAAAGAGAACTTTTCAAAATTACGTGAAAAACGTGCAAAGGGGGGACCGGGGGAATTTTTCAATATTTCGAAATCCGACGCAATCCGGTAAAAATTCGCCAGATTATTAAAAAACATGTTGTAATTCTTATGGTGAAAGTCCCGTTCCTCTATTCCCTACAGTTTTCGCATTACAGTCAAATTTGAGAAACCGGCGGTTAGGCAAATTTATCAATTTACAATGCGTCATATCTCAGAAACTATTTGAAGTAATTCAAAATGCGAGTAGTACTTTTAATCGGCGTACTTTGGGGTACATAATATGATAAATGGAACTAGAAAAGAGAACTTTTCAAAATTACGTGAAAAATGTGCAAAGGGGGGACCGGGGGAATTTTTCAAGATTTCGAAATCCGACACAATCCGGTAAAAATTCGCCAGATTATTAAAAAATATGTTGTAATTCTTATAGTGAAAGTCCCGTTCCACTATTCCTTACAGTTTTCGTATTCTAGTCAAAATTGAGAAACCAGTAGATAGGCAAATTTATCAATTTACAATGCGTCATATCTCAGAAACTATTTGAAGTGTTTCAAAATGCGAGTAGTACTTTTAATCTGCGTACTTTGGAGTACATAATATAATAAAAGGAACTAGAAAAGAGAACTTTTCAAAATTACGTGAAAAAAGTGCAAAGGGGGGACCGGGGGAATTTTTCAAAATTTCGAAATCCGACACAATCCGGTAAAAATTCGCCAGATTATTAAAAAATATGTTGTAATTCTTATGATGAAAACCTGGTGTCTCTATTCCTTACAGTTTTCGCATTATAGTCAAATTTGAGAAACCGGCGGTTAGGCAAATTTATCAATTTACAATGCGTCATATCTCAGAAACTATTTGAAGTAATTCAAAATGCGAGTAGCACTTTTAATCGGCGTACTTTGGAGTACATAATATGATAAAAGTAACTAGAAAAGAGAACTTTTCAAAATTACGTGAAAAAAGTGCAAAGGGGGGACCGGGGGAATTTTTCAAATTTCGAAATCCGACACAATCCGGTAAAAATTCGCCAGATTATTAAAAAATATGTTGTAATTCTTATGGTGAAAGTCCCGTTCCTCTATTCCTTACAGTTTTCGTATTATAGTCAAAATTGAGAAACCAGTAGATAGGCAACTTTATCAATTTACAATGCGTCATATCTCAGAAACTATTTGAAGTAATTCAAAATGCGAGTAGTACCTTTAATCTGCGTACTTTGGAGTACATAATATGATAAAAGAAACTAGAAAAGGGAACTTTTCAAAATTACGTGAAAAATGTGCAAAGGGGGGACCGGGGGAATTTTTCAAATTTCGAAATCCGACACAATCCGGTAAAAATTCGCCAGATTATTAAAAAATATGTTGTAATTCTTATGGTGAAAGTCCCGTTCCACTATTCCTTAGAGTTTTCGTATTCTAGTCAAAATTGAGAAACCAGTAGATAGGCAAATTTATCAATTTACAATGCGTCATATCTCAGAAACTATTTGAAGTAATTCAAAATGCGAGTAGTACTTTCAGTCGGCGTACTTTGGAGTACAAGATATGATAAAAGAAACTAGAAACGGAAACTTTTCAAAATTACGTGAAAAAAGTGCAAAGGGGGGACCGGGGGAATTTTTCAAGATTTCGAAACCCGACACAATCTGGTAAAAATTCGCCAGATTATTAAAAAATATGTTGTAATTCTTATGGTGAAAGTCCCGTTCCTCTATTCCTTACAGTTTTCGTATTATAGTCAAAATTGAGAAACCAGTAGATAGGCAAATTTATCAATTTACAATGCGTCATATCTCAGAAACTATTTGAAGTAATTCAAAATGCGAGTAGTACTTTTAATCGGCGTACTTTGGAGTACATAATATGATAAAAGGAACTAGAAAAGAGAACTTTTCAAAATTACGTGAAAAAAGGGCAAAGGGGGGACGGGGGAATTTTTCAATATTTCGAAATCCGACGCAATCCGGTAAAAATTCGCCAGATTATTAAAAAATATGTTGTAATTCTTATGGTGAAAGTCCCGTTCCTCTATTCCCTACAGTTTTCGCATTATAGTCAAATTTGAGAAACCGGCGGTTAGGCAAATTTATCAATTTACAATGCGTCATATCTCAGAAACTATTTGAAGTAATTCAAAATGCGAGTAGTACTTTTAATCGGCGTACTTTGGAGTACATAATATGATAAAAGGAACTAGAAAAGAGAACTTTTCAAAATTACGTGAAAAAAGAGCAAAGGGGGGACCGGGGGAATTTTTCAAAATTTCGAAATCCGAAACAATCCGGTAAAAATTCGCCAGATTATTAAAAAATATGTTGTAATTCTTATGGTGAAAGTCCCGTTCCTCTATTCCTTACAGTTTTCGTACTATAGTCAAAATTGAGAAACCAGTAGATAGGCAAATTTATTAATTTACAATGCGTCATATCTCAGAAACTATTTGAAGTAATTCAAAATGCGAGTAGTACTTTTAATCGGCGTACTTTGGAGTACATAATATGATAAAAGGAACTAGAAAAGAGAACTTTTCAAAATTACGTGAAAAAAGTGCAAAGGGCGGACCGGGGGAATTTTTCAATATTTCGAAATCCGACGCAATCCATTAAAAATTCGCCAGATTATTAAAAAATATGTTGTAATTCTTATGGTGAAAGTCCCGTTCCTCTATTCCCTACAGTTTTCGCATTATAGTCAAATTTGAGAAACCGACGGTTAGGCAAATTTATTAATTTACAATGCGTCATATCTCAGAAACTATTTGAAGTAATTCAAAATGCGAGTAGTACTTTTAATCGGCGTACTTTGGAGTACATAATATGATAAAATGAACTAGAAAAGAGAACTTTTTAAAATTATGTGAAAAAAGTGCAAAGGGGGGACCGGGGGAATTTTTCAAAATTTCGAAATCCGACACAATCCGGTAAAAATTCGCCAGATTATTAAAAAATATGTTGTAATTCTTATGGTGAAAACCTGGTGTCTCTATTCCTTACAGTTTTCGCATTATAGTCAAATTTGAGAAACCGGCGGTTAGGCAAATTTATCAATTTACAATGCGTCATATCTCAGAAACTATTTGAAGTTATTCAAAATGCGAGTAGTACTTTTAATCTGTGTACTTTGGAGTACATAATATCATAAAAGGAACTAGAAAAGAGAACTTTTCAAAATTACGTGAAAAATGTGCAAAGGGGGGAACGGAGGAATTTTTCAAAATTTCGAAATCCGACACAATCTGGTAAAAATTCGCCAGTTTATTAAAAAATATGTTGTAATTCTTATTGTGAAAGTCCCGTTCCTCTATTCCTTACAGTTTTCGTATTATAGTCAAAATTGAGAAACCAGTAGATAGGCAAATTTATCAATTTACAATGCGTCATATCTCAGAAACTATTTGAAGTATTTCAAAATGCGAGTAGTACTTTTAATCGGCGTACTTTGGAGTACATAATATGATAAAAGGAACTAGAAAAGAGAACTTTTCAAAATTACGTGAAAAAAGTGCAAAGGGGGGACCGGGGGAATTTTTCAATATTTCGAAATCCGAAGCAATCCGGTAAAAATTCGCCAGATTATTAAAAAATATGTTGTAATTCTTATGGTGAAAGTCCCGTTCCTCTATTCCCTACAGTTTTCGCATTATAGTCAAATTTGAGAAACCGGCGGTTAGGCAAATTTATCAATTTACAATGCGTCATATCTCAGAAACTATTTGAAGTAATTCAAAATGCGAGTAGTACTTTTAATCGGCGTACTTTGGAGTACATAATATGATAAAAGGAACTAGAAAAGAGAACTTTTCAAAATTACGTGAAAAATGTGCAAAGTGGGGACCGGGGGAATTTTTCAAGATTTCGAAATCCGACACAATCCGGTAAAAATTCGCCAGATTATTAAAAAGTATGTTGTAATTCTTATGGTGAAAGTCCCGTTCCTCTATTCCCTACAGTTTTCGCATTATAGTCAAATTTGAGAAACCGGCGGTTAGGCAAATTTGTTAATTTACAATGCGTCATATCTCAGAAACTATTTGAAGTAATTCAAAATGCGAGTAGTACTTTTAATCGGCGTACTTTGGAGTACATAATATGATAAAAGGAACTAGAAAAGAGAACTTTTCAAAATTACGTGAAAAAAGTGCAAAGGTGGGACCGGAGGAATTTTTCAAGATTTCGAAATCCGACACAATCTGGTAAAAATTCGCCAGTTTATTAAAAAATATGTTGTAATTCTTATTGTGAAAGTCCCGTTCCTCTATTCCTTACAGTTTTCGTATTATAGTCAAAATTGAGAAACCAGTAGATAGGCAAATTTATCAATTTACAATGCGTCATATCTCAGAAACTATTTGAAGTAATTCAAAATGCGAGTAGCACTTTTAATCGGCGTACTTTGGAGTACATAATATGATAAAAGTAACTAGAAAAGAGAACTTTTCAAAATTACGTGAAAAAAGTGCAAAGGGGGGACCGGGGGAATTTTTCAAATTTCGAAATCCGACACAATCCGGTAAAAATTCGCCAGATTATTAAAAAATATGTTGTAATTCTTATGGTGAAAGTCCCGTTCCTCTATTCCTTGCAGTTTTCGTATTATAGTCAAAATTGAGAAACCAGTAGATAGGCAACTTTATCAATTTACAATGCGTCATATCTGAGAAACTATTTGAAGTAATTCAAAATGCGAGTAGTACCTTTAATCTGCGTACTTTGGAGTACATAATATGATAAAAGAAACTAGAAAAGAGGACTTTTCAAAATTACGTGAAAAATGTGCAAAGGGGGGACCGGGGGAATTTTTCAAATTTCGAAATCCGACACAATCCGTTAAAAATTCGCCAGATTATTAAAAAATATGTTGTAATTCTTATGGTGAAAGTCCCGTTCCACTATTCCTTAGAGTTTTCGTATTCTAGTCAAAATTGAGAAACCAGTAGATAGGCAAATTTATCAATTTACAATGCGTCATATCTCAGAAACTATTTGAAGTAATTCAAAATGCGAGTAGTACTTTTAATCGGCGTACTTTGGAGTACATAATATGATAAAAGGAACTAGAAAAGAGAACTTTTCAAAATTACGTGAAAAAAGTGCAAAGGGGGGAATGGGAGAATTTTTCAAGATTTCGAAATCCGACACAATCTGGTAAAAATTCGCCAGTTTATTAAAAAATATGTTGTAATTCTTATGGTGAAAGTCCTGTGCCTCTATTCCTTACAGTTTTCGCATTATAGTCAAAATTGTTAAACCGGCGGTTAGGCAAATTTATCAAATTACAATGCGTCATATCTCAGAAACTATTTGAAGTAATTCAAAATGCGAGTAGTACTTTCAATCGGCGTACTTTGGAGTACAAGATATGATAAAAGAAACTAGAAACGGAAACTTTTCAAAATTACGTGAAAAAAGTGCAAAGGGGGGACCGGGGGAATTTTTCAAGATTTCGAAACCCGACACAATCTGGTAAAAATTCGCCAGATTATTAAAAAATATGTTGTAATTCTTATGGTGAAAGACCCGTTCCTCTATTCCTTACAGTTTTCGTATTATAGTCAAAATTGAGAAACCAGTAGATAGGCAAATTTATCAATTTACAATGCGTCATATCTCAGAAACTATTTGAAGTAATTCAAAATGCGAGTAGTACTTTTAATCGGCGTACTTTGGAGTACATAATATGATAAAAGGAACTAGAAAAGAGAACTTTTCAAAATTACGTGAAAAAAGGGCAAAGGGGGGACCGGGGGAATTTTTCAATATTTCGAAATCCGACGCAATCCGGTAAAAATTCGCCAGATTATTAAAAAATATGTTGTAATTCTTATGGTGAAAGTCCCGTTCCTCTATTCCCTACCGTTTTCGCATTATAGTCAAATTTGAGAAACCGGCGGTTAGGCAAATTTATCAATTTACAATGCGTCATATCTCAGAAACTATTTGAAGTAATTCAAAATGCGAGTAGTACTTTTAATCGGCGTACTTTGGAGTACATAATATGATAAAAGGAACTAGAAAAGAGAACTTTTCAAAATTACGTGAAAAAAGTGCAAAGGGGGGACCGGGGGAATTTTTCAAAATTTCGAAATCCGAAACAATCCGGTAAAAATTCGCCAGATTATTAAAAAATATGTTGTAATTCTTATGGTGAAAGTCCCGTTCCTCTATTCCTTACAGTTTTCGTATTATAGTCAAAATTGAGAAACCAGTAGATAGGCAAATTTATTGATTTACAATGCGTCATATCTCAGAAACTATTTGAAGTAATTCAAAATGCGAGTAGTACTTTTAATCGGCGTACTTTGGAGTACATAATATGATAAAAGGAACTAGAAAAGAGAACTTTTCAAAATTACGTGAAAAAAGTGCAAAGGGCGGACCGGGGGAATTTTTCAATATTTCGAAATCCGACGCAATCCATTAAAAATTCGCCAGATTATTAAAAAATATGTTGTAATTCTTACGGTGAAAGTCCCGTTCCTCTATTCCCTACAGTTTTCGCATTATAGTCAAATTTGAGAAACCGACGGTTAGGCAAATTTATCAATTTACAATGCGTCATATCTCAGAAACTATTTGAAGTAATTCAAAATGCGAGTAGTACTTTTAATCGGCGTACTTTGGAGTACATAATATGATAAAATGAACTAGAAAAGAGAACTTTTTAAAATTATGTGAAAAAAGTGCAAAGGGGGGACCGGGGGAATTTTTCAAAATTTCGAAATCCGACACAATCCGGTAAAAATTCGCCAGATTATTAAAAAATATGTTGTAACTCTTATGGTGAAAACCTGGTGTCTCTATTCCTTACAGTTTTCGCATTATAGTCAAATTTGAGAAACCGGCGGTTAGGCAAATTTATCAATTTACAATGCGTCATATCTCAGAAACTATTTGAAGTAATTCAAAATGCGAGTAGTACTTTTAATCTGTGTACTTTGGAGTACATAATATCATAAAAGGAACTAGAAAAGAGAACTTTTCAAAATTACGTGAAAAATGTGCAAAGGGGGGACCGGAGGAATTTTTCAAAATTTCGAAATCCGACACAATCTGGTAAAAATTCGCCAGTTTATTAAAAAATATGTTGTAATTCTTATTGTGAAAGTCCCGTTCCTCTATTCCTTACAGTTTTCGTATTATAGTCAAAATTGAGAAACCAGTAGATAGGCAAATTTATCAATTTACAATGCGTCATATCTCAGAAACTATTTGAAGTATTTCAAAATGCGAGTAGTACTTTTAATCGGCGTACTTTGGAGTACATAATATGATAAAAGGAACTAGAAAAGAGAGCTTTTCAAAATTACGTGAAAAAAGTGCAAAGGGGGGACCGGGGGAATTTTTCAATATTTCGAAATCCGAAGCAATCCGGTAAAAATTCGCCAGATTATTAAAAAATATGTTGTAATTCTTATGGTGAAAGTCCCGTTCCTCTATTCCCTACAGTTTTCGCATTATAGTCAAATTTGAGAAACCGGCGGTTAGGCAAATTTATCAATTTACAATGCGTCATATCTCAGAAACTATTTGAAGTAATTCAAAATGCGAGTAGTACTTTTAATCGGCGTACTTTGGAGTACATAATATGATAAAAGGAACTAGAAAAGAGAACTTTTCAAAATTACGTGAAAAATGTGCAAAGGGGGGACCGGGGGAATTTTTCAAGATTTCGAAATCCGACACAATCCGGTAAAAATTCGCCAGATTATTAAAAAGTATGTTGTAATTCTTATGGTGAAAGTCCCGTTCCTCCATTCCCTACAGTTTTCGCATTATAGTCAAATTTGAGAAACCGGCGGTTAGGCAAATTTATCAATTTACAATGCGTCATATCTCAGAAACTATTTGAAGTAATTCAAAATGCGAGTAGTACTTTTAATCGGCGTACTTTGGAGTATATAATATGATAAAAGGAACTAGAAAAGAGAACTTTTCAAAATTACGTGAAAAAAGTGCAAAGGTGGGACCGGAGGAATTTTTCAAGATTTCGAAATCCGACACAATCTGGTAAAAATTCGCCAGTTTATTAAAAAATATGTTGTAATTCTTATTGTGAAAGTCCCGTTCCTCTATTCCTTACAGTTTTCGAATTATAGTCAAAATTGAGAAACCAGTAGATAGGCAAATTTATCAATTTACAATGCGTCATATCTCAGAAACTATTTGAAGTAATTCAAAATGCGAGTAGTACTTTTAATGGGCGTACTTTGGAGTACATAATATGATAAAAGGAACTAGAAAAGAGAACTTTTCAAAATTACGTGAAAAAAGTGCAAAGGGGGGACCGAGGGAATTTTTCAATATTTCGAAATCCGACACAATCCGGTAAAAATTCGCCAGATTATTAAAAAATATGTTGTAATTCTTATGATGAAAACCTGGTGTCTCTATTCCTTACAGTTTTCGCATTATAGTCAAATTTGAGAAACCGGCGGTTAGGCAAATTTATCA
This sequence comes from Rhynchophorus ferrugineus, assembly GCF_030347505.1. Taxonomy (NCBI): domain Eukaryota; kingdom Metazoa; phylum Arthropoda; class Insecta; order Coleoptera; family Curculionidae; genus Rhynchophorus; species Rhynchophorus ferrugineus. Next base: position 29,880,173 of record NW_027472581.1, on the reverse strand, counting down.
ATTTACAATGCGTCATATCTCAGAAACTATTTGAAGTAATTCAAAATGCGAGTAGCACTTTTAATCGGCGTACTTTGGAGTACATAATATGATAAAAGGAACTAGAAAAGAGAACTTTTCAAAATTACGTGAAAAAAGCGCAAAGGGGGGACCGGGGGAATTTTTCAAATTTCGAAATCCGACACAATCCGGTAAAAATTCGCCAGATTATTAAAAAATATGTTGTAATTCTTATGGTGAAAGTCCCGTTCTTCTATTCCTTACAGTTTTCGTATTATAGTCAAAATTGAGAAACCAGTAGATAGGCAACTTTATCAATTTACAATGCGTCATATCTCAGAAACTATTTGAAGTAATTCAAAATGCGTGTAGTACCTTTAATCTGCGTACTTTGGAGTGCATAATATGATAAAAGGAACTAGAAAAGAGAACTTTTCAAAATTACGTGAAAAATGTGCAAAGGGGGGACCGGGGGAATTTTTCAAGATTTCGAAATCCGACACAATCCGGTAAAAATTCGCCAGATTATTAAAAAATATGTTGTAATTCTTATGGTGAAAGTCCCGTTCCTCTATTCCTTGCAGTTTTCGTATTATAGTCAAAATTGAGAAACCAGTAGATAGGCAAATTTATTAATTTACAATGCGTCATATCTCAGAAACTATTTGAAGTAATTCAAAATGCGAGTAGTACTTTTAATCGGCGTACTTTGGAGTACATAATATGATAAAAGGAACTAGAAAAGAGAACTTTTCAAAATTACGTGAAAAAAGTGCAAAGGGCGGACCGGGGGAATTTTTCAATATTTCGAAATCCGACGCAATCCATTAAAAATTCGCCAGATTATTAAAAAATATGTTGTAATTCTTATGGTGAAAGTCCCGTTCCTCTATTCCCTACAGTTTTCGCATTATAGTCAAATTTGAGAAACCGACGGTTAGGCAAATTTATCAATTTACAATGCGTCATATCTCAGAAATTATTTGAAGTAATTCAAAATGCGAGTAGTACTTTTAATCGGCGTACTTTGGAGTACATAATATGATAAAATGAACTAGAAAAGAGAACTTTTTAAAATTATGTGAAAAAAGTGCAAAGGGGGGACCGGGGGAATTTTTCAAAATTTCGAAATCCGACACAATCCGGTAAAAATTCGCCAGATTATTAAAAAATATGTTGTAATTCTTATGGTGAAAACCTGGTGTCTCTATTCCTTACAGTTTTCGCATTATAGTCAAATTTGAGAAACCGGCGGTTAGGCAAATTTATCAATTTACAATGCGTCATATCTCAGAAACTATTTGAAGTAATTCAAAATGCGAGTAGTACTTTTAATCGGCGTACTTTGGAGTACATAATATGATAAAAGGAACTAGAAAAGAGAACTTTTCAAAATTACGTGAAAAATGTGCAAAGGGGGGACCGGGGGAATTTTTCAAGATTTCGAAATCCGACACAATCCGGTAAAATTTCGCCAGATTATTAAAAAGTATGTTGTAATTCTTATGTTGAAAGTCCCGTTCCTCTATTCCTTACAGTTTTCGCATTATAGTCAAATTTGAGAAACCGGCGGTTAGGCAAATTTATCAATTTACAATGCGTCATATCTCAGAAACTATTTGAAGTAATTCAAAATGCGAGTAGTACTTTTAATCGGCGTACTTTGGAGTACATAATATGATAAAAGGAACTAGAAAAGAGAAGTTTTCAAAATTACGTGAAAAAAGTGCAAAGGTGGGACCGGAGGAATTTTTCAAGATTTCGAAATCCGACACAATCTGGTAAAAATTCGTCAGTTTATTAAAAAATATGTTGTAATTCTTATTGTGAAAGTCCCGTTCCTCTATTCCTTACAGTTTTCGTATTATAGTCAAAATTGAGAAACCAGTAGATAGGCAAATTTATCAATTTACAATGCGTCATATCTCAGAAACTATTTGAAGTAATTCAAAATGCGAGTAGTACTTTTAATCGGCGTGCTTTGGAGTACATAATATGATAAAAGGAACTAGAAAAGAGAACTTTTCAAAATTACGTGAAAAAAGTGCAAAGGGGGGACCGGGGGAATTTTTCAATATTTCGAAATCCGACGCAATCCGGTAAAAATTCGCCAGATTATTAAAAAATATGTTGTAATTCTTATGGTGAAAGTCCCGTTCTTCTATTCCCTACAGTTTTCGCATTATAGTCAAATTTGAGAAACCGGCGGTTAGGCAAATTTATCAATTTACAATGCGTCATATCTCAGAAACTATTTGAAGTAATTCAAAATGCGAGTAGTACTTTTAATCTGCGTACTTTGAAGTACATAATATGATAAAAGGAACTAGAAAAGAGAACTTTTCAAAATTACGTGAAAAAAGTGCAAAGGGGGGACCGGGGGAATTTTTCAAGATTTCGAAATAAGACACAATCCGGTAAAAATTCGCCAGATTATTAAAAAATATGTTGTAATTCTTATGGTGAAAGTCCCGTTCTTCTATTCCCTACAGTTTTCGCATTATAGTCAAATTTGAGAAACCGGCGGTTAGGCAAATTTATCAATTTACAATGCGTCATATCTCAGAAACAATTTGAAGTAATTCAAAATGCGAGTAGTACTATTAATCTGCGTACTTTGAAGTACATAATATGATAAAAGGAACTAGAAAAGAGAACTTTTCAAAATTACGTGAAAAAAGTGCAAAGGGGGGACCGGGGGAATTTTTCAAATTTCGAAATCCGACACAATCCGGTAAAAATTCGCCAGATTATTAAAAAATATGTTGTAATTCTTATGGTGAAAGTCCCGTTATTCTATTCCTTACAGTTTTCGTATTATAGTCAAAATTGAGAAACCAGTAGATAGGCAACTTTATCAATTTACAATGCGTCATATCTCAGAAACTATTTGAAGTAATTCAAAATGCGAGTAGTACCTTTAATCTGCGTACTTTGGAGTACATAATATGATAAAAGGAACTAGAAAAGAGAACTTTTCAAAATTACGTGAAAAATGTGCAAAGGGGGGACCGGGGGAATTTTTCAAGATTTCGAAATCCGACACAATCCGGTAAAAATTCGCCAGATTATTAAAAAATATGTTGTAATTCTTATGGTGAAAGTCCCGTTCCACTATTCCTTAGAGTTTTCGTATTCTAGTCAAAATTGAGAAACCAGTAGATAGGCAAATTTATCAATTTACAATGCGTCATATCTCAGAAACTATTTGAAGTAATTCAAAATGCGAGTAGTACTTTTAATCGGCGTACTTTGGAGTACATAATATGATAAAAGGAACTAGAAAAGAGAACTTTTCAAAATTACGTGAAAAAAGTGCAAAGGGGGGACCGGGGGAATTTTTCAAGATTTCGAAATCCGACACAATCCGGTAAAAATTCGCCAGATTATTAAAAAATATGTTGTAATTCTTATGGTGAAAGTCCCGTTCCTCTATTCCCTACAGTTTTCGCATTATAGTCAAATTTGAGAAACCGGCGGTTAGGCAAATTTATTAATTTACAATGCGTCATATCTCAGAAACTATTTGAAGTAATTCAAAATGCGAGTAGTAGTTTTAATCGGCGTACTTTGGAGTACATAATATGATAAAATGAACTAGAAAAGAGAACTTTTTAAAATTATGTGAAAAAAGTGCAAAGGGGGGACCGGGGGAATTTTTCAAAATTTCGAAATCCGACACAATCCGGTAAAAATTCGCCAGATTATTAAAAAATATGTTGTAATTCTTATGGTGAAAACCTGGTGTCTCTATTCCTTACAGTTTTCGCATTATAGTCAAATTTGAGAAACCGGCGGTTAGGCAAATTTATCAATTTACAATGCGTCATATCTCAGAAACTATTTGAAGTAATTCAAAATGCGAGTAGTACTTTTAATCTGTGTACTTTGGAGTACATAATATCATAAAAGGAACTAGAAAAGAGAACTTTTCAAAATTACGTGAAAAATGTGCAAAGGGGGGAACGGAGGAATTTTTCAAAATTTCGAAATCCGACACAATCTGGTAAAAATTCGCCAGTTTATTAAAAAATATGTTGTAATTCTTATTGTGAAAGTCCCGTTCCTCTATTCCTTACAGTTTTCGTATTATAGTCAAAATTGAGAAACCAGTAGATAGGCAAATTTATCAATTTACAATGCGTCATATCTCAGAAACTATTTGAAGTATTTCAAAATGCGAGTAGTACTTTTAATCGGCGTACTTTGGAGTACATAATATGATAAAAGGAACTAGAAAAGAGAACTTTTCAAAATTACGTGAAAAAAGTGCAAAGGGGGGACCGGGGGAATTTTTCAATATTTCGAAATCCGAAGCAATCCGGTAAAAATTCGCCAGATTATTAAAAAATATTTTGTAATTCTTATGGTGAAAGTCCCGTTCCTCTATTCCCTACAGTTTTCGCATTATAGTCAAATTTGAGAAACCGGCGGTTAGGCAAATTTATCAATTTACAATGCGTCATATCTCAGAAACTATTTGAAATAATTCAAAATGCGAGTAGTACTTTTAATCGGCGTACTTTGGAGTACATAATATGATAAAAGGAACTAGAAAAGAGAACTTTTCAAAATTACGTGAAAAATGTGCAAAGTGGGGACCGGGGGAATTTTTCAAGATTTCGAAATCCGACACAATCCGGTAAAAATTCGCCAGATTATTAAAAAGTATGTTGTAATTCTTATGGTGAAAGTCCCGTTCCTCTATTCCCTACAGTTTTCGCATTATAGTCAAATTTGAGAAACCGGCGGTTAGGCAAATTTGTTAATTTACAATGCGTCATATCTCAGAAACTATTTGAAGTAATTCAAAATGCGAGTAGTACTTTTAATCGGCGTACTTTGGAGTACATAATATGATAAAAGGAACTAGAAAAGAGAACTTTTCAAAATTACGTGAAAAAAGTGCAAAGGTGGGACCGGAGGAATTTTTCAAGATTTCGAAATCCGACACAATCTGGTAAAAATTCGCCAGTTTATTAAAAAATATGTTGTAATTCTTATTGTGAAAGTCCCGTTCCTCTATTCCTTACAGTTTTCGTATTATAGTCAAAATTGAGAAACCAGTAGATAGGCAAATTTATCAATTTACAATGCGTCATATCTCAGAAACTATTTGAAGTAATTCAAAATGCGAGTAGCACTTTTAACCGGCGTACTTTGGAGTACATAATATGATAAAAGTAACTAGAAAAGAGAACTTTTCAAAATTACGTGAAAAAAGTGCAAAGGGGGGACCGGGGGAATTTTTCAAATTTCGAAATCCGACACAATCCGGTAAAAATTCGCCAGATTATTAAAAAATATGTTGTAATTCTTATGGTGAAAGTCCCGTTCCTCTATTCCTTGCAGTTTTCGTATTATAGTCAAAATTGAGAAACCAGTAGATAGGCAACTTTATCAATTTACAATGCGTCATATCTGAGAAACTATTTGAAGTAATTCAAAATGCGAGTAGTACCTTTAATCTGCGTACTTTGGAGTACATAATATGATAAAAGAAACTAGAAAAGAGAACTTTTCAAAATTACGTGAAAAATGTGCAAAGGGGGGACCGGGGGAATTTTTCAAATTTCGAAATCCGACACAATCCGGTAAAAATTCGCCAGATTATTAAAAAATATGTTGTAATTCTTATGGTGAAAGTCCCGTTCCACTATTCCTTAGAGTTTTCGTATTCTAGTCAAAATTGAGAAACCAGTAGATAGGCAAATTTATCAATTTACAATGCGTCATATCTCAGAAACTATTTGAAGTAATTCAAAATGCGAGTAGTACTTTTAATCGGCGTACTTTGGAGTACATAATATGATAAAAGGAACTAGAAAAGAGAACTTTTCAAAATTACGTGAAAAAAGTGCAAAGGGGGGAATGGGAGAATTTTTCAAGATTTCGAAATCCGACACAATCTGGTAAAAATTCGCCAGTTTATTAAAAAATATGTTGTAATTCTTATGGTGAAAGTCCTGTGCCTCTATTCCTTACAGTTTTCGCATTATAGTCAAAATTGTTAAACCGGCGGTTAGGCAAATTTATCAAATTACAATGCGTCATATCTCAGAAACTATTTGAAGTAATTCAAAATGCGAGTAGTACTTTCAATCGGCGTACTTTGGAGTACAAGATATGATAAAAGAAACTAGAAACGGAAACTTTTCAAAATTACGTGAAAAAAGTGCAAAGGGGGGACCGGGGGAATTTTTCAAGATTTCGAAACCCGACACAATCTGGTAAAAATTCGCCAGATTATTAAAAAATATGTTGTAATTCTTATGGTGAAAGACCCGTTCCTCTATTCCTTACAGTTTTCGTATTATAGTCAAAATTGAGAAACCAGTAGATAGGCAAATTTATCAATTTACAATGCGTCATATCTCAGAAACTATTTGAAGTAATTCAAAATGCGAGTAGTACTTTTAATCGGCGTACTTTGGAGTACATAATATGATAAAAGGAACTAGAAAAGAGAACTTTTCAAAATTACGTGAAAAAAGGGCAAAGGGGGGACCGGGGGAATTTTTCAATATTTCGAAATCCGACGCAATCCGGTAAAAATTCGCCAGATTATTAAAAAATATGTTGTAATTCTTATGGTGAAAGTCCCGTTCCTCTATTCCCTACCGTTTTCGCATTATAGTCAAATTTGAGAAACCGGCGGTTAGGCAAATTTATCAATTTACAATGCGTCATATCTCAGAAACTATTTGAAGTAATTCAAAATGCGAGTAGTACTTTTAATCGGCGTACTTTGGAGTACATAATATGATAAAAGGAACTAGAAAAGAGAACTTTTCAAAATTACGTGAAAAAAGTGCAAAGGGGGGACCGGGGGAATTTTTCAAAATTTCGAAATCCGAAACAATCCGGTAAAAATTCGCCAGATTATTAAAAAATATGTTGTAATTCTTATGGTGAAAGTCCCGTTCCTCTATTCCTTACAGTTTTCGTATTATAGTCAAAATTGAGAAACCAGTAGATAGGCAAATTTATTGATTTACAATGCGTCATATCTCAGAAACTATTTGAAGTAATTCAAAATGCGAGTAGTACTTTTAATCGGCGTACTTTGGAGTACATAATATGATAAAAGGAACTAGAAAAGAGAACTTTTCAAAATTACGTGAAAAAAGTGCAAAGGGCGGACCGGGGGAATTTTTCAATATTTCGAAATCCGACGCAATCCATTAAAAATTCGCCAGATTATTAAAAAATATGTTGTAATTCTTATGGTGAAAGTCCCGTTCCTCTATTCCCTACAGTTTTCGCATTATAGTCAAATTTGAGAAACCGACGGTTAGGCAAATTTATCAATTTACAATGCGTCATATCTCAGAAACTATTTGAAGTAATTCAAAATGCGAGTAGTACTTTTAATCGGCGTACTTTGGAGTACATAATATGATAAAATGAACTAGAAAAGAGAACTTTTTAAAATTATGTGAAAAAAGTGCAAAGGGGGGACCGGGGGAATTTTTCAAAATTTCGAAATCCGACACAATCCGGTAAAAATTCGCCAGATTATTAAAAAATATGTTGTAACTCTTATGGTGAAAACCTGGTGTCTCTATTCCTTACAGTTTTCGTATTATAGTCAAATTTGAGAAACCGGCGGTTAGGCAAATTTATCAATTTACAGTGCGTCATATCTCAGAAACTATTTGAAGTAATTCAAAATGCGAGTAGTACTTTTAATCTGTGTACTTTGGAGTACATAATATCATAAAAGGAACTAGAAAAGAGAACTTTTCAAAATTACGTGAAAAATGTGCAAAGGGGGGACCGGAGGAATTTTTCAAAATTTCGAAATCCGACACAATCTGGTAAAAATTCGCCAGTTTATTAAAAAATATGTTGTAATTCTTATTGTGAAAGTCCCGTTCCTCTATTCCTTACAGTTTTCGTATTATAGTCAAAATTGAGAAACCAGTAGATAGGCAAATTTATCAATTTACAATGCGTCATATCTCAGAAACTATTTGAAGTATTTCAAAATGCGAGTAGTACTTTTAATCGGCGTACTTTGGAGTACATAATATGATAAAAGGAACTAGAAAAGAGAACTTTTCAAAATTACGTGAAAAAAGTGCAAAGGGGGGACCGGGGGAATTTTTCAATATTTCGAAATCCGAAGCAATCCGGTAAAAATTCGCCAGATTATTAAAAAATATGTTGTAATTCTTATGGTGAAAGTCCCGTTCCTCTATTCCCTACAGTTTTCGCATTATAGTCAAATTTGAGAAACCGGCGGTTAGGCAAATTTATCAATTTACAATGCGTCATATCTCAGAAACTATTTGAAGTAATTCAAAATGCGAGTAGTACTTTTAATCGGCGTACTTTGGAGTACATAATATGATAAAAGGAACTAGAAAAGAGAACTTTTCAAAATTACGTGAAAAATGTGCAAAGGGGGGACCGGGGGAATTTTTCAAGATTTCGAAATCCGACACAATCCGGTAAAAATTCGCCAGATTATTAAAAAGTATGTTGTAATTCTTATGGTGAAAGTCCCGTTCCTCTATTCCCTACAGTTTTCGCATTATAGTCAAATTTGAGAAACCGGCGGTTAGGCAAATTTATCAATTTACAATGCGTCATATCTCAGAAACTATTTGAAGTAATTCAAAATGCGAGTAGTACTTTTAATCGGCGTACTTTGGAGTATATAATATGATAAAAGGAACTAGAAAAGAGAACTTTTCAAAATTACGTGAAAAAAGTGCAAAGGTGGGACCGGAGGAATTTTTCAAGATTTCGAAATCCGACACAATCTGGTAAAAATTCGCCAGTTTATTAAAAAATATGTTGTAATTCTTATTGTGAAAGTCCCGTTCCTCTATTCCTTACAGTTTTCGTATTATAGTCAAAATTGAGAAACCAGTAGATAGGCAAATTTATCAATTTACAATGCGTCATATCTCAGAAACTATTTGAAGTAATTCAAAATGCGAGTAGTACTTTTAATCGGCGTACTTTGGAGTACATAATATGATAAAAGGAACTAGAAAAGAGAACTTTTCAAAATTACGTGAAAAAAGTGCAAAGGGGGGACCGGGGGAATTTTTCAATATTTCGAAATCCGACACAATCCGGTAAAAATTCGCCAGATTATTAAAAAATATGTTGTAATTCTTATGATGAAAACCTGGTGTCTCTATTCCTTACAGTTTTCGCATTATAGTCAAATTTGAGAAACCGGCGGTTAGGCAAATTTATCAATTTACAATGCGTCATATCTCAGAAACTATTTGAAGTAATTCAAAATGCGAGTAGCACTTTTAATCGGCGTACTTTGGAGTACATAATATGATAAAAGGAACTAGAAAAGAGAACTTTTCAAAATTACGTGAAAAAAGCGCAAAGGGGGGACCGGGGGAATTTTTCAAATTTCGAAATCCGACACAATCCGGTAAAAATTCGCCAGATTATTAAAAAATATGTTGTAATTCTTATGGTGAAAGTCCCGTTCTTCTATTCCTTACAGTTTTCGTATTATAGTCAAAATTGAGAAACCAGTAGATAGGCAACTTTATCAATTTACAATGCGTCATATCTCAGAAACTATTTGAAGTAATTCAAAATGCGAGTAGTACCTTTAATCTGCGTACTTTGGAGTGCATAATATGATAAAAGGAACTAGAAAAGAGAACTTTTCAAAATTACGTGAAAAATGTGCAAAGGGGGGACCGGGGGAATTTTTCAAGATTTCGAAATCCGACACAATCCGGTAAAAATTCGCCAGATTATTAAAAAATATGTTGTAATTCTTATGGTGAAAGTCCCGTTCCTCTATTCCTTACAGTTTTCGTATTATAGTCAAAATTGAGAAACCAGTAGATAGGCAAATTTATTAAATTACAATGCGTCATATCTCAGAAACTATTTGAAGTAATTCAAAATGCGAGTAGTACTTTTAATCGGCGTACTTTGGAGTACATAATATGATAAAAGGAACTAGAAAAGAGAACTTTTCAAAATTACGTGAAAAAAGTGCAAAGGGCGGACCGGGGGAATTTTTCAATATTTCGAAATCCGACGCAATCCATTAAAAATTCGCCAGATTATTAAAAAATATGTTGTAATTCTTATGGTGAAAGTCCCGTTCCTCTATTCCCTACAGTTTTCGCATTATAGTCAAATTTGAGAAACCGACGGTTAGGCAAATTTATCAATTTACAATGCGTCATATCTCAGAAATTATTTGAAGTAATTCAAAATGCGAGTAGTACTTTTAATCGGCGTACTTTGGAGTACATAATATGATAAAATGAACTAGAAAAGAGAACTTTTTAAAATTATGTGAAAAAAGTGCAAAGGGGGGACCGGGGGAATTTTTCAAAATTTCGAAATCCGACACAATCCGGTAAAAATTCGCCAGATTATTAAAAAATATGTTGTAATTCTTATGGTGAAAACCTGGTGTCTCTATTCCTTACAGTTTTCGCATTATAGTCAAATTTGAGAAACCGGCGGTTAGGCAAATTTATCAATTTACAATGCGTCATATCTCAGAAACTATTTGAAGTAATTCAAAATGCGAGTAGTACTTTTAATCGGCGTACTTTGGAGTACATAATATGATAAAAGGAACTAGAAAAGAGAACTTTTCAAAATTACGTGAAAAATGTGCAAAGGGGGGACCGGGGGAATTTTTCAAGATTTCGAAATCCGACACAATCCGGTAAAATTTCGCCAGATTATTAAAAAGTATGTTGTAATTCTTATTGTGAAAGTCCCGTTCCTCTATTCCTTACAGTTTTCGCATTATAGTCAAATTTGAGAAACCGGCGGTTAGGCAAATTTATCAATTTACAATGCGTCATATCTCAGAAACTATTTGAAGTAATTCAAAATGCGAGTAGTACTTTTAATCGGCGTACTTTGGAGTACATAATATGATAAAAGGAACTAGAAAAGAGAAGTTTTCAAAATTACGTGAAAAAAGTGCAAAGGTGGGACCGGAGGAATTTTTCAAGATTTCGAAATCCGACACAATCTGGTAAAAATTCGTCAGTTTATTAAAAAATATGTTGTAATTCTTATTGTGAAAGTCCCGTTCCTCTATTCCTTACAGTTTTCGTATTATAGTCAAAATTGAGAAACCAGTAGATAGGCAAATTTATCAATTTACAATGCGTCATATCTCAGAAACTATTTGAAGTAATTCAAAATGCGAGTAGTACTTTTAATCGGCGTACTTTGGAGTACATAATATGATAAAAGGAACTAGAAAAGAGAACTTTTCAAAATTACGTGAAAAAAGTGCAAAGGGGGGACCGGGGGAATTTTTCAATATTTCGAAATCCGACGCAATCCGGTAAAAATTCGCCAGATTATTAAAAAATATGTTGTAATTCTTATGGTGAAAGTCCCGTTCTTCTATTCCCTACAGTTTTCGCATTATAGTCAAATTTGAGAAACCGGCGGTTAGGCAAATTTATCAATTTACAATGCGTCATATCTCAGAAACTATTTGAAGTAATTCAAAATGCGAGTAGTACTTTTAATCTGCGTACTTTGAAGTACATAATATGATAAAAGGAACTAGAAAAGAGAACTTTTCAAAATTACGTGAAAAAAGTGCAAAGGGGGGACCGGGGGAATTTTTCAAGATTTCGAAATAAGACACAATCCGGTAAAAATTCGCCAGATTATTAAAAAATATGTTGTAATTCTTATGGTGAAAGTCCCGTTCTTCTATTCCCTACAGTTTTCGCATTATAGTCAAATTTGAGAAACCGGCGGTTAGGCAAATTTATCAATTTACAATGCGTCATATCTCAGAAACAATTTGAAGTAATTCAAAATGCGAGTAGTACTATTAATCTGCGTACTTTGAAGTACATAATATGATAAAAGGAACTAGAAAAGAGAACTTTTCAAAATTACGTGAAAAAAGTGCAAAGGGGGGACCGGGGGAATTTTTCAAATTTCGAAATCCGACACAATCCGGTAAAAATTCGCCAGATTATTAAAAAATATGTTGTAATTCTTATGGTGAAAGTCCCGTTCTTCTATTCCTTACAGTTTTCGTATTATAGTCAAAATTGAGAAACCAGTAGATAGGCAACTTTATCAATTTACAATGCGTCATATCTCAGAAATTATTTGAAGTAATTCAAAATGCGAGTAGTACTTTTAATCGGCGTACTTTGGAGTACATAATATGATAAAATGAACTAGAAAAGAGAACTTTTTAAAATTATGTGAAAAAAGTGCAAAGGGGGGACCGGGGGAATTTTTCAAAATTTCGAAATCCGACACAATCCGGTAAAAATTCGCCAGATTATTAAAAAATATGTTGTAATTCTTATGGTGAAAACCTGGTGTCTCTATTCCTTACAGTTTTCGCATTATAGTCAAATTTGAGAAACCGGCGGTTAGGCAAATTTATCAATTTACAATGCGTCATATCTCAGAAACTATTTGAAGTAATTCAAAATGCGAGTAGTACTTTTAATCGGCGTACTTTGGAGTACATAATATGATAAAAGGAACTAGAAAAGAGAACTTTTCAAAATTACGTGAAAAATGTGCAAAGGGGGGACCGGGGGAATTTTTCAAGATTTCGAAATCCGACACAATCCGGTAAAATTTCGCCAGATTATTAAAAAGTATGTTGTAATTCTTATGGTGAAAGTCCCGTTCCTCTATTCCCTACAGTTTTCGCATTATAGTCAAATTTGAGAAACCGGCGGTTAGGCAAATTTATCAATTTACAATGCGTCATATCTCAGAAACTATTTGAAGTAATTCAAAATGCGAGTAGTACTTTTAATCGGCGTACTTTGGAGTACATAATATGATAAAAGGAACTAGAAAAGAGAAGTTTTCAAAATTACGTGAAAAAAGTGCAAAGGTGGGACCGGAGGAATTTTTCAAGATTTCGAAATCCGACACAATCTGGTAAAAATTCGTCAGTTTATTAAAAAATATGTTGTAATTCTTATTGTGAAAGTCCCGTTCCTCTATTCCTTACAGTTTTCGTATTATAGTCAAAATTGAGAAACCAGTAGATAGGCAAATTTATCAATTTACAATGCGTCATATCTCAGAAACTATTTGAAGTAATTCAAAATGCGAGTAGTACTTTTAATCGGCGTACTTTGGAGTACATAATATGATAAAAGGAACTAGAAAAGAGAACTTTTCAAAATTACGTGAAAAAAGTGCAAAGGGGGGACCGGGGGAATTTTTCAATATTTCGAAATCCGACGCAATCCGGTAAAAATTCGCCAGATTATTAAAAAATATGTTGTAATTCTTATGGTGAAAGTCCCGTTCTTCTATTCCCTACAGTTTTCGCATTATAGTCAAATTTGAGAAACCGGCGGTTAGGCAAATTTATCAATTTACAATGCGTCATATCTCAGAAACTATTTGAAGTAATTCAAAATGCGAGTAGTACTTTTAATCTGCGTACTTTGAAGTACATAATATGATAAAAGGAACTAGAAAAGAGAACTTTTCAAAATTACGTGAAAAAAGTGCAAAGGGGGGACCGGGGGAATTTTTCAAGATTTCGAAATAAGACACAATCCGGTAAAAATTCGCCAGATTATTAAAAAATATGTTGTAATTCTTATGGTGAAAGTCCCGTTCTTCTATTCCCTACAGTTTTCGCATTATAGTCAAATTTGAGAAACCGGCGGTTAGGCAAATTTATCAATTTACAATGCGTCATATCTCAGAAACAATTTGAAGTAATTCAAAATGCGAGTAGTACTATTAATCTGCGTACTTTGAAGTACATAATATGATAAAAGGAACTAGAAAAGAGAACTTTTCAAAATTACGTGAAAAAAGTGCAAAGGGGGGACCGGGGGAATTTTTCAAATTTCGAAATCCGACACAATCCGGTAAAAATTCGCCAGATTATTAAAAAATATGTTGTAATTCTTATGGTGAAAGTCCCGTTCTTCTATTCCTTACAGTTTTCGTACTATAGTCAAAATTGAGAAACCAGTAGATAGGCAACTTTATCAATTTACAATGCGTCATATCTCAGAAACTATTTGAAGTAATTCAAAATGCGAGTAGTACCTTTAATCTGCGTACTTTGGAGTACATAATATGATAAAAGGAACTAGAAAAGAGAACTTTTCAAAATTACGTGAAAAATGTGCAAAGGGGGGACCGGGGGAATTTTTCAAGATTTCGAAATCCGACACAATCCGGTAAAAATTCGCCAGATTATTAAAAAATATGTTGTAATTCTTATGGTGAAAGTCCCGTTCCACTATTCCTTAGAGTTTTCGTATTCTAGTCAAAATTGAGAAACCAGTAGATAGGCAAATTTATCAATTTACAATGCGTCATATCTCAGAAACTATTTGAAGTAATTCAAAATGCGAGTAGTACTTTTAATCGGCGTACTTTGGAGTACATAATATGATAAAAGGAACTAGAAAAGAGAACTTTTCAAAATTACGTGAAAAAAGTGCAAAGGGGGGACCGGGGGAATTTTTCAAGATTTCGAAATCCGACACAATCCGGTAAAAATTCGCCAGATTATTAAAAAATATGTTGTAATTCTTATGGTGAAAACCTGGTGTCTCTATTCCTTACAGTTTTCGCATTATAGTCAAATTTGAGAAACCGGCGGTTAGGCAAATTTATCAATTTACAATGCGTCATATCTCAGAAACTATTTGAAGTAATTCAAAATGCGAGTAGCACTTTTAATCGGCGTACTTTGGAGTACATAATATGATAAAAGGAACTAGAAAAGAGAACTTTTCAAAATTACGTGAAAAAAGTGCAAAGGGGGGACCGGGGGAATTTTTCAAGATTTCGAAATCCGACACAATCCGGTAAAAATTCGCCAGATTATTAAAAAATATGTTGTAATTCTTATGGTGAAAGTCCCGTTCCTCTATTCCTTACAGTTTTCGTATTATAGTCAAAATTGAGAAACCAGTAGATAGGCAAATTTATTAAATTACAATGCGTCATATCTCAGAAACTATTTGAAGTAATTCAAAATGCGAGTAGTACTTTTAATCGGCGTACTTTGGAGTACATAATATGATAAAAGGAACTAGAAAAGAGAACTTTTCAAAATTACGTGAAAAAAGTGCAAAGGGGGGACCGGGGGAATTTTTCAAGATTTCGAAATCCGACACAATCCGGTAAAAATTCGCCAGATTATTAAAAAATATGTTGTAATTCTTAT
This sequence comes from Rhynchophorus ferrugineus, assembly GCF_030347505.1. Classification (NCBI taxonomy): domain Eukaryota; kingdom Metazoa; phylum Arthropoda; class Insecta; order Coleoptera; family Curculionidae; genus Rhynchophorus; species Rhynchophorus ferrugineus. The sequence goes on along the minus strand of NW_027472581.1, from coordinate 29,864,998 downwards.
GGTGAAAGTCCCGTTCCTCTATTCCCTACAGTTTTCGCATTATAGTCAAATTTGAGAAACCGGCGGTTAGGCAAATTTATCAATTTACAATGCGTCATATCTCAGAAACTATTTGAAGTAATTCAAAATGCGAGTAGCACTTTTAATCGGCGTACTTTGGAGTACATAATATGATAAAAGGAACTAGAAAAGAGAACTTTTCAAAATTACGTGAAAAAAGTGCAAAGGGGGGACCGGGGGAATTTTTCAAATTTCGAAATCCGACACAATCCGGTAAAAATTCGCCAGATTATTAAAAAATATGTTGTAATTCTTATGGTGAAAGTCCCGTTCCTCTATTCCTTACAGTTTTCGTATTATAGTCAAAATTGAGAAACCAGTAGATAGGCAACTTTATCAATTTACAATGCGTCATATCTCAGAAACTATTTGAAGTAATTCAAAATGCGAGTAGTACTTTTAATCGGCGTACTTTGGAGTACATAATATGATAAAAGGAACTAGAAAAGAGAACTTTTTAAAATTATGTGAAAAAAGTGCAAAGGGGGGACCGGGGGAATTTTTCAAAATTTTGAAATCCGACACAATCCGGTAAAATTTCGCCAGATTATTAAAAAATATGTTGTAATTCTTATGGTGAAAACCTGGTGTCTCTATTCCTTACAGTTTTTGCATTATAGTCAAATTTGAGAAACCGGCGGTTAGGCAAATTTATCAATTTACAATGCGTCATACCTCAGAAACTATTTGAAGTAATTCAAAATGCGAGTAGTACTTTTAATCTGCATACTTTGGAGTACATGATATGATAAAAGGAACTAGAAAAGAGAACTTTTCAAAATTACGTGAAAAACGTGCAAAGGGGGGACCGGGGGAATTTTTCAAGATTTCGAAATCCGACACAATCTGGTAAAAATTCGCCAGATTATTAAAAAATATGTTGTAATTCTTATTGTGAAAGTCCCGTTCCTCTATTCCTTACAGTTTTCGTATTATAGTCAAAATTGAGAAACCAGTAGATAGGCAAATTTATCAATTTACAATGCGTCATATCTCAGAAACTATTTGAAGTAATTCAAAATGCGAGTAGTACTTTTAATCGGCGTACTTTGGAGTACATAATATGATAAAGGGAACTAGAAAAGAGAACTTTTCAAAATTACGTGAAAAACGTGCAAAGGGGGGACCGGGGGAATTTTTCAATATTTCGAAAACCAACGCAATCCGGTAAAAATTCGCCAGATTATTAAAAAATATGTTGTAATTCTTATGGTGAAAGTCCCGTTCCTCTATTCCCTACAGTTTTCGCATTATAGTCAAATTTGAGAAACCGGCGGTTAGGCAAATTTATCAATTTACAATGCGTCATATCTCAGAAACTATTTGAAGTAATTCAAAATGCGAGTAGTACTTTTAATCGGCGTACTTTGGAGTACATAATATGATAAAAGGAACTAGAAAAGAGAACTTTTCAAAATTACGTGAAAAATGTGCAAAGGGGGGACCGGGGGAATTTTTAAAGATTTCGAAATCCGACACAATCCGGTAAAAATTCGCCAGATTATTAAAAAATATGTTGTAATTCTTATGGTGAAAACCTGGTGCCTCTATTCCTTACAGTTTTCGCATTATAGTCAAATTTGAGAAACCGGCGGTTAGGCAAATTTATCAATTTACAATGCGTCATATCTCAGAAACTATTTGAAGTAATTCAAAATTCGAGTAGTACTTTTAATCTGCGTACTTTGGAGTACATAATATGATAAAAGGAACTAGAAAAGAGAACTTTTCAAAATTACGTGAAAAAAGTGCAAAGGGGGGACCGGAGGAATTTTTCAAGATTTCGAAATCCGACACAATCTGGTAAAAATTCGCCCGTTTATTAAAAAATATGTTGTAATTCTTATTGTGAAAGTCCCGTTCCTCTATTCCTTACAGTTTTCGTATTATAGTCAAAATTGAGAAACCAGTAGATAGGCAAATTTATCAATTTACAATGCGACATATCTCAGAAACTATTTGAAGTAATTCAAAATGCGAGTAGTACTTTTAATCGGCGTACTTTGGAGTACATAATATGATAAAAGGAACTAGAAAAGAGAACTTTTCAAAATTACGTGAAAAAAGTGCAAAGGGGGACCGGGGGAATTTTTCAATATTTCGAAATCCGACGCAATCCGGTAAAAATTCGCCAGATTATTAAAAAATATGTTGTAATTCTTATGGTGAAAGTCCCGTTCCTCTATTCCCTACAGTTTTCGCATTATAGTCAAATTTGAGAAACCGGCGGTTAGGCAAATTTATCAATTTACAATCCGTCATATCTCAGAAACTATTTGAAGTAATTCAAAATGCTAGTAGTACTTTTAATCTGCGTACTTTGGAGTACATAATATGATAAAAGGAACTAGAAAAGAGAACTTTTCAAAATTACGTGAAAAAAGTGCAAAGGGGGGACCGGGGGAATTTTTCAAGATTTCGAAATCCGACACAATCCGGTAAAAATTCGCCAGATTATTAAAAAATATGTTGTAATTCTTATGATGAAAACCTGGTGTCTCTATTCCTTACAGTTTTCGCATTATAGTCAAATTTGAGAAACCGGCGGTTAGGCAAATTTATCAATTTAAAATGCGTCATATCTCAGAAACTATTTGAAGTAATTCAAAATACGAGTAGCACTTTTAATCGGCGTACTTTGGAGTACATAATATGATAAAAGGAACTAGAAAAGAGAACTTTTCAAAATTACGTGAAAAAAGTGCAAAGGGGGGACCGGGGGAATTTTTCAAATTTCGAAATCCGACACAATCCGGTAAAAATTCGCCAGATTATTAAAAAATATGTTGTAATTCTTATGGTGAAAGTCCCGTTCCTCTATTCCTTACAGTTTTCGTATTATAGTCAAAATTGAGAAACCAGTAGATAGGCAACTTTATCAATTTACAATGCGTCATATCTCAGAAACTATTTGAAGTAATTCAAAATGCGAGTAGTACTTTTAATCGGCGTACTTTGGAGTACATAATATGATAAAAGGAACTAGAAAAGAGAACTTTTTAAAATTATGTGAAAAAAGTGCAAAGGGGGGACCGGGGGAATTTTTCAAAATTTTGAAATCCGACACAATCCGGTAAAATTTCGCCAGATTATTAAAAAATATGTTGTAATTCTTATGGTGAAAACCTGGTGTCTCTATTCCTTACAGTTTTTGCATTATAGTCAAATTTGAGAAACCGGCGGTTAGGCAAATTTATCAATTTACAATGCGTCATACCTCAGAAACTATTTGAAGTAATTCAAAATGCGAGTAGTACTTTTAATCTGCATACTTTGGAGTACATGATATGATAAAAGGAACTAGAAAAGAGAACTTTTCAAAATTACGTGAAAAACGTGCAAAGGGGGGACCGGGGGAATTTTTCAAGATTTCGAAATCCGACACAATCTGGTAAAAATTCGCCAGATTATTAAAAAATATGTTGTAATTCTTATTGTGAAAGTCCCGTTCCTCTATTCCTTACAGTTTTCGTATTATAGTCAAAATTGAGAAACCAGTAGATAGGCAAATTTATCAATTTACAATGCGTCATATCTCAGAAACTATTTGAAGTAATTCAAAATGCGAGTAGTACTTTTAATCGGCGTACTTTGGAGTACATAATATGATAAAGGGAACTAGAAAAGAGAACTTTTCAAAATTACGTGAAAAACGTGCAAAGGGGGGACCGGGGGAATTTTTCAATATTTCGAAAACCAACGCAATCCGGTAAAAATTCGCCAGATTATTAAAAAATATGTTGTAATTCTTATGGTGAAAGTCCCGTTCCTCTATTCCCTACAGTTTTCGCATTATAGTCAAATTTGAGAAACCGGCGGTTAGGCAAATTTATCAATTTACAATGCGTCATATCTCAGAAACTATTTGAAGTAATTCAAAATGCGAGTAGTACTTTTAATCGGCGTACTTTGGAGTACATAATATGATAAAAGGAACTAGAAAAGAGAACTTTTCAAAATTACGTGAAAAATGTGCAAAGGGGGGACCGGGGGAATTTTTAAAGATTTCGAAATCCGACACAATCCGGTAAAAATTCGCCAGATTATTAAAAAATATGTTGTAATTCTTATGGTGAAAACCTGGTGCCTCTATTCCTTACAGTTTTCGTATTATAGTCAAATTTGAGAAACCGGCGGTTAGGCAAATTTATCAATTTACAATGCGTCATATCTCAGAAACTATTTGAAGTAATTCAAAATTCGAGTAGTACTTTTAATCTGCGTACTTTGGAGTACATAATATGATAAAAGGAACTAGAAAAGAGAACTTTTCAAAATTACGTGAAAAAAGTGCAAAGGGGGGACCGGAGGAATTTTTCAAGATTTCGAAATCCGACACAATCTGGTAAAAATTCGCCCGTTTATTAAAAAATATGTTGTAATTCTTATTGTGAAAGTCCCGTTCCTCTATTCCTTACAGTTTTCGTATTATAGTCAAAATTGAGAAACCAGTAGATAGGCAAATTTATCAATTTACAATGCGACATATCTCAGAAACTATTTGAAGTAATTCAAAATGCGAGTAGTACTTTTAATCGGCGTACTTTGGAGTACATAATATGATAAAAGGAACTAGAAAAGAGAACTTTTCAAAATTACGTGAAAAAAGTGCAAAGGGGGACCGGGGGAATTTTTCAATATTTCGAAATCCGACGCAATCCGGTAAAAATTCGCCAGATTATTAAAAAATATGTTGTAATTCTTATGATGAAAACCTGGTGTCTCTATTCCTTACAGTTTTCGCATTATAGTCAAATTTGAGAAACCGGCGGTTAGGCAAATTTATCAATTTAAAATGCGTCATATCTCAGAAACTATTTGAAGTAATTCAAAATACGAGTAGCACTTTTAATCGGCGTACTTTGGAGTACATAATATGATAAAAGGAACTAGAAAAGAGAACTTTTCAAAATTACGTGAAAAAAGTGCAAAGGGGGGACCGGGGGAATTTTTCAAATTTCGAAATCCGACACAATCCGGTAAAAATTCGCCAGATTATTAAAAAATATGTTGTAATTCTTATGGTGAAAGTCCCGTTCCTCTATTCCTTACAGTTTTCGTATTATAGTCAAAATTGAGAAACCAGTAGATAGGCAACTTTATCAATTTACAATGCGTCATATCTCAGAAACTATTTGAAGTAATTCAAAATGCGAGTAGTACTTTTAATCTGCGTACTTTGGAGTACATAATATGATAAAAGGAACTAGAAAAGAGAACTTTTCAAAATTACGTGAAAAAAGTGCAAAGGGGGGACCGGAGGAATTTTTCAAGATTTCGAAATCCGACACAATCTGGTAAAAATTCGCCAGTTTATTAAAAAATATGTTGTAATTCTTATTGTGAAAGTCCCGTTCCTCTATTCCTTACAGTTTTCGTATTATAGCCAAATTGAGAAACCAGTAGATAGGCAAATTTATCAATTTACAATGCGTCATATCTCAGAAACTATTTGAAGTAATTCAAAATGCGAGTAGTACTTTTAATCGGCGTACTTTGGAGTACATAATATGATAAAAGGAACTAGAAAAGAGAACTTTTCAAAATTACGTGAAAAAAGTGCAAAGGGGGGACCGGGGGAATTTTTCAATATTTCGAAATCCGACGCAATCCGGTAAAAATTCGCCAGATTATTAAAAAATATGTTGTAATTCTTATGGTGAAAGTCCCGTTCCTCTATTCCCTACAGTTTTCGCATTATAGTCAAATTTGAGAAACCGGCGGTTAGGCAAATTTATCAATTTACAATGCGTCATATCTCAGAAACTATTTGAAGTAATTCCAAATGCGAGTAGTACTTTTAATCTGCGTACTTTGGAGTACATAATATAATAAAAGGAACTAGAAAAGAGAACTTTTCAAAATTACGTGAAAAAAGTGCAAAGGGGGGACCGGGGGAATTTTTCAAGATTTCGAAATCCGACACAATCCGGTAAAAATTCGCCAGATTATTAAAAAATATGTTGTAATTCTTATGATGAAAACCTGGTGTCTCTATTCCTTACAGTTTTCGCATTATAGTCAAATTTGAGAAACCGGCGGTTAGGCAAATTTATCAATTTACAATGCGTCATATCTCAGAAACTATTTGAAGTAATTCAAAATGCGAGTAGCACTTTTAATCGGCGTACTTTGGAGTACATAATATGATAAAAGGAACTAGAAAAGAGAACTTTTCAAAATTACGTGAAAAAAGTGCAAAGGGGGGACCGGAGGAATTTTTCAAGATTTCGAAATCCGACACAATCTGGTAAAAATTCGCCAGTTTATTAAAAAATATGTTGTAATTCTTATTGTGAAAGTCCCGTTCCTCTATTCCTTACAGTTTTCGTATTATAGTCAAAATTGAGAAACCAGTAGATAGGCAAATTTATCAATTTACAATGCGTCATATCTCAGAAACTATTTGAAGTAATTCAATATGCGAGTAGTACTTTTAATCGGCGTACTTTGGAGTACATAATATGATAAAAGGAACTAGAAAAGAGAACTTTTCAAAATTACGTGAAAAAAGTGCAAAGGGGGGACCGGGGGAATTTTTCAATATTTCGAAATCCGACGCAATCCGGTAAAAATTCGCCAGATTATTAAAAAATATGTTGTAATTCTTATGGTGAAAGTCCCGTTCCTCTATTCCCTACAGTTTTCGCATTATAGTCAAATTTGAGAAACCGGCGGTTAGGCAAATTTATCAATTTACAATGCGTCATATCTCAGAAACTATTTGAAGTAATTCAAAATGCGAGTAGTACTTTTAATCTGCGTACTTTGGAGTACATAATATGATAAAAGGAACTAGAAAAGAGAACTTTTCAAAATTACGTGAAAAATGTGCAAAGGGGGGACCGGGGGAATTTTTCAAGATTTCGAAATCCGACACAATCCGGTAAAAATTCGCCAGATTATTAAAAAATATGTTGTAATTCTTATGGTGAAAGTCCCGTTCCACTATTCCTTAGAGTTTTCGTATTCTAGTCAAAATTGAGAAACCAGTAGATAGGCAAATTTATCAATTTACAATGCGTCATATCTCAGAAACTATTTGAAGTAATTCAAAATGCGAGTAGTACTTTTAATCGGCGTACTTTGGAGTACATAATATGATAAAAGGAACTAGAAAAGAGAACTTTTTCAAATTATGTGAAAAAAGTGCAAAGGGGGGACCGGGGGAATTTTTCAAGATTTTGAAATCCGACACAATCCGGTAAAATTTCGCCAGATTATTAAAAAATATGTTGTAATTCTTACGGTGAAATCCTGGTGTCTCTATTCCTTACAGTTTTTGCATTATAGTCAAATTTGTGAAACCGGCGGTTAGGCAAATTTATCAATTTACAATGCGTCATACCTCAGAAACTATTTGAAGTAATTCAAAATGCGAGTAGTACTTTTAATCTGCGTACTTTGGAGTACATGATATGATAAAAGGAACTAGAAAAGAGAACTTTTCAAAATTACGTGAAAAAAGTGCAAAGGGGGGACCGGGGGAATTTTTCAAGATTTCGAAATCCGACACAATCCGGTAAAATTTCGCCAGATTATTAAAAAATATGTTGTAATTCTTACGGTGAAAACCTGGTGTCTCTATTCCTTACAGTTTTTGCATTATAGTCAAATTTGAGAAACCGGAGGTTAGGCAAATTTATCAATTTACAATGCGTCATACCTCAGAAACTATTTGAAGTAATTCAAAATGCGAGTAGCACTTTTAATCGGCGTACTTTGGAGTACATAATATGATAAAAGGAACTAGAAAAGAGAACTTTTCAAAATTACGTGAAAAAAGTGCAAATGGGGGACCGGGGGAATTTTTCAAATTTCGAAATCCGACACAATCCTGTAAAATTTCGCCAGATTATTAAAAAATATGTTGTAATTCTTACGGTGAAATCCTGGTGTCTATATTCCTTACAGTTTTTGCATTATAGTCAAATTTGTGAAACCGGCGGTTAGGCAAATTTATCAATTTACAATGCGTCATACCTCAGAAACTATTTGAAGTAATTCAAAATGCGAGTAGTACTTTTAATCTGCGTACTTTGGAGTACATGATATGATAAAAGGAACTAGAAAAGAGAACTTTTCAAAATTACGTGAAAAAAGTGCAAAGGGGGGACCGGGGGAATTTTTCAAGATTTCGAAATCCGACACAATCCGGTAAAAATTCGCCAGATTATTAAAAAATATGTTGTAATTCTTATGATGAAAACCTGGTGTCTCTATTCCTTACAGTTTTCGCATTATAGTCAAATTTGAGAAACCGGCGGTTAGGCAAATTTATCAATTTACAATGCGTCATATCTCAGAAACTATTTGAAGTAATTCAAAATGCGAGTAGCACTTTTAATCGGCGTACTTTGGAGTACATAATATGATAAAAGGAACTAGAAAAGAGAACTTTTCAAAATTACGTGAAAAAAGTGCAAATGGGGGACCGGGGGAATTTTTCAAATTTCGAAATCCGACACAATCCGGTAAAAATTCGCCAGATTATTAAAAAATATGTTGTAATTCTTATGGTGAAAGTCCCGTTCCTCTATTCCTTACAGTTTTCGTATTATAGTCAAAATTGAGAAACCAGTAGATAGGCAACTTTATCAATTTACAATGCGTCATATCTCAGAAACTATTTGAAGTAATTCAAAATGCGAGTAGTACTTTTAATCTGCGTACTTTGGAGTACATAATATGATATAAGGAACTAGAAAAGAGAACTTTTCAAAATTACGTGAAAAAAGTGCAAAGGGGGGACCGGAGGAATTTTTCAAGATTTCGAAATCCGACACAATCCGGTAAAATTTCGCCAGATTATTAAAAAATATGTTGTAATTCTTACGGTGAAATCCTGGTGTCTCTATTCCTTACAGTTTTTGCATTATAGTCAAATTTGTGAAACCGGCGGTTAGGCAAATTTATCAATTTACAATGCGTCATATCTCAGAAACTATTTGAAGTAATTCAAAATGCGAGTAGTACTTTTAATCGGCGTACTTTGGAGTACATAATATGATAAAAGGAACTAGAAAAGAGAACTTTTTCAAATTATGTGAAAAAAGTGCAAAGGGGGGACCGGGGGAATTTTTCAAGATTTTGAAATCCGACACAATCCGGTAAAATTTCGCCAGATTATTAAAAAATATGTTGTAATTCTTACGGTGAAATCCTGGTGTCTCTATTCCTTACAGTTTTTGCATTATAGTCAAATTTGTGAAACCGGCGGTTAGGCAAATTTATCAATTTACAATGCGTCATACCTCAGAAACTATTTGAAGTAATTCAAAATGCGAGTAGTACTTTTAATCTGCGTACTTTGGAGTACATGATATGATAAAAGGAACTAGAAAAGAGAACTTTTCAAAATTACGTGAAAAAAGTGCAAAGGGGGGACCGGGGGAATTTTTCAAGATTTCGAAATCCGACACAATCCGGTAAAATTTCGCCAGATTATTAAAAAATATGTTGTAATTCTTACGGTGAAAACCTGGTGTCTCTATTCCTTACAGTTTTTGCATTATAGTCAAATTTGAGAAACCGGAGGTTAGGCAAATTTATCAATTTACAATGCGTCATACCTCAGAAACTATTTGAAGTAATTCAAAATGCGAGTAGCACTTTTAATCGGCGTACTTTGGAGTACATAATATGATAAAAGGAACTAGAAAAGAGAACTTTTCAAAATTACGTGAAAAAAGTGCAAATGGGGGACCGGGGGAATTTTTCAAATTTCGAAATCCGACACAATCCTGTAAAATTTCGCCAGATTATTAAAAAATATGTTGTAATTCTTACGGTGAAATCCTGGTGTCTATATTCCTTACAGTTTTTGCATTATAGTCAAATTTGTGAAACCGGCGGTTAGGCAAATTTATCAATTTACAATGCGTCATACCTCAGAAACTATTTGAAGTAATTCAAAATGCGAGTAGTACTTTTAATCTGCGTACTTTGGAGTACATGATATGATAAAAGGAACTAGAAAAGAGAACTTTTCAAAATTACGTGAAAAAAGTGCAAAGGGGGGACCGGGGGAATTTTTCAAGATTTCGAAATCCGACACAATCCGGTAAAAATTCGCCAGATTATTAAAAAATATGTTGTAATTCTTATGATGAAAACCTGGTGTCTCTATTCCTTACAGTTTTCGCATTATAGTCAAATTTGAGAAACCGGCGGTTAGGCAAATTTATCAATTTACAATGCGTCATATCTCAGAAACTATTTGAAGTAATTCAAAATGCGAGTAGCACTTTTAATCGGCGTACTTTGGAGTACATAATATGATAAAAGGAACTAGAAAAGAGAACTTTTCAAAATTACGTGAAAAAAGTGCAAATGGGGGACCGGGGGAATTTTTCAAATTTCGAAATCCGACACAATCCGGTAAAAATTCGCCAGATTATTAAAAAATATGTTGTAATTCTTATGGTGAAAGTCCCGTTCCTCTATTCCTTACAGTTTTCGTATTATAGTCAAAATTGAGAAACCAGTAGATAGGCAAATTTATCAATTTACAATGCGTCATATCTCAGAAACTATTTGAAGTAATTCAAAATGCGAGTAGTACTTTTAATCGGCGTACTTTGGAGTACATAATATGATAAAAGGAACTAGAAACGAGAACTTTTCAAAATTACGTGAAAAAAGTGCAAAGGGGGGACCGGGGGAATTTTTCAATATTTCGAAATCCGACGCAATCCGGTAAAAATTCGCCAGATTATTAAAAAATATGTTGTAATTCTTATGGTGAAAGTCCCGTTCCTCTATTCCCTACAGTTTTCGCATTATAGTCAAATTTGAGAAACCGGCGGTTAGGCAAATTTATCAATTTACAATGCGTCATATCTCAGAAACTATTTGAAGTAATTCAAAATGCGAGTAGTACTTTTAATCTGCGTACTTTGGAGTACATAATATGATAAAAGGAACTAGAAAAGAGAACTTTTCAAAATTACGTGAAAAAAGTGCAAAGGGGGGACCGGGGGAATTTTTCAAGATTTCGAAATCCGACATAATCCGGTAAAAATTCGCCAGATTATTAAAAAATATGTTGTAATTCTTATGATGAAAACCTGGTGTCTCTATTCCTTACAGTTTTCGCATTATAGTCAAATTTGAGAAACTGGCGGTTAGGCAAATTTATCAATTTACAATGCGTCATATCTCAGAAACTATTTGAAGTAATTCAAAATGCGAGTAGCACTTTTAATCGGCGTACTTTGGAGTACATAATATGATAAAAGGAACTAGAAAAGAGAACTTTTCAAAATTACGTGAAAAAAGTGCAAAGGGGGGACCGGGGGAATTTTTCAAATTTCGAAATCCGACACAATCCGGTAAAATTTCGCCAGATTATTAAAAAATATGTTGTAATTCTTATGGTGAAAGTCCCGTTCCTCTATTCCTTACAGTTTTCGTATTATAGTCAAAATTGAGAAACCAGTAGATAGGCAACTTTATCAATTTAAAATGCGTCATATCCCAGAAACTATTTGAAGTAATTCAAAATGCGAGTAGTACCTTTAATCTGCGTACTTTGGAGTACATAATATGATAAAAGGAACTAGAAAACAGAACTTTTCAAAATTACGTGAAAAATGTGCAAAGGGGGGACCGGGGGAATTTTTCAAGATTTCGAAATCCGACACAATCCGGTAAAAATTCGCCAGATTATTAAAAAATATGTTGTAATTCTTATGGTGAAAGTCCCGTTCCACTATTCCTTAGAATTTTCGTATTCTAGTCAAAATTGAGAAACCAGTAGATAGGCAAATTTATCAATTTACAATGCGTCATATCTCAGAAACTATTTGAAGTAATTCAAAATGCGAGTAGTACTTTTAATCGGCGTACTTTGGTGTACATAATATGATAAAAGGAACTAGAAAAGAGAACTTTTTAAAATTATGTGAAAAAAGTGCAAAGGGGGGACCGGGGGAATTTTTCAAGATTTTGAAATCCGACACAATCCGGTAAAATTTCGCCAGATTATTAAAAAATATGTTGTAATTCTTATGGTGAAAACCTGGTGTCTCTATTCCTTACAGTTTTTGCATTATAGTCAAATTTGAGAAACCGGCGGTTAGGCAAATTTATCAATTTACAATGCGTCATACCTCAGAAACTATTTGAAGTAATTCAAACTGCGAGTAGTACTTTTAATCTGCGTACTTTGGAGTACATGATATGATAAAAGGAACTAGAAAAGAGAACTTTTCAAAATTACGTGAAAAAAGTGCAAAGGGGGGACCGGGGGAATTTTTCAAGATTTCGAAATCCGACACAATCTGGTAAAAATTCGCCAGTTTATTAAAAAATATGTTGTAATTCTTATTGTGAAAGTCCCGTTCCTCTATTCCTTACAGTTTTCGTATTATAGTCAAAATTGAGAAACCAGTAGATAGGCAAATTTATCAATTTACAATGCGTCATATCTCAGAAACTATTTGAAGTAATTCAAAATGCGAGTAGTACCTTTTATTCGGCGTACTTTGGAGTACATAATATGATAAAAGGAGCTAGAAAAGAGAACTTTTCAAAATTACGTGAAAAACGTGCAAAGGGGGGACCGGGGGAATTTTTCAATATTTCGAAATCCGACGCAATCCGGTAAAAATTCGCCAGATTATTAAAAAACATGTTGTAATTCTTATGGTGAAAGTCCCGTTCCTCTATTCCCTACAGTTTTCGCATTACAGTCAAATTTGAGAAACCGGCGGTTAGGCAAATTTATCAATTTACAATGCGTCATATCTCAGAAACTATTTGAAGTAATTCAAAATGCGAGTAGTACTTTTAATCGGCGTACTTTGGGGTACATAATATGATAAATGGAACTAGAAAAGAGAACTTTTCAAAATTACGTGAAAAATGTGCAAAGGGGGGACCGGGGGAATTTTTCAAGATTTCGAAATCCGACACAATCCGGTAAAAATTCGCCAGATTATTAAAAAATATGTTGTAATTCTTATAGTGAAAGTCCCGTTCCACTATTCCTTACAGTTTTCGTATTCTAGTCAAAATTGAGAAACCAGTAGATAGGCAAATTTATCAATTTACAATGCGTCATATCTCAGAAACTATTTGAAGTGTTTCAAAATGCGAGTAGTACTTTTAATCTGCGTACTTTGGAGTACATAATATAATAAAAGGAACTAGAAAAGAGAACTTTTCAAAATTACGTGAAAAAAGTGCAAAGGGGGGACCGGGGGAATTTTTCAAGATTTCGAAATCCGACACAATCCGGTAAAAATTCGCCAGATTATTAAAAAATATGTTGTAATTCTTATGATGAAAACCTGGTGTCTCTATTCCTTACAGTTTTCGCATTATAGTCAAATTTGAGAAACCGGCGGTTAGGCAAATTTATCAATTTACAATGCGTCATATCTCAGAAACTATTTGAAGTAATTCAAAATGCGAGTAGCACTTTTAATCGGCGTACTTTGGAGTACATAATATGATAAAAGTAACTAGAAAAGAGAACTTTTCAAAATTACGTGAAAAAAGTGCAAAGGGGGGACCGGGGGAATTTTTCAAATTTCGAAATCCGACACAATCCGGTAAAAATTCGCCAGATTATTAAAAAATATGTTGTAATTCTTATGGTGAAAGTCCCGTTCCTCTATTCCTTACAGTTTTCGTATTATAGTCAAAATTGAGAAACCAGTAGATAGGCAACTTTATCAATTTACAATGCGTCATATCTCAGAAACTATTTGAAGTAATTCAAAATGCGAGTAGTACCTTTAATCTGCGTACTTTGGAGTACATAATATGATAAAAGAAACTAGAAAAGGGAACTTTTCAAAATTACGTGAAAAATGTGCAAAGGGGGGACCGGGGGAATTTTTCAAATTTCGAAATCCGACACAATCCGGTAAAAATTCGCCAGATTATTAAAAAATATGTTGTAATTCTTATGGTGAAAGTCCCGTTCCACTATTCCTTAGAGTTTTCGTATTCTAGTCAAAATTGAGAAACCAGTAGATAGGCAAATTTATCAATTTACAATGCGTCATATCTCAGAAACTATTTGAAGTAATTCAAAATGCGAGTAGTACTTTCAGTCGGCGTACTTTGGAGTACAAGATATGATAAAAGAAACTAGAAACGGAAACTTTTCAAAATTACGTGAAAAAAGTGCAAAGGGGGGGACCGGGGGAATTTTTCAAGATTTCGAAACCCGACACAATCTGGTAAAAATTCGCCAGATTATTAAAAAATATGTTGTAATTCTTATGGTGAAAGTCCCGTTCCTCTATTCCTTACAGTTTTCGTATTATAGTCAAAATTGAGAAACCAGTAGATAGGCAAATTTATCAATTTACAATGCGTCATATCTCAGAAACTATTTGAAGTAATTCAAAATGCGAGTAGTACTTTTAATCGGCGTACTTTGGAGTACATAATATGATAAAAGGAACTAGAAAAGAGAACTTTTCAAAATTACGTGAAAAAAGGGCAAAGGGGGGACCGGGGAATTTTTCAATATTTCGAAATCCGACGCAATCCGGTAAAAATTCGCCAGATTATTAAAAAATATGTTGTAATTCTTATGGTGAAAGTCCCGTTCCTCTATTCCCTACAGTTTTCGCATTATAGTCAAATTTGAGAAACCGGCGGTTAGGCAAATTTATCAATTTACAATGCGTCATATCTCAGAAACTATTTGAAGTAATTCCAAATGCGAGTAGTACTTTTAATCGGCGTACTTTGGAGTACATAATATGATAAAAGGAACTAGAAAAGAGAACTTTTCAAAATTACGTGAAAAAAGAGCAAAGGGGGGACCGGGGGAATTTTTCAAAATTTCGAAATCCGAAACAATCCGGTAAAAATTCGCCAGATTATTAAAAAATATGTTGTAATTCTTATGGTGAAAGTCCCGTTCCTCTATTCCTTACAGTTTTCGTACTATAGTCAAAATTGAGAAACCAGTAGATAGGCAAATTTATTAATTTACAATGCGTCATATCTCAGAAACTATTTGAAGTAATTCAAAATGCGAGTAGTACTTTTAATCGGCGTACTTTGGAGTACATAATATGATAAAAGGAACTAGAAAAGAGAACTTTTCAAAATTACGTGAAAAAAGTGCAAAGGGCGGACCGGGGGAATTTTTCAATATTTCGAAATCCGACGCAATCCATTAAAAATTCGCCAGATTATTAAAAAATATGTTGTAATTCTTATGGTGAAAGTCCCGTTCCTCTATTCCCTACAGTTTTCGCATTATAGTCAAATTTGAGAAACCGACGGTTAGGCAAATTTATTAATTTACAATGCGTCATATCTCAGAAACTATTTGAAGTAATTCAAAATGCGAGTAGTACTTTTAATCGGCGTACTTTGGAGTACATAATATGAGAAAATGAACTAGAAAAGAGAACTTTTTAAAATTATGTGAAAAAAGTGCAAAGGGGGGACCGGGGGAATTTTTCAAAATTTCGAAATCCGACACAATCCGGTAAAAATTCGCCAGATTATTAAAAAATATGTTGTAATTCTTATGGTGAAAACCTGGTGTCTATATTCCTTACAGTTTTCGCATTATAGTCAAATTTGAGAAACCGGCGGTTAGGCAAATTTATCAATTTACAATGCGTCATATCTCAGAAACTATTTGAAGTAATTCAAAATGCGAGTAGTACTTTTAATCTGTGTACTTTGGAGTACATAATATCATAAAAGGAACTAGAAAAGAGAACTTTTCAAAATTACGTGAAAAATGTGCAAAGGGGGGAACGGAGGAATTTTTCAAAATTTCGAAATCCGACACAATCTGGTAAAAATTCGCCAGTTTATTAAAAAATATGTTGTAATTCTTATTGTGAAAGTCCCGTTCCTCTATTCCTTACAGTTTTCGTATTATAGTCAAAATTGAGAAACCAGTAGATAGGCAAATTTATCAATTTATAATGCGTCATATCTCAGAAACTATTTGAAGTATTTCAAAATGCGAGTAGTACTTTTAATCGGCGTACTTTGGAGTACATAATATGATAAAAGGAACTAGAAAAGAGAACTTTTCAAAATTACGTGAAAAAAGTGCAAAGGGGGGACCGGGGGAATTTTTCAATATTTCGAAATCCGAAGCAATCCGGTAAAAATTCGCCAGATTATTAAAAAATATGCTGTAATTCTTATGGTGAAAGTCCCGTTCCTCTATTCCCTACAGTTTTCGCATTATAGTCAAATTTGAGAAACCGGCGGTTAGGCAAATTTATCAATTTACAATGCGTCATATCTCAGAAACTATTTGAAGTAATTCAAAATGCGAGTAGTACTTTTAATCGGCGTACTTTGGAGTACATAATATGATAAAAGGAGCTAGAAAAGAGAACTTTTCAAAATTACGTGAAAAACGTGCAAAGGGGGGACCGGGGGAATTTTTCAATATTTCGAAATCCGACGCAATCCGGTAAAAATTCGCCAGATTATTAAAAAACATGTTGTAATTCTTATGGTGAAAGTCCCGTTCCTCTATTCCCTACAGTTTTCGCATTACAGTCAAATTTGAGAAACCGGCGGTTAGGCAAATTTATCAATTTACAATGCGTCATATCTCAGAAACTATTTGAAGTAATTCAAAATGCGAGTAGTACTTTTAATCGGCGTACTTTGGGGTACATAATATGATAAATGGAACTAGAAAAGAGAACTTTTCAAAATTACGTGAAAAATGTGCAAAGGGGGGACCGGGGGAATTTTTCAAGATTTCGAAATCCGACACAATCCGGTAAAAATTCGCCAGATTATTAAAAAATATGTTGTAATTCTTATAGTGAAAGTCCCGTTCCACTATTCCTTACAGTTTTCGTATTCTAGTCAAAATTGAGAAACCAGTAGATAGGCAAATTTATCAATTTACAATGCGTCATATCTCAGAAACTATTTGAAGTGTTTCAAAATGCGAGTAGTACTTTTAATCTGCGTACTTTGGAGTACATAATATAATAAAAGGAACTAGAAAAGAGAACTTTTCAAAATTACGTGAAAAAAGTGCAAAGGGGGGACCGGGGGAATTTTTCAAAATTTCGAAATCCGACACAATCCGGTAAAAATTCGCCAGATTATTAAAAAATATGTTGTAATTCTTATGATGAAAACCTGGTGTCTCTATTCCTTACAGTTTTCGCATTATAGTCAAATTTGAGAAACCGGCGGTTAGGCAAATTTATCAATTTACAATGCGTCATATCTCAGAAACTATTTGAAGTAATTCAAAATGCGAGTAGCACTTTTAATCGGCGTACTTTGGAGTACATAATATGATAAAAGTAACTAGAAAAGAGAACTTTTCAAAATTACGTGAAAAAAGTGCAAAGGGGGGACCGGGGGAATTTTTCAAATTTCGAAATCCGACACAATCCGGTAAAAATTCGCCAGATTATTAAAAAATACGTTGTAATTCTTATGGTGAAAGTCCCGTTCCTCTATTCCTTACAGTTTTCGTATTATAGTCAAAATTGAGAAACCAGTAGATAGGCAACTTTATCAATTTACAATGCGTCATATCTCAGAAACTATTTGAAGTAATTCAAAATGCGAGTAGTACCTTTAATCTGCGTACTTTGGAGTACATAATATGATAAAAGAAACTAGAAAAGGGAACTTTTCAAAATTACGTGAAAAATGTGCAAAGGGGGGACCGGGGGAATTTTTCAAATTTCGAAATCCGACACAATCCGGTAAAAATTCGCCAGATTATTAAAAAATATGTTGTAATTCTTATGGTGAAAGTCCCGTTCCACTATTCCTTAGAGTTTTCGTATTCTAGTCAAAATTGAGAAACCAGTAGATAGGCAAATTTATCAATTTACAATGCGTCATATCTCAGAAACTATTTGAAGTAATTCAAAATGCGAGTAGTACTTTCAGTCGGCGTACTTTGGAGTACAAGATATGATAAAAGAAACTAGAAACGGAAACTTTTCAAAATTACGTGAAAAAAGTGCAAAGGGGGGACCGGGGGAATTTTTCAAGATTTCGAAACCCGACACAATCTGGTAAAAATTCGCCAGATTATTAAAAAATATGTTGTAATTCTTATGGTGAAAGTCCCGTTCCTCTATTCCTTACAGTTTTCGTATTATAGTCAAAATTGAGAAACCAGTAGATAGGCAAATTTATCAATTTACAATGCGTCATATCTCAGAAACTATTTGAAGTAATTCAAAATGCGAGTAGTACTTTTAATCGGCGTACTTTGGAGTACATAATATGATAAAAGGAACTAGAAAAGAGAACTTTTCAAAATTATGTGAAAAAAGGGCAAAGGGGGGACGGGGGAATTTTTCAATATTTCGAAATCCGACGCAATCCGGTAAAAATTCGCCAGATTATTAAAAAATATGTTGTAATTCTTATGGTGAAAGTCCCGTTCCTCTATTCCCTACAGTTTTCGCATTATAGTCAAATTTGAGAAACCGGCGGTTAGGCAAATTTATCAATTTACAATGCGTCATATCTCAGAAACTATTTGAAGTAATTCAAAATGCGAGTAGTACTTTTAATCGGCGTACTTTCGAGTACATAATATGATAAAAGGAACTAGAAAAGAGAACTTTTCAAAATTACGTGAAAAAAGAGCAAAGGGGGGACCGGGGGAATTTTTCAAAATTTCGAAATCCGAAACAATCCGGTAAAAATTCGCCAGATTATTAAAAAATATGTTGTAATTCTTATGGTGAAAGTCCCGTTCCTCTATTCCTTACAGTTTTCGTACTATAGTCAAAATTGAGAAACCAGTAGATAGGCAAATTTATTAATTTACAATGCGTCATATCTCAGAAACTATTTGAAGTAATTCAAAATGCGAGTAGTACTTTTAATCGGCGTACTTTGGAGTACATAATATGATAAAAGGAACTAGAAAAGAGAACTTTTCAAAATTACGTGAAAAAAGTGCAAAGGGCGGACCGGGGGAATTTTTCAATATTTCGAAATCCGACGCAATCCATTAAAAATTCGCCAGATTATTAAAAAATATGTTGTAATTCTTATGGTGAAAGTCCCGTTCCTCTATTCCCTACAGTTTTCGCATTATAGTCAAATTTGAGAAACCGACGGTTAGGCAAATTTATTAATTTACAATGCGTCATATCTCAGAAACTATTTGAAGTAATTCAAAATGCGAGTAGTACTTTTAATCGGCGTACTTTGGAGTACATAATATGATAAAATGAACTAGAAAAGAGAACTTTTTAAAATTATGTGAAAAAAGTGCAAAGGGGGGACCGGGGGAATTTTTCAAAATTTCGAAATCCGACACAATCCGGTAAAAATTCGCCAGATTATTAAAAAATATGTTGTAATTCTTATGGTGAAAACCTGGTGTCTCTATTCCTTACAGTTTTCGCATTATAGTCAAATTTGAGAAACCGGCGGTTAGGCAAATTTATCAATTTACAATGCGTCATATCTCAGAAACTATTTGAAGTTATTCAAAATGCGAGTAGTACTTTTAATCTGTGTACTTTGGAGTACATAATATCATAAAAGGAACTAGAAAAGAGAACTTTTCAAAATTACGTGAAAAATGTGCAAAGGGGGGAACGGAGGAATTTTTCAAAATTTCGAAATCCGACACAATCTGGTAAAAATTCGCCAGTTTATTAAAAAATATGTTGTAATTCTTATTGTGAAAGTCCCGTTCCTCTATTCCTTACAGTTTTCGTATTATAGTCAAAATTGAGAAACCAGTAGATAGGCAAATTTATCAATTTACAATGCGTCATATCTCAGAAACTATTTGAAGTATTTCAAAATGCGAGTAGTACTTTTAATCGGCGTACTTTGGAGTACATAATATGATAAAAGGAACTAGAAAAGAGAACTTTTCAAAATTACGTGAAAAAAGTGCAAAGGGGGGACCGGGGGAATTTTTCAATATTTCGAAATCCGAGCAATCCGGTAAAAATTCGCCAGATTATTAAAAAATATGTTGTAATTCTTATGGTGAAAGTCCCGTTCCTCTATTCCCTACAGTTTTCGCATTATAGTCAAATTTGAGAAACCGGCGGTTAGGCAAATTGATCAATTTACAATGCGTCATATCTCAGAAACTATTTGAAGTAATTCAAAATGCGAGTAGTACTTTTAATCGGCGTACTTTGGAGTACGTAATATGATAAAAGGAACTAGAAAAGAGGGCTTTTCAAAATTACGTGAAAAATGTGCAAAGGGGGGACCGGGGGAATTTTTAAAGATTTCGAAATCCGACACAATCCGGTAAAAATTCGCCAGATTATTAAAAAATATGTTGTAATTCTTATGGTGAAAACCTGGTGTCTCTATTCCTTACAGTTTTCGCATTATAGTCAAATATGAGAAACCGGCGGTTAGGCAAATTTATAAATTTACAATGCGTCATATCTCAGAAACTATTTGAAGTAATTCAAAATGCGAGTAGTACTTTTAATCTGCGTACTTTGGAGTACATAATATGATAAAAGGAATTAGAAAAGAGAACTTTTCAAAATTACGTGAAAAAAGTGCAAAGAGGGGACCGGAGGAATTTTTCAAGATTTCGAAATCCGACACAATCTGGTAAAAATTCGCCAGTTTATTAAAAAATATGTTGTAATTCTTATTGTGAAAGTCCCGTTCCTCTATTCCTTACAGATTTCGTATTATAGTCAAAATTGAGAAACCAGTAGATAGGCAAATTTATCAATTTACAATGCGTCATATCTCAGAAACTATTTGAAGTAATTCAAAATGCGAGTAGTACTTTTAATCGGCGTACTTTGGAGTACATAATATGATAAAAGGAACTAGAAAAGAGAACTTTTCAAAATTACGTGAAAAAAGTGCAAAGGGGGGACAGGGGGAATATTTCAATATTTCGAAATCCGACGCAATCCGGTAAAAATTCGCCAGATTATTAAAAAATATGTTGTAATTCTTATGGTGAAAGTCCCGTTCCTCTATTCCCTACAGTTTTCGCATTATAGTCAAATTTGAGAAACCGGCGGTTAGGCAAATTTATCAATTTACAATCCGTCATATCTCAGAAACTATTTGAAGTAATTCAAAATGCGAGTAGTACTTTTAATCTGCGTACTTTGGAGTACATAATATGATAAAAGGAACTAGAAAAGAGAACTTTTCAAAATTACGTGAAAAAAGTGCAAAGGGGGGACCGGGGAAATTTTTCAAGATTTCGAAATCCGACACAATCCGGTAAAAATTCGCCAGATTATTAAAAAATATGTTGTAATTCTTATGATGAAAACCTGGTGTCTCTATTCCTTACAGTTTTCGCATTATAGTCAAATTTGAGAAACCGGCGGTTAGGCAAATTTATCAATTTACAATGCGTCATATCTCAGAAACTATTTGAAGTAATTCAAAATAGGAGTAGCACTTTTAATCGGCGTACTTTGGAGTACATAATATGATAAAAGGAACTAGAAAAGAGAACTTTTCAAAATTACGTGAAAAAAGTGCAAAGGGGGGACCGGGGGAATTTTTCAAATTTCGAAATCCGACACAATCCGGTAAAAATTCGCCAGATTATTAAAAAATATGTTGTAATTCTTATGGTGAAAGTCCCGTTCCTCTATTCCTTACAGTTTTCGTATTATAGTCAAAATTGAGAAATCAGTAGATAGGCAAATTTATCAATTTACAATGCGTCATATCTCAGAAACTATTTGAAGTAATTCAAAATGCGAGTAGTACTTTTAATCGGCGTACTTTGGAGTACATAATATGATAAGAGGAACTAGAAAAGAGAACTTTTCAAAATTACGTGAAAAAAGTGCAAAGGGGGGACCGGGGGAATTTTTCAAGATTTCGAAATCCGACACAATCCGGTAAAAATTCGCCAGATTATTAAAAAATATGTTGTAATTCTTATGATGAAAACCTGGTGTCTCTATTCCTTACAGTTTTCGCATTATAGTCAAATTTGAGAAACCGGCGGTTAGGCAAATTTATCAATTTACAATGCATCATATCTCAGAAACTATTTGAAGTAATTCAAAATGCGAGTAGTACTTTTAATCGGCGTACTTCGGAGTACATAATATGATAAAAGGAACTAGAAAAGAGAACTTTTCAAAATTACGTGAAAAATGTGCAAAGGGGGGACCGGGGGAATTTTTAAAGATTTCGAAATCCGACACAATCCGGTAAAAATTCGCCAGATTATTAAAAAATATGTTGTAATTCTTATGGTGAAAACCTGGTGCCTCTATTCCTTACAGTTTTCGCATTATAGTCAAATTTGAGAAACCGGCGGTTAGGCAAATTTATCAATTTACAATGCGTCATATCTCAGAAACTATTTGAAGTAATTCAAAATACGAGTAGCACTTTCAATCGGCGTACTTTGGAGTACATAATATGATAAAAGGAACTAGAAAAGAGAACTTTTCAAAATTACGTGAAAAAAGTGCAAAGGGGGGACCGGGGGAATTTTTCAAAATTCGAAATCCGACACAATCCGGTAAAAATTCGCCAGATTATTAAAAAATATGTTGTAATTCTTATGGTGAAAGTCCCGTTCCTCTATTCCTTACAGTTTTCGTATTATAGTCAAAATTGAGAAACCAGTAGATAGGCAACTTTATCAATTTACAATGCGTCATATCTCAGAAACTATTTGAAGTAATTCAAAATGCGAGTAGTACTTTTAATCTGCGTACTTTGGAGTACATAATATGATAAAAGGAACTAGAAAAGAGAACTTTTCAAAATTACGTGAAAAAAGTGCAAAGGGGGGACCGGAGGAATTTTTCAAGATTTCGAAATCCGACACAATCTGGTAAAAATTCGCCAGTTTATTAAAAAATATGTTGTAATTCTTATTGTGAAAGTCCCGTTCCTCTATTCCTTACAGTTCTCGTATTATAGCCAAATTGAGAAACCAGTAGATAGGCAACTTTATCAATTTACAATGCGTCATATCTCAGAAACTATTTGAAGTAATTCAAAATGCGAGTAGTACTTTTAATCTGCGTACTTTGGAGTACATAATATGATAAAAGGAACTAGAAAAGAGAACTTTTCAAAATTACGTGAAAAAAGTGCAAAGGGGGGACCGGAGGAATTTTTCAAGATTTCGAAATCCGACACAATCTGGTAAAAATTCGCCAGTTTATTAAAAAATATGTTGTAATTCTTATTGTGAAAGTCCCGTTCCTCTATTCCTTACAGTTTTCGTATTATAGTCAAAATTGAGATACCAGTAGATAGGCAACTTTATCAATTTACAATGCGTCATATCTCAGAAACTATTTGAAGTAATTCAAAATGCGAGTAGTACTTTTAATCTGCGTACTTTGGAGTACATAATATGATAAAAGGAACTAGAAAAGAGAACTTTTCAAAATTACGTGAAAAAAGTGCAAAGGGGGGACCGGAGGAATTTTTCAAGATTTCGAAATCCGACACAATCTGGTAAAAATTCGCCAGTTTATTAAAAAATATGTTGTAATTCTTATTGTGAAAGTCCCGTTCCTCTATTCCTTACAGTTTTCGTATTATAGTCAAAATTGAGAAACCAGTAGATAGGCAACTTTATCAATTTACAATGCGTCATATCTCAGAAACTATTTGAAGTAATTCAAAATGCGAGTAGTACTTTTAATCTGCGTACTTTGGAGTACATAATATGATAAAAGGAACTAGAAAAGAGAACTTTTCAAAATTACGTGAAAAAAGTGCAAAGGGGGGACCGGAGGAATTTTTCAAGATTTCGAAATCCGACACAATCTGGTAAAAATTCGCCAGTTTATTAAAAAATATGTTGTAATTCTTATTGTGAAAGTCCCATTCCTCTATTCCTTACAGTTTTCGTATTATAGCCAAATTGAGAAACCAGTAGATAGGCAAATTTATCAATTTACAATGCGTCATATCTCAGAAACTATTTGAAGTAATTCAAAATGCGAGTAGTACTTTTAATCGGCGTACTTTGGAGTACATAATATGATAAAAGGAACTAGAAAAGAGAACTTTTCAAAATTACGTGAAAAAAGTGCAAAGGGGGGACCGGGGGAATTTTTCAATATTTCGAAATCCGACGCAATCCGGTAAAAATTCGCCAGATTATTAAAAAATATGTTGTAATTCTTATGGTGAAAGTCCCGTTCCTCTATTCCCTACAGTTTTCGCATTATAGTCAAATTTGAGAAACCGGCGGTTAGGCAAATTTATCAATTTACAATGCGTCATATCTCAGAAACTATTTGAAGTAATTCAAAATGCGAGTAGTACTTTTAATCTGCGTACTTTGGAGTACATAATATGATAAAAGGAACTAGAAAAGATAACTTTTCAAAATTACGTGAAAAAAGTGCAAAGGGGGGACCGGGGGAATTTTTCAAGATTTCGAAATCCGACACAATCCGGTAAAAATTCGCCAGATTATTAAAAAATATGTTGTAATTCTTATGATGAAAACCTGGTGTCTCTATTCCTTACAGTTTTCGCATTATAGTCAAATTTGAGAAACCGGCGGTTAGGCAAATTTATCAATTTACAATGCGTCATATCTCAGAAACTATTTGAAGTAATTCAAAATGCGAGTAGCACTTTTAATCGGCGTACTTTGGAGTACATAATATGATAAAAGGAACTAGAAAAGAGAACTTTTCAAAATTACGTGAAAAAAGTGCAAAGGGGGGACCGGGGGAATTTTTCAAATTTCGAAATCCGACACAATCCGGTAAAAATTCGCCAGATTATTAAAAAATATGTTGTAATTCTTATGGTGAAAGTCCCGTTCCTCTATTCCTTACAGTTTTCGTATTATAGTCAAAATTGAGAAACCAGTAGATAGGCAACTTTATCAATTTACAATGCGTCATATCTCAGAAACTATTTGAAGTAATTCAAAATGCGAGTAGTACTTTTAATCTGCGTACTTTGGAGTACATAATATGATAAAAGGAACTAGAAAAGAGAACTTTTCAAAATTACGTGAAAAAAGTGCAAAGGGGGGACCGGAGGAATTTTTCAAGATTTCGAAATCCGACACAATCCGGTAAAAATTCGCCAGTTTATTAAAAAATATGTTGTAATTCTTATGATGAAAACCTGGTGTCTCTATTCCTTACATTTTTCGCATTATAGTCAAATTTAAGAAACCGGCGGTTAGGCAAATTTATCAATTTACAATGCGTCATATCTCAGAAACTATTTGAAGTAATTCAAAATGCGAGTAGTACTTTTAATCTGTCTACTTTGGAGTACATAATATCATAAAAGGAACTAGAAAAGAGAACTTTTCAAAATTACGTGAAAAATGTGCAAAGGGGGGACCGGAGGAATTTTTCAAAATTTCGAAATCCGACACAATCTGGTAAAAATTCGCCAGTTTATTAAAAAATATGTTGTAATTCTTATTGTGAAAGTCCCGTTCCTCTATTCCTTACAGTTTTCGTATTATAGTCAAAATTGAGAAACCAGTAGATAGGCAAATTTATCAATTTACAATGCGTCATATCTCAGAAACTATTTGAAGTATTTCAAAATGCGAGTAGTATTTTTAATCGGCGTACTTTGGAGTACATAATATGATGAAAGGAACTAGAAAAGAGAACTTTTCAAAATTACGTGAAAAAAGTGCAAAGGGGGGACCGGGGGAATTTTTCAATATTTCGAAATCCGAGCAATCCGGTAAAAATTCGCCAGATTATTAAAAAATATGTTGTAATTCTTATGGTGAAAGTCCCGTTCCTCTATTCCCTACAGTTTTCGCATTATAGTCAAATTTGAGAAACCGGCGGTTAGGCAAATTGATCAATTTACAATGCGTCATATCTCAGAAACTATTTGAAGTAATTCAAAATGCGAGTAGTACTTTTAATCGGCGTACTTTGGAGTACGTAATATGATAAAAGGAACTAGAAAAGAGGGCTTTTCAAAATTACGTGAAAAATGTGCAAAGGGGGGACCGGGGGAATTTTTAAAGATTTCGAAATCCGACACAATCCGGTAAAAATTCGCCAGATTATTAAAAAATATGTTGTAATTCTTATGGTGAAAACCTGGTGTCTCTATTCCTTACAGTTTTTGCATTATAGTCAAATATGAGAAACCGGCGGTTAGGCAAATTTATAAATTTACAATGCGTCATATCTCAGAAACTATTTGAAGTAATTCAAAATGCGAGTAGTACTTTTAATCTGCGTACTTTGGAGTACATAATATGATAAAAGGAATTAGAAAAGAGAACTTTTCAAAATTACGTGAAAAAAGTGCAAAGAGGGGACCGGAGGAATTTTTCAAGATTTCGAAATCCGACACAATCTGGTAAAAATTCGCCAGTTTATTAAAAAATATGTTGTAATTCTTATTGTGAAAGTCCCGTTCCTCTATTCCTTACAGATTTCGTATTATAGTCAAAATTGAGAAACCAGTAGATAGGCAAATTTATCAATTTACAATGCGTCATATCTCAGAAACTATTTGAAGTAATTCAAAATGCGAGTAGTACTTTTAATCGGCGTACTTTGGAGTACATAATATGACAAAAAGGAACTAGAAAAGAGAACTTTTCAAAATTACGTGAAAAAAGTGCAAAGGGGGGACCGGGGGAATATTTCAATATTTCGAAATCCGACGCAATCCGTTAAAAATTCGCCAGATTATTAAAAAATATGTTGTAATTCTTATGGTGAAAGTCCCGTTCCTCTATTCCCTACAGTTTTCGCATTATAGTCAAATTTGAGAAACCGGCGGTTAGGCAAATTTATCAATTTACAATGCGTCATATCTCAGAAACTATTTGATGTAATTCAAAATGCGAGTAGTACTTTTAATCTGCGTACTTTGGAGTACATAATATGATAAAAGGAACTAGAAAAGAGAACTTTTCAAAATTACGTGAAAAAAGTGCAAAGGGGGGACCTTGGGAATTTTTCAAGATTTCGAAATTCGACACAATCCGGTAAAAATTCGCCAGATTATTAAAAAATATGTTGTAATTCTTATGATGAAAACCTGGTGTCTCTATTCCTTACAGTTTTCGCATTATAGTCAAATTTGAGAAACCGGCGGTTAGGCAAATTTATCAATTTACAATGCGTCATATCTCAGAAACTATTTGAAGTAATTCAAAATGCGAGTAGCACTTTTAATCGGCGTACTTTGGAGTACATAATATGATAAAAGGAACTAGAAAAGAGAACTTTTCAAAATTACGTGAAAAAAGTGCAAAGGGGGGACCGGGGGAATTTTTCAAGATTTCGAAATCCGACACAATCCGGTAAAAATTCGCCAGATTATTAAAAAATATGTTGTAATTCTTATGGTGAAAGTCCCGTTCCTCTATTCCTTACAGTTTTCGTATTATAGTCAAAATTGAGAAACCAGTAGATAGGCAAATTTATTAATTTACAATGCGTCATAACTCAGAAACTATTTGAAGTAATTCAAAATGCGAGTAGTACTTTTAATCGGCGTACTTTGGAGTACATAATATGATAAAAGGAACTAGAAAAGAGAACTTTTTAAAATTATGTGAAAAAAGTGCAAAGGGGGGACCGGGGGAATTTTTCAAAATTTTGAAATCCGACACAATCCGGTAAAATTTCGCCAGATTATTAAAAAATATGTTGTAATTCTTATGGTGAAAACCTGGTGTCTCTATTCCTTACAGTTTTTGCATTATAGTCAAATTTGAGAAACCGGCGGTTAGGCAAATTTATCAATTTACAATGCGTCATACCTCAGAAACTATTTGAAGTAATTCAAAATGCGAGTAGTACTTTTAATCTGCATACTTTGGAGTACATGATATGATAAAAGGAACTAGAAAAGAGAACTTTTCAAAATTACGTGAAAAACGTGCAAAGGGGGGACCGGGGGAATTTTTCAAGATTTCGAAATCCGACACAATCTGGTAAAAATTCGCCAGATTATTAAAAAATATGTTGTAATTCTTATTGTGAAAGTCCCGTTCCTCTATTCCTTACAGTTTTCGTATTATAGTCAAAATTGAGAAACCAGTAGATAGGCAAATTTATCAATTTACAATGCGTCATATCTCAGAAACTATTTGAAGTAATTCAAAATGCGAGTAGTACTTTTAATCGGCGTACTTTGGAGTACATAATATGATAAAGGGAACTAGAAAAGAGAACTTTTCAAAATTACGTGAAAAACGTGCAAAGGGGGGACCGGGGGAATTTTTCAATATTTCGAAAACCAACGCAATCCGGTAAAAATTCGCCAGATTATTAAAAAATATGTTGTAATTCTTATGGTGAAAGTCCCGTTCCTCTATTCCTTACAGTTTTCGTATTATAGTCAAAATTGAGAAACCAGTAGATAGGCAAATTTATTAATTTACAATGCGTCATAACTCAGAAACTATTTGAGGTAATTCAAAATGCGAGTAGTACTTTTAATCGGCGTACTTTGGAGTACATAATATGATAAAAGGAACTAGAAAAGAGAACTTTTTAAAATTATGTGAAAAAAGTGCAAAGGGGGGACCGGGGGAATTTTTCAAAATTTTGAAATCCGACACAATCCGGTAAAATTTCGCCAGATTATTAAAAAATATGTTGTAATTCTTATGGTGAAAACCTGGTGTCTCTATTCCTTACAGTTTTTGCATTATAGTCAAATTTGAGAAACCGGCGGTTAGGCAAATTTATCAATTTACAATGCGTCATACCTCAGAAACTATTTGAAGTAATTCAAAATGCGAGTAGTACTTTTAATCTGCATACTTTGGAGTACATGATATGATAAAAGGAACTAGAAAAGAGAACTTTTCAAAATTACGTGAAAAACGTGCAAAGGGGGGACCGGGGGAATTTTTCAAGATTTCGAAATCCGACACAATCTGGTAAAAATTCGCCAGATTATTAAAAAATATGTTGTAATTCTTATTGTGAAAGTCCCGTTCCTCTATTCCTTACAGTTTTCGTATTATAGTCAAAATTGAGAAACCAGTAGATAGGCAAATTTATCAATTTACAATGCGTCATATCTCAAAAACTATTTGAAGTAATTCAAAATGCGAGTAGTACTTTTAATCGGCGTACTTTGGAGTACATAATATGATAAAGGGAACTAGAAAAGAGAACTTTTCAAAATTACGTGAAAAACGTGCAAAGGGGGGACCGGGGGAATTTTTCAATATTTCGAAAACCAACGCAATCCGGTAAAAATTCGCCAGATTATTAAAAAATATGTTGTAATTCTTATGGTGAAAGTCCCGTTCCTCTATTCCCTACAGTTTTCGCATTATAGTCAAATTTGAGAAACCGGCGGTTAGGCAAATTTATCAATTTACAATGCGTCATATCTCAGAAACTATTTGAAGTAATTCAAAATGCGAGTAGTACTTTTAATCGGCGTACTTTGGAGTACATAATATGATAAAAGGAACTAGAAAAGAGAACTTTTCAAAATTACGTGAAAAATGTGCAAAGGGGGGACCGGGGGAATTTTTAAAGATTTCGAAATCCGACACAATCCGGTAAAAATTCGCCAGATTATTAAAAAATATGTTGTAATTCTTATGGTGAAAACCTGGTGCCTCTATTCCTTACAGTTTTCGCATTATAGTCAAATTTGAGAAACCGGCGGTTAGGCAAATTTATCAATTTACAATGCGTCATATCTCAGAAACTATTTGAAGTAATTCAAAATTCGAGTAGTACTTTTAATCTGCGTACTTTGGAGTACATAATATGATAAAAGGAACTAGAAAAGAGAACTTTTCAAAATTACGTGAAAAAAGTGCAAAGGGGGGACCGGAGGAATTTTTCAAGATTTCGAAATCCGACACAATCTGGTAAAAATTCGCCCGTTTATTAAAAAATATGTTGTAATTCTTATTGTGAAAGTCCCGTTCCTCTATTCCTTACAGTTTTCGTATTATAGTCAAAATTGAGAAACCAGTAGATAGGCAAATTTATCAATTTACAATGCGACATATCTCAGAAACTATTTGAAGTAATTCAAAATGCGAGTAGTACTTTTAATCGGCGTACTTTGGAGTACATAATATGATAAAAGGAACTAGAAAAGAGAACTTTTCAAAATTACGTGAAAAAAGTGCAAAGGGGGACCGGGGGAATTTTTCAATATTTCGAAATCCGACGCAATCCGGTAAAAATTCGCCAGATTATTAAAAAATATGTTGTAATTCTTATGGTGAAAGTCCCGTTCCTCTATTCCCTACAGTTTTCGCATTATAGTCAAATTTGAGAAACCGGCGGTTAGGCAAATTTATCAATTTACAATCCGTCATATCTCAGAAACTATTTGAAGTAATTCAAAATGCTAGTAGTACTTTTAATCTGCGTACTTTGGAGTACATAATATGATAAAAGGAACTAGAAAAGAGAACTTTTCAAAATTACGTGAAAAAAGTGCAAAGGGGGGACCGGGGGAATTTTTCAAGATTTCGAAATCCGACACAATCCGGTAAAAATTCGCCAGATTATTAAAAAATATGTTGTAATTCTTATGATGAAAACCTGGTGTCTCTATTCCTTACAGTTTTCGCATTATAGTCAAATTTGAGAAACCGGCGGTTAGGCAAATTTATCAATTTAAAATGCGTCATATCTCAGAAACTATTTGAAGTAATTCTAAATACGAGTAGCACTTTTAATCGGCGTACTTTGGAGTACATAATATGATAAAAGGAACTAGAAAAGAGAACTTTTCAAAATTACGTGAAAAAAGTGCAAAGGGGGGACCGGGGGAATTTTTCAAATTTCGAAATCCGACACAATCCGGTAAAAATTCGCCAGATTATTAAAAAATATGTTGTAATTCTTATGGTGAAAGTCCCGTTCCTCTATTCCTTACAGTTTTCGTATTATAGTCAAAATTGAGAAACCAGTAGATAGGCAACTTTATCAATTTACAATGCGTCATATCTCAGAAACTATTTGAAGTAATTCAAAATGCGAGTAGTACTTTTAATCGGCGTACTTTGGAGTACATAATATGATAAAAGGAACTAGAAAAGAGAACTTTTTAAAATTATGTGAAAAAAGTGCAAAGGGGGGACCGGGGGAATTTTTCAAAATTTTGAAATCCGACACAATCCGGTAAAATTTCGCCAGATTATTAAAAAATATGTTGTAATTCTTATGGTGAAAACCTGGTGTCTCTATTCCTTACAGTTTTTGCATTATAGTCAAATTTGAGAAACCGGCGGTTAGGCAAATTTATCAATTTACAATGCGTCATACCTCAGAAACTATTTGAAGTAATTCAAAATGCGAGTAGTACTTTTAATCTGCATACTTTGGAGTACATGATATGATAAAAGGAACTAGAAAAGAGAACTTTTCAAAATTACGTGAAAAACGTGCAAAGGGGGGACCGGGGGAATTTTTCAAGATTTCGAAATCCGACACAATCTGGTAAAAATTCGCCAGATTATTAAAAAATATGTTGTAATTCTTATTGTGAAAGTCCCGTTCCTCTATTCCTTACAGTTTTCGTATTATAGTCAAAATTGAGAAACCAGTAGATAGGCAAATTTATCAATTTACAATGCGTCATATCTCAGAAACTATTTGAAGTAATTCAAAATGCGAGTAGTACTTTTAATCGGCGTACTTTGGAGTACATAATATGATAAAGGGAACTAGAAAAGAGAACTTTTCAAAATTACGTGAAAAACGTGCAAAGGGGGGACCGGGGGAATTTTTCAATATTTCGAAAACCAACGCAATCCGGTAAAAATTCGCCAGATTATTAAAAAATATGTTGTAATTCTTATGGTGAAAGTCCCGTTCCTCTATTCCCTACAGTTTTCGCATTATAGTCAAATTTGAGAAACCGGCGGTTAGGCAAATTTATCAATTTACAATGCGTCATATCTCAGAAACTATTTGAAGTAATTCAAAATGCGAGTAGTACTTTTAATCGGCGTACTTT
This sequence comes from Rhynchophorus ferrugineus, assembly GCF_030347505.1. Classification (NCBI taxonomy): domain Eukaryota; kingdom Metazoa; phylum Arthropoda; class Insecta; order Coleoptera; family Curculionidae; genus Rhynchophorus; species Rhynchophorus ferrugineus. Next base: position 29,833,063 of record NW_027472581.1, on the reverse strand, counting down.
GGAGTACATAATATGATAAAAGGAACTAGAAAAGAGAACTTTTCAAAATTACGTGAAAAATGTGCAAAGGGGGGACCGGGGGAATTTTTAAAGATTTCGAAATCCGACACAATCCGGTAAAAATTCGCCAGATTATTAAAAAATATGTTGTAATTCTTATGGTGAAAACCTGGTGCCTCTATTCCTTACAGTTTTCGTATTATAGTCAAATTTGAGAAACCGGCGGTTAGGCAAATTTATCAATTTACAATGCGTCATATCTCAGAAACTATTTGAAGTAATTCAAAATTCGAGTAGTACTTTTAATCTGCGTACTTTGTAGTACATAATATGATAAAAGGAACTAGAAAAGAGAACTTTTCAAAATTACGTGAAAAAAGTGCAAAGGGGGGACCGGAGGAATTTTTCAAGATTTCGAAATCCGACACAATCTGGTAAAAATTCGCCCGTTTATTAAAAAATATGTTGTAATTCTTATTGTGAAAGTCCCGTTCCTCTATTCCTTACAGTTTTCGTATTATAGTCAAAATTGAGAAACCAGTAGATAGGCAAATTTATCAATTTACAATGCGACATATCTCAGAAACTATTTGAAGTAATTCAAAATGCGAGTAGTACTTTTAATCGGCGTACTTTGGAGTACATAATATGATAAAAGGAACTAGAAAAGAGAACTTTTCAAAATTACGTGAAAAAAGTGCAAAGGGGGACCGGGGGAATTTTTCAATATTTCGAAATCCGACGCAATCCGGTAAAAATTCGCCAGATTATTAAAAAATATGTTGTAATTCTTATGGTGAAAGTCCCGTTCCTCTATTCCCTACAGTTTTCGCATTATAGTCAAATTTGAGAAACCGGCGGTTAGGCAAATTTATCAATTTACAATCCGTCATATCTCAGAAACTATTTGAAGTAATTCAAAATGCTAGTAGTACTTTTAATCTGCGTACTTTGGAGTACATAATATGATAAAAGGAACTAGTAAAGAGAACTTTTCAAAATTACGTGAAAAAAGTGCAAAGGGGGGACCGGGGGAATTTTTCAAGATTTCGAAATCCGACACAATCCGGTAAAAATTCGCCAGATTATTAAAAAATATGTTGTAATTCTTATGATGAAAACCTGGTGTCTCTATTCCTTACAGTTTTCGCATTATAGTCAAATTTGAGAAACCGGCGGTTAGGCAAATTTATCAATTTAAAATGCGTCATATCTCAGAAACTATTTGAAGTAATTCAAAATACGAGTAGCACTTTTAATCGGCGTACTTTGGAGTACATAATATGATAAAAGGAACTAGAAAAGAGAACTTTTCAAAATTACGTGAAAAAAGTGCAAAGGGGGGACCGGGGGAATTTTTCAAATTTCGAAATCCGACACAATCCGGTAAAAATTCGCCAGATTATTAAAAAATATGTTGTAATTCTTATGGTGAAAGTCCCGTTCCTCTATTCCTTACAGTTTTCGTATTATAGTCAAAATTGAGAAACCAGTAGATAGGCAACTTTATCAATTTACAATGCGTCATATCTCAGAAACTATTTGAAGTAATTCAAAATGCGAGTAGTACTTTTAATCTGCGTACTTTGGAGTACATAATATGATAAAAGGAACTAGAAAAGAGAACTTTTCAAAATTACGTGAAAAAAGTGCAAAGGGGGGACCGGAGGAATTTTTCAAGATTTCGAAATCCGACACAATCTGGTAAAAATTCGCCAGTTTATTAAAAAATATGTTGTAATTCTTATTGTGAAAGTCCCGTTCCTCTATTCCTTACAGTTTTCGTATTATAGCCAAATTGAGAAACCAGTAGATAGGCAAATTTATCAATTTACAATGCGTCATATCTCAGAAACTATTTGAAGTAATTCAAAATGCGAGTAGTACTTTTAATCGGCGTACTTTGGAGTACATAATATGATAAAAGGAACTAGAAAAGAGAACTTTTCAAAATTACGTGAAAAAAGTGCAAAGGGGGGACCGGGGGAATTTTTCAATATTTCGAAATCCGACGCAATCCGGTAAAAATTCGCCAGATTATTAAAAAATATGTTGTAATTCTTATGGTGAAAGTCCCGTTCCTCTATTCCTTACAGTTTTCGTATTATAGTCAAAATTGAGAAACCAGTAGATAGGCAAATTTATTAATTTACAATGCGTCATAACTCAGAAACTATTTGAAGTAATTCAAAATGCGAGTAGTACTTTTAATCGGCGTACTTTGGAGTACATAATATGATAAAAGGAACTAGAAAAGAGAACTTTTTAAAATTATGTGAAAAAAGTGCAAAGGGGGGACCGGGGGAATTTTTCAAAATTTTGAAATCCGACACAATCCGGTAAAATTTCGCCAGATTATTAAAAAATATGTTGTAATTCTTATGGTGAAAACCTGGTGTCTCTATTCCTTACAGTTTTTGCATTATAGTCAAATTTGAGAAACCGGCGGTTAGGCAAATTTATCAATTTACAATGCGTCATACCTCAGAAACTATTTGAAGTAATTCAAAATGCGAGTAGTACTTTTAATCTGCATACTTTGGAGTACATGATATGATAAAAGGAACTAGAAAAGAGAACTTTTCAAAATTACGTGAAAAACGTGCAAAGGGGGGACCGGGGGAATTTTTCAAGATTTCGAAATCCGACACAATCTGGTAAAAATTCGCCAGATTATTAAAAAATATGTTGTAATTCTTATTGTGAAAGTCCCGTTCCTCTATTCCTTACAGTTTTCGTATTATAGTCAAAATTGAGAAACCAGTAGATAGGCAAATTTATCAATTTACAATGCGTCATATCTCAGAAACTATTTGAAGTAATTCAAAATGCGAGTAGTACTTTTAATCGGCGTACTTTGGAGTACATAATATGATAAAGGGAACTAGAAAAGAGAACTTTTCAAAATTACGTGAAAAACGTGCAAAGGGGGGACCGGGGGAATTTTTCAATATTTCGAAAACCAACGCAATCCGGTAAAAATTCGCCAGATTATTAAAAAATATGTTGTAATTCTTATGGTGAAAGTCCCGTTCCTCTATTCCTTACAGTTTTCGTATTATAGTCAAAATTGAGAAACCAGTAGATAGGCAAATTTATTAATTTACAATGCGTCATAACTCAGAAACTATTTGAAGTAATTCAAAATGCGAGTAGTACTTTTAATCGGCGTACTTTGGAGTACATAATATGATAAAAGGAACTAGAAAAGAGAACTTTTTAAAATTATGTGAAAAAAGTGCAAAGGGGGGACCGGGGGAATTTTTCAAAATTTTGAAATCCGACACAATCCGGTAAAATTTCGCCAGATTATTAAAAAATATGTTGTAATTCTTATGGTGAAAACCTGGTGTCTCTATTCCTTACAGTTTTTGCATTATAGTCAAATTTGAGAAACCGGCGGTTAGGCAAATTTATCAATTTACAATGCGTCATACCTCAGAAACTATTTGAAGTAATTCAAAATGCGAGTAGTACTTTTAATCTGCATACTTTGGAGTACATGATATGATAAAAGGAACTAGAAAAGAGAACTTTTCAAAATTACGTGAAAAACGTGCAAAGGGGGGACCGGGGGAATTTTTCAAGATTTCGAAATCCGACACAATCTGGTAAAAATTCGCCAGATTATTAAAAAATATGTTGTAATTCTTATTGTGAAAGTCCCGTTCCTCTATTCCTTACAGTTTTCGTATTATAGTCAAAATTGAGAAACCAGTAGATAGGCAAATTTATCAATTTACAATGCGTCATATCTCAAAAACTATTTGAAGTAATTCAAAATGCGAGTAGTACTTTTAATCGGCGTACTTTGGAGTACATAATATGATAAAGGGAACTAGAAAAGAGAACTTTTCAAAATTACGTGAAAAACGTGCAAAGGGGGGACCGGGGGAATTTTTCAATATTTCGAAAACCAACGCAATCCGGTAAAAATTCGCCAGATTATTAAAAAATATGTTGTAATTCTTATGGTGAAAGTCCCGTTCCTCTATTCCCTACAGTTTTCGCATTATAGTCAAATTTGAGAAACCGGCGGTTAGGCAAATTTATCAATTTACAATGCGTCATATCTCAGAAACTATTTGAAGTAATTCAAAATGCGAGTAGTACTTTTAATCGGCGTACTTTGGAGTACATAATATGATAAAAGGAACTAGAAAAGAGAACTTTTCAAAATTACGTGAAAAATGTGCAAAGGGGGGACCGGGGGAATTTTTAAAGATTTCGAAATCCGACACAATCCGGTAAAAATTCGCCAGATTATTAAAAAATATGTTGTAATTCTTATGGTGAAAACCTGGTGCCTCTATTCCTTACAGTTTTCGCATTATAGTCAAATTTGAGAAACCGGCGGTTAGGCAAATTTATCAATTTACAATGCGTCATATCTCAGAAACTATTTGAAGTAATTCAAAATTCGAGTAGTACTTTTAATCTGCGTACTTTGGAGTACATAATATGATAAAAGGAACTAGAAAAGAGAACTTTTCAAAATTACGTGAAAAAAGTGCAAAGGGGGGACCGGAGGAATTTTTCAAGATTTCGAAATCCGACACAATCTGGTAAAAATTCGCCCGTTTATTAAAAAATATGTTGTAATTCTTATTGTGAAAGTCCCGTTCCTCTATTCCTTACAGTTTTCGTATTATAGTCAAAATTGAGAAACCAGTAGATAGGCAAATTTATCAATTTACAATGCGACATATCTCAGAAACTATTTGAAGTAATTCAAAATGCGAGTAGTACTTTTAATCGGCGTACTTTGGAGTACATAATATGATAAAAGGAACTAGAAAAGAGAACTTTTCAAAATTACGTGAAAAAAGTGCAAAGGGGGACCGGGGGAATTTTTCAATATTTCGAAATCCGACGCAATCCGGTAAAAATTCGCCAGATTATTAAAAAATATGTTGTAATTCTTATGGTGAAAGTCCCGTTCCTCTATTCCCTACAGTTTTCGCATTATAGTCAAATTTGAGAAACCGGCGGTTAGGCAAATTTATCAATTTACAATCCGTCATATCTCAGAAACTATTTGAAGTAATTCAAAATGCTAGTAGTACTTTTAATCTGCGTACTTTGGAGTACATAATATGATAAAAGGAACTAGAAAAGAGAACTTTTCAAAATTACGTGAAAAAAGTGCAAAGGGGGGACCGGGGGAATTTTTCAAGATTTCGAAATCCGACACAATCCGGTAAAAATTCGCCAGATTATTAAAAAATATGTTGTAATTCTTATGATGAAAACCTGGTGTCTCTATTCCTTACAGTTTTCGCATTATAGTCAAATTTGAGAAACCGGCGGTTAGGCAAATTTATCAATTTAAAATGCGTCATATCTCAGAAACTATTTGAAGTAATTCTAAATACGAGTAGCACTTTTAATCGGCGTACTTTGGAGTACATAATATGATAAAAGGAACTAGAAAAGAGAACTTTTCAAAATTACGTGAAAAAAGTGCAAAGGGGGGACCGGGGGAATTTTTCAAATTTCGAAATCCGACACAATCCGGTAAAAATTCGCCAGATTATTAAAAAATATGTTGTAATTCTTATGGTGAAAGTCCCGTTCCTCTATTCCTTACAGTTTTCGTATTATAGTCAAAATTGAGAAACCAGTAGATAGGCAACTTTATCAATTTACAATGCGTCATATCTCAGAAACTATTTGAAGTAATTCAAAATGCGAGTAGTACTTTTAATCGGCGTACTTTGGAGTACATAATATGATAAAAGGAACTAGAAAAGAGAACTTTTTAAAATTATGTGAAAAAAGTGCAAAGGGGGGACCGGGGGAATTTTTCAAAATTTTGAAATCCGACACAATCCGGTAAAATTTCGCCAGATTATTAAAAAATATGTTGTAATTCTTATGGTGAAAACCTGGTGTCTCTATTCCTTACAGTTTTTGCATTATAGTCAAATTTGAGAAACCGGCGGTTAGGCAAATTTATCAATTTACAATGCGTCATACCTCAGAAACTATTTGAAGTAATTCAAAATGCGAGTAGTACTTTTAATCTGCATACTTTGGAGTACATGATATGATAAAAGGAACTAGAAAAGAGAACTTTTCAAAATTACGTGAAAAACGTGCAAAGGGGGGACAGGGGGAATTTTTCAAGATTTCGAAATCCGACACAATCTGGTAAAAATTCGCCAGATTATTAAAAAATATGTTGTAATTCTTATTGTGAAAGTCCCGTTCCTCTATTCCTTACAGTTTTCGTATTATAGTCAAAATTGAGAAACCAGTAGATAGGCAAATTTATCAATTTACAATGCGTCATATCTCAGAAACTATTTGAAGTAATTCAAAATGCGAGTAGTACTTTTAATCGGCGTACTTTGGAGTACATAATATGATAAAGGGAACTAGAAAAGAGAACTTTTCAAAATTACGTGAAAAACGTGCAAAGGGGGGACCGGGGGAATTTTTCAATATTTCGAAAACCAACGCAATCCGGTAAAAATTCGCCAGATTATTAAAAAATATGTTGTAATTCTTATGGTGAAAGTCCCGTTCCTCTATTCCCTACAGTTTTCGCATTATAGTCAAATTTGAGAAACCGGCGGTTAGGCAAATTTATCAATTTACAATGCGTCATATCTCAGAAACTATTTGAAGTAATTCAAAATGCGAGTAGTACTTTTAATCGGCGTACTTTGGAGTACATAATATTATAAAAGGAACTAGAAAAGAGAACTTTTCAGAATTACGTGAAAAATGTGCAAAGGGGGGACCGGGGGAATTTTTAAAGATTTCGAAATCCGACACAATCCGGTAAAAATTCGCCAGATTATTAAAAAATATGTTGTAATTCTTATGGTGAAAACCTGGTGCCTCTATTCCTTACAGTTTTCGTATTATAGTCAAATTTGAGAAACCGGCGGTTAGGCAAATTTATCAATTTACAATGCGTCATATCTCAGAAACTATTTGAAGTAATTCAAAATTCGAGTAGTACTTTTAATCTGCGTACTTTGTAGTACATAATATGATAAAAGGAACTAGAAAAGAGAACTTTTCAAAATTACGTGAAAAAAGTGCAAAGGGGGGACCGGAGGAATTTTTCAAGATTTCGAAATCCGACACAATCTGGTAAAAATTCGCCCGTTTATTAAAAAATATGTTGTAATTCTTATTGTGAAAGTCCCGTTCCTCTATTCCTTACAGTTTTCGTATTATAGTCAAAATTGAGAAACCAGTAGATAGGCAAATTTATCAATTTACAATGCGACATATCTCAGAAACTATTTGAAGTAATTCAAAATGCGAGTAGTACTTTTAATCGGCGTACTTTGGAGTACATAATATGATAAAAGGAACTAGAAAAGAGAACTTTTCAAAATTACGTGAAAAAAGTGCAAAGGGGGACCGGGGGAATTTTTCAATATTTCGAAATCCGACGCAATCCGGTAAAAATTCGCCAGATTATTAAAAAATATGTTGTAATTCTTATGGTGAAAGTCCCGTTCCTCTATTCCCTACAGTTTTCGCATTATAGTCAAATTTGAGAAACCGGCGGTTAGGCAAATTTATCAATTTACAATCCGTCATATCTCAGAAACTATTTGAAGTAATTCAAAATGCTAGTAGTACTTTTAATCTGCGTACTTTGGAGTACATAATATGATAAAAGGAACTAGTAAAGAGAACTTTTCAAAATTACGTGAAAAAAGTGCAAAGGGGGGACCGGGGGAATTTTTCAAGATTTCGAAATCCGACACAATCCGGTAAAAATTCGCCAGATTATTAAAAAATATGTTGTAATTCTTATGATGAAAACCTGGTGTCTCTATTCCTTACAGTTTTCGCATTATAGTCAAATTTGAGAAACCGGCGGTTAGGCAAATTTATCAATTTAAAATGCGTCATATCTCAGAAACTATTTGAAGTAATTCAAAATACGAGTAGCACTTTTAATCGGCGTACTTTGGAGTACATAATATGATAAAAGGAACTAGAAAAGAGAACTTTTCAAAATTACGTGAAAAAAGTGCAAAGGGGGGACCGGGGGAATTTTTCAAATTTCGAAATCCGACACAATCCGGTAAAAATTCGCCAGATTATTAAAAAATATGTTGTAATTCTTATGGTGAAAGTCCCGTTCCTCTATTCCTTACAGTTTTCGTATTATAGTCAAAATTGAGAAACCAGTAGATAGGCAACTTTATCAATTTACAATGCGTCATATCTCAGAAACTATTTGAAGTAATTCAAAATGCGAGTAGTACTTTTAATCTGCGTACTTTGGAGTACATAATATGATAAAAGGAACTAGAAAAGAGAACTTTTCAAAATTACGTGAAAAAAGTGCAAAGGGGGGACCGGAGGAATTTTTCAAGATTTCGAAATCCGACACAATCTGGTAAAAATTCGCCAGTTTATTAAAAAATATGTTGTAATTCTTATTGTGAAAGTCCCGTTCCTCTATTCCTTACAGTTTTCGTATTATAGCCAAATTGAGAAACCAGTAGATAGGCAAATTTATCAATTTACAATGCGTCATATCTCAGAAACTATTTGAAGTAATTCAAAATGCGAGTAGTACTTTTAATCGGCGTACTTTGGAGTACATAATATGATAAAAGGAACTAGAAAAGAGAACTTTTCAAAATTACGTGAAAAAAGTGCAAAGGGGGGACCGGGGGAATTTTTCAATATTTCGAAATCCGACGCAATCCGGTAAAAATTCGCCAGATTATTAAAAAATATGTTGTAATTCTTATGGTGAAAGTCCCGTTCCTCTATTCCCTACAGTTTTCGCATTATAGTCAAATTTGAGAAACCGGCGGTTAGGCAAATTTATCAATTTACAATGCGTCATATCTCAGAAACTATTTGAAGTAATTCCAAATGCGAGTAGTACTTTTAATCTGCGTACTTTGGAGTACATAATATAATAAAAGGAACTAGAAAAGAGAACTTTTCAAAATTACGTGAAAAAAGTGCAAAGGGGGGACCGGGGGAATTTTTCAAGATTTCGAAATCCGACACAATCCGGTAAAAATTCGCCAGATTATTAAAAAATATGTTGTAATTCTTATGATGAAAACCTGGTGTCTCTATTCCTTACAGTTTTCGCATTATAGTCAAATTTGAGAAACCGGCGGTTAGGCAAATTTATCAATTTACAATGCGTCATATCTCAGAAACTATTTGAAGTAATTCAAAATGCGAGTAGCACTTTTAATCGGCGTACTTTGGAGTACATAATATGATAAAAGGAACTAGAAAAGAGAACTTTTCAAAATTACGTGAAAAAAGTGCAAAGGGGGGACCGGAGGAATTTTTCAAGATTTCGAAATCCGACACAATCTGGTAAAAATTCGCCAGTTTATTAAAAAATATGTTGTAATTCTTATTGTGAAAGTCCCGTTCCTCTATTCCTTACAGTTTTCGTATTATAGTCAAAATTGAGAAACCAGTAGATAGGCAAATTTATCAATTTACAATGCGTCATATCTCAGAAACTATTTGAAGTAATTCAAAATGCGAGTAGTACTTTTAATCGGCGTACTTTGGAGTACATAATATGATAAAAGGAACTAGAAAAGAGAACTTTTCAAAATTACGTGAAAAAAGTGCAAAGGGGGGACCGGGGGAATTTTTCAATATTTCGAAATCCGACGCAATCCGGTAAAAATTCGCCAGATTATTAAAAAATATGTTGTAATTCTTATGGTGAAAGTCCCGTTCCTCTATTCCCTACAGTTTTCGCATTATAGTCAAATTTGAGAAACCGGCGGTTAGGCAAATTTATCAATTTACAATGCGTCATATCTCAGAAACTATTTGAAGTAATTCAAAATGCGAGTAGTACTTTTAATCTGCGTACTTTGGAGTACATAATATGATAAAAGGAACTAGAAAAGAGAACTTTTCAAAATTACGTGAAAAATGTGCAAAGGGGGGACCGGGGGAATTTTTCAAGATTTCGAAATCCGACACAATCCGGTAAAAATTCGCCAGATTATTAAAAAATATGTTGTAATTCTTATGGTGAAAGTCCCGTTCCACTATTCCTTAGAGTTTTCGTATTCTAGTCAAAATTGAGAAACCAGTAGATAGGCAAATTTATCAATTTACAATGCGTCATATCTCAGAAACTATTTGAAGTAATTCAAAATGCGAGTAGTACTTTTAATCGGCGTACTTTGGAGTACATAATATGATAAAAGGAACTAGAAAAGAGAACTTTTTCAAATTATGTGAAAAAAGTGCAAAGGGGGGACCGGGGGAATTTTTCAAGATTTTGAAATCCGACACAATCCGGTAAAATTTCGCCAGATTATTAAAAAATATGTTGTAATTCTTACGGTGAAATCCTGGTGTCTCTATTCCTTACAGTTTTTGCATTATAGTCAAATTTGTGAAACCGGCGGTTAGGCAAATTTATCAATTTACAATGCGTCATACCTCAGAAACTATTTGAAGTAATTCAAAATGCGAGTAGTACTTTTAATCTGCGTACTTTGGAGTACATGATATGATAAAAGGAACTAGAAAAGAGAACTTTTCAAAATTACGTGAAAAAAGTGCAAAGGGGGGACCGGGGGAATTTTTCAAGATTTCGAAATCCGACACAATCCGGTAAAATTTCGCCAGATTATTAAAAAATATGTTGTAATTCTTACGGTGAAAACCTGGTGTCTCTATTCCTTACAGTTTTTGCATTATAGTCAAATTTGAGAAACCGGAGGTTAGGCAAATTTATCAATTTACAATGCGTCATACCTCAGAAACTATTTGAAGTAATTCAAAATGCGAGTAGCACTTTTAATCGGCGTACTTTGGAGTACATAATATGATAAAAGGAACTAGAAAAGAGAACTTTTCAAAATTACGTGAAAAAAGTGCAAATGGGGGACCGGGGGAATTTTTCAAATTTCGAAATCCGACACAATCCTGTAAAATTTCGCCAGATTATTAAAAAATATGTTGTAATTCTTACGGTGAAATCCTGGTGTCTCTATTCCTTACAGTTTTTGCATTATAGTCAAATTTGTGAAACCGGCGGTTAGGCAAATTTATCAATTTACAATGCGTCATACCTCAGAAACTATTTGAAGTAATTCAAAATGCGAGTAGTACTTTTAATCTGCGTACTTTGGAGTACATGATATGATAAAAGGAACTAGAAAAGAGAACTTTTCAAAATTACGTGAAAAAAGTGCAAAGGGGGGACCGGGGGAATTTTTCAAGATTTCGAAATCCGACACAATCCGGTAAAAATTCGCCAGATTATTAAAAAATATGTTGTAATTCTTATGATGAAAACCTGGTGTCTCTATTCCTTACAGTTTTCGCATTATAGTCAAATTTGAGAAACCGGCGGTTAGGCAAATTTATCAATTTACAATGCGTCATATCTCAGAAACTATTTGAAGTAATTCAAAATGCGAGTAGCACTTTTAATCGGCGTACTTTGGAGTACATAATATGATAAAAGGAACTAGAAAAGAGAACTTTTCAAAATTACGTGAAAAAAGTGCAAATGGGGGACCGGGGGAATTTTTCAAATTTCGAAATCCGACACAATCCGGTAAAAATTCGCCAGATTATTAAAAAATATGTTGTAATTCTTATGGTGAAAGTCCCGTTCCTCTATTCCTTACAGTTTTCGTATTATAGTCAAAATTGAGAAACCAGTAGATAGGCAACTTTATCAATTTACAATGCGTCATATCTCAGAAACTATTTGAAGTAATTCAAAATGCGAGTAGTACTTTTAATCTGCGTACTTTGGAGTACATAATATGATATAAGGAACTAGAAAAGAGAACTTTTCAAAATTACGTGAAAAAAGTGCAAAGGGGGGACCGGAGGAATTTTTCAAGATTTCGAAATCCGACACAATCTGGTAAAAATTCGCCAGTTTATTAAAAAATATGCTGTAATTCTTATTGTGAAAGTCCCATTCCTCTATTCCTTACAGTTTTCGTATTATAGTCAAAATTGAGAAACCAGTAGATAGGCAAATTTATCAATTTACAATGCGTCATATCTCAGAAACTATTTGAAGTAATTCAAAATGCGAGTAGTACTTTTAATCGGCGTACTTTGGAGTACATAATATGATAAAAGGAACTAGAAACGAGAACTTTTCAAAATTACGTGAAAAAAGTGCAAAGGGGGGACCGGGGGAATTTTTCAATATTTCGAAATCCGACGCAATCCGGTAAAAATTCGCCAGATTATTAAAAAATATGTTGTAATTCTTATGGTGAAAGTCCCGTTCCTCTATTCCCTACAGTTTTCGCATTATAGTCAAATTTGAGAAACCGGCGGTTAGGCAAATTTATCAATTTACAATGCGTCATATCTCAGAAACTATTTGAAGTAATTCAAAATGCGAGTAGTACTTTTAATCTGCGTACTTTGGAGTACATAATATGATAAAAGGAACTAGAAAAGAGAACTTTTCAAAATTACGTGAAAAAAGTGCAAAGGGGGGACCGGGGGAATTTTTCAAGATTTCGAAATCCGACATAATCCGGTAAAAATTCGCCAGATTATTAAAAAATATGTTGTAATTCTTATGATGAAAACCTGGTGTCTCTATTCCTTACAGTTTTCGCATTATAGTCAAATTTGAGAAACTGGCGGTTAGGCAAATTTATCAATTTACAATGCGTCATATCTCAGAAACTATTTGAAGTAATTCAAAATGCGAGTAGCACTTTTAATCGGCGTACTTTGGAGTACATAATATGATAAAAGGAACTAGAAAAGAGAACTTTTCAAAATTACGTGAAAAAAGTGCAAAGGGGGGACCGGGGGAATTTTTCAAATTTCGAAATCCGACACAATCCGGTAAAATTTCGCCAGATTATTAAAAAATATGTTGTAATTCTTATGGTGAAAGTCCCGTTCCTCTATTCCTTACAGTTTTCGTATTATAGTCAAAATTGAGAAACCAGTAGATAGGCAACTTTATCAATTTAAAATGCGTCATATCCCAGAAACTATTTGAAGTAATTCAAAATGCGAGTAGTACCTTTAATCTGCGTACTTTGGAGTACATAATATGATAAAAGGAACTAGAAAACAGAACTTTTCAAAATTACGTGAAAAATGTGCAAAGGGGGGACCGGGGGAATTTTTCAAGATTTCGAAATCCGACACAATCCGGTAAAAATTCGCCAGATTATTAAAAAATATGTTGTAATTCTTATGGTGAAAGTCCCGTTCCACTATTCCTTAGAGTTTTCGTATTCTAGTCAAAATTGAGAAACCAGTAGATAGGCAAATTTATCAATTTACAATGCGTCATATCTCAGAAACTATTTGAAGTAATTCAAAATGCGAGTAGTACTTTTAATCGGCGTACTTTGGTGTACATAATATGATAAAAGGAACTAGAAAAGAGAACTTTTTAAAATTATGTGAAAAAAGTGCAAAGGGGGGACCGGGGGAATTTTTCAAGATTTTGAAATCCGACACAATCCGGTAAAATTTCGCCAGATTATTAAAAAATATGTTGTAATTCTTATGGTGAAAACCTGGTGTCTCTATTCCTTACAGTTTTTGCATTATAGTCAAATTTGAGAAACCGGCGGTTAGGCAAATTTATCAATTTACAATGCGTCATATCTCAGAAACTATTTGAAGTAATTCAAAATGCGAGTAGTACTTTTAATCGGCGTACTTTGGAGTACATAATATGATAAAAGGAACTAGAAAAGAGAACTTTTCAGAATTACGTGAAAAATGTGCAAAGGGGGGACCGGGGGAATTTTTAAAGATTTCGAAATCCGACACAATCCGGTAAAAATTCGCCAGATTATTAAAAAATATGTTGTAATTCTTATGGTGAAAACCTGGTGCCTCTATTCCTTACAGTTTTCGTATTATAGTCAAATTTGAGAAACCGGCGGTTAGGCAAATTTATCAATTTACAATGCGTCATATCTCAGAAACTATTTGAAGTAATTCAAAATTCGAGTAGTACTTTTAATCTGCGTACTTTGTAGTACATAATATGATAAAAGGAACTAGAAAAGAGAACTTTTCAAAATTACGTGAAAAAAGTGCAAAGGGGGGACCGGAGGAATTTTTCAAGATTTCGAAATCCGACACAATCTGGTAAAAATTCGCCCGTTTATTAAAAAATATGTTGTAATTCTTATTGTGAAAGTCCCGTTCCTCTATTCCTTACAGTTTTCGTATTATAGTCAAAATTGAGAAACCAGTAGATAGGCAAATTTATCAATTTACAATGCGACATATCTCAGAAACTATTTGAAGTAATTCAAAATGCGAGTAGTACTTTTAATCGGCGTACTTTGGAGTACATAATATGATAAAAGGAACTAGAAAAGAGAACTTTTCAAAATTACGTGAAAAAAGTGCAAAGGGGGACCGGGGGAATTTTTCAATATTTCGAAATCCGACGCAATCCGGTAAAAATTCGCCAGATTATTAAAAAATATGTTGTAATTCTTATGGTGAAAGTCCCGTTCCTCTATTCCCTACAGTTTTCGCATTATAGTCAAATTTGAGAAACCGGCGGTTAGGCAAATTTATCAATTTACAATCCGTCATATCTCAGAAACTATTTGAAGTAATTCAAAATGCTAGTAGTACTTTTAATCTGCGTACTTTGGAGTACATAATATGATAAAAGGAACTAGTAAAGAGAACTTTTCAAAATTACGTGAAAAAAGTGCAAAGGGGGGACCGGGGGAATTTTTCAAGATTTCGAAATCCGACACAATCCGGTAAAAATTCGCCAGATTATTAAAAAATATGTTGTAATTCTTATGATGAAAACCTGGTGTCTCTATTCCTTACAGTTTTCGCATTATAGTCAAATTTGAGAAACCGGCGGTTAGGCAAATTTATCAATTTAAAATGCGTCATATCTCAGAAACTATTTGAAGTAATTCAAAATACGAGTAGCACTTTTAATCGGCGTACTTTGGAGTACATAATATGATAAAAGGAACTAGAAAAGAGAACTTTTCAAAATTACGTGAAAAAAGTGCAAAGGGGGGACCGGGGGAATTTTTCAAATTTCGAAATCCGACACAATCCGGTAAAAATTCGCCAGATTATTAAAAAATATGTTGTAATTCTTATGGTGAAAGTCCCGTTCCTCTATTCCTTACAGTTTTCGTATTATAGTCAAAATTGAGAAACCAGTAGATAGGCAACTTTATCAATTTACAATGCGTCATATCTCAGAAACTATTTGAAGTAATTCAAAATGCGAGTAGTACTTTTAATCTGCGTACTTTGGAGTACATAATATGATAAAAGGAACTAGAAAAGAGAACTTTTCAAAATTACGTGAAAAAAGTGCAAAGGGGGGACCGGAGGAATTTTTCAAGATTTCGAAATCCGACACAATCTGGTAAAAATTCGCCAGTTTATTAAAAAATATGTTGTAATTCTTATTGTGAAAGTCCCGTTCCTCTATTCCTTACAGTTTTCGTATTATAGCCAAATTGAGAAACCAGTAGATAGGCAAATTTATCAATTTACAATGCGTCATATCTCAGAAACTATTTGAAGTAATTCAAAATGCGAGTAGTACTTTTAATCGGCGTACTTTGGAGTACATAATATGATAAAAGGAACTAGAAAAGAGAACTTTTCAAAATTACGTGAAAAAAGTGCAAAGGGGGGACCGGGGGAATTTTTCAATATTTCGAAATCCGACGCAATCCGGTAAAAATTCGCCAGATTATTAAAAAATATGTTGTAATTCTTATGGTGAAAGTCCCGTTCCTCTATTCCCTACAGTTTTCGCATTATAGTCAAATTTGAGAAACCGGCGGTTAGGCAAATTTATCAATTTACAATGCGTCATATCTCAGAAACTATTTGAAGTAATTCCAAATGCGAGTAGTACTTTTAATCTGCGTACTTTGGAGTACATAATATAATAAAAGGAACTAGAAAAGAGAACTTTTCAAAATTACGTGAAAAAAGTGCAAAGGGGGGACCGGGGGAATTTTTCAAGATTTCGAAATCCGACACAATCCGGTAAAAATTCGCCAGATTATTAAAAAATATGTTGTAATTCTTATGATGAAAACCTGGTGTCTCTATTCCTTACAGTTTTCGCATTATAGTCAAATTTGAGAAACCGGCGGTTAGGCAAATTTATCAATTTACAATGCGTCATATCTCAGAAACTATTTGAAGTAATTCAAAATGCGAGTAGCACTTTTAATCGGCGTACTTTGGAGTACATAATATGATAAAAGGAACTAGAAAAGAGAACTTTTCAAAATTACGTGAAAAAAGTGCAAAGGGGGGACCGGAGGAATTTTTCAAGATTTCGAAATCCGACACAATCTGGTAAAAATTCGCCAGTTTATTAAAAAATATGTTGTAATTCTTATTGTGAAAGTCCCGTTCCTCTATTCCTTACAGTTTTCGTATTATAGTCAAAATTGAGAAACCAGTAGATAGGCAAATTTATCAATTTACAATGCGTCATATCTCAGAAACTATTTGAAGTAATTCAAAATGCGAGTAGTACTTTTAATCGGCGTACTTTGGAGTACATAATATGATAAAAGGAACTAGAAAAGAGAACTTTTCAAAATTACGTGAAAAAAGTGCAAAGGGGGGACCGGGGGAATTTTTCAATATTTCGAAATCCGACGCAATCCGGTAAAAATTCGCCAGATTATTAAAAAATATGTTGTAATTCTTATGGTGAAAGTCCCGTTCCTCTATTCCCTACAGTTTTCGCATTATAGTCAAATTTGAGAAACCGGCGGTTAGGCAAATTTATCAATTTACAATGCGTCATATCTCAGAAACTATTTGAAGTAATTCAAAATGCGAGTAGTACTTTTAATCTGCGTACTTTGGAGTACATAATATGATAAAAGGAACTAGAAAAGAGAACTTTTCAAAATTACGTGAAAAATGTGCAAAGGGGGGACCGGGGGAATTTTTCAAGATTTCGAAATCCGACACAATCCGGTAAAAATTCGCCAGATTATTAAAAAATATGTTGTAATTCTTATGGTGAAAGTCCCGTTCCACTATTCCTTAGAGTTTTCGTATTCTAGTCAAAATTGAGAAACCAGTAGATAGGCAAATTTATCAATTTACAATGCGTCATATCTCAGAAACTATTTGAAGTAATTCAAAATGCGAGTAGTACTTTTAATCGGCGTACTTTGGAGTACATAATATGATAAAAGGAACTAGAAAAGAGAACTTTTTCAAATTATGTGAAAAAAGTGCAAAGGGGGGACCGGGGGAATTTTTCAAGATTTTGAAATCCGACACAATCCGGTAAAATTTCGCCAGATTATTAAAAAATATGTTGTAATTCTTACGGTGAAATCCTGGTGTCTCTATTCCTTACAGTTTTTGCATTATAGTCAAATTTGTGAAACCGGCGGTTAGGCAAATTTATCAATTTACAATGCGTCATACCTCAGAAACTATTTGAAGTAATTCAAAATGCGAGTAGTACTTTTAATCTGCGTACTTTGGAGTACATGATATGATAAAAGGAACTAGAAAAGAGAACTTTTCAAAATTACGTGAAAAAAGTGCAAAGGGGGGACCGGGGGAATTTTTCAAGATTTCGAAATCCGACACAATCCGGTAAAATTTCGCCAGATTATTAAAAAATATGTTGTAATTCTTACGGTGAAAACCTGGTGTCTCTATTCCTTACAGTTTTTGCATTATAGTCAAATTTGAGAAACCGGAGGTTAGGCAAATTTATCAATTTACAATGCGTCATACCTCAGAAACTATTTGAAGTAATTCAAAATGCGAGTAGCACTTTTAATCGGCGTACTTTGGAGTACATAATATGATAAAAGGAACTAGAAAAGAGAACTTTTCAAAATTACGTGAAAAAAGTGCAAATGGGGGACCGGGGGAATTTTTCAAATTTCGAAATCCGACACAATCCTGTAAAATTTCGCCAGATTATTAAAAAATATGTTGTAATTCTTACGGTGAAATCCTGGTGTCTCTATTCCTTACAGTTTTTGCATTATAGTCAAATTTGTGAAACCGGCGGTTAGGCAAATTTATCAATTTACAATGCGTCATACCTCAGAAACTATTTGAAGTAATTCAAAATGCGAGTAGTACTTTTAATCTGCGTACTTTGGAGTACATGATATGATAAAAGGAACTAGAAAAGAGAACTTTTCAAAATTACGTGAAAAAAGTGCAAAGGGGGGACCGGGGGAATTTTTCAAGATTTCGAAATCCGACACAATCCGGTAAAAATTCGCCAGATTATTAAAAAATATGTTGTAATTCTTATGATGAAAACCTGGTGTCTCTATTCCTTACAGTTTTCGCATTATAGTCAAATTTGAGAAACCGGCGGTTAGGCAAATTTATCAATTTACAATGCGTCATATCTCAGAAACTATTTGAAGTAATTCAAAATGCGAGTAGCACTTTTAATCGGCGTACTTTGGAGTACATAATATGATAAAAGGAACTAGAAAAGAGAACTTTTCAAAATTACGTGAAAAAAGTGCAAATGGGGGACCGGGGGAATTTTTCAAATTTCGAAATCCGACACAATCCGGTAAAAATTCGCCAGATTATTAAAAAATATGTTGTAATTCTTATGGTGAAAGTCCCGTTCCTCTATTCCTTACAGTTTTCGTATTATAGTCAAAATTGAGAAACCAGTAGATAGGCAACTTTATCAATTTACAATGCGTCATATCTCAGAAACTATTTGAAGTAATTCAAAATGCGAGTAGTACTTTTAATCTGCGTACTTTGGAGTACATAATATGATATAAGGAACTAGAAAAGAGAACTTTTCAAAATTACGTGAAAAAAGTGCAAAGGGGGGACCGGAGGAATTTTTCAAGATTTCGAAATCCGACACAATCTGGTAAAAATTCGCCAGTTTATTAAAAAATATGCTGTAATTCTTATTGTGAAAGTCCCATTCCTCTATTCCTTACAGTTTTCGTATTATAGTCAAAATTGAGAAACCAGTAGATAGGCAAATTTATCAATTTACAATGCGTCATATCTCAGAAACTATTTGAAGTAATTCAAAATGCGAGTAGTACTTTTAATCGGCGTACTTTGGAGTACATAATATGATAAAAGGAACTAGAAACGAGAACTTTTCAAAATTACGTGAAAAAAGTGCAAAGGGGGGACCGGGGGAATTTTTCAATATTTCGAAATCCGACGCAATCCGGTAAAAATTCGCCAGATTATTAAAAAATATGTTGTAATTCTTATGGTGAAAGTCCCGTTCCTCTATTCCCTACAGTTTTCGCATTATAGTCAAATTTGAGAAACCGGCGGTTAGGCAAATTTATCAATTTACAATGCGTCATATCTCAGAAACTATTTGAAGTAATTCAAAATGCGAGTAGTACTTTTAATCTGCGTACTTTGGAGTACATAATATGATAAAAGGAACTAGAAAAGAGAACTTTTCAAAATTACGTGAAAAAAGTGCAAAGGGGGGACCGGGGGAATTTTTCAAGATTTCGAAATCCGACATAATCCGGTAAAAATTCGCCAGATTATTAAAAAATATGTTGTAATTCTTATGATGAAAACCTGGTGTCTCTATTCCTTACAGTTTTCGCATTATAGTCAAATTTGAGAAACTGGCGGTTAGGCAAATTTATCAATTTACAATGCGTCATATCTCAGAAACTATTTGAAGTAATTCAAAATGCGAGTAGCACTTTTAATCGGCGTACTTTGGAGTACATAATATGATAAAAGGAACTAGAAAAGAGAACTTTTCAAAATTACGTGAAAAAAGTGCAAAGGGGGGACCGGGGGAATTTTTCAAATTTCGAAATCCGACACAATCCGGTAAAATTTCGCCAGATTATTAAAAAATATGTTGTAATTCTTATGGTGAAAGTCCCGTTCCTCTATTCCTTACAGTTTTCGTATTATAGTCAAAATTGAGAAACCAGTAGATAGGCAACTTTATCAATTTAAAATGCGTCATATCCCAGAAACTATTTGAAGTAATTCAAAATGCGAGTAGTACCTTTAATCTGCGTACTTTGGAGTACATAATATGATAAAAGGAACTAGAAAACAGAACTTTTCAAAATTACGTGAAAAATGTGCAAAGGGGGGACCGGGGGAATTTTTCAAGATTTCGAAATCCGACACAATCCGGTAAAAATTCGCCAGATTATTAAAAAATATGTTGTAATTCTTATGGTGAAAGTCCCGTTCCACTATTCCTTAGAGTTTTCGTATTCTAGTCAAAATTGAGAAACCAGTAGATAGGCAAATTTATCAATTTACAATGCGTCATATCTCAGAAACTATTTGAAGTAATTCAAAATGCGAGTAGTACTTTTAATCGGCGTACTTTGGTGTACATAATATGATAAAAGGAACTAGAAAAGAGAACTTTTTAAAATTATGTGAAAAAAGTGCAAAGGGGGGACCGGGGGAATTTTTCAAGATTTTGAAATCCGACACAATCCGGTAAAATTTCGCCAGATTATTAAAAAATATGTTGTAATTCTTATGGTGAAAACCTGGTGTCTCTATTCCTTACAGTTTTTGCATTATAGTCAAATTTGAGAAACCGGCGGTTAGGCAAATTTATCAATTTACAATGCGTCATACCTCAGAAACTATTTGAAGTAATTCAAACTGCGAGTAGTACTTTTAATCTGCGTACTTTGGAGTACATGATATGATAAAAGGAACTAGAAAAGAGAACTTTTCAAAATTACGTGAAAAAAGTGCAAAGGGGGGACCGGGGGAATTTTTCAAGATTTCGAAATCCGACACAATCTGGTAAAAATTCGCCAGTTTATTAAAGAATATGTTGTAATTCTTATGGTGAAAACCTGGTGTCTCTATTCCTTACAGTTTTCGCATTATAGTCAAATTTGAGAAACCGGCGGTAAGGCAAATTTAACAAATTAAATGCGCCATATCTCAGAAACTATTTGAAGTTATTCAAAATGCGAGTAGTACTTTTAATCTGTGTACTTTGGAGTACAAAATATGATTAAAGGAACTAAAATAACAAACTTTTAAAATTACGTGAAAAATGTGCAAAGGGGGGAACGTAGGAATTTTTGAAAATTTCGAAATCCGACACAATCTGGTAAAAATTCGCCAGTTTATTAAAAAATATGTTGTAATTCTTATTGTGAAAGTCCCGTTCCTCTATTCCTTACAGTTTTCGTATTATAGTCAAAATTGAGAAACCAGTAGATAGGCAAATTTATCAATTTACAATGCGTCATATCTCAGAAACTATTTGAAGTATTTCAAAATGCGAGTAGTACTTTTAATCGGCGTACTTTGGAGTACATAATATGATAAAAGGAACTAGAAAAGAGAACTTTTCAAAATTACGTGAAAAAAGTGCAAAGGGGGGACCGGGGGAATTTTTCAATATTTCGAAATCCGAAGCAATCCGGTAAAAATTCGCCAGATTATTAAAAAATATGTTGTAATTCTTATGGTGAAAGTCCCGTTCCTCTATTCCCTACAGTTTTCGCATTATAGTCAAATTTGAGAAACCGGCGGTTAGGCAAATTTATCAATTTACAATGCGTCATATCTCAGAAACTATTTGAAGTAATTCAAAATGCGAGTAGTACTTTTAATCGGCGTACTTTGGAGTACATAATATGATAAAAGGAACTAGAAAAGAGAACTTTTCAAAATTACGTGAAAAATGTGCAAAGTGGGGACCGGGGGAATTTTTCAAGATTTCGAAATCCGACACAATCCGGTAAAAATTCGCCAGATTATTAAAAAGTATGTTGTAATTCTTATGGTGAAAGTCCCGTTCCTCTATTCCCTACAGTTTTCGCATTATAGTCAAATTTGAGAAACCGGCGGTTAGGCAAATTTGTTAATTTACAATGCGTCATATCTCAGAAACTATTTGAAGTAATTCAAAATGCGAGTAGTACTTTTAATCGGCGTACTTTGGAGTACATAATATGATAAAAGGAACTAGAAAAGAGAACTTTTCAAAATTACGTGAAAAAAGTGCAAAGGTGGGACCGGAGGAATTTTTCAAGATTTCGAAATCCGACACAATCTGGTAAAAATTCGCCAGTTTATTAAAAACTATGTTGTAATTCTTATTGTGAAAGTCCCGTTCCTCTATTCCTTACAGTTTTCGTATTATAGTCAAAATTGAGAAACCAGTAGATAGGCAAATTTATCAATTTACAATGCGTCATATCTCAGAAACTATTTGAAGTGTTTCAAAATGCGAGTAGTACTTTTAATCTGCGTACTTTGGAGTACATAATATGATAAAAGTAACTAGAAAAGAGAACTTTTCAAAATTACGTGAAAAAAGTGCAAAGGGGGGACCGGGGGAATTTTTCAAATTTCGAAATCCGACACAATCCGGTAAAAATTCGCCAGATTATTAAAAAATATGTTGTAATTCTTATGGTGAAAGTCCCGTTCCTCTATTCCTTACAGTTTTCGTATTATAGTCAAAATTGAGAAACCAGTAGATAGGCAACTTTATCAATTTACAATGCGTCATATCTCAGAAACTATTTGAAGTAATTCAAAATGCGAGTAGTACCTTTAATCTGCGTACTTTGGAGTACATAATATGATAAAAGAAACTAGAAAAGGGAACTTTTCAAAATTACGTGAAAAATGTGCAAAGGGGGGACCGGGGGAATTTTTCAAATTTCGAAATCCGACACAATCCGGTAAAAATTCGCCAGATTATTAAAAAATATGTTGTAATTCTTATGGTGAAAGTCCCGTTCCACTATTCCTTAGAGTTTTCGTATTCTAGTCAAAATTGAGAAACCAGTAGATAGGCAAATTTATCAATTTACAATGCGTCATATCTCAGAAACTATTTGAAGTAATTCAAAATGCGAGTAGTACTTTCAGTCGGCGTACTTTGGAGTACAAGATATGATAAAAGAAACTAGAAACGGAAACTTTTCAAAATTACGTGAAAAAAGTGCAAAGGGGGGGACCGGGGGAATTTTTCAAGATTTCGAAACCCGACACAATCTGGTAAAAATTCGCCAGATTATTAAAAAATATGTTGTAATTCTTATGGTGAAAGTCCCGTTCCTCTATTCCTTACAGTTTTCGTATTATAGTCAAAATTGAGAAACCAGTAGATAGGCAAATTTATCAATTTACAATGCGTCATATCTCAGAAACTATTTGAAGTAATTCAAAATGCGAGTAGTACTTTTAATCGGCGTACTTTGGAGTACATAATATGATAAAAGGAACTAGAAAAGAGAACTTTTCAAAATTACGTGAAAAAAGGGCAAAGGGGGGACCGGGGAATTTTTCAATATTTCGAAATCCGACGCAATCCGGTAAAAATTCGCCAGATTATTAAAAAATATGTTGTAATTCTTATGGTGAAAGTCCCGTTCCTCTATTCCCTACAGTTTTCGCATTATAGTCAAATTTGAGAAACCGGCGGTTAGGCAAATTTATCAATTTACAATGCGTCATATCTCAGAAACTATTTGAAGTAATTCCAAATGCGAGTAGTACTTTTAATCGGCGTACTTTGGAGTACATAATATGATAAAAGGAACTAGAAAAGAGAACTTTTCAAAATTACGTGAAAAAAGAGCAAAGGGGGGACCGGGGGAATTTTTCAAAATTTCGAAATCCGAAACAATCCGGTAAAAATTCGCCAGATTATTAAAAAATATGTTGTAATTCTTATGGTGAAAGTCCCGTTCCTCTATTCCTTACAGTTTTCGTACTATAGTCAAAATTGAGAAACCAGTAGATAGGCAAATTTATTAATTTACAATGCGTCATATCTCAGAAACTATTTGAAGTAATTCAAAATGCGAGTAGTACTTTTAATCGGCGTACTTTGGAGTACATAATATGATAAAAGGAACTAGAAAAGAGAACTTTTCAAAATTACGTGAAAAAAGTGCAAAGGGCGGACCGGGGGAATTTTTCAATATTTCGAAATCCGACGCAATCCATTAAAAATTCGCCAGATTATTAAAAAATATGTTGTAATTCTTATGGTGAAAGTCCCGTTCCTCTATTCCCTACAGTTTTCGCATTATAGTCAAATTTGAGAAACCGACGGTTAGGCAAATTTATTAATTTACAATGCGTCATATCTCAGAAACTATTTGAAGTAATTCAAAATGCGAGTAGTACTTTTAATCGGCTTACTTTGGAGTACATAATATGAGAAAATGAACTAGAAAAGAGAACTTTTTAAAATTATGTGAAAAAAGTGCAAAGGGGGGACCGGGGGAATTTTTCAAAATTTCGAAATCCGACACAATCCGGTAAAAATTCGCCAGATTATTAAAAAATATGTTGTAATTCTTATGGTGAAAACCTGGTGTCTCTATTCCTTACAGTTTTCGCATTATAGTCAAATTTGAGAAACCGGCGGTTAGGCAAATTTATCAATTTACAATGCGTCATATCTCAGAAACTATTTGAAGTAATTCAAAATGCGAGTAGTACTTTTAATCTGTGTACTTTGGAGTACATAATATCATAAAAGGAACTAGAAAAGAGAACTTTTCAAAATTACGTGAAAAATGTGCAAAGGGGGGAACGGAGGAATTTTTCAAAATTTCGAAATCCGACACAATCTGGTAAAAATTCGCCAGTTTATTAAAAAATATGTTGTAATTCTTATTGTGAAAGTCCCGTTCCTCTATTCCTTACAGTTTTCGTATTATAGTCAAAATTGAGAAACCAGTAGATAGGCAAATTTATCAATTTATAATGCGTCATATCTCAGAAACTATTTGAAGTATTTCAAAATGCGAGTAGTACTTTTAATCGGCGTACTTTGGAGTACATAATATGATAAAAGGAACTAGAAAAGAGAACTTTTCAAAATTACGTGAAAAAAGTGCAAAGGGGGGACCGGGGGAATTTTTCAATATTTCGAAATCCGAAGCAATCCGGTAAAAATTCGCCAGATTATTAAAAAATATGTTGTAATTCTTATGGTGAAAGTCCCGTTCCTCTATTCCCTACAGTTTTCGCATTATAGTCAAATTTGAGAAACCGGCGGTTAGGCAAATTTATCAATTTACAATGCGTCATATCTCAGAAACTATTTGAAGTAATTCAAAATGCGAGTAGTACTTTTAATCGGCGTACTTTGGAGTACATAATATGATAAAAGGAGCTAGAAAAGAGAACTTTTCAAAATTACGTGAAAAACGTGCAAAGGGGGGACCGGGGGAATTTTTCAATATTTCGAAATCCGACGCAATCCGGTAAAAATTCGCCAGATTATTAAAAAACATGTTGTAATTCTTATGGTGAAAGTCCCGTTCCTCTATTCCCTACAGTTTTCGCATTACAGTCAAATTTGAGAAACCGGCGGTTAGGCAAATTTATCAATTTACAATGCGTCATATCTCAGAAACTATTTGAAGTAATTCAAAATGCGAGTAGTACTTTTAATCGGCGTACTTTGGGGTACATAATATGATAAATGGAACTAGAAAAGAGAACTTTTCAAAATTACGTGAAAAATGTGCAAAGGGGGGACCGGGGGAATTTTTCAAGATTTCGAAATCCGACACAATCCGGTAAAAATTCGCCAGATTATTAAAAAATATGTTGTAATTCTTATAGTGAAAGTCCCGTTCCACTATTCCTTACAGTTTTCGTATTCTAGTCAAAATTGAGAAACCAGTAGATAGGCAAATTTATCAATTTACAATGCGTCATATCTCAGAAACTATTTGAAGTGTTTCAAAATGCGAGTAGTACTTTTAATCTGCGTACTTTGGAGTACATAATATAATAAAAGGAACTAGAAAAGAGAACTTTTCAAAATTACGTGAAAAAAGTGCAAAGGGGGGACCGGGGGAATTTTTCAAAATTTCGAAATCCGACACAATCCGGTAAAAATTCGCCAGATTATTAAAAAATATGTTGTAATTCTTATGATGAAAACCTGGTGTCTCTATTCCTTACAGTTTTCGCATTATAGTCAAATTTGAGAAACCGGCGGTTAGGCAAATTTATCAATTTACAATGCGTCATATCTCAGAAACTATTTGAAGTAATTCAAAATGCGAGTAGCACTTTTAATCGGCGTACTTTGGAGTACATAATATGATAAAAGTAACTAGAAAAGAGAACTTTTCAAAATTACGTGAAAAAAGTGCAAAGGGGGGACCGGGGGAATTTTTCAAATTTCGAAATCCGACACAATCCGGTAAAAATTCGCCAGATTATTAAAAAATATGTTGTAATTCTTATGGTGAAAGTCCCGTTCCTCTATTCCTTACAGTTTTCGTATTATAGTCAAAATTGAGAAACCAGTAGATAGGCAACTTTATCAATTTACAATGCGTCATATCTCAGAAACTATTTGAAGTAATTCAAAATGCGAGTAGTACCTTTAATCTGCGTACTTTGGAGTACATAATATGATAAAAGAAACTAGAAAAGGGAACTTTTCAAAATTACGTGAAAAATGTGCAAAGGGGGGACCGGGGGAATTTTTCAAATTTCGAAATCCGACACAATCCGGTAAAAATTCGCCAGATTATTAAAAAATATGTTGTAATTCTTATGGTGAAAGTCCCGTTCCACTATTCCTTAGAGTTTTCGTATTCTAGTCAAAATTGAGAAACCAGTAGATAGGCAAATTTATCAATTTACAATGAGTCATATCTCAGAAACTATTTGAAGTAATTCAAAATGCGAGTAGTACTTTCAGTCGGCGTACTTTGGAGTACAAGATATGATAAAAGAAACTAGAAACGGAAACTTTTCAAAATTACGTGAAAAAAGTGCAAAGGGGGGACCGGGGGAATTTTTCAAGATTTCGAAACCCGACACAATCTGGTAAAAATTCGCCAGATTATTAAAAAATATGTTGTAATTCTTATGGTGAAAGTCCCGTTCCTCTATTCCTTACAGTTTTCGTATTATAGTCAAAATTGAGAAACCAGTAGATAGGCAAATTTATCAATTTACAATGCGTCATATCTCAGAAACTATTTGAAGTAATTCAAAATGCGAGTAGTACTTTTAATCGGCGTACTTTGGAGTACATAATATGATAAAAGGAACTAGAAAAGAGAACTTTTCAAAATTACGTGAAAAAAGGGCAAAGGGGGGACGGGGGAATTTTTCAATATTTCGAAATCCGACGCAATCCGGTAAAAATTCGCCAGATTATTAAAAAATATGTTGTAATTCTTATGGTGAAAGTCCCGTTCCTCTATTCCCTACAGTTTTCGCATTATAGTCAAATTTGAGAAACCGGCGGTTAGGCAAATTTATCAATTTACAATGCGTCATATCTCAGAAACTATTTGAAGTAATTCAAAATGCGAGTAGTACTTTTAATCGGCGTACTTTCGAGTACATAATATGATAAAAGGAACTAGAAAAGAGAACTTTTCAAAATTACGTGAAAAAAGAGCAAAGGGGGGACCGGGGGAATTTTTCAAAATTTCGAAATCCGAAACAATCCGGTAAAAATTCGCCAGATTATTAAAAAATATGTTGTAATTCTTATGGTGAAAGTCCCGTTCCTCTATTCCTTACAGTTTTCGTACTATAGTCAAAATTGAGAAACCAGTAGATAGGCAAATTTATTAATTTACAATGCGTCATATCTCAGAAACTATTTGAAGTAATTCAAAATGCGAGTAGTACTTTTAATCGGCGTACTTTGGAGTACATAATATGATAAAAGGAACTAGAAAAGAGAACTTTTCAAAATTACGTGAAAAAAGTGCAAAGGGCGGACCGGGGGAATTTTTCAATATTTCGAAATCCGACGCAATCCATTAAAAATTCGCCAGATTATTAAAAAATATGTTGTAATTCTTATGGTGAAAGTCCCGTTCCTCTATTCCCTACAGTTTTCGCATTATAGTCAAATTTGAGAAACCGACGGTTAGGCAAATTTATTAATTTACAATGCGTCATATCTCAGAAACTATTTGAAGTAATTCAAAATGCGAGTAGTACTTTTAATCGGCGTACTTTGGAGTACATAATATGATAAAATGAACTAGAAAAGAGAACTTTTTAAAATTATGTGAAAAAAGTGCAAAGGGGGGACCGGGGGAATTTTTCAAAATTTCGAAATCCGACACAATCCGGTAAAAATTCGCCAGATTATTAAAAAATATGTTGTAATTCTTATGGTGAAAACCTGGTGTCTCTATTCCTTACAGTTTTCGCATTATA
This sequence comes from Rhynchophorus ferrugineus, assembly GCF_030347505.1. Classification (NCBI taxonomy): domain Eukaryota; kingdom Metazoa; phylum Arthropoda; class Insecta; order Coleoptera; family Curculionidae; genus Rhynchophorus; species Rhynchophorus ferrugineus. The sequence goes on along the minus strand of NW_027472581.1, from coordinate 29,804,899 downwards.
GTCAAATTTGAGAAACCGGCGGTTAGGCAAATTTATCAATTTACAATGCGTCATATCTCAGAAACTATTTGAAGTTATTCAAAATGCGAGTAGTACTTTTAATCTGTGTACTTTGGAGTACATAATATCATAAAAGGAACTAGAAAAGAGAACTTTTCAAAATTACGTGAAAAATGTGCAAAGGGGGGAACGGAGGAATTTTTCAAAATTTCGAAATCCGACACAATCTGGTAAAAATTCGCCAGTTTATTAAAAAATATGTTGTAATTCTTATTGTGAAAGTCCCGTTCCTCTATTCCTTACAGTTTTCGTATTATAGTCAAAATTGAGAAACCAGTAGATAGGCAAATTTATCAATTTACAATGCGTCATATCTCAGAAACTATTTGAAGTATTTCAAAATGCGAGTAGTACTTTTAATCGGCGTACTTTGGAGTACATAATATGATAAAAGGAACTAGAAAAGAGAACTTTTCAAAATTACGTGAAAAAAGTGCAAAGGGGGGACCGGGGGAATTTTTCAATATTTCGAAATCCGAAGCAATCCGGTAAAAATTCGCCAGATTATTAAAAAATATGTTGTAATTCTTATGGTGAAAGTCCCGTTCCTCTATTCCCTACAGTTTTCGCATTATAGTCAAATTTGAGAAACCGGCGGTTAGGCAAATTTATCAATTTACAATGCGTCATATCTCAGAAACTATTTGAAGTAATTCAAAATGCGAGTAGTACTTTTAATCGGCGTACTTTGGAGTACATAATATGATAAAAGGAACTAGAAAAGAGAACTTTTCAAAATTACGTGAAAAATGTGCAAAGTGGGGACCGGGGGAATTTTTCAAGATTTCGAAATCCGACACAATCCGGTAAAAATTCGCCAGATTATTAAAAAGTATGTTGTAATTCTTATGGTGAAAGTCCCGTTCCTCTATTCCCTACAGTTTTCGCATTATAGTCAAATTTGAGAAACCGGCGGTTAGGCAAATTTGTTAATTTACAATGCGTCATATCTCAGAAACTATTTGAAGTAATTCAAAATGCGAGTAGTACTTTTAATCGGCGTACTTTGGAGTACATAATATGATAAAAGGAACTAGAAAAGAGAACTTTTCAAAATTACGTGAAAAAAGTGCAAAGGTGGGACCGGAGGAATTTTTCAAGATTTCGAAATCCGACACAATCTGGTAAAAATTCGCCAGTTTATTAAAAAATATGTTGTAATTCTTATTGTGAAAGTCCCGTTCCTCTATTCCTTACAGTTTTCGTATTATAGTCAAAATTGAGAAACCAGTAGATAGGCAAATTTATCAATTTACAATGCGTCATATCTCAGAAACTATTTGAAGTAATTCAAAATGCGAGTAGCACTTTTAATCGGCGTACTTTGGAGTACATAATATGATAAAAGTAACTAGAAAAGAGAACTTTTCAAAATTACGTGAAAAAAGTGCAAAGGGGGGACCGGGGGAATTTTTCAAATTTCGAAATCCGACACAATCCGGTAAAAATTCGCCAGATTATTAAAAAATATGTTGTAATTCTTATGGTGAAAGTCCCGTTCCTCTATTCCTTGCAGTTTTCGTATTATAGTCAAAATTGAGAAACCAGTAGATAGGCAACTTTATCAATTTACAATGCGTCATATCTGAGAAACTATTTGAAGTAATTCAAAATGCGAGTAGTACCTTTAATCTGCGTACTTTGGAGTACATAATATGATAAAAGAAACTAGAAAAGAGAACTTTTCAAAATTACGTGAAAAATGTGCAAAGGGGGGACCGGGGGAATTTTTCAAATTTCGAAATCCGACACAATCCGTTAAAAATTCGCCAGATTATTAAAAAATATGTTGTAATTCTTATGGTGAAAGTCCCGTTCCACTATTCCTTAGAGTTTTCGTATTCTAGTCAAAATTGAGAAACCAGTAGATAGGCAAATTTATCAATTTACAATGCGTCATATCTCAGAAACTATTTGAAGTAATTCAAAATGCGAGTAGTACTTTTAATCGGCGTACTTTGGAGTACATAATATGATAAAAGGAACTAGAAAAGAGAACTTTTCAAAATTACGTGAAAAAAGTGCAAAGGGGGGAATGGGAGAATTTTTCAAGATTTCGAAATCCGACACAATCTGGTAAAAATTCGCCAGTTTATTAAAAAATATGTTGTAATTCTTATGGTGAAAGTCCTGTGCCTCTATTCCTTACAGTTTTCGCATTATAGTCAAAATTGTTAAACCGGCGGTTAGGCAAATTTATCAAATTACAATGCGTCATATCTCAGAAACTATTTGAAGTAATTCAAAATGCGAGTAGTACTTTCAATCGGCGTACTTTGGAGTACAAGATATGATAAAAGAAACTAGAAACGGAAACTTTTCAAAATTACGTGAAAAAAGTGCAAAGGGGGGACCGGGGGAATTTTTCAAGATTTCGAAACCCGACACAATCTGGTAAAAATTCGCCAGATTATTAAAAAATATGTTGTAATTCTTATGGTGAAAGACCCGTTCCTCTATTCCTTACAGTTTTCGTATTATAGTCAAAATTGAGAAACCAGTAGATAGGCAAATTTATCAATTTACAATGCGTCATATCTCAGAAACTATTTGAAGTAATTCAAAATGCGAGTAGTACTTTTAATCGGCGTACTTTGGAGTACATAATATGATAAAAGGAACTAGAAAAGAGAACTTTTCAAAATTACGTGAAAAAAGGGCAAAGGGGGGACCGGGGGAATTTTTCAATATTTCGAAATCCGACGCAATCCGGTAAAAATTCGCCAGATTATTAAAAAATATGTTGTAATTCTTATGGTGAAAGTCCCGTTCCTCTATTCCCTACCGTTTTCGCATTATAGTCAAATTTGAGAAACCGGCGGTTAGGCAAATTTATCAATTTACAATGCGTCATATCTCAGAAACTATTTGAAGTAATTCAAAATGCGAGTAGTACTTTTAATCGGCGTACTTTGGAGTACATAATATGATAAAAGGAACTAGAAAAGAGAACTTTTCAAAATTACGTGAAAAAAGTGCAAAGGGGGGACCGGGGGAATTTTTCAAAATTTCGAAATCCGAAACAATCCGGTAAAAATTCGCCAGATTATTAAAAAATATGTTGTAATTCTTATGGTGAAAGTCCCGTTCCTCTATTCCTTACAGTTTTCGTATTATAGTCAAAATTGAGAAACCAGTAGATAGGCAAATTTATTGATTTACAATGCGTCATATCTCAGAAACTATTTGAAGTAATTCAAAATGCGAGTAGTACTTTTAATCGGCGTACTTTGGAGTACATAATATGATAAAAGGAACTAGAAAAGAGAACTTTTCAAAATTACGTGAAAAAAGTGCAAAGGGCGGACCGGGGGAATTTTTCAATATTTCGAAATCCGACGCAATCCATTAAAAATTCGCCAGATTATTAAAAAATATGTTGTAATTCTTACGGTGAAAGTCCCGTTCCTCTATTCCCTACAGTTTTCGCATTATAGTCAAATTTGAGAAACCGACGGTTAGGCAAATTTATCAATTTACAATGCGTCATATCTCAGAAACTATTTGAAGTAATTCAAAATGCGAGTAGTACTTTTAATCGGCGTACTTTGGAGTACATAATATGATAAAATGAACTAGAAAAGAGAACTTTTTAAAATTATGTGAAAAAAGTGCAAAGGGGGGACCGGGGGAATTTTTCAAAATTTCGAAATCCGACACAATCCGGTAAAAATTCGCCAGATTATTAAAAAATATGTTGTAACTCTTATGGTGAAAACCTGGTGTCTCTATTCCTTACAGTTTTCGCATTATAGTCAAATTTGAGAAACCGGCGGTTAGGCAAATTTATCAATTTACAATGCGTCATATCTCAGAAACTATTTGAAGTAATTCAAAATGCGAGTAGTACTTTTAATCTGTGTACTTTGGAGTACATAATATCATAAAAGGAACTAGAAAAGAGAACTTTTCAAAATTACGTGAAAAATGTGCAAAGGGGGGACCGGAGGAATTTTTCAAAATTTCGAAATCCGACACAATCTGGTAAAAATTCGCCAGTTTATTAAAAAATATGTTGTAATTCTTATTGTGAAAGTCCCGTTCCTCTATTCCTTACAGTTTTCGTATTATAGTCAAAATTGAGAAACCAGTAGATAGGCAAATTTATCAATTTACAATGCGTCATATCTCAGAAACTATTTGAAGTATTTCAAAATGCGAGTAGTACTTTTAATCGGCGTACTTTGGAGTACATAATATGATAAAAGGAACTAGAAAAGAGAGCTTTTCAAAATTACGTGAAAAAAGTGCAAAGGGGGGACCGGGGGAATTTTTCAATATTTCGAAATCCGAAGCAATCCGGTAAAAATTCGCCAGATTATTAAAAAATATGTTGTAATTCTTATGGTGAAAGTCCCGTTCCTCTATTCCCTACAGTTTTCGCATTATAGTCAAATTTGAGAAACCGGCGGTTAGGCAAATTTATCAATTTACAATGCGTCATATCTCAGAAACTATTTGAAGTAATTCAAAATGCGAGTAGTACTTTTAATCGGCGTACTTTGGAGTACATAATATGATAAAAGGAACTAGAAAAGAGAACTTTTCAAAATTACGTGAAAAATGTGCAAAGGGGGGACCGGGGGAATTTTTCAAGATTTCGAAATCCGACACAATCCGGTAAAAATTCGCCAGATTATTAAAAAGTATGTTGTAATTCTTATGGTGAAAGTCCCGTTCCTCCATTCCCTACAGTTTTCGCATTATAGTCAAATTTGAGAAACCGGCGGTTAGGCAAATTTATCAATTTACAATGCGTCATATCTCAGAAACTATTTGAAGTAATTCAAAATGCGAGTAGTACTTTTAATCGGCGTACTTTGGAGTATATAATATGATAAAAGGAACTAGAAAAGAGAACTTTTCAAAATTACGTGAAAAAAGTGCAAAGGTGGGACCGGAGGAATTTTTCAAGATTTCGAAATCCGACACAATCTGGTAAAAATTCGCCAGTTTATTAAAAAATATGTTGTAATTCTTATTGTGAAAGTCCCGTTCCTCTATTCCTTACAGTTTTCGAATTATAGTCAAAATTGAGAAACCAGTAGATAGGCAAATTTATCAATTTACAATGCGTCATATCTCAGAAACTATTTGAAGTAATTCAAAATGCGAGTAGTACTTTTAATGGGCGTACTTTGGAGTACATAATATGATAAAAGGAACTAGAAAAGAGAACTTTTCAAAATTACGTGAAAAAAGTGCAAAGGGGGGACCGAGGGAATTTTTCAATATTTCGAAATCCGACACAATCCGGTAAAAATTCGCCAGATTATTAAAAAATATGTTGTAATTCTTATGATGAAAACCTGGTGTCTCTATTCCTTACAGTTTTCGCATTATAGTCAAATTTGAGAAACCGGCGGTTAGGCAAATTTATCAATTTACAATGCGTCATATCTCAGAAACTATTTGAAGTAATTCAAAATGCGAGTAGCACTTTTAATCGGCGTACTTTGGAGTACATAATATGATAAAAGGAACTAGAAAAGAGAACTTTTCAAAATTACGTGAAAAAAGCGCAAAGGGGGGACCGGGGGAATTTTTCAAATTTCGAAATCCGACACAATCCGGTAAAAATTCGCCAGATTATTAAAAAATATGTTGTAATTCTTATGGTGAAAGTCCCGTTCTTCTATTCCTTACAGTTTTCGTATTATAGTCAAAATTGAGAAACCAGTAGATAGGCAACTTTATCAATTTACAATGCGTCATATCTCAGAAACTATTTGAAGTAATTCAAAATGCGAGTAGTACCTTTAATCTGCGTACTTTGGAGTGCATAATATGATAAAAGGAACTAGAAAAGAGAACTTTTCAAAATTACGTGAAAAATGTGCAAAGGGGGGACCGGGGGAATTTTTCAAGATTTCGAAATCCGACACAATCCGGTAAAAATTCGCCAGATTATTAAAAAATATGTTGTAATTCTTATGGTGAAAGTCCCGTTCCTCTATTCCTTACAGTTTTCGTATTATAGTCAAAATTGAGAAACCAGTAGATAGGCAAATTTATTAAATTACAATGCGTCATATCTCAGAAACTATTTGAAGTAATTCAAAATGCGAGTAGTACTTTTAATCGGCGTACTTTGGAGTACATAATATGATAAAAGGAACTAGAAAAGAGAACTTTTCAAAATTACGTGAAAAAAGTGCAAAGGGCGGACCGGGGGAATTTTTCAATATTTCGAAATCCGACGCAATCCATTAAAAATTCGCCAGATTATTAAAAAATATGTTGTAATTCTTATGGTGAAAGTCCCGTTCCTCTATTCCCTACAGTTTTCGCATTATAGTCAAATTTGAGAAACCGACGGTTAGGCAAATTTATCAATTTACAATGCGTCATATCTCAGAAATTATTTGAAGTAATTCAAAATGCGAGTAGTACTTTTAATCGGCGTACTTTGGAGTACATAATATGATAAAATGAACTAGAAAAGAGAACTTTTTAAAATTATGTGAAAAAAGTGCAAAGGGGGGACCGGGGGAATTTTTCAAAATTTCGAAATCCGACACAATCCGGTAAAAATTCGCCAGATTATTAAAAAATATGTTGTAATTCTTATGGTGAAAACCTGGTGTCTCTATTCCTTACAGTTTTCGCATTATAGTCAAATTTGAGAAACCGGCGGTTAGGCAAATTTATCAATTTACAATGCGTCATATCTCAGAAACTATTTGAAGTAATTCAAAATGCGAGTAGTACTTTTAATCGGCGTACTTTGGAGTACATAATATGATAAAAGGAACTAGAAAAGAGAACTTTTCAAAATTACGTGAAAAATGTGCAAAGGGGGGACCGGGGGAATTTTTCAAGATTTCGAAATCCGACACAATCCGGTAAAATTTCGCCAGATTATTAAAAAGTATGTTGTAATTCTTATGTTGAAAGTCCCGTTCCTCTATTCCTTACAGTTTTCGCATTATAGTCAAATTTGAGAAACCGGCGGTTAGGCAAATTTATCAATTTACAATGCGTCATATCTCAGAAACTATTTGAAGTAATTCAAAATGCGAGTAGTACTTTTAATCGGCGTACTTTGGAGTACATAATATGATAAAAGGAACTAGAAAAGAGAAGTTTTCAAAATTACGTGAAAAAAGTGCAAAGGTGGGACCGGAGGAATTTTTCAAGATTTCGAAATCCGACACAATCTGGTAAAAATTCGTCAGTTTATTAAAAAATATGTTGTAATTCTTATTGTGAAAGTCCCGTTCCTCTATTCCTTACAGTTTTCGTATTATAGTCAAAATTGAGAAACCAGTAGATAGGCAAATTTATCAATTTACAATGCGTCATATCTCAGAAACTATTTGAAGTAATTCAAAATGCGAGTAGTACTTTTAATCGGCGTGCTTTGGAGTACATAATATGATAAAAGGAACTAGAAAAGAGAACTTTTCAAAATTACGTGAAAAAAGTGCAAAGGGGGGACCGGGGGAATTTTTCAATATTTCGAAATCCGACGCAATCCGGTAAAAATTCGCCAGATTATTAAAAAATATGTTGTAATTCTTATGGTGAAAGTCCCGTTCTTCTATTCCCTACAGTTTTCGCATTATAGTCAAATTTGAGAAACCGGCGGTTAGGCAAATTTATCAATTTACAATGCGTCATATCTCAGAAACTATTTGAAGTAATTCAAAATGCGAGTAGTACTTTTAATCTGCGTACTTTGAAGTACATAATATGATAAAAGGAACTAGAAAAGAGAACTTTTCAAAATTACGTGAAAAAAGTGCAAAGGGGGGACCGGGGGAATTTTTCAAGATTTCGAAATAAGACACAATCCGGTAAAAATTCGCCAGATTATTAAAAAATATGTTGTAATTCTTATGGTGAAAGTCCCGTTCTTCTATTCCCTACAGTTTTCGCATTATAGTCAAATTTGAGAAACCGGCGGTTAGGCAAATTTATCAATTTACAATGCGTCATATCTCAGAAACAATTTGAAGTAATTCAAAATGCGAGTAGTACTATTAATCTGCGTACTTTGAAGTACATAATATGATAAAAGGAACTAGAAAAGAGAACTTTTCAAAATTACGTGAAAAAAGTGCAAAGGGGGGACCGGGGGAATTTTTCAAATTTCGAAATCCGACACAATCCGGTAAAAATTCGCCAGATTATTAAAAAATATGTTGTAATTCTTATGGTGAAAGTCCCGTTATTCTATTCCTTACAGTTTTCGTATTATAGTCAAAATTGAGAAACCAGTAGATAGGCAACTTTATCAATTTACAATGCGTCATATCTCAGAAACTATTTGAAGTAATTCAAAATGCGAGTAGTACCTTTAATCTGCGTACTTTGGAGTACATAATATGATAAAAGGAACTAGAAAAGAGAACTTTTCAAAATTACGTGAAAAATGTGCAAAGGGGGGACCGGGGGAATTTTTCAAGATTTCGAAATCCGACACAATCCGGTAAAAATTCGCCAGATTATTAAAAAATATGTTGTAATTCTTATGGTGAAAGTCCCGTTCCACTATTCCTTAGAGTTTTCGTATTCTAGTCAAAATTGAGAAACCAGTAGATAGGCAAATTTATCAATTTACAATGCGTCATATCCCAGAAACTATTTGAAGTAATTCAAAATGCGAGTAGTACTTTTAATCGGCGTACTTTGGAGTACATAATATGATAAAAGGAACTAGAAAAGAGAACTTTTCAAAATTACGTGAAAAAAGTGCAAAGGGGGGACCGGGGGAATTTTTCAAGATTTCGAAATCCGACACAATCCGGTAAAAATTCGCCAGATTATTAAAAAATATGTTGTAATTCTTATGGTGAAAGTCCCGTTCCTCTATTCCCTACAGTTTTCGCATTATAGTCAAATTTGAGAAACCGACGGTTAGGCAAATTTATTAATTTACAATGCGTCATATCTCAGAAACTATTTGAAGTAATTCAAAATGCGAGTAGTACTTTTAATCGGCGTACTTTGGAGTACATAATATGATAAAATGAACTAGAAAAGAGAACTTTTTAAAATTATGTGAAAAAAGTGCAAAGGGGGGACCGGGGGAATTTTTCAAAATTTCGAAATCCGACACAATCCGGTAAAAATTCGCCAGATTATTAAAAAATATGTTGTAATTCTTATGGTGAAAACCTGGTGTCTCTATTCCTTACAGTTTTCGCATTATAGTCAAATTTGAGAAACCGGCGGTTAGGCAAATTTATCAATTTACAATGCGTCATATCTCAGAAACTATTTGAAGTAATTCAAAATGCGAGTAGTACTTTTAATCTGTGTACTTTGGAGTACATAATATCATAAAAGGAACTAGAAAAGAGAACTTTTCAAAATTACGTGAAAAATGTGCAAAGGGGGGAACGGAGGAATTTTTCAAAATTTCGAAATCCGACACAATCTGGTAAAAATTCGCCAGTTTATTAAAAAATATGTTGTAATTCTTATTGTGAAAGTCCCGTTCCTCTATTCCTTACAGTTTTCGTATTATAGTCAAAATTGAGAAACCAGTAGATAGGCAAATTTATCAATTTACAATGCGTCATATCTCAGAAACTATTTGAAGTATTTCAAAATGCGAGTAGTACTTTTAATCGGCGTACTTTGGAGTACATAATATGATAAAAGGAACTAGAAAAGAGAACTTTTCAAAATTACGTGAAAAAAGTGCAAAGGGGGGACCGGGGGAATTTTTCAATATTTCGAAATCCGAAGCAATCCGGTAAAAATTCGCCAGATTATTAAAAAATATGTTGTAATTCTTATGGTGAAAGTCCCGTTCCTCTATTCCCTACAGTTTTCGCATTATAGTCAAATTTGAGAAACCGGCGGTTAGGCAAATTTATCAATTTACAATGCGTCATATCTCAGAAACTATTTGAAGTAATTCAAAATGCGAGTAGTACTTTTAATCGGCGTACTTTGGAGTACATAATATGATAAAAGGAACTAGAAAAGAGAACTTTTCAAAATTACGTGAAAAATGTGCAAAGTGGGGACCGGGGGAATTTTTCAAGATTTCGAAATCCGACACAATCCGGTAAAAATTCGCCAGATTATTAAAAAGTATGTTGTAATTCTTATGGTGAAAGTCCCGTTCCTCTATTCCCTACAGTTTTCGCATTATAGTCAAATTTGAGAAACCGGCGGTTAGGCAAATTTGTTAATTTACAATGCGTCATATCTCAGAAACTATTTGAAGTAATTCAAAATGCGAGTAGTACTTTTAATCGGCGTACTTTGGAGTACATAATATGATAAAAGGAACTAGAAAAGAGAACTTTTCAAAATTACGTGAAAAAAGTGCAAAGGTGGGACCGGAGGAATTTTTCAAGATTTCGAAATCCGACACAATCTGGTAAAAATTCGCCAGTTTATTAAAAAATATGTTGTAATTCTTATTGTGAAAGTCCCGTTCCTCTATTCCTTACAGTTTTCGTATTATAGTCAAAATTGAGAAACCAGTAGATAGGCAAATTTATCAATTTACAATGCGTCATATCTCAGAAACTATTTGAAGTAATTCAAAATGCGAGTAGCACTTTTAATCGGCGTACTTTGGAGTACATAATATGATAAAAGTAACTAGAAAAGAGAACTTTTCAAAATTACGTGAAAAAAGTGCAAAGGGGGGACCGGGGGAATTTTTCAAATTTCGAAATCCGACACAATCCGGTAAAAATTCGCCAGATTATTAAAAAATATGTTGTAATTCTTATGGTGAAAGTCCCGTTCCTCTATTCCTTGCAGTTTTCGTATTATAGTCAAAATTGAGAAACCAGTAGATAGGCAACTTTATCAATTTACAATGCGTCATATCTGAGAAACTATTTGAAGTAATTCAAAATGCGAGTAGTACCTTTAATCTGCGTACTTTGGAGTACATAATATGATAAAAGAAACTAGAAAAGAGAACTTTTCAAAATTACGTGAAAAATGTGCAAAGGGGGGACCGGGGGAATTTTTCAAATTTCGAAATCCGACACAATCCGGTAAAAATTCGCCAGATTATTAAAAAATATGTTGTAATTCTTATGGTGAAAGTCCCGTTCCACTATTCCTTAGAGTTTTCGTATTCTAGTCAAAATTGAGAAACCAGTAGATAGGCAAATTTATCAATTTACAATGCGTCATATCTCAGAAACTATTTGAAGTAATTCAAAATGCGAGTAGTACTTTTAATCGGCGTACTTTGGAGTACATAATATGATAAAAGGAACTAGAAAAGAGAACTTTTCAAAATTACGTGAAAAAAGTGCAAAGGGGGGAATGGGAGAATTTTTCAAGATTTCGAAATCCGACACAATCTGGTAAAAATTCGCCAGTTTATTAAAAAATATGTTGTAATTCTTATGGTGAAAGTCCTGTGCCTCTATTCCTTACAGTTTTCGCATTATAGTCAAAATTGTTAAACCGGCGGTTAGGCAAATTTATCAAATTACAATGCGTCATATCTCAGAAACTATTTGAAGTAATTCAAAATGCGAGTAGTACTTTCAATCGGCGTACTTTGGAGTACAAGATATAATAAAAGAAACTAGAAACGGAAACTTTTCAAAATTACGTAAAAAGAGTGCAAAGGGGGGACCGGGGGAATTTTTAAAAATTTCGAAACCCGACACAATCTGGTAAAAATTCGCCAGATTATTAAAAAATATGTTGTAATTCTTATGGTGAAAACCTGGTGTCTCTATTCCTTACAGTTTTCGCATTATAGTCAAATTTGAGAAACCGGCGGTTAGGCAAATTTATCAATTTACAATGCGTCATATCTCAGAAACTATTTGAAGTAATTCAAAATGCGAGTAGTACTTTTAATCGGCGTACTTTGGAGTACATAATATGATAAAAGGAACTAGAAAAGAGAACTTTTCAAAATTACGTGAAAAAAGGGCAAAGGGGGGACCGGGGGAATTTTTCAATATTTCGAAATCCGACGCAATCCGGTAAAAATTCGCCAGATTATTAAAAAATATGTTGTAATTCTTATGGTGAAAGTCCCGTTCCTCTATTCCCTACAGTTTTCGCATTATAGTCAAATTTGAGAAACCGGCGGTTAGGCAAATTTATCAATTTACAATGCGTCATATCTCAGAAACTATTTGAAGTAATTCAAAATGCGAGTAGTACTTTTAATCGGCGTACTTTGGAGTACATAATATGATAAAAGGAACTAGAAAAGAGAACTTTTCAAAATTACGTGAAAAAAGTGCAAAGGGGGGACCGGGGGAATTTTTCAAGATTTCGAAATCCGACACAATCTGGTAAAAATTCGCCAGTTTATTAAAAAATATGTTGTAATTCTTATGGTGAAAGTCCTGTGCCTCTATTCCTTACAGTTTTCGCATTATAGTCAAAATTGTTAAACCGGCGGTTAGGCAAATTTATCAAATTACAATGCGTCATATCTCAGAAACTATTTGAAGTAATTCAAAATGCGAGTAGTACTTTCAATCGGCGTACTTTGGAGTACAAGATATGATAAAAGAAACTAGAAACGGAAACTTTTCAAAATTACGTGAAAAAAGTGCAAAGGGGGGACCGGGGGAATTTTTCAAGATTTCGAAACCCGACACAATCTGGTAAAAATTCGCCAGATTATTAAAAAATATGTTGTAATTCTTATGGTGAAAGTCCCGTTCCTCTATTCCTTACAGTTTTCGTATTATAGTCAAAATTGAGAAACCAGTAGATAGGCAAATTTATCAATTTACAATGCGTCATATGTCAGAAACTATTTGAAGTAATTCAAAATGCGAGTAGTACTTTCAATCGGCGTACTTTGGAGTACAAGATATGATAAAAGAAACTAGAAACGGAAACTTTTCAAAATTACGTGAAAAAAGTGCAAAGGGGGGACCGGGGGAATTTTTCAAAATTTCGAAATCCGACACAATCCGGTAAAAATTCGCCAGATTATTAAAAAATATGTTGTAATTCTTATGGTGAAAGTCCCGTTCCTCTATTCCCTACAGTTTTCGCATTATAGTCAAATTTGAGAAACCGGCGGTTAGGCAAATTTATCAATTTACAATGCGTCATATCTCAGAAACTATTTGAAGTAATTCAAAATGCGAGTAGTACTTTTAATCGGCGTACTTTGGAGTACATAATATGATAAAAGGAACTAGAAAAGAGAACTTTTCAAAATTACGTGAAAAATGTGCAAAGGGGGGACCGGGGGAATTTTTCAAGATTTCGAAATCCGACACAATCCGGTAAAATTTCGCCAGATTATTAAAAAGTATGTTGTAATTCTTATGGTGAAAGTCCCGTTCCTCTATTCCCTACAGTTTTCGCATTATAGTCAAATTTGAGAAACCGGCGGTTAGGCAAATTTATCAATTTACAATGCGTCATATCTCAGAAACTATTTGAAGTAATTCAAAATGCGAGTAGTACTTTTAATCGGCGTACTTTGGAGTACATAATATGATAAAAGGAACTAGAAAAGAGAAGTTTTCAAAATTACGTGAAAAAAGTGCAAAGGTGGGACCGGAGGAATTTTTCAAGATTTCGAAATCCGACACAATCTGGTAAAAATTCGTCAGTTTATTAAAAAATATGTTGTAATTCTTATTGTGAAAGTCCCGTTCCTCTATTCCTTACAGTTTTCGTATTATAGTCAAAATTGAGAAACCAGTAGATAGGCAAATTTATCAATTTACAATGCGTCATATCTCAGAAACTATTTGAAGTAATTCAAAATGCGAGTAGTACTTTTAATCGGCGTACTTTGGAGTACATAATATGATAAAAGGAACTAGAAAAGAGAACTTTTCAAAATTACGTGAAAAAAGTGCAAAGGGGGGACCGGGGGAATTTTTCAATATTTCGAAATCCGACGCAATCCGGTAAAAATTCGCCAGATTATTAAAAAATATGTTGTAATTCTTATGGTGAAAGTCCCGTTCTTCTATTCCCTACAGTTTTCGCATTATAGTCAAATTTGAGAAACCGGCGGTTAGGCAAATTTATCAATTTACAATGCGTCATATCTCAGAAACTATTTGAAGTAATTCAAAATGCGAGTAGTACTTTTAATCTGCGTACTTTGAAGTACATAATATGATAAAAGGAACTAGAAAAGAGAACTTTTCAAAATTACGTGAAAAAAGTGCAAAGGGGGGACCGGGGGAATTTTTCAAGATTTCGAAATAAGACACAATCCGGTAAAAATTCGCCAGATTATTAAAAAATATGTTGTAATTCTTATGGTGAAAGTCCCGTTCTTCTATTCCCTACAGTTTTCGCATTATAGTCAAATTTGAGAAACCGGCGGTTAGGCAAATTTATCAATTTACAATGCGTCATATCTCAGAAACAATTTGAAGTAATTCAAAATGCGAGTAGTACTATTAATCTGCGTACTTTGAAGTACATAATATGATAAAAGGAACTAGAAAAGAGAACTTTTCAAAATTACGTGAAAAAAGTGCAAAGGGGGGACCGGGGGAATTTTTCAAATTTCGAAATCCGACACAATCCGGTAAAAATTCGCCAGATTATTAAAAAATATGTTGTAATTCTTATGGTGAAAGTCCCGTTCTTCTATTCCTTACAGTTTTCGTATTATAGTCAAAATTGAGAAACCAGTAGATAGGCAACTTTATCAATTTACAATGCGTCATATCTCAGAAACTATTTGAAGTAATTCAAAATGCGAGTAGTACCTTTAATCTGCGTACTTTGGAGTACATAATATGATAAAAGGAACTAGAAAAGAGAACTTTTCAAAATTACGTGAAAAATGTGCAAAGGGGGGACCGGGGGAATTTTTCAAGATTTCGAAATCCGACACAATCCGGTAAAAATTCGCCAGATTATTAAAAAATATGTTGTAATTCTTATGGTGAAAGTCCCGTTCCACTATTCCTTAGAGTTTTCGTATTCTAGTCAAAATTGAGAAACCAGTAGATAGGCAAATTTATCAATTTACAATGCGTCATATCTCAGAAACTATTTGAAGTAATTCAAAATGCGAGTAGTACTTTTAATCGGCGTACTTTGGAGTACATAATATGATAAAAGGAACTAGAAAAGAGAACTTTTCAAAATTACGTGAAAAAAGTGCAAAGGGGGGACCGGGGGAATTTTTCAAGATTTCGAAATCCGACACAATCCGGTAAAAATTCGCCAGATTATTAAAAAATATGTTGTAATTCTTATGGTGAAAACCTGGTGTCTCTATTCCTTACAGTTTTCGCATTATAGTCAAATTTGAGAAACCGGCGGTTAGGCAAATTTATCAATTTACAATGCGTCATATCTCAGAAACTATTTGAAGTAATTCAAAATGCGAGTAGCACTTTTAATCGGCGTACTTTGGAGTACATAATATGATAAAAGGAACTAGAAAAGAGAACTTTTCAAAATTATGTGAAAAAAGTGCAAAGGGGGGACCGGGGGAATTTTTCAAGATTTCGAAATCCGACACAATCCGGTAAAAATTCGCCAGATTATTAAAAAATATGTTGTAATTCTTATGGTGAAAGTCCCGTTCCTCTATTCCTTACAGTTTTCGTATTATAGTCAAAATTGAGAAACCAGTAGATAGGCAAATTTATTAATTTACAATGCGTCATAACTCAGAAACTATTTGAAGTAATTCAAAATGCGAGTAGTACTTTTAATCGGCGTACCTTGGAGTACATAATATGATAAAAGGAACTAGAAAAGAGAACTTTTTAAAATTATGTGAAAAAAGTGCAAAGGGGGGACCGGGGGAATTTTTCAAGATTTTGAAATCCGACACAATCTGGTAAAATTTCGCCAGATTATTAAAAAATATGTTGTAATTCTTATGGTGAAAACCTGGTGTCTCTATTCCTTACAGTTTTTGCATTATAGTCAAATTTGAGAAACCGGCGGTTAGGCAAATTTATCAATTTACAATGCGTCATACCTCAGAAACTATTTGAAGTAATTCAAAATGCGAGTAGTACTTTTAATCTGCGTACTTTGGAGTACATGATATGATAAAAGGAACTAGAAAAGAGAACTTTTCAAAATTACGTGAAAAACGTGCAAAGGGGGGACCGGGGGAATTTTTCAAGATTTCGAAATCCGACACAATCTGGTAAAAATTCGCCAGTTTATTAAAAAATATGTTGTAATTCTTATTGTGAAAGTCCCGTTCCTCTATTCCTTACAGTTTTCGTATTATAGTCAAAATTGAGAAACCAGTAGATAGGCAAATTTATCAATATACAATGCGTCATATCTCAGAAACAATTTGAAGTAATTCAAAATGCGAGTAGTACTTTTAATCGACGTACTTCGGAGTACATAATATGATAAAAGGAACTAGAAAAGAGAACTTTTCAAAATTACGTGAAAAATGTGCAAAGGGGGGACCGGGGGAATTTTTCAAGATTTCGAAATCCGACACAATCCGGCAAAAATTCGCCAGATTATTAAAAAATATGTTGTAATTCTTATGGTGAAAGTCCCGTTCCACTATTCCTTACAGTTTTCGCATTATAGTCAAATTTGAGAAACCGGCGGTTAGGCAAATTTATCAATTTACAATGCGTCATATCTCAGAAACTATTTGAAGTAATTCAAAATGCGAGTAGCACTTTTAATCGGCGTACTTTGGAGTACATAATATGATAAAAGGAACTAGAAAAGAGAGCTTTTCAAAATTACGTGAAAAATGTGCAAAGGGGGGACCGGGGGAATTTTTAAAGATTTCGAAATCCGACACAATCCGGTAAAAATTCGCCAGATTATTAAAAAATATGTTGTAATTCTTATGGTGAAAACCTGGAGTCTCTATTCCTTACAGTTTTCGCATTATAGTCAAATTTGAGAAACCGGCGGTTAGGCAAATTTATCAATTTACAATGCGTCATATCTCAGAAACAATTTGAAGTAATTCAAAATGCGAGTAGTATTTTTAATCGGCGTACTTTGGAGTACATAATATGATAAAAGGAACTAGAAAAGAGAACTTTTCAAAATTACGTGAAAAAAGTGCAAAGGGGGGACCGGAGGAATTTTTCAAGATTTCGAAATCCGACACAATCTGGTAAAAATTCGCCAGTTTATTAAAAAATATGTTGTAATTCTTATTGTGAAAGTCCCGTTCCTCTATTCCTTACAGTTTTCGTATTATAGTCAAAATTGAGAAACCAGTAGATAGGCAAATTTATCAATTTACAATGCGTCATATCTCAGAAACTATTTGAAGTAATTCAAAATGCGAGTAGTACTTTTAATCTGCGTACTTTGGAGTACATAATATGATAAAAGGAACTAGAAAAGAGAACTTTTCAAAATTACGTGAAAAAAGTGCAAAGGGGGGACCGGGGGAATTTTTCAAGATTTCGAAATCCGACACAATCCGGTAAAAATTCGCCAGATTATTAAAAAATATGTTGTAATTCTTATGATGAAAACCTGGTGTCTCTATTCCTTACAGTTTTCGCATTATAGTCAAATTTGAGAAACCGGCGGTTAGGCAAATTTATCAATTTACAATGCGTCATATCTCAGAAACTATTTGAAGTAATTCAAAATGCGAGTAGCACTTTTAATCGGCGTACTTTGGAGTACATAATATGATAAAAGGAACTAGAAAAGAGAACTTTTCAAAATTACGTGAAAAAAGTGCAAAGGGGGGACCGGGGGAATTTCAAATTTCGAAATCCGACACAATCCGGTAAAAATTCGCCAGATTATTAAAAAATATGTTGTAATTCTTATGGTGAAAGTCCCGTTCCTCTATTCCTTACAGTTTTCGTATTATAGTCAAAATTGAGAAACCAGTAGATAGGCAACTTTATCAATTTACAATGCGTCATATCTCAGAAACTATTTGAAGTAATTCAAAATGCGAGTAGTACTTTTAATCTGCGTACTTTGGAGTACATAATATGATAAAAGGAACTAGAAAAGAGAACTTTTCAAAATTACGTGAAAAAAGTGCAAAGGGGGGACCGGAGGAATTTTTCAAGATTTCGAAATCCGACACAATCTGGTAAAAATTCACCAGTTTATTAAAAAATATGTTGTAATTCTTATTGTGAAAGTCCCGTTCCTCTATTCCTTACAGTTTTCGTATTATAGTCAAAATTGAGAAACCAGTAGATAGGCAAATTTATCAATTTACAATGCGTCATATCTCAGAAACTATTTGAAGTAATTCAAAATGCGAGTAGTACTTTTAATCGGCGTACTTTGGAGTACATAATATGATAAAAGGAACTAGAAAAGAGAACTTTTCAAAATTACGTGAAAAAAGTGCAAAGGGGGGACCGGGGGAATTTTTCAATATTTCGAAATCCGACGCAATCCGGTAAAAATTCGCCAGATTATTAAAAAATATGTTGTAATTCTTATGGTGAAAGTCCCGTTCCTCTATTCCCTACAGTTTTCGCATTATAGTCAAATTTGAGAAACCGGCGGTTAGGCAAATTTATCAATTTACAATGCGTCATATCTCAGAAACTATTTGAAGTAATGCAAAATGCGAGTAGCACTTTTAATCGGCGTACTTTGGAGTACATAATATGATAAAAGGAACTAGAAAAGAGAACTTTTAAAAATTACGTGAAAAAAGTGCAAAGGGGGGACCGGGGGAATTTTTCAAATTTCGAAATCCGACACAATCCGGTAAAAATTCGCCAGATTATTAAAAAATATGTTGTAATTCTTATGGTGAAAGTCCCGTTCCTCTATTCCTTACAGTTTTCGTATTATAGTCAAAATTGAGAAACCAGTAGATAGGCAACTTTATCAATTTACAATGCGTCATATCTCAGAAACTATTTGAAGTAATTCAAAATGCGAGTAGTACCTTTAATCTGCGTACTTTGGAGTACATAATATGATAAAAGGAACTAGAAAAGAGAACTTTTCAAAATTACGTGAAAAATGTGCAAAGGGGGGACCGGGGGAATTTTTCAAGATTTCGAAATCCGACACAATCCGGTAAAAATTCGCCAGATTATTAAAAAATATGTTGTAATTCCTATGATGAAAACCTGGTGTCTCTATTCCTTACAGTTTTCGCATTATAGTCAAATTTGAGAAACCGGCGGTTAGGCAAATTTATCAATTTACAATGCGTCATATCTCAGAAACTATTTGAAGTAATTCAAAATGCGAGTAGTACTTTTAATCTGCGTACTTTGGAGTACATAATATGATAAAAGGAACTAGAAAAGAGAACTTTTCAAAATTACGTGAAAAAAGTGCAAAGGGGGGACCGGAGGAATTTTTCAAGATTTCGAAATCCGACACAATCTGGTAAAAATTCACCAGTTTATTAAAAAATATGTTGTAATTCTTATTGTGAAAGTCCCGTTCCTCTATTCCTTACAGTTTTCGTATTATAGTCAAAATTGAGAAACCAGTAGATAGGCAAATTTATCAATTTACAATGCGTCATATCTCAGAAACTATTTGAAGTAATTCAAAATGCGAGTAGTACTTTTAATCGGCGTACTTTGGAGTACATAATATGATAAAAGGAACTAGAAAAGAGAACTTTTCAAAATTACGTGAAAAAAGTGCAAAGGGGGGACCGGGGGAATTTTTCAATATTTCGAAATCCGACGCAATCCGGTAAAAATTCGCCAGATTATTAAAAAATATGTTGTAATTCTTATGGTGAAAGTCCCGTTCCTCTATTCCCTACAGTTTTCGCATTATAGTCAAATTTGAGAAACCGGCGGTTAGGCAAATTTATCAATTTACAATGCGTCATATCTCAGAAACTATTTGAAGTAATGCAAATTGCGAGTAGCACTTTTAATCGGCGTACTTTGGAGTACATAATATGATAAAAGGAACTAGAAAAGAGAACTTTTAAAAATTACGTGAAAAAAGTGCAAAGGGGGGACCGGGGGAATTTTTCAAATTTCGAAATCCGACACAATCCGGTAAAAATTCGCCAGATTATTAAAAAATATGTTGTAATTTTTATGGTAAAAGTCCCGTTCCTCTATTCCTTACAGTTTTCGTATTATAGTCAAAATTGAGAAACCAGTAGATAGGCAACTTTATCAATTTACAATGCGTCATATCTCAGAAACTATTTGAAGTAATTCAAAATGCGAGTAGTACCTTTAATCTGCGTACTTTGGAGTACATAATATGATAAAAGGAACTAGAAAAGAGAACTTTTCAAAATTACGTGAAAAATGTGCAAAGGGGGGACCGGGGGAATTTTTCAAAATTTCGAAATCCGACACAATCCGGTAAAAATTCGCCAGATTATTAAAAAATATGTTGTAATTCTTATGATGAAAACCTGGTGTCTCTATTCCTTACAGTTTTCGCATTATAGTCAAATTTGAGAAACCGGCGGTTAGGCAAATTTATCAATTTACAATGCGTCATATCTCAGAAACTATTTGAAGTAATTCAAAATGCGAGTAGTACTTTTAATCTGCGTACTTTGGAGTATATAATATAATAAAAGGAACTAGAAAAGAGAACTTTTCAAAATTACGTGAAAAAAGTGCAAAGGGGGGAATGGGGGAATTTTTCAAGATTTCGAAATCCGACACAATCTGGTAAAAATTCGCCAGTTTATTAAAAAATATGTTGTAATTCTTATGGTGAAAGTCCTGTGCCTCTATTCCTTACAGTTTTCGCATTATAGTCAAAATTGTTAAACCGGCGGTTAGGCAAATTTATCAAATTACAATGCGTCATATCTCAGAAAGTATTTGAAGTAATTCAAAATGCGAGTAGTACTTTCAATCGGCGTACTTTGGAGTACAAGATATGATAAAAGAAACTAGAAACGGAAACTTTTCAAAATTACGTGAAAAAAGTGCAAAGGGGGGACCGGGGGAATTTTTCAAGATTTCGAAACCCGACACAATCTGGTAAAAATTCGCCAGATTATTAAAAAATATGTTGTAATTCTTATGGTGAAAGTCCCGTTCCTCTATTCCTTACAGTTTTCGTATTATAGTCAAAATTGAGGAACCAGTAGATAGGCAAATTTATCAATTTACAATATGTTCAAATATAAAATATAAAATATTAAAATGTATTTTCTTTTATATATGTTCGCCTGATGTTAATGTAAAATATAAAATATGAAATATAAAATATAAAATATAAAATATAAAATATAAAATATAAAATATAAAATATAAAATATAAAATATAAAATATAAAATATAAAATATAAAATATAAAATATAAAATATAAAATATAAAATATAAAATATAAAATATAAAATATAAAATATAAAATATAAAATATAAAATATAAAATATAAAATATAAAATATAAAATATAAAATATAAAATATAAAATATAAAATATAAAATATAAAATATAAAATATAAAATATAAAATATAAAATATAAAATATAAAATATAAAATATAATATATAAAATATAAAATATAAAATATAAAATATAAAATATAAAATATAAAATATAAAATATAAAATATAAAATATAAAATATAAAATATAAAATATAAAATATAAAATATAAAATATAAAATATAAAATATAAAATATAAAATATAAAATATAAAATATAAAATATAAAATATAAAATATAAAATATAAAATATAAAAAATAAAATATAAAATATAAAATATAAAATATAAAATATAAAATATAAAATATAAAATATAAAATATAAAATATAAAATATAAAATATAAAATATAAAATATAAAATATAAAATATAAAATATAAAATATAAAATATAAAATATAAAATATAAAATATAAAATATAAAATATAAAATATAAAGTATAAAATATAAAATATAAAATATAAAATATAAAATATAAAATATAAAATATAAAATATAAAATATAAAATATAAAATATAAAATATAAAATATAAAATATAAAATATAAAATATAAAATATAAAATATAAAATATAAAATATAAAATATAAAATATAAAATATAAAATATAAAATATAAAATATAAAATATAAAGTATAAAATATAAAATATAAAATATAAAATATAAAATATAAAATATAAAATATAAAATATAAAATATAAAATATAAAATATAAAATATAAAATATAAAATATAAAATATAAAATATAAAATATAAAATATAAAATATAAAATATAAAATATAAAATATAAAATATAAAATATAAAATATAAAATATAAAATATAAAATATGAATTATAAAAGAAATTAAAAAGCGAACTTTTCAAAATTACGCGAAAAAAGTGTAAAGGGGAGTAACGGAGGAATTTTTCAAGATTTCGAAATCCGACAGAAACCGGTAAAATTTGCCAGTTTATTACAAAATATATTGTAATTCTTATGGTGCAAACCTCGTACAGTCTTCCTTACAGATTCGCATTATAGTCAAAAAACTGAGAAACCGGCGGTAAGGCAAATTTATCAAATACGTCAAATACGTCATAACTTAGAAACTTTTTGAGATAATTCAAAATGCGGGTAGTACTTTTAATCGGCGTACTTTGGAGTACAAAATATGATGAGGAACTAAAAAAGCGAACTTTTCAAAATTACGTGAAAAAAGTGCAAAGGGGGGACCGGAGGAATTTTTCAAGATTTCGAAATCGGACACAATCCGGTAAAAATTCGCCAGATTATTAAAAAATATGTTGTAAATCTTGTGGTGAAAGTCCCGTTCCTCTATTCCTTACAGTTTTGGTATTATAGTCAAAATTGAGAAACCAGTAGATAGGCAAATTTATCAATTTACAATGCGTCATATCTCAGAAACTATTTGAAGTAATTCAAAATGCGTGTAGTACTTTTAATCAGCGTACATTGGAGTACATAATATGATAAAAGGAACTAGAAAAGAGAACTTTTCAAAGTTACGTAAAAAAAGTGCAAAGGGGGGACCGGGGGAATTTTTCAAGATTTAGAAATCCGACACAATCCGGTAAAAATTCGCCAGATTATTAAAAAATATGTTGTAATTCTTATGGGGAAAACCTGGTGTCTCTATTCCTTACAGTTTTCGCATTATAGTCAAATTTGAGAAACCGGCGGTTAGGCAAATTTATTAATTTACAATGCGTCATATCTCAGAAACAATTTGAAGTAATTCAAAATGCGAGTAGTACTTTTGATCCGCGTACTTTGGAGTATAAAATATGATAAAAGAAACTAAAAAAGCGAACTTTTCAAAATTACGTGAAAAAAGTGTAAAGGGGGGGACGGAGGAATTTTTCAAGATTTCGAAATCCGACAGAAACCGGTAAAAATTCGCCAATTTATTAAAAAATATGTTGTAATTCTTGTGGTGAAATTCCCGTGCCTCTATTCCTTATAGTTTTCGTATTATAGTCAAAATTGAGAAACCAGCAGTTAGGCAAATTTATCAATTTACAATGCGTCATATCTTAGAAACAATTTGAGGTAATTCAAAACGCGAGTAGTACTTTTAATCGGCGTACTTTGGAGTGCAAGATATGATAAAAGGAACTAGAAATGGAAACTTTTCAAAATTACGTGAAAAAAGTGCAAAGGGGGGACCGGGGGAATTTTTCAAATTTCGAAATCCGACAAAATCCGGTAAAAATTCGCCAGATTATTAAAAAATATGTTGTAATTCTTATGGTGAAAGTCCCGTTCCTCTATTCCTTACAGTTTTCGTATTATAGTCAAAATTGAGAAACCAGTAGATAGGCAACTTTATCAATTTACAATGCGTCATATCTCAGAAACTATTTGAAGTAACTCAAAATGCGAGTAGTACTTTTAATCTGCGTACTTTGGAGTACATAATATGATAAAAGAAACTAGAAATGAGAACTTATCAAAATTACGTGAAAAAAGTGCAAAGGGGGGACCGGGGGAATTTTTCAAGATTTCGAAATCCGACACAATCTGGTAAAAATTCGCCAGTTTATTAAAAAATATGTTGTAATTCTTATGGTGAAAGTCCTGTGCCTCTATTCCTTACAGTTTTCGCATTATAGTCAAAATTGTTAAACCGGCGGTTAGGCAAATTTATCAAATTACAATGCGTCATATCTCAGAAACTATTTGAAGTAATTCAAAATGCGAGTAGTACTTTCAATCGGCGTACTTTGGAGTACAAGATATGATAAAAGAAACTAGAAACGGAAACTTTTCAAAATTACGTGAAAAAAGTGCAAAGGGGGGACCGGGGGAATTTTTCAAGATTTCGAAACCCGACACAATCTGGTAAAAAATCGCCAGATTATTAAAAAATATGTTGTAATTCTTATGGTGAAAGTCCCGTTCCTCTATTCCTTACAGTTTTCGTATTATAGTCAAAATTGAGAAACCAGTAGATAGGCAAATTTATCAATTTACAATATGTTCAAATATAAAATATAAAATATTAAAATGTATTTTGTTTTATATATGTTCGCCTGATGTTAATGTAAAATATAAAATATGAAATATAAAATATAAAATATAAAATATAAAATATAAAATATAAAATATAAAATATAAAATATAAAATATAAAATATAAAATATAAAATATAAAATATAAAATATAAAATATAAAATATAAAATATAAAATATAAAATATAAAATATAAAATATAAAATATAAAATATAAAATATAAAATATAAAATATAAAATATAAAATATAAAATATAAAATATAAAATATAAAATATAAAATATAAAATATAAAATATAAAATATAAAATATAAAATATAAAATATAAAATATAAAATATAAAATATAAGATATAAAATATAAAATATAAAATATAAAATATAAAATATAAAATATAAAATATAAAATATAAAATATAAAATATAAAATATAAAATATAAAATATAAAATATAAAATATAAAATATAAAATATAAAATATAAAATATAAAATATAAAATATAAAATATAAAATATAAAATATAAAATATAAAATATAAAATATAAAATATAAAATATAAAATATAAAATATAAAATATAAAATATAAAATATAAAATATAAAATATAAAATATAAAATATAAAATATAAAATATAAAATATAAAATATAAAATATAAAATATAAAATATAAAATATAAAATATAAAATATAAAATATAAAATATAAAATATAAAATATAAAATATAAAATATAAAATATAAAATATAAAATATAAAATATAAAATATAAAATATAAAATATAAAATATAAAATATAAAATATAAAATATAAAATATAAAATATAAAATATAAAATATAAAATATAAAATATAAAATATAAAATATAAAATATAAAATATAAAATATAAAATATAAAATATAAAATATAAAATATAAAATATAAAATATAAAATATAAAATATAAAATATAAAATATAAAATATAAAATATAAAATATAAAATATAAAATATAAAATATAAAATATGAATTATAAAAGAAACTAAAAAGCGAACTTTTCAAAATTACGCGAAAAAAGTGTAAAGGGGAGTAACGGAGGAATTTTTCAAGATTTCGAAATCCGACAGAAACCGGTAAAATTTGCCAGTTTATTACAAAATATATTGTAATTCTTATGGTGCAAACCTCGTACAGTCTTCCTTACATATTCGCATTATAGTCAAAAAACTGAGAAACCGGCGGTAAGGCAAATTTATCAAATACGTCAAATACGTCATAACTTAGAAACTTTTTGAGATAATTCAAAATGCGGGTAGTACTTTTAATCGGCGTACTTTGGAGTACAAAATTTGATAAGAGGAACTAAAAAAGCGAACTTTTCAAAATTACGCGAAAAAAGTGCAAAGGGGGGACCGGAGGAATTTTTCAAGATTTCGAAATCGGACACAATCCGGTAAAAATTCGCCAGATTATTAAAAAATATGTTGTAATTCTTGTGGTGAAAGTCCCGTTCCTCTATTCCTTACAGTTTTGGTATTATAGTCAAAATTGAGAAACCAGTAGATAGGCAAATTTATCAATTTACAATGCGTCATATCTCAGAAACTATTTGAAGTAATTCAAAATGCGTGTAGTACTTTTAATCAGCGTACATTGGAGTACATAATATGATAAAAGGAACTAGAAAAGAGAACTTTTCAAAGTTACGTAAAAAAAGTGCAAAGGGGGGACCGGGGGAATTTTTCAAGATTTAGAAATCCGACACAATCCGGTAAAAATTCGCCAGATTATTAAAAAATATGTTGTAATTCTTATGGGGAAAACCTGGTGTCTCTATTCCTTACAGTTTTCGCATTATAGTCAAATTTGAGAAACCGGCGGTTAGGCAAATTTATTAATTTACAATGCGTCATATCTCAGAAACAATTTGAAGTAATTCAAAATGCGAGTAGTACTTTTGATCCGCGTACTTTGGAGTATAAAATATGATAAAAGAAACTAAAAAAGCGAACTTTTCAAAATTACGTGAAAAAAGTGTAAAGGGGGGGACGGAGGAATTTTTCAAGATTTCGAAATCCGACAGAAACCGGTAAAAATTCGCCAATTTATTAAAAAATATGTTGTAATTCTTGTGGTGAAATTCCCGTGCCTCTATTCCTTATAGTTTTCGTATTATAGTCAAAATTGAGAAACCAGCAGTTAGGCAAATTTATCAATTTACAATGCGTCATATCTTAGAAACAATTTGAGGTAATTCAAAACGCGAGTAGTACTTTTAATCGGCGTACTTTGGAGTGCAAGATATGATAAAAGGAACTAGAAATGGAAACTTTTCAAAATTACGTGAAAAAAGTGCAAAGGGGGGACCGGGGGAATTTTTCAAATTTCGAAATCCGACAAAATCCGGTAAAAATTCGCCAGATTATTAAAAAATATGTTGTAATTCTTATGGTGAAAGTCCCGTTCCTCTATTCATTACAGTTTTCGTATTATAGTCAAAATTGAGAAACCAGTAGATAGGCAACTTTATCAATTTACAATGCGTCATATCTCAGAAACTATTTGAAGTAACTCAAAATGCGAGTAGTACTTTTAATCTGCGTACTTTGGAGT
Organism: Rhynchophorus ferrugineus; assembly: GCF_030347505.1. NCBI lineage: Eukaryota > Metazoa > Arthropoda > Insecta > Coleoptera > Curculionidae > Rhynchophorus > Rhynchophorus ferrugineus. Next base: position 29,777,946 of record NW_027472581.1, on the reverse strand, counting down.
ACATAATATGATAAAAGAAACTAGAAATGAGAACTTATCAAAATTATGTGAAAAAAGTGCAAAGGGGGGACCGGGGGAATTTTTCAAGATTTCGAAATCCGACACAATCTGGTAAAAATTCGCCAGTTTATTAAAAAATATGTTGTAATTCTTATGGTGAAAGTCCTGTGCCTCTATTCCTTACAGTTTTCGCATTATAGTCAAAATTGTTAAACCGGCGGTTAGGCAAATTTATCAAATTACAATGCGTCATATCTCAGAAACTATTTGAAGTAATTCAAAATGCGAGTAGTACTTTCAATCGGCGTACTTTGGAGTACAAGATATGATAAAAGAAACTAGAAACGGAAACTTTTCAAAATTACGTGAAAAAAGTGCAAAGGGGGGACCGGGGGAATTTTTCAAGATTTCGAAACCCGACACAATCTGGTAAAAAATCGCCAGATTATTAAAAAATATGTTGTAATTCTTATGGTGAAAGTCCCGTTCCTCTATTCCTTACAGTTTTCGTATTATAGTCAAAATTGAGTAACCAGTAGATAGGCAAATTTATCAATTTACAATATGTTCAAATATAAAATATAAAATATTAAAATGTATTTTGTTTTATATATGTTCGCCTGATGTTAATGTAAAATATAAAATATGAAATATAAAATATAAAATATAAAATATAAAATATAAAATATAAAATATAAAATATAAAATATAAAATATAAAATATAAAATATAAAATATAAAATATAAAATATAAAATATAAAATATAAAATATAAAATATAAAATATAAAATATAAAATATAAAATATAAAATATAAAATATAAAATATAAAATATAAAATATAAAATATAAAATATAAAATATAAAATATAAAATATAAAATATAAAATATAAAATATAAAATATAAAATATAAAATATAAAATATAAAATATAAAATATAAAATATAAAATATAAAATATAAAATATAAAATATAAAATATAAAATATAAAATATAAAATATAAAATATAAAATATAAAATATAAAATATAAAATATAAAATATAAAATATAAAATATAAAATATAAAATATAAAATATAAAATATAAAATATAAAATATAAAATATAAAATATAAAATATAAAATATAAAATATAAAATATAAAATATAAAATATAAAATATAAAATATAAAATATAAAATATAAAATATAAAATATAAAATATAAAATATAAAATATAAAATATAAAATATAAAATATAAAATATAAAATATAAAATATAAAATATAAAATATAAAATATAAAATATAAAATATAAAATATAAAATATAAAATATAAAATATAAAATATAAAATATAAAATATAAAATATAAAATATAAAATTTGAAATGTAAAATGTAAAACGTAAAATGTAAAATGTAAAATGTAAAATGTAAAATGTAAAATGTAAAATGTAAAATGTAAAATGTAAAATGTAAAATGTAAAATGTAAAATGTAAAATGTAAAATGTAAAATGTAAAATGTAAAATGTAAAATGTAAAATGTAAAATGTAAAATGTAAAATGTAAAATTTAAGATGTAAAATATAAAATGTAAAATGTAAAATGTAAAATGTAAAATATAAAATGTAAAATATAATATATAAAATATAAAATATAAAAGGAACAAAAAAGCAAACTTTTCAAAATTACGTGAAAAAAGTGGAAAGGGGGGAACGGAGGAATTTTTCAAGATTTCGAAATCCGACACAATCTGGCAAAAATTCGCCAGATTATTAAAAAATATGTTGTAATTCTTATGGTGAAAGTCCCGTTCCTCAATTCCTTACAGTTTTCGTATTATAGTCAAAATTGAGAAACCAGTAGATAGGCAAATTTATCAATTTACAATACGTCATATCTCAGAAACTATTTGAAGTAATTCAAATGCGAGTAGTACTTTTAATCGGCGTACTTTGGAGTACATAATATGATAAAAGGAACTAGAAAAGAGAACTTTTCAAAATTACGTGAAAAAAAGGGCAAAGGGGGGACCGGGGGAATTTTTCAATATTTCGAAATCCGACGCAATCCGGTAAAAATTCGCCAGATTATTAAAAAATTTGTTGTAATTCTTATGGTGAAAGTCCCGTTCCCCTATTCCCTACAGATTTCACATTATAGTCAAATTTGAGAAACCGGCGGTTAGGCAAATTTATCAATTTACAATGCGTCATATCTCAGAAACTATTTGAAGTAATTCAAAATGCGAGTAGTACTTTTAATCGGCGTGCTTTGGAGTACATACTATGATAAAAGGAACTAGAAAACAGAACTTTTCAAAATTACGTGAAAAAAGTGCAAAGGGGGGACCGGGGGAATTTTTCAAGATTTCGAAATCCGACACAATCCGGTAAAAATTCGCCAGATTATTAAAAAATATGTTGTAATTCTTATGGTGAAAACCTGGTGTCTCTATTCCTTACAGTTTTCGCATTATAGTCAAATTTGAGAAACCGGCGGTTAGGCAAATTTATCAATTTACAATGCGTCATATCTCAGAAACTATTTGAAGTAATTCAAAATGCGAGTAGTACTTTTAATCGGCGTACTTTGGAGTACATAATATGATAAAAGGAACTAGAAAAGAGAACTTTTCAAAATTACGTGAAAAAAGTGCAAAGGGGGGACCGGGGGAATTTTTCAAGATTTCGAAATCCGACACAATCCGGTAAAAATTCGCCAGATTATTAAAAAATATGTTGTAATTCTTATGGTGAAAGTCCCGTTCCACTATTCCTTACAGTTTTCGTATTCTAGTCAAAATTGAGAAACCAGTAGATAGGCAAATTTATCAATTTACAATGCGTCATATCTCAGAAACTATTTGAAGTAATTCAAAATGCGAGTAGTACTTTTAATCTGCGTACTTTGGAGTACATAATATGATAAAAGGAACTAGAAAAGAGAACTTTTCAAAATTACGTGAAAAAAGTGCAAAGGGGGGACCGGGGGAATTTTTCAAGATTTCGAAATCCGACACAATCCGGTAAAAATTCGCCAGATTATTAAAAAACATGTTGTAATTCTTATGGTGAAAACCTGGTGTCTCTATTCCTTACAGTTTTCGCATTATAGTCAAATTTGAGAAACCGGCGGTTAGGCAAATTTATCAATTTACAATGCGTCATATCTCAGAAACTATTTGAAGTAATTCAAAATGCGAGTAGTACTTTTAATCGGCGTACTTTGGAGTACATAATATGATAAAAGGAACTAGAAAAGAGAACTTTTCAAAATTACGTGAAAAATGTGCAAAGGGGGGACCGGGGGAATTTTTCAAGATTTCGAAATCCGACACAATCCGGTAAAAATTCGCCAGATTATTAAAAAATATGTTGTAATTCTTATGGTGAAAATCCCGTTCCTCTATTCCCTACAGTTTTCGCATTATAGTCAAATTTGAGAAACCGGCGGTTAGGCAAATTTATCAATTTACAATGCGTCATATCTCAGAAACTATTTGAAGTAATTCAAAATGCGAGTAGTACTTTTAATCGGCGTACTTTGGAGTACATAATATGATAAAAGGAACTAGAAAAGAGAACTTTTCAAAATTACGTGAAAAATGTGCAAAGGGGGGACCGGGGGAATTTTTCAAGATTTCGAAATCCGACACAATCCGGTAAAAATTCGCCAGATTATTAAAAAATGTGTTGTAATTCTTATGGTGAAAGTCCCGTCCTCTATTCCCTACAGTTTTCGCATTATAGTCAAATTTGAGAAACCGGCGGTTAGGCAAATTTATCAATTTACAATGCGTCATATCTCAGAAACTATTTGAAGTAATTCAAAATGCGAGTAGTACTTTTAATCGGCGTACTTTGGAGTACATAATATTATAAAAGGAACTAGAAAAGAGAACTTTTCAAAATTATGTGAAAAATGTGCAAAGGGGGGACCGGGGGAATTTTTCAAGATTTCGAAATCCGACACAATCCGGTAAAAATTCGCCAGATTATTAAAAAATATGTTGTAATTCTTATGGTGAAAATCCCGTTCCTCTATTCCCTACAGTTTTCGCATTATAGTCAGATTTGAGAAACCGGCGGTTAGGCAAATTTATCAATTTACAATGCGTCATATCTCAGAAACTATTTGAAGTAATTCAAAATGCGAGTAGTACTTTTAATCGGCGTACTTTGGAGTACATAATATGATAAAAGGAACTAGAAAAGAGAACTTTTCAAAATTACGTGAAAAATGTGCAAAGGGGGGACCAGGGGAATTTTTCAAGATTTCGAAATCCGACACAATCCGGTAAAAATTCGCCAGATTATTAAAAAATATGTTGTAATTCTTATGGTGAAAGTCCCGTTCCTCTATTCCCTACAGTTTTCGCATTATAGTCAAATTTGAGAAAATGGCGGTTAGGCAAATTTATCAATTTACAATGCGTCATATCTCAGAAACTATTTGAAGTAATTCAAAATGCGAGTAGTACTTTTAATCGGCGTACTTTGGAGTACATAATATGATAAAAGGAACTAGAAAAGAGAACTTTTCAAAATTACGTGAAAAAAGTGCAAAGGGGGGACCGGGGGAATTTTTCAATATTTCGAAATCCGACACAATCCGGTAAAAATTCGCCAGATTATTAAAAAATATGTTGTAATTCTTATGGTGAAAGTCTCGTTCCTCTATTCCTTACAGTTTTCGTATTATAGTCAAAATTGAGAAACCAGTAGATAGGCAAATTTATTAATTTACAATGCGTCATATCTCAGAAACTATTTGAAGTAATTCAAAATGCGAGTAGTACTTTTAATCGGCGTACTTTGGAGTACATAATATTATAAAAGGAACTAGAAAAGAGAACTTTTTAAAATTATGTGAAAAAAGTGCAAAGGGGGGACCGGGGGAATTTTTCAAGATTTCGAAATCCGACACAATCCGGTAAAAATTCGCCAGATTATTAAAAAATATGTTGTAATTCTTATGGTGAAAACCTGGTGTCTCTATTCCTTACAGTTTTCGCATTATAGTCAAATTTGAGAAACCGGCGGTTAGGCAAATTTATCAATTTACAATGCGTCATATCTCAGAAACTATTTGAAGTAATTCAAAATGCGAGTAATACTTTTAATCGGCGTACTTTGGAGTACATAATATGATAAAAGGAACTAGAAAAGAGAACTTTTCAAAATTACGTGAAAAAAGTGCAAAGGGGGGACCGGAGGAATTTTTCAAGATTTCGAAATCCGACACAATCTGGTAAAAATTCGCCAGTTTATTAAAAAATATGTTGTAATTCTTATTGTGAAAGACCCGTTCCTCTATTCCTTACAGTTTTCGTATTATAGTCAAAATTGAGAAACCAGTAGATAGGCAAATTTATCAATTTACAATGCGTCATATCTCAGAAACTATTTGAAGTAATTCAAAATGCGAGTAGTACTTTTAATCGGCGTACTTTGGAGTACATAATATGATAAAAGGAACTAGAAAAGAGAACTTTTCAAAATTACGTGAAAAAAGTGCAAAGGGGGGACCGGGGGAATTTTTCAATATTTCGAAATCCGACGCAATCCGGTAAAAATTCGCCAGATTATTAAAAAATATGTTGTAATTCTTATGGTGATAGTCCCGTTCCTCTATTCCCTACAGTTTTCGCATTATAGTCAAATTTGAGAAACCGGCGGTTAGGCAAATTTATCAATTTACAATGCGTCATATCTCAGAAACTATTTGAAGTAATTCAAAATGCGAGTAGTACTCTTAATCTGCGTACTTTGGAGTACATAATATGATAAAAGGAACTAGAAAAGAGAACTTTTCAAAATTACGTGAAAAAAGTGCAAGGGGGGGACCGGGGGAATTTTTAAAGATTTCGAAATCCGACACAATCCGGTAAGAATTCGCCAGATTATTAAAAAATATGTTGTAATTCTTATGATGAAAACCTGGTGTCTCTATTCCTTACAGTTTTCGCATTATAGTCAAATTTGAGAAACCGGCGGTTAGGCAAATTTATCAATTTACAATGCGTCATATCTCAGAAACTATTTGAAGTAATTCAAAATGCGAGTAGCACTTTTAATCGGCGTACTTTGGAGTACATAATATGATAAAAGGAACTAGAAAAGAGAACTTTTCAAAATTACGTGAAAAAAGTGCAAAGGGGGGACCGGGGGAATTTTTCAAATTTCGAAATCCGACTCAATCCGGTAAAAATTCGCCAGATTATTAAAAAATATGTTGTAATTCTTATGGTAAAAGTCCCGTTCCTCTATTCCTTACAGTTTTCGTATTATAGTCAAAATTGAGAAACCAGTAGATAGGCAACTTTATCAATTTACAATGCGTCATATCTCAGAAACTATTTGAAGTAATTCAAAATGCGAGTAGCACTTTTGATCGGCGTACTTTGGAGTACATAATATGATCAAAGGAACTAGAAAAGAGAACTTTTCAAAATTACGTGAAAAAAGTGCAAAGGGGGGACCGGAGGAATTTTTCAAGATTTCGAAATCCGACACAATCTGGTAAAAATTCACCAGTTTATTAAAAAATATGTTGTAATTCTTATTGTGAAAGTCCCGTTCCTCTATTCCTTACAGTTTTCGTATTATAGTCAAAATTGAGAAACCAGTAGATAGGCAAATTTATCAATTTACAATGCGTCATATCTCAGAAACTATTTGAAGTAATTCAAAATGCGAGTAGTACTTTTAATCGGCGTACTTTGGAGTACATAATATGATAAAAGGAACTAGAAAAGAGAACTTTTCAAAATTACGTGAAAAAAGTGCAAAGGGGGGACCGGGGGAATTTTTCAAAATTTCGAAATCCGACCCAATCCGGTAAAAATTCGCCAGATTATTAAAAAATATGTTGTAATTCTTATGGTGAAAGTCCCGTTCCTCTATTCCCTACAGTTTTCGCATTATAGTCAAATTTGAGAAACCGGCGGTTAGGCAAATTTATCAATTTACAATGCGTCATATCTCAGAAACTATTTGAAGTAATTCAAAATGCGAGTAGTACTTTTAATCTGCGTACTTTGGAGTACATAATATGATAAAAGGAACTAGAAAAGAGGACTTTTCAAAATTACGTGAAAAAAGTGCAAAGGGGGGACCGGGGGAATTTTTCAAGATTTCGAAATCCGACACAATCCGGTAAAAATTCGTCAGATTATTAAAAAATATGTTGTAATTCTTATGATGAAAACCTGGTGTCTCTATTCCTTACAGTTTTCGCATTATAGTCAAATTTGAGAAACCGGCGGTTAGGCAAATTTATCAAATTACAATGCGTCATATCTCAGAAACTATTTGAAGTAATTCAAAATGCGAGTAGCACTTTTAATCGGCGTACTTTGGAGTACATAATATGATAAAAGGAACTAGAAAAGAGAACTTTTCAAAATTACGTGAAAAAAGTGCAAAGGGGGGACCGGGGGAATTTTTCAAATTTCGAAATCCGACACAATCCGGTAAAAATTCGCCAGATTATTAAAAAATATATTGTAATTCTTATGGTGAAAGTCCCGTTCCTCTATTCCTTACAGTTTTCGTATTATAGTCAAAATTGAGAAACCAGTAGATAGGCAACTTTATCAAGTTACAATGCGTCATATCTCAGAAACTATTTGAAGTAATTCAAAATGCGAGTAGTACCTTTAATCTGCGTACTTTGGAGTACATAATATGATAAAAGGAACTAGAAAAGAGAACTTTTCAAAATTACGTGAAAAATGTGCAAAGGGGGGAACGGGGGAATTTTTCAAGATTTCGAAATCCGACACAATCCGGTAAAAATTCGCCAGATTATTAAAAAATATGTTGTAATTCTTATGGTGAAAGTCCCGTTCCACTATTCCTTAGAGTTTTCGTAATCTAGTCAAAATTGAGAAACCAGTAGATAGGCAAATTTATCAATTTACAATGCGTCATATCTCAGAAACTATTTGAAGTAATTCAAAATGCGAGTAGTACTTTTAATCGGCGTAGTTTGGAGTACATAATATGATAAAAGGAACTAGAAAAGAGAACTTTTTAAAATTATGTGAAAAAAGTGCAAAGGGGGGAATTTTTCAAGATTTCGAAATCCGACACAATCCGGTAAAAATTCGCCAGATTATTAAAAAACATGTTGTAATTCTTATAGTGAAAGTCCCGTTCCACTATTCCTTACAGCTTTCGTATTCTAGTCAAAATTGAGAAACCAGTAGATAGGAAAATTTATCAATTTACAATGCGTCATATCTCAGAAACTATTTGAAGTAATTCAAAATGCGAGTAGTACTTTTAATCAGCGTACTTTGGAGTACATAATATAATAAAAGGAACTAGAAAAGAGAACTTTTCAAAATTACGTGAAAAAAGTGCAAAGGGGGGACCGGGGGAATTTTTCAAGATTTCGAAATCCGACACAATCCGGTAAAAATTCGCCAGATTATTAAAAAATATGTTGTAATTCTTATGATGAAAACCTGGTGTCTCTATTCCTTACAGTTTTCGCATTATAGTCAAATTTGAGAAACCGGCGGTTAGGCAAATTTATCAATTTACAATGCGTCATATCTCAGAAACTATTTGAAGTAATTCAAAATGCGAGTAGTACTTTTAATCGGCGTACTTTGGAGTACATAATATGATAAAAGGAACTAGAAAAGAGAACTTTTCAAAATTACGTGAAAAAAGTGCAAAGGGGGGACCGGGGGAATTTTTCAAGATTTCGAAATCCGACACAATCTGGTAAAAATTCGCCAGTTTATTAAAAAATATGTTGTAATTCTTATTGTGAAAGTCCCGTTCCTCTATTCCTTACAGTTTTCGTATTATAGTCAAAATTGAGAAACCAGTAGATAGGCAAATTTATCAATTTACAATGCGTCATATCTCAGAAACTATTTGAAGTAATTCAAAATGCGAGTAGTACTTTTAATCGGCGTACTTTGGAGTACATAATATGATAAAAGGAACTAGAAAAGAGAACTTTTCAAAATTACGTGAAAAAAGTGCAAAGGGGGGACCGGGGGAGTTTTTCAATATTTCGAAATCCGACGCAATCCGGTAAAAATTCGCCAGATTATTAAAAAATATGTTGTAATTCTTATGGTGAAAGTCCCGTTCCTCTATTCCCTACAGTTTTCGCATTATAGTCAAATTTGAGAAACCGGCGGTTAGGCAAATTTATCAATTTACAATGCGTCATATCTCAGAAACTATTTGATGTAATTCAAAATGCGAGTAGTACTTTTAATCGGCGTACTTTGGAGTACATAATATGATAAAAGGAACTAAAAAAGAGAACTTTTCAAAATTACGTGAAAAATGTGCAAAGGGGGGACCGGGGGAATTTTTCAAGATTTCGAAATACGACACAATCCGGTAAAATTTCGCCAGGTTATTAAAAAATATGTTGTAATTCTTATGGTGAAAGTCCCGTTCCACTATTCCTTACAGTTTTCGTATTCTAGTCAAAATTGAGAAACCAGTAGATAGGCAAATTTATCAATTTACAATGCGTCATATCTCAGAAACTATTTGAAGTAATTCAAAATGCGAGCAGTACTTTTAATCTGCGTACTTTGGAGTACATAATATGATAAAAGGAACTAGAAAAGAGAACTTTTCAAAATTACGTGAAAAAAGTGCAAGGGGGGGACCGGGGGAATTTTTCAAGATTTCGAAATCCGACACAATCCGGTAAGAATTCGCCAGATTATTAAAAAATATGTTGTAATTCTTATGATGAAAACCTGGTGTCTCTATTCCTTACAGTTTTCGCATTATAGTCAAATTTGAGAAACCGGCGGTTAGGCAAATTTATCAATTTACAATGCGTCATATCTCAGAAACTATTTGAAGTAATTCAAGATGCGAGTAGCACTTTTAATCGGCGTACTTTGTAGTACATAATATGATAAAAGGAACTAGAAAAGAGAACTTTTCAAAATTACGTGAAAAAAGTGCAAAGGGGGGACCGGGGGAATTTTTCAAATTTCGAAATCCGACACAATCCGGTAAAAATTCGCCAGATTATTTAAAAATATGTTGTAATTCTTATGGTAAAAGTCCCGTTCCTCTATTCCTTACAGTTTTCGCATTATAGTCAAATTTGAGAAGCCGGCGGTTAGGCAAATTTATCAATTTACAATGCGTCATATCTCAGAAACTATTTGAAGTAATTCAAAATGCGAGTAGTACCTTTAATCTGCGTACCTTGGAGTACATAATATGATAAAAGAAACTAGAAAAGAGAACTTTTCAAAATTACGTGAAAAAAGTGCAAAGGGGGGACCGGAGGAATTTTTCAAAATTTCGAAATCCGACACAATCTGGTAAAAATTCGCCAGTTTATTAAAAAATATGTTGTAATTCTTATTGTGAAAGTCCCGTTCCTCTATTCCTTACAGTTTTCGTATTATAGTCAAATTTGAGAAACCGGCGGTTAGACATATTTATCAATTTACAATGCGTCATATCTCAGAAACTATTTGAAGTAATTCAAAATGCGAGTAGCACTTTTAATCGGCGTACTTTGGAGTACATAATATGATAAAAGGAACTAGAAAAGAGAAATTTTCAAAATTACGTGAAAAAAGTGCAAAGGGGGGACCGGGGGAATTTTTCAATATTTCGAAATCCGACGCAATCCGGTAAAAATTCGCCAGATTATTAAAAAATATGTTGTAATTCTTATGGTGAAAGTCCCGTTCCTCTATTCCCTACAGTTTTCGCATTATAGTCAAATTTGAGAAACCGGCAGTTAGGCAATTTTATCAATTTACAATGCGTCATATCTCAGAAACTATTTGAAGTAATTCAAAATGCGAGTAGTACTTTTAACCGGCGTACTTTGGAGTACATAATACGATAAAAGGAACTAGAAAAGAGAACTTTTCAAAATTACGTGAAAAATGTGCAAAGGGGGGACCGGGGGAATTTTTCAAGATTTCGAAATCCGAAACAATCCGGTAAAAATTCGCCAGATTATTAAAAAATATGTTGTAATTCCTATGATGAAAACCTGGTGTCTCTATTCCTTACAGTTTTCGCATTATAGTCAAATTTGAGAAACCGGCGGTTAGGCAAATTTATCAATTTACAATGCGTCATATCTCAGAAACTATTTGAAGTAATTCAAAATGCGAGTAATACTTTTAATCTGCGTACTTTGGAGTACATAATATGATAAAAGGAACTAGAAAAGAGAACTTTTCAAAATTACGTGAAAAAAGTGCAAAGGGGGGACCGGAGGAATTTTTCAAGATTTCGAAATCCGACACAATCTGGTAAAAATTCGCCAGTTTATTAAAAAATATGTTGTAATTCTTATTGTGAAAGTCCCGTTCCTCTATTCCTTACAGTTTTCGTATTATAGTCAAAATTGAGAAACCAGTAGATAGGCAAATTTATCAATTTACAATGCGTCATATCTCAGAAACTATTTGAAGTAATTCAAAATGCGAGTAGTACTTTTAATCGGCGTACTTTGGAGTACATAATATGATAAAAGGAACTAGAAAAGAGAACTTTTCAAAATTACGTGAAAAAAGTGCAAAGGGGGGACCGGGGGAGTTTTTCAATATTTCGAAATCCGACGCAATCCGGTAAAAATTCGCCAGATTATTAAAAAATATGTTGTAATTCTTATGGTGAAAGTCCCGTTCCTCTATTCCCTACAGTTTTCGCATTATAGTCAAATTTGAGAAACCGGCGGTTAGGCAAATTTATCAATTTACAATGCGTTATATCTCAGAAACTATTTGATGTAATTCAAAATGCGAGTAGTACTTTTAATCGGCGTACTTTGGAGTACATAATATGATAAAAGGAACTAGAAAAGAGAACTTTTCAAAATTACGTGAAAAATGTGCAAAGGGGGGACCGGGGGAATTTTTCAAGATTTCGAAATACGACACAATCCGGTAAAATTTCGCCAGGTTATTAAAAAATATGTTGTAATTCTTATGGTGAAAGTCCCGTTCCACTATTCCTTACAGTTTTCGTATTCTAGTCAAAATTGAGAAACCAGTAGATAGGCAAATTTATCAATTTACAATGCGTCATATCTCAGAAACTATTTGAAGTAATTCAAAATGCGAGCAGTACTTTTAATCTGCGTACTTTGGAGTACATAATATGATAAAAGGAACTAGAAAAGAGAACTTTTCAAAATTACGTGAAAAAAGTGCAAGGGGGGGACCGGGGGAATTTTTCAAGATTTCGAAATCCGACACAATCCGGTAAGAATTCGCCAGATTATTAAAAAATATGTTGTAATTCTTATGATGAAAACCTGGTGTCTCTATTCCTTACAGTTTTCGCATTATAGTCAAATTTGAGAAACCGGCGGTTAGGCAAATTTATCAATTTACAATGCGTCATATCTCAGAAACTATTTGAAGTAATTCAAGATGCGAGTAGCACTTTTAATCGGCGTACTTTGTAGTACATAATATGATAAAAGGAACTAGAAAAGAGAACTTTTCAAAATTACGTGAAAAAAGTGCAAAGGGGGGACCGGGGGAATTTTTCAAATTTCGAAATCCGACACAATCCGGTAAAAATTCGCCAGATTATTTAAAAATATGTTGTAATTCTTATGGTAAAAGTCCCGTTCCTCTATTCCTTACAGTTTTCGCATTATAGTCAAATTTGAGAAGCCGGCGGTTAGGCAAATTTATCAATTTACAATGCGTCATATCTCAGAAACTATTTGAAGTAATTCAAAATGCGAGTAGTACCTTTAATCTGCGTACCTTGGAGTACATAATATGATAAAAGAAACTAGAAAAGAGAACTTTTCAAAATTACGTGAAAAAAGTGCAAAGGGGGGACCGGAGGAATTTTTCAAAATTTCGAAATCCGACACAATCTGGTAAAAATTCGCCAGTTTATTAAAAAATATGTTGTAATTCTTATTGTGAAAGTCCCGTTCCTCTATTCCTTACAGTTTTCGTATTATAGTCAAATTTGAGAAACCGGCGGTTAGACATATTTATCAATTTACAATGCGTCATATCTCAGAAACTATTTGAAGTAATTCAAAATGCGAGTAGTACTTTTAATCGGCGTACTTTGGAGTACATAATATGATAAAAGGAACTAGAAAAGAGAACTTTTCAAAATTACGTGAAAAAAGTGCAAAGGGGGGACCGGGGGAATTTTTCAATATTTCGAAATCCGACGCAATCCGGTAAAAATTCGCCAGATTATTAAAAAATATGTTGTAATTCTTATGGTGAAAGTCCCGTTCCTCTATTCCCTACAGTTTTCGCATTATAGTCAAATTTGAGAAACCGGCAGTTAGGCAAATTTATCAATTTACAATGCGTCATATCTCAGAAACTATTTGAAGTAATTCAAAATGCGAGTAGTACTTTTAACCGGCGTACTTTGGAGTACATAATACGATAAAAGGAACTAGAAAAGAGAACTTTTCAAAATTACGTGAAAAATGTGCAAAGGGGGGACCGGGGGAATTTTTCAAGATTTCGAAATCCGACACAATCCGGTAAAAATTCGCCAGATTATTAAAAAATATGTTGTAATTCCTATGATGAAAACCTGGTGTCTCTATTCCTTACAGTTTTCGCATTATAGTCAAATTTGAGAAACCGGCGGTTAGGCAAATTTATCAATTTACAATGCGTCATATCTCAGAAACTATTTGAAGTAATTCAAAATGCGAGTAGCACTTTTAATCGGCGTACTTTGGAGTACATAATATGATAAAAGGAACTAGAAAAGAGAACTTTTCAAAATTACGTGAAAAAAGTGCAAAGGGGGGACCGGGGGAATTTTTCAAGATTTCGAAATCCGACACAATCCGGTAAAAATTCGCCAGATTATTAAAAAATATGTTGTAATTCTTATAGTGAAAGTCCCGTTCCACTATTCGTTACAGTTTTACAATTTATCAATTTACAATGCGTCATATCTCAGAAACTATTTGAAGTAATTCAAAATGCGAGTAGTACTTTTAATCTGCGTACTTTGGAGTACATAATATAATAAAAGGAACTAGAAAAGAGAACTTTTCAAAATTACGTGAAAAAAGTGCAAAGGGGGGACCGGGGGAATTTTTCAAATTTCGAAATCCGACACAATCCGGTAAAAATTCGCCAGATTATTAAAAAATATGTTGTAATTCTTATGGTGAAAGTCCGGTTCCTCTATTCCTTACAGTTTTCGTATTATAGTCAAAATTGAGAAACCAGTAGATAGGCAACTTTATCAATTTACAATGCGTCATATCTCAGAAACTATTTGAAGTAATTCAAAATGCGAGTAGTACCCTTAATCTGCGTACTTTGGAGTACATAATATGATAAAAGAAACTAGAAAAGAGAACTTATCAAAATTACGTGAAAAAAGTGCAAAGGGGGGACGGGGGGAATTTTTCAAGATTTCGAAATCCGACACAATCTGGTAAAAATTCGCCAGTTTATTAAAAAATATGTTGTAATTCTTATGGGGAAAACCTGGTGTCTCTATTCCTTACAGTTTTCGCATTATAGTCAAATTTGAGAAACCGGCGGTTAGGCAAATTTATTAATTTACAATGCGTCATATCTCAGAAACAATTTGAAGTAATTCAAAATGCGAGTAGCACTTTTGATCGGCGTACTTTGGAGTATAAAATATGATAAAAGAAACTAAAAAAGCGAACTTTTCAAAATTACGTGAAAAAAGTGTAAAGGGGGGGACGGAGGAATTTTTCAAGATTTCGAAATCCGACAGAAATCGGTAAAAATTCGCCAATTTATTAAAAAATATGTTGTTAGTCTTGTGGTGAAATTCCCGTGCCTCTATTCCTTATAGTTTTCGTATTATAGTCAAAATTGAGAAACCAGCAGTTAGGCAAATTTATCAATTTACAATGCGTCATATCTCAGAAACAATTTGAGGTAATTCAAAACGCGAGTAGTACTTTTAATCGTCGTACTTTGGAGTGCAAGATATGATAAAAGGAACTAGAAATGGAAACTTTTCAAAATTACGTGAAAAAAGTGCAAAGGGGGGACCGGGCGAATTTTTCAAATTTCGAAATCCGACACATTCCGGTAAAAATTCGCCAGATTATTAAAAAATATGTTATAATTCTTATGGTGAAAGTCCCGTTCCTCTATTCCTTACAGTTTTCGTATTATAGTCAAAATTGAGAAACCAGTAGATAGGCAACTTTATCAATTTACAATGCGTCATATCTCAGAAACTATTTGAAGTAACTCAAAATGCGAGTAGTACTTTTAATCGGCGTACTTTTTAGTACATAATATGATAAAAGGAACTAGAAAAGAGAAAATTTCAAAATTACGTGAAAAAAGTGCAAAGGGGGGACCGGGGGAATTTTTCAAGATTTCGAAATCCGACACAATCCGGTAAAAATTCGCCAGATTATTAAAAAATATGTTGTAATTCTTATGGTGAAAACCTGGTGTCTCTATTCCTTACAGATTTCGCATTATAGTCAAATTTGAGAAATCGGCGGTTAGTCAAATTTATCAATTTACAATGCGTCATATCTCAGAAACTATTTGAAGTAATTCAAAATGCGAGTAGCACTTTTAATCGGCGTACTTTGGAGTACATAATATGATAAAAGGAACTAGAAAAGAGAACTTTTCAAAATTACGTGAAAAAAGTGCAAAGGGGGGACCGGGGGAATTTTTCAAGATTTCGAAATCCGACACAATCCGGTAAAAATTCGCCAGATTATTAAAAAATATGTTGTAATTCTTATGGTGAAAACCTGGTGTCTCTATTCCTTACAGTTTTCGCATTATAGTCAAACTTGAGAAACCGGCGGTTAGGCAAATTTATCAAATTACACTGCATCATATCTCAGAAACTATTTGAGGTAATTCAAAATGCGAGTAGTACTTTTAATCGGCGTACTTTGGAGTACATAATATGATAAAAGGAACTAGAAAAGAGAACTTTTCAAAATTACGTGAAAAAAGTGCAAAGGGGGGACCGGGGGAATTTTTCAATATTTCGAAATCCGACGCAATCCGGTAAAAATTCGCCAGATTATTAAAAAATGTGTTGTAATTCTTATGGTGAAAGTCCCGTTCCTCTATTCCCTACAGTTTTCGCATTATAGTCAAATTTGAGAAACCGGCGGTTAGGCAAATTTATCAATTTACAATGCGTCATATCTCAGAAACTATTTGAAATAATTCAAAATGCGAGTAGTACTTTTAATCGGCGTACTTTGGAGTACATAATATTATAAAAGGAACTAGAAAAGAGAACTTTTCAAAATTTCGTGAAAAATGTGCAAAGGGGGGACCGGGGGAATTTTTCAAGATTTCGAAATCCGACACAATCCGGTAAAAATTCGCCAGATTATTAAAAAATATGTTGTAATTCTTATGGTGAAAACCTGGTGTCTCTATTCCTTACAGTTTTCGCATTATAGTCAAATTTGAGAAACCGGCGGTTAGGCAAATTTATCAATTTACAATGCGTCATATCTCAGAAACTATTTGAAGTAATTCAAAATGCGAGTAGCACTTTTAATCGGCGTACTTTGGAGTACATAATATGATAAAAGGAACTAGAAAAGAGAACTTTTCAAAATTACTTGAAAAAAGTGCAAAGGAGGGACCGGGGGAATTTTTCAAGATTTCGAAATCCGACACAATCCGGTAAAAATTCGCCAGATTATTAAAAAATATGTTGTAATTCTTATGGTGAAAACCTGGTGTCTCTATTTCTTACAGTTTTCGCATTATAGTCAAATTTGAGAAACCGGCGGTTAGGCAAATTTATCAATTTACAATGCGTCATATCTCAGAAACTATTTGAAGTAATTCAAAATGCGAGTAATACTTTTAATCTGCGTACTTTGGAGTACATAATATGATAAAAGGAACTAGAAAAGAGAACTTTTCAAAATTACGTGAAAAAAGTGCAAAGGGGGGACCGGAGGAATTTTTCAAGATTTCGAAATCCGACACAATCTGGTAAAAATTCGCCAGTTTATTAAAAAATATGTTGTAATTCTTATTGTGAAAGTCCCGTTCCTCTATTCCTTACAGTTTTCGTATTATAGTCAAAATTGAGAAACCAGTAGATAGGCAAATTTATCAATTTACAATGCGTCATATCTCAGAAACTATTTGAAGTAATTCAAAATGCGAGTAGTACTTTTAATCGGCGTACTTTGGAGTACATAATATGATAAAAGGAACTAGAAAAGAGAACTTTTCAAAATTACGTGAAAAAAGTGCAAAGGGGGGACCGGGGGAGTTTTTCAATATTTCGAAATCCGACGCAATCCGGTAAAAATTCGCCAGATTATTAAAAAATATGTTGTAATTCTTATGGTGAAAGTCCCGTTCCTCTATTCCCTACAGTTTTCGCATTATAGTCAAATTTGAGAAACCGGCGGTTAGGCAAATTTATCAATTTACAATGCGTCATATCTCAGAAACTATTTGATGTAATTCAAAATGCGAGTAGTACTTTTAATCGGCGTACTTTGGAGTACATAATATGATAAAAGGAACTAGAAAAGAGAACTTTTCAAAATTACGTGAAAAATGTGCAAAGGGGGGACCGGGGGAATTTTTCAAGATTTCGAAATACGACACAATCCGGTAAAATTTCGCCAGGTTATTAAAAAATATGTTGTAATTCTTATGGTGAAAGTCCCGTTCCACTATTCCTTACAGTTTTCGTATTCTAGCCAAAATTGAGAAACCAGTAGATAGGCAAATTTATCAATTTACAATGCGTCATATCTCAGAAACTATTTGAAGTAATTCAAAATGCGAGCAGTACTTTTAATCTGCGTACTTTGGAGTACATAATATGATAAAAGGAACTAGAAAAGAGAACTTTTCAAAATTACGTGAAAAAAGTGCAAGGGGGGGACCGGGGGAATTTTTCAAGATTTCGAAATCCGACACAATCCGGTAAGAATTCGCCAGATTATTAAAAAATATGTTGTAATTCTTATGATGAAAACCTGGTGTCTCTATTCCTTACAGTTTTCGCATTATAGTCAAATTTGAGAAACCGGCGGTTAGGCAAATTTATCAATTTACAATGCGTCATATCTCAGAAACTATTTGAAGTAATTCAAGATGCGAGTAGCACTTTTAATCGGCGTACTTTGGAGTACATAATATGATAAAAGGAACTAGAAAAGAGAACTTTTCAAAATTACGTGAAAAAAGTGCAAAGGGGGGACCGGGGGAATTTTTCAAATTTCGAAATCCGACACAATCCGGTAAAAATTCGCCAGATTATTTAAAAATATGTTGTAATTCTTATGGTAAAAGTCCCGTTCCTCTATTCCTTACAGTTTTCGCATTATAGTCAAATTTGAGAAACCGGCGGTTAGGCAAATTTATCAATTTACAATGCGTCATATCTCAGAAACTATTTGAAGTAATTCAAAATGCGAGTAGTACCTTTAATCTGCGTACCTTGGAGTACATAATATGATAAAAGAAACTAGAAAAGAGAACTTTTCAAAATTATGTGAAAAAAGTGCAAAGGGGGGAATTTTTCAAGATTTCGAAATCCGACACAATCTGGTAAAAATTCGCCAGTTTATTAAAAAATATGTTGTAATTCTTATTGTGAAAGTCCCGTTCCTCTATTCCTTACAGTTTTCGTATTATAGTCAAATTTGAGAAACCGGCGGTTAGACATATTTATCAATTTACAATGCGTCATATCTCAGAAACTATTTGAAGTAATTCAAAATGCGAGTAGTACTTTTAATCGGCGTACTTTGGAGTACATAATATGATAAAAGGAACTAGAAAAGAGAACTTTTCAAAATTACGTGAAAAAAGTGCAAAGGGGGGACCGGGGGAATTTTTCAATATTTCGAAATCCGACGCAATCTGGTAAAAATTCGCCAGATTATTAAAAAATATGTTGTAATTCTTATGGTGAAAGTCCCGTTCCTCTATTCCCTACAGTTTTCGCATTATAGTCAAATTTGAGAAACCGGCAGTTAGGCAAATTTAGCAATTTACAATGCGTCATATCTCAGAAACTATTTGAAGTAATTCAAAATGCGAGTAGTACTTTTAACCGGCGTACTTTGGAGTACATAATACGATAAAAGGAACTAGAAAAGAGAACTTTTCAAAATTACGTGAAAAATGTGCAAAGGGGGGACCGGGGGAATTTTTCAAGATTTCGAAATCCGACACAATCCGGTAAAAATTCGCCAGATTATTAAAAAATATGTTGTAATTCCTATGATGAAAACCTGGTGTCTCTATTCCTTACAGTTTTCGCATTATATTCAAATTTGAGAAACCGGCGGTTAGGCAAATTTATCAATTTACAATGCGTCATATCTCAGAAACTATTTGAAGTAATTCAAAATGCGAGTAGCACTTTTAATCGGCGTACTTTGGAGTACATAATATGATAAAAGGAACTAGAAAAGAGAACTTTTCAAAATTACGTGAAAAAAGTGCAAAGGGGGGACCGGGGGAATTTTTCAAGATTTCGAAATCCGACACAATCCGGTAAAAATTCGCCAGATTATTAAAAAATATGTTGTAATTCTTATAGTGAAAGTCCCGTTCCACTATTCGTTACAGTTTTCGTATTCTAGTCAAAATTGAGAAACCAGTAGATAGGCAAATTTATCAATTTACAATGCGTCATATCTCAGAAACTATTTGAAGTAATTCAAAATGCGAGTAGTACTTTTAATCTGCGTACTTTGGAGTACATAATATATTAAAAGGAACTAGAAAAGAGAACTTTTCAAAATTACGTGAAAAAAGTGCAAAGGGGGGACCGGGGGAATTTTTCAAGATTTCGAAATCCGACACAATCCGGTAAAAATTCGCCAGATTATTAAAAAATATGTTGTAATTCCTATGATGAAAACCTGGTGTCTCTATTCCTTACAGTTTTCGCATTATAGTCAAATTTGAGAAACCGGCGGTTAGGCAAATTTATCAATTTACAATGCGTCATATCTCAGAAACTATTTGAAGTAATTCAAAATGCGAGTAGCACTTTTAATCGGCGTACTTTGGAGTACATAATATGATAAAAGGATCTAGAAAAGAGAACTTTTCAAAATTACGTGAAAAAAGTGCAAAGGGGGGACCGGGGGAATTTTTCAAATTTCGAAATCCGACACAATCCGGTAAAAATTCGCCAGATTATTAAAAAATATGTTGTAATTCTTATGGTGAAAGTCCGGTTCCTCTATTCCTTACAGTTTTCGTATTATAGTCAAAATTGAGAAACCAGTAGATAGGCAACTTTATCAATTTACAATGCGTCATATCTCAGAAACTATTTGAAGTAATTCAAAATGCGAGTAGTACCTTTAATCTGCGTACTTTGGAGTACATAATATGATAAAAGAAACTAGAAAAGAGAACTTATCAAAATTACGTGAAAAAAGTGCAAAGGGGGGACCGGGGGAATTTTTCAAGATTTCGAAATCCGACACAATCTGGTAAAAATTCGCCAGTTTATTAAAAAATATGTTGTAATTCTTATGGGGAAAACCTGGTGTCTCTATTCCTTACAGTTTTCGCATTATAGTCAAATTTGAGAAACCGGCGGTTAGGCAAATTTATTAATTTACAATGCGTCATATCTCAGAAACAATTTGAAGTAATTCAAAATGCGAGTAGTACTTTTGATCGGCGTACTTTGGAGTATAAAATATGATAAAAGAAACTAAAAAAGCGAACTTTTCAAAATTACGTGAAAAAAGTGTAAAGGGGGGGACGGAGGAATTTTTCAAGATTTCGAAATCCGACAAAAATCGGTAAAAATTCGCCAATTTATTAAAAAATATGTTGTTATTCTTATGGTGAAATTCCCGTGCCTCTATTCCTTATAGTTTTCGTATTATAGTCAAAATTGAGAAACCAGCAGTTAGGCAAATTTATCAATTTACAATGCGTCATATCTCAGAAACAATTTGAGGTAATTCAAAACGCGAGTAGTACTTTTAATCGTCGTACTTTGGAGTGCAAGATATGATAAAAGGAACTAGAAATGGAAACTTTTCAAAATTACGTGAAAAAAGTGCAAAGGGGAGACCGGGCGAATTTTTCAAATTTCGAAATCCGACACAATCCGGTAAAAATTCGCCAGATTATTAAAAAATATGTTATAATTCTTATGGTGAAAGTCCCGTTCCTCTATTCCTTACAGTTTTCGTATTATAGTCAAAATTGAGAAACCAGTAGATAGGCAACTTTATCAATTTACAATGCGTCATATCTCAGAAACTATTTGAAGTAACTCAAAATGCGAGTAGTACTTTTAATCTGCGTACTTTGGAGTACATAATATGATAAAAGAAACTAGAAATGAGAACTTATCAAAATTACGTGAAAAAAGTGCAAAGGGGGGACCGGGGGAATTTTTCAAGATTTCGAAATCCGACACAATCTGGCAAAAATTCGCCAGATTATTAAAAAATATGTTGTAATTCTTATGGTGAAAGTCCCGTTCCTCAATTCCTTACCGTTTTCGTATTATAGTCAAAATTGAGAAACCAGTAGATAGGCAAATTTATTAATTTACAATGCGTCATATCTCAGAAACTATTTGAAGTAATTCAAAATGCGAGTAGTACTTTTAATCGGCGTACTTTGGAGTACATAATATGATAAAAGGAACTAGAAATGAGAACTTTTCAAAATTACGTGAAAAAAGTGCAAAGGGGGGACCGGGGTATTTTTCAAGATTTCGAAATCCGACACAATCCGGTAAAAATTCGCCAGATTATTAAAAAATATGTTGTAATTCTTATGGCGAAAGTCCCGTTCCTCTATTCCTTACAGTTTTCGTATTATAGTCAAAATTGAGAAACCAGTAGATAGGCAAATTTATTAAATTACAATGCGTCATATCTCAGAAACTATTTGAAGTAATTCAAAATGCGAGTAGTACTTTTAATCGGCGTACTTTGGAGTACATAATATGATAAAAGGAACTAGAAAAGAGAACTTTTCAAAATTACGTGAAAAAAGTGCAAAGGGGGGACCGGGGGAATTTTTCAAGATTTCGAAATCCGACACAATCCGGTAAAAATTCGCCAGATTATTAAAAAATATGTTGTAATTCTTATGGTGAAAGTCCCGTTCCACTATTCCTTACAGTTTTCGTATTCTAGTCAAAATTGAGAAACCAGTAGATAGGCAAATTTATCAATTTACAATGCGTCATATCTCAGAAACTATTTGAAGTAATTCAAAATGCGAGTAGTACTTTTAATCGGCGTACTTTGGAGTACATAATATGATAAAAGGAACTAGAAAAGAGAACTTTTCAAAATTACGTGAAAAAAGTGCAAAGGGGGGACCGGAGGAATTTTTCAAGATTTCGAAATCCGACACAATCTGGTAAAAATTCGCCAGTTTATTAAAAAATATGTTGTAATTCTTATTGTGAAAGTCCCGTTCCTCTATTCCTTACAGTTTTCGTATTATAGTCAAAATTGAGAAACCAGTAGATAGGCAAATTTATTAAATTACAATGCGTCATATCTCAGAAACTATTTGAAGTAATTCAAAATGCGAGTAGTACTTTTAATCGGCGTACTTTGGAGTACATAATATGATAAAAGGAACTAGAAAAGAGAACTTTTCAAAATTACGTGAAAAATGTGCAAAGGGGGGACCGGGGGAATTTTTCAAGATTTCGAAATCCGACACAATCCGGTAAAAATTCGCCAGATTATTAAAAAATATGTTGTAATTCTTATGGTGAAAGTCCCGTTCCTCTATTCCTTACAGTTTTCGTATTATAGTCAAAATTGAGAAACCAGTAGATAGGCAACTTTATCAATTTACAATGCGTCATATCTCAGAAACTATTTGAAGTAATTCAAAATGCGAGTAGTACCTTTAATCTGCGTACCTTGGAGTACATAATATGATAAAAGAAACTAGAAAAGAGAACTTTTCAAAATTACGTGAAAAAAGTGCAAAGGGGGGACCGGAGGAATTTTTCAAGATTTCGAAATCCGACACAATCTGGTAAAAATTCGCCAGTTTATTAAAAAATATGTTGTAATTCTTATTGTGAAAGTCCCGTTCCTCTATTCCTTACAGTTTTCGTATTATAGTCAAATTTGAGAAACCGGCGGTTAGACATATTTATCAATTTACAATGCGTCATATCTCAGAAACTATTTGAAGTAATTCAAAATGCGAGTAGTACTTTTAATCGGCGTACTTTGGAGTACATAATATGATAAAAGGAACTAGAAAAGAGAACTTTTCAAAATTACGTGAAAAAAGTGCAAAGGGGGGACCGGGGGAATTTTTCAATATTTCGAAATCCGACGCAATCCGGTAAAAATTCGCCAGATTATTAAAAAATATGTTGTAATTCTTATGGTGAAAGTCCCGTTCCTCTATTCCCTACAGTTTTCGCATTATAGTCAAATTTGAGAAACCGGCGGTTAGGCAAATATATCAATTTACAATGCGTCATATCTCAGAAACTATTTGAAGTAATTCAAAATGCGAGTAGTACTTTTAATCGGCGTACTTTGGAGTACATAATACGATAAAAGGAACTAGAAAAGAGAACTTTTCAAAATTACGTGAAAAATGTGCAAAGGGGGGACCGGGGAAATTTTTCAAGATTTCGAAATCCGACACAATCCGGTAAAAATTCGCCAGATTATTAAAAAATATGTTGTAATTCTTATGGTGAAAGTCTCGTTCCTCTATTCCTTACAGTTTTCGTATTATAGTCAAAATTGAGAAACCAGTAGATAGGCAAATTTATTAAATTACAATGCGTCATATCTCAGAAACTATTTGAAGTAATTCAAAATGCGAGTAGTACTTTTAATCGGCGTACTTTGGAGTACATAATATGATAAAAGGAACTAGAAAAGAGAACTTTTTAAAATTATGTGAAAAAAGTGCAAAGGGGGGACCGGGGGAATTTTTCAAGATTTCGAAATCCGACACAATCCGGTAAAAATTCGCCAGATTATTAAAAAATATGTTGTAATTCTTATGGTGAAAGTCCCGTTCCACTATTCCTTACAGTTTTCGTATTCTAGTCAAAATTGAGAAACCAGTAGATAGGCAAATTTATCAATTTACAATGCGTCATATCTCAGAAACTATTTGAAGTAATTCAAAATGCGAGTAGTACTTTTAATCGGCGTACTTTGGAGTACATAATATGATAAAAGGAACTAGAAAAGAGAACTTTTCAAAATTACGTGAAAAAAGTGCAAAGGGGGGACCGGAGGAATTTTTCAAGATTTCGAAATCCGACACAATCTGGTAAAAATTCGCCAGTTTATTAAAAAATATGTTGTAATTCTTATTGTGAAAGTCCCGTTCCTCTATTCCTTACAGTTTTCGTATTATAGTCAAAATTGAGAAACCAGTAGATAGGCAAATTTATCAATTTACAATGCGTCATATCTCAGAAACTATTTGAAGTAATTCAAAATGCGAGTAGTACTTTTAATCGGCGTACTTTGGAGTACATAATATGATAAAAGGAACTAGAAAAGAGAACTTTTCAAAATTACGTGAAAAAAGTGCAAAGGGGGGACCGGGGGAGTTTTTCAATATTTCGAAATCCGACGCAATCCGGTAAAAATTCGCCAGATTATTAAAAAATATGTTGTAATTCTTATGGTGAAAGTCCCGTTCCTCTATTCCCTACAGTTTTCGCATTATAGTCAAATTTGAGAAACCGGCGGTTAGGCAAATTTATCAATTTACAATGCGTCATATCTCAGAAACTATTTGATGTAATTCAAAATGCGAGTAGTACTTTTAATCGGCGTACTTTGGAGTACATAATATGATAAAAGGAACTAGAAAAGAGAACTTTTCAAAATTACGTGAAAAATGTGCAAAGGGGGGACCGGGGGAATTTTTCAAGATTTCGAAATACGACACAATCCGGTAAAATTTCGCCAGGTTATTAAAAAATATGTTGTAATTCTTATGGTGAAAGTCCCGTTCCACTATTCCTTACAGTTTTCGTATTCTAGCCAAAATTGAGAAACCAGTAGATAGGCAAATTTATCAATTTACAATG
Organism: Rhynchophorus ferrugineus; assembly: GCF_030347505.1. Taxonomy (NCBI): domain Eukaryota; kingdom Metazoa; phylum Arthropoda; class Insecta; order Coleoptera; family Curculionidae; genus Rhynchophorus; species Rhynchophorus ferrugineus. The sequence continues at coordinate 29,752,920 of NW_027472581.1, read as the reverse complement.
CGTCATATCTCAGAAACTATTTGAAGTAATTCAAAATGCGAGCAGTACTTTTAATCTGCGTACTTTGGAGTACATAATATGATAAAAGGAACTAGAAAAGAGAACTTTTCAAAATTACGTGAAAAAAGTGCAAGGGGGGGACCGGGGGAATTTTTCAAGATTTCGAAATCCGACACAATCCGGTAAGAATTCGCCAGATTATTAAAAAATATGTTGTAATTCTTATGATGAAAACCTGGTGTCTCTATTCCTTACAGTTTTCGCATTATAGTCAAATTTGAGAAACCGGCGGTTAGGCAAATTTATCAATTTACAATGCGTCATATCTCAGAAATTATTTGAAGTAATTCAAGATGCGAGTAGCACTTTTAATCGGCGTACTTTGGAGTACATAATATGATAAAAGGAACTAGAAAAGAGAACTTTTCAAAATTACGTGAAAAAAGTGCAAAGGGGGGACCGGGGGAATTTTTCAAATTTCGAAATCCGACACAATCCGGTAAAAATTCGCCAGATTATTTAAAAATATGTTGTAATTCTTATGGTAAAAGTCCCGTTCCTCTATTCCTTACAGTTTTCGCATTATAGTCAAATTTGAGAAGCCGGCGGTTAGGCAAATTTATCAATTTACAATGCGTCATATCTCAGAAACTATTTGAAGTAATTCAAAATGCGAGTAGTACCTTTAATCTGCGTACCTTGGAGTACATAATATGATAAAAGAAACTAGAAAAGAGAACTTTTCAAAATTACGTGAAAAAAGTGCAAAGGGGGGACCGGAGGAATTTTTCAAGATTTCGAAATCCGACACAATCTGGTAAAAATTCGCCAGTTTATTAAAAAATATGTTGTAATTCTTATTGTGAAAGTCCCGTTCCTCTATTCCTTACAGTTTTCGTATTATAGTCAAATTTGAGAAACCGGCGGTTAGACATATTTATCAATTTACAATGCGTCATATCTCAGAAACTATTTGAAGTAATTCAAAATGCGAGTAGTACTTTTAATCGGCGTACTTTGGAGTACATAATATGATAAAAGGAACTAGAAAAGAGAACTTTTCAAAATTACGTGAAAAAAGTGCAAAGGGGGGACCGGGGGAATTTTTCAATATTTCGAAATCCGACGCAATCCGGTAAAAATTCGCCAGATTATTAAAAAATATGTTGTAATTCTTATGGTGAAAGTCCCGTTCCTCTATTCCCTACAGTTTTCGCATTATAGTCAAATTTGAGAAACCGGCAGTTAGGCAAATTTAGCAATTTACAATGCGTCATATCTCAGAAACTATTTGAAGTAATTCAAAATGCGAGTAGTACTTTTAACCGGCGTACTTTGGAGTACATAATACGATAAAAGGAACTAGAAAAGAGAACTTTTCAAAATTACGTGAAAAATGTGCAAAGGGGGGACCGGGGGAATTTTTCAAGATTTCGAAATCCGACACAATCCGGTAAAAATTCGCCAGATTATTAAAAAATATGTTGTAATTCCTATGATAAAAACCTGGTGTCTCTATTCCTTACAGTTTTCGCATTATATTCAAATTTGAGAAACCGGCGGTTAGGCAAATTTATCAATTTACAATGCGTCATATCTCAGAAACTATTTGAAGTAATTCAAAATGCGAGTAGCACTTTTAATCGGCGTACTTTGGAGTACATAATATGATAAAAGGAACTAGAAAAGAGAACTTTTCAAAATTACGTGAAAAAAGTGCAAAGGGGGGACCGGGGGAATTTTTCAAGATTTCGAAATCCGACACAATCCGGTAAAAATTCGCCAGATTATTAAAAAATATGTTGTAATTCTTATAGTGAAAGTCCCGTTCCACTATTCGTTACAGTTTTCGTATTCTAGTCAAAATTGAGAAACCAGTAGATAGGCAAATTTATCAATTTACAATGCGTCATATCTCAGAAACTATTTGAAGTAATTCAAAATGCGAGTAGTACTTTTAATCTGCGTACTTTGGAGTACATAATATATTAAAAGGAACTAGAAAAGAGAACTTTTCAAAATTACGTGAAAAAAGTGCAAAGGGGGGACCGGGGGAATTTTTCAAGATTTCGAAATCCGACACAATCCGGTAAAAATTCGCCAGATTATTAAAAAATATGTTGTAATTCCTATGATGAAAACCTGGTGTCTCTATTCCTTACAGTTTTCGCATTATAGTCAAATTTGAGAAACCGGCGGTTAGGCAAATTTATCAATTTACAATGCGTCATATCTCAGAAACTATTTGAAGTAATTCAAAATGCGAGTAGCACTTTTAATCGGCGTACTTTGGAGTACATAATATGATAAAAGGATCTAGAAAAGAGAACTTTTCAAAATTACGTGAAAAAAGTGCAAAGGGGGGACCGGGGGAATTTTTCAAATTTCGAAATCCGACACAATCCGGTAAAAATTCGCCAGATTATTAAAAAATATGTTGTAATTCTTATGGTGAAAGTCCGGTTCCTCTATTCCTTACAGTTTTCGTATTATAGTCAAAATTGAGAAACCAGTAGATAGGCAACTTTATCAATTTACAATGCGTCATATCTCAGAAACTATTTGAAGTAATTCAAAATGCGAGTAGTACCTTTAATCTGCGTACTTTGGAGTACATAATATGATAAAAGAAACTAGAAAAGAGAACTTATCAAAATTACGTGAAAAAAGTGCAAAGGGGGGACCGGGGGAATTTTTCAAGATTTCGAAATCCGACACAATCCGGTAAAAATTCGCCAGATTATTAAAAAATATGTTGTAATTCTTATGGTGAAAGTCCCGTTCCTCTATTCCTTACAGTTTTCGTATTATAGTCAAAATTGAGAAACCAGTAGATAGGCAACTTTATCAAATTACAATGCGTCATATCTCAGAAACTATTTGAAGTAATTCAAAATGCGAGTAGTACTTTTAATCGGCGTACTTTGGAGTACATAATATGATAAAAGGAACTAGAAAAGAGAACTTTTTAAAATTATGTGAAAAAAGTGCAAAGGGGGGACCGGGGGAATTTTTCAAGATTTCGAAATCCGACACAATCCGGTAAAAATTCGCCAGATTATTAAAAAATATGTTGTAATTCTTATGGTGAAAACCTGGTGTCTCTATTCCTTACAGTTTTCGCATTATAGTCAAATTTGAGAAACCGGCGGTTAGGCAAATTTATCAATTTACAATGCGTCATAACTCAGAAACTATTTGAAGTAATTCAAAATGCGAGTAATACTTTTAATCGGCGTACTTTGGAGTACATAATATGATAAAAGGAACTAGAAAAGAGAACTTTTCAAAATTACGTGAAAAAAGTGCAAAGGGGGGACCGGAGGAATTTTTCAAGATTTCGAAATCCGACACAATCTGGTAAAAATTCGCCAGTTTATTAAAAAATATGTTGTAATTCTTATTGTGAAAGACCCGTTCCTCTATTCCTTACAGTTTTCGTATTATAGTCAAAATTGAGAAACCAGTAGATAGGCAAATTTATCAATTTACAATGCGTCATATCTCAGAAACTATTTGAAGTAATTCAAAATGCGAGTAGTACTTTTAATCGGCGTACTTTGGAGTACATAATATGATAAAAGGAACTAGAAAAGAGAACTTTTCAAAATTACGTGAAAAAAGTGCAAAGGGGGGACCGGAGGAATTTTTCAAGATTTCGAAATCCGACACAATCTGGTAAAAATTCGCCAGTTTATTAAAAAATATGTTGTAATTCTTATTGTGAAAGTCCCGTTCCTCTATTCCTTACAGTTTTCGTATTATAGTCAAAATTGAGAAACCAGTAGATAGGCAAATTTATCAATTTACAATGCGTCATATCTCAGAAACTATTTGAAGTAATTCAAAATGCGAGTAGTACTTTTAATCGGCGTACTTTGGAGTACATAATATGATAAAAGGAACTAGAAAAGAGAACTTTTCAAAATTACGTGAAAAAAGTGCAAAGGGGGGACCGGGGGAGTTTTTCAATATTTCGAAATCCGACGCAATCCGGTAAAAATTCGCCAGATTATTAAAAAATATGTTGTAATTCTTATGGTGAAAGTCCCGTTCCTCTATTCCCTACAGTTTTCGCATTATAGTCAAATTTGAGAAACCGGCGGTTAGGCAAATTTATCAATTTACAATGCGTCATATCTCAGAAACTATTTGATGTAATTCAAAATGCGAGTAGTATTTTAATCGGCGTACTTTGGAGTACATAATATGATAAAAGGAACTAGAAAAGAGAACTTTTCAAAATTACGTGAAAAATGTGCAAAGGGGGGACCGGGGGAATTTTTCAAGATTTCGAAATACGACACAATCCGGTAAAATTTCGCCAGGTTATTAAAAAATATGTTGTAATTCTTATGGTGAAAGTCCCGTTCCACTATTCCTTACAGTTTTCGTATTCTAGTCAAAATTGAGAAACCAGTAGATAGGCAAATTTATCAATTTACAATGCGTCATATCTCAGAAACTCTTTGAAGTAATTCAAAATGCGAGCAGTACTTTTAATCTGCGTACTTTGGAGTACATAATATGATAAAAGGAACTAGAAAAGAGAACTTTTCAAAATTACGTGAAAAAAGTGCAAGGGGGGGACCGGGGGAATTTTTCAAGATTTCGAAATCCGACACAATCCGGTAAGAATTCGCCAGATTATTAAAAAATATGTTGTAATTCTTATGATGAAAACCTGGTGTCTCTATTCCTTACAGTTTTCGCATTATAGTCAAATTTGAGAAACCGGCGGTTAGGCAAATTTATCAATTTACAATGCGTCATATCTCAGAAACTATTTGAAGTAATTCAAGATGCGAGTAGCACTTTTAATCGGCGTACTTTGTAGTACATAATATGATAAAAGGAACTAGAAAAGAGAACTTTTCAAAATTACGTGAAAAAAGTGCAAAGGGGGGACCGGGGGAATTTTTCAAATTTCGAAATCCGACACAATCCGGTAAAAATTCGCCAGATTATTTAAAAATATGTTGTAATTCTTATGGTAAAAGTCCCGTTCCTCTATTCCTTACAGTTTTCGCATTATAGTCAAATTTGAGAAGCCGGCGGTTAGGCAAATTTATCAATTTACAATGCGTCATATCTCAGAAACTATTTGAAGTAATTCAAAATGCGAGTAGTACCTTTAATCTGCGTACCTTGGAGTACATAATATGATAAAAGAAACTAGAAAAGAGAACTTTTCAAAATTACGTGAAAAAAGTGCAAAGGGGGGACCGGAGGAATTTTTCAAGATTTCGAAATCCGACACAATCTGGTAAAAATTCGCCAGTTTATTAAAAAATATGTTGTAATTCTTATTGTGAAAGTCCCGTTCCTCTATTCCTTACAGTTTTCGTATTATAGTCAAATTTGAGAAACCGGCGGTTAGACATATTTATCAATTTACAATGCGTCATATCTCAGAAACTATTTGAAGTAATTCAAAATGCGAGTAGTACTTTTAATCGGCGTACTTTGGAGTACATAATATGATAAAAGGAACTAGAAAAGAGAACTTTTCAAAATTACGTGAAAAAAGTTCAAAGGGGGGACCGGGGGAATTTTTCAATATTTCGAAATCCGACGCAATCCGGTAAAAATTCGCCAGATTATTAAAAAATATGTTGTAATTCTTATGGTGAAAGTCCCGTTCCTCTATTCCCTACAGTTTTCGCATTATAGTCAAATTTGAGAAACCGGCAGTTAGGCAAATTTATCAATTTACAATGCGTCATATCTCAGAAACTATTTGAAGTAATTCAAAATGCGAGTAGTACTTTTAACCGGCGTACTTTGGAGTACATAATACGATAAAAAGAACTAGAAAAGAGAACTTTTCAAAATTACGTGAAAAATGTGCAAAGGGGGGACCGGGGGAATTTTTCAAGATTTCGAAACCCGACACAATCCGGTAAAAATTCGCCAGATTATTAAAAAATATGTTGTAATTCCTATGATGAAAACCTGGTGTCTCTATTCCTTACAGTTTTCGCATTATAGTCAAATTTGAGAAACCGGCGGTTAGGCAAATTTATCAATTTACAATGCGTCATATCTCAGAAACTATTTGAAGTAATTCAAAATGCGAGTAGCACTTTTAATCGGCGTACTTTGGAGTACATAATATGATAAAAGGAACTAGAAAAGAGAACTTTTCAAAATTACGTGAAAAAAGTGCAAAGGGGGGACCGGGGGAATTTTTCAAGATTTCGAAATCCGACACAATCCGGTAAAAATTCGCCAGATTATTAAAAAATATGTTGTAATTCTTATAGTGAAAGTCCCGTTCCACTATTCGTTACAGTTTTCGTATTCTAGTCAAAATTGAGAAACCAGTAGATAGGCAAATTTATCAATTTACAATGCGTCATATCTCAGAAACTATTTGAAGTAATTCAAAATGCGAGTAGTACTTTTAATCTGCGTACTTTGGAGTACATAATATAATAAAAGGAACTAGAAAAGAGAACTTTTCAAAATTACGTGAAAAAAGTGCAAAGGGGGGACCGGGGGAATTTTTCAAGATTTCGAAATCCGACACAATCCGGTAAAAATTCGCCAGATTATTAAAAAATATGTTGTAATTCCTATGATGTAAACCTGGTGTCTCTATTCCTTACAGTTTTCGCATTATAGTCAAATTTGAGAAACCGGCGGTTAGGCAAAATTATCAATTTACAATGCGTCATATCTCAGAAACTATTTGAAGTAATTCAAAATGCGAGTAGCACTTTTAATCGGCGTACTTTGGAGTACATAATATGATAAAAGGATCTAGAAAAGAGAACTTTTCAAAATTACGTGAAAAAAGTGCAAAGGGGGGACCGGGGGAATTTTTCAAATTTCGAAATCCGACACAATCCGGTAAAAATTCGCCAGATTATTAAAAAATATGTTGTAATTCTTATGGTGAAAGTCCGGTTCCTCTATTCCTTACAGTTTTCGTATTATAGTCAAAATTGAGAAACCAGTAGATAGGCAACTTTATCAATTTACAATGCGTCATATCTCAGAAACTATTTGAAGTAATTCAAAATGCGAGTAGTACCTTTAATCTGCGTACTTTGGAGTACATAATATGATAAAAGAAACTAAAAAAGAGAACTTATCAAAATTACGTGAAAAAAGTGCAAAGGGGGGACCGGGGGAATTTTTCAAGATTTCGAAATCCGACACAATCTGGTAAAAATTCGCCAGTTTATTAAAAAATATGTTGTAATTCTTATGGGGAAAACCTGGTGTCTCTATTCCTTACAGTTTTCGCATTATAGTCAAATTTGAGAAACCGGCGGTTAGGCAAATTTACTAATTTACAATGCGTCATATCTCAGAAACAATTTGAAGTAATTCAAAATGCGAGTAGTACTTTTGATCGGCGTACTTTGGAGTATAAAATATGATAAAAGAAACTAAAAAAGCGAACTTTTCAAAATTACGTGAAAAAGGTGTAAAGGGGGGGACGGAGGAATTTTTCAAGATTTCGAAATCCGACAGAAATCGGTAAAAATTCGCCAATTTATTAAAAAATATGTTGTTATTCTTATGGTGAAATTCCCGTGCCTCTATTCCTTATAGTTTTCGTATTATAGTCAAAATTGAGAAACCAGCAGTTAGGCAAATTTATCAATTTACAATGCGTCATATCTCAGAAACAATTTGAGGTAATTCAAAACGCGAGTAGTACTTTTAATCGTCGTACTTTGGAGTGCAAGATATGATAAAAGGAACTAGAAATGGAAACTTTTCAAAATTACGTGAAAAAAGTGCAAAGGGGGGACCGGGCGAATTTTTCAAATTTCGAAATCCGACACAATCCGGTAAAAATTCGCCAGATTATTAAAAAATATGTTATAATTCTTATGGTGAAAGTCCCGTTCCTCTATTCCTTACAGTTTTCGTATTATAGTCAAAATTGAGAAACCAGTAGATAGGCAACTTTATCAATTTACAATGCGTCATATCTCAGAAACTATTTGAAGTAACTCAAAATGCGAGTAGTACTTTTAATCTGCGTACTTTGGAGTACATAATATGATAAAAGAAACTAGAAATGAGAACTTATCAAAATTACGTGAAAAAAGTGCAAAGGGGGGACCGGGGGAATTTTTCAAGATTTCGAAATCCGACACAATCTGGCAAAAATTCGCCAGATTATTAAAAAATATGTTGTAATTCTTATGGTGAAAGTCCCGTTCCTCAATTCCTTACCGTTTTCGTATTATAGTCAAAATTGAGAAACCAGTAGATAGGCAAATTTATTAATTTACAATGCGTCATATCTCAGAAACTATTTGAAGTAATTCAAAATGCGAGTAGTACTTTTAATCGGCGTACTTTGGAGTACATAATATGATAAAAGGAACTAGAAATGAGAACTTTTCAAAATTACGTGAAAAAAGTGCAAAGGGGGGACCGGGGGAATTTTTCAAGATTTCGAAATCCGACACAATCCGGTAAAAATTCGCCAGATTATTAAAAAATATGTTGTAATTCTTATGGCGAAAGTCCCGTTCCTCTATTCCTTACAGTTTTCGTATTATAGTCAAAATTGAGAAACCAGTAGATAGGCAAATTTATTAATTTACAATGCGTCATATCTCAGAAACTATTTGAAGTAATTCAAAATGCGAGTAGTACTTTTAATCGGCGTACTTTGGAGTACATAATATGATAAAAGGAACTAGAAAAGAGAACTTTTCAAAATTACGTGAAAAATGTGCAAAGGGGGGACCGGGGGAATTTTTCAAGATTTCGAAATCCGACACAATCCGGTAAAAATTCGCCAGATTATTAAAAAATATGTTGTAATTCTTATGGTGAAAGTCCCGTTCCTCTATTCCTTACAGTTTTCGTATTATAGTCAAAATTGAGAAACCAGTAGATAGGCAACTTTATCAATTTACAATGCGTCATATCTCAGAAACTATTTGAAGTAATTCAAAATGCGAGTAGTACTTTTAATCGGCGTACTTTGGAGTACATAATATGATAAAAGGAACTAGAAAAGATAACTTTTCAAAATTACGTGAAAAAAGTGCAAAGGGGGGACCGGAGGAATTTTTCAAGATTTCGAAATCCGACACAATCTGGTAAAAATTCGCCAGTTTATTAAAAAATATGTTGTAATTCTTATTGTGAAAGTCCCGTTCCTCTATTCCTTACAGTTTTCGTATTATAGTCAAAATTGAGAAACCAGTAGATAGGCAAATTTATCAATTTACAATGCGTCATATCTCAGAAACTATTTGAAGTAATTCAAAATGCGAGTAGTACTTTTAATCGGCGTACTTTGGTGTACATAATATGATAAAAGGAACTAGAAAAGAGAACTTTTCAAAATTACGTGAAAAAAGTGCAAAGGGGGGACCGGGGGAATTTTTCAATATTTCGAAATCCGACGCAATCCGGTAAAAATTCGCCAGATTATTAAAAAATATGTTGTAATTCTTATGGTGAAAGTCCCGTTCCTCTATTCCCTACAGTTTTCGCATTATAGTCAAATTTGAGAAACCGGCGGTTAGGCAAATTTATCAATTTACAATGCGTCATATCTCAGAAACTATTTGAAGTAATTCAAAATGCGAGTAGTACTTTTAATCGGCGTACTTTGGAGTACATAATATGATAAAAGGAACTAGAAAAGAGAACTTTTCAAAATTACGTGAAAAAAGTGCAAAGGGGGGACCGGGGGAATTTTTCAAGATTTCGAAATCCGACACAATCCGGTAAAATTTCGCCAGATTATTAAAAAATATGTTGTAATTCTTATGGTGAAAGTCCCGTTCCACTATTCCTTACAGTTTTCGTATTCTAGTCAATATTGAGAAACCAGTAGATAGGCAAATTTATCAATTTACAATGCGTCATATCTCAGAAACTATTTGAAGTAATTCAAAATGCGAGTAGTACTTTTAATCTGCGTACTTTGGAGTACATAATATGATAAAAGGAACTAGAAAAGAGAACTTTTCAAAATTACTTGAAAAAAGTGCAAGGGGGGGACCGGGGGAATTTTTCAAGATTTCGAAATCCGACACAATCCGGTAAGAATTCGCCAGATTATTAAAAAATATGTTGTAATTCTTATGATGAAAACCTGGTGTCTCTATTCCTTACAGTTTTCGCATTATAGTCAAATTTGAGAAACCGGCGGTTAGGCAAATTTATCAATTTACAATGCGTCATATCTCAGAAACTATTTGAAGTAATTCAAAATGCGAGTAGCACTTTTAATCGGCGTACTTTGGAGTACATAATATGATAAAAGGAACTAGAAAAGAGAACTTTTCAAAATTACGTGAAAAAAGTGCAAAGGGGGGACCGGGGGAATTTTTCAAATTTCGAAATCCGACACAATCCGGTAAAAATTCGCCAGATTATTAAAAAATATGTTGTAATTCTTATGGTGAAAGTCCCGTTCCTCTATTCCTTACAGTTTTCGTATTATAGTCAAAATTGAGAAACCAGTAGATAGGCAACTTTATCAATTTACAATGCGTCATATCTCAGAAACTATTTGAAGTAATTCAAAATGCGAGTAGTACCTTTAATCTGCGTACTTTGGAGTACATAATGTGATAAAAGAAACTAGAAAAGAGAACTTTTCAAAATTACGTGAAAAATGTGCAAAGGGGGGACCGGGGGAATTTTTCAAATTTCGAAATCCGACACAATCCGGTAAAAATTCGCCAGATTATTAAAAAATATGTTGTAATTCTTATGGTGAAAGTCCCGTTCCACTATTCCTTAGAGTTATCGTATTCTAGTCAAAATTGAGAAACCAGTAGATAGGCAAATTTATCAATTTACAATGCGTCATATCTCAGAAACTATTTGAAGTAATTCAAAATGCGAGTAGTACTTTTAATCGGCGTACTTTGGAGTACATAATATGATAAAAGGAACTAGAAAAGAGAACTTTTCAAAATTACGTGAAAAATGTGCAAAGGGGGGACCGGGGGAATTTTTCAAGATTTCGAAATCCGACACAATCCGGTAAAAATTCGCCAGATTATTAAAAAATGTGTTGTAATTCTTATGGTGAAAGTCCCGTTCCTCTATTCCCTACAGTTTTCGTATTATAGTCAAATTTGAGAAACCGGCGGTTAGGCAAATTTATCAATTTACAATGCGTCATATCTCAGAAACTATTTGAAGTAATTCAAAATGCGAGTAGTACTTTTAATCGGCGTACTTTGGAGTACATAATATTATAAAAGGAACTAGAAAAGAGAACTTTTCAAAATTACGTGAAAAATGTGCAAAGGGGGGACCGGGGGAATTTTTCAAGATTTCGAAATCCGACACAATCCGGTAAAAATTCGCCAGATTATTAAAAGATATGTTGTAATTCTTATGGTAAAAGTCCCGTTCCTCTATTCCTTACAGTTTTCGCATTATAGTCAAATTTGAGAAACCGGCGGTTAGGCAAATTTATCAATTTACAATGCGTCATATCTCAGAAACTATTTGAAGTAATTCAAAATGCGAGTAGTACTCTTAATCTGCGTACCTTGGAGTACATAATATGATAAAAGAAACTAGAAAAGAGAACTTTTCAAAATTACGTGAAAAAAGTGCAAAGGGGGGACCGGAGGAATTTTTCAAGATTTCGAAATCCGACACAATCTGGTAAAAATTCGCCAGTTTATTAAAAAATATGTTGTAATTCTTATTGTGAAAGTCCCGTTCCTCTATTCCTTACAGTTTTCGTATTATAGTCAAATTTGAGAAACCGGCGGTTAGACAAATTTATCAATTTACAATGCGTCATATCTCAGAAACTATTTGAAGTAATTCAAAATGCGAGTAGTACTTTTAATCGGCGTACTTTGGAGTACATAATATGATAAAAGGAACTAGAAAAGAGAACTTTTCAAAATTACGTGAAAAAAGTGCAAAGGGGGGACCGGGGGAATTTTTCAATATTTCGAAATCCGACGCAATCCGGTAAAAATTCGCCAGATTATTAAAAAATATGTTGTAATTCTTATGGTGAAAGTCCCGTTCCTCTATTCCCTACAGTTTTCGCATTATAGTCAAATTTGAGAAACCGGCGGTTAGGCAAATTTATCAATTTACAATGCGTCATATCTCAGAAACTATTTGAAGTAATTCAAAATGCGAGTAGTACTTTTAATCGGCGTACTTTGGAGTACATAATACGATAAAAGGAACTAGAAAAGAGAACTTTTCAAAATTACGTGAAAAATGTGCAAAGGGGGGACCGGGGGAATTTTTCAAGATTTCGAAATCCGACACAATCCGGTAAAAATTCGCCAGATTATTAAAAAATATGTTGTAATTCCTATGATGAAAACCTGGTGTCTCTATTCCTTACAGTTTTCGCATTATAGTCAAATTTGAGAAACCGGCGGTTAGGCAAATTTATCAATTTACAATGCGTCATATCTCAGAAACTATTTGAAGTAATTCAAAATGCGAGTAGCACTTTTAATCGGCGTACTTTGGAGTACATAATATGATAAAAGGGACTAGAAAAGAGAACTTTTCAAAATTACGTGAAAAAAGTGCAAAGGGGGGACCGGGGGAATTTTTCAAGATTTCGAAATCCGACACAATCCGGTAAAAATTCGCCAGATTATTAAAAAATATGTTGTAATTCTTATAGTGAAAGTCCCGTTCCACTATTCCTTACAGTTTTCGTATTCTAGTCAAAATTGAGAAACCAGTAGATAGGCAGATTTATCAATTTACAATGCGTCATATCTCAGAAACTATTTGAAGTAATTCAAAATGCGAGTAGTACTTTTAATCTGCGTACTTTGGAGTACATAATATAATAAAAGGAACTAGAAAAGAGAACTTTTCAAAATTACGTGAAAAAAGTGCAAAGGGGGGACCGGGGGAATTTTTCAAGATTTCGAAATCCGACACAATCCGGTAAAAATTCGCCAGATTATTAAAAAATATGTTGTAATTCCTATGATGAAAACCTGGTGTCTCTATTCCTTACAGTTTTCGCATTATAGTCAAATTTGAGAAACCGGCGGTTAGGCAAATTTATCAATTTACAATGCGTCATATCTCAGAAACTATTTGAAGTAATTCAATATGCGAGTAGCACTTTTAATCGGCGTACTTTGGAGTACATAATATGATAAAAGGATCTAGAAAAGAGAACTTTTCAAAATTACGTGAAAAAAGTGCAAAGGGGGGACCGGGGGAATTTTTCAAATTTCGAAATCCGACACAATCCGGTAAAAATTCGCCAGATTATTAAAAAATATGTTGTAATTCTTATGGTGAAAGTCTGGTTCCTCTATTCCTTACAGTTTTCGTATTATAGTCAAAATTGAGAAACCAGTAGATAGGCAACTTTATCAATTTACAATGCGTCATATCTCAGAAACTATTTGAAGTAATTCAAAATGCGAGTAGTACCCTTAATCTGCGTACTTTGGAGTACATAATATGATAAAAGAAACTAGAAAAGAGAACTTATCAAAATTACGTGAAAAAAGTGCAAAGGGGGGACCGGGGGAATTTTTCAAGATTTCGAAATCCGACACAATCTGGTAAAAATTCGCCAGTTTATTAAAAAATATGTTGTAATTCTTATGGGGAAAACATGGTGTCTCTATTCCTTACAGTTTTCGCATTATAGTCAAATTTGAGAAACCGGCGGTTAGGCAAATTTACTAATTTACAATGCGTCATATCTCAGAAACAATTTGAAGTAATTCAAAATGCGAGTAGTACTTTTGATCGGCGTACTTTGGAGTATAAAATATGATAAAAGAAACTAAAAAAGCGAACTTTTCAAAATTACGTGAAAAAAGTGTAAAGGGGGGGACGGAGGAATTTTTCAAGATTTCGAAATCCGACAGAAATCGGTAAAAATTCGCCAATTTATTAAAAAATATGTTGTTATTCTTGTGGTGAAATTCCCGTGCCTCTATTCCTTATAGTTTTCGTATTATAGTCAAAATTGAGAAACCAGCAGTTAGGCAAATTTATCAATTTGCAATGCGTCATATCTCAGAAACAATTTGAGGTAATTCAAAACGCGAGTAGTACTTTTAATCGTCGTACTTTGGAGTGCAAGATATGATAAAAGGAACTAGAAATGGAAACTTTTCAAAATTACGTGAAAAAAGTGGGGGGACCGGGCGAATTTTTCAAATTTCGAAATCCGACACAATCCGGTAAAAATTCGCCAGATTATTAAAAAATATGTTATAATTCTTATGGTGAAAGTCCCGTTCCTCTATTCCTTACAGTTTTCGTATTATAGTCAAAATTGAGAAACCAGTAGATAGGCAACTTTATCAATTTACAATGCGTCATATCTCAGAAACTATTTGAAGTAACTCAAAATGCGAGTGGTACTTTTAATCTGCGTACTTTGGAGTACATAATATGATAAAAGAAACTAGAAATGAGAACTTATTAAAATTACGTGAAAAAAGTGCAAAGGGGGGACCGGGGGAATTTTTCAAGATTTCGAAATCCGACACAATCTGGCAAAAATTCGCCAGATTATTAAAAAATATGTTGTAATTCTTATGGTGAAAGTCCCGTTCCTCAATTCCTTACAGTTTTCGTATTATAGTCAAAATTGAGAAACCAGTAGATAGGCAAATTTATCAATTTACAATGCGTCATATCTCAGAAACTATTTGAAGTGATTCAAAATGCGAGTAGTACTTTTAATCGGCGTACTTTGGAGTACATAATATGATAAAAGGAACTAGAAAAGAGAACTTTTCAAAATTACGTGAAAAAAAGGGCAAAGGGGGGAACGGGGGAATTTTTCAATATTTCGAAATCCGACGCAATCCGGTAAAAATTCGCCAGATTATTAAAAAATATGTTGTAATTCTGATGGTGAAAGTCCCGTTCCCCTATTCCCTACAGTTTTCACATTATAGTCAAATTTGAGAAACCGGCGGTTAGGCAAATTTATCAATTTACAATGCGTCATATCTCAGAAACTATTTGAAGTAATTCAAAACGCGAGTAGCTCTTTTAATCGGCGTACTTTGGAGTACATAATATGATAAAAGGAACTAGAAAAGTGAACTTTTCAAAATTACGTGAAAAAAGTGCAAAGGGGGGACCGGGGGAGTTTTTCAAGATTTCGAAATCCGACACAATCCGGTAAAAATTCGCCAGATTATTAAAAAATATGTTGTAATTCTTATGGCGAAAGTCCCGTTCCTCTATTCCTTACAGTTTTCGTATTATAGTCAAAATTGAGAAACCAGTAGATAGGCAAATTTATTAATTTACAATGCGTCATATCTCAGAAACTATTTGAAGTAATTCAAAATGCGAGTAGTACTTTTAATCGGCGTACTTTGGAGTACATAATATGATAAAAGGAACTAGAAAAGAGAACTTTTCAAAATTACGTGAAAAAAGTGCAAAGGGGGGACCGGGGGAATTTTTCAAGATTTCGAAATCCGACACAATCCGGTAAAAATTCGCCAGATTATTAAAAAATATGTTGTAATTCTTATGGTGAAAGTCCCGTTCCACTATTCCTTACAGTTTTCGTATTCTAGTCAAAATTGAGAAACCAGTAGATAGGCAAATTTATCAATTTACAATGCGTCATATCTCAGAAACTATTTGAAGTAATTCAAAATGCGAGTAGTACTTTTAATCGGCGTACTTTGGAGTACATAATATGATAAAAGGAACTAGAAAAGAGAACTTTTCAAAATTACGTGAAAAAAGTGCAAAGGGGGGACCGGAGGAATTTTTCAAGATTTCGAAATCCGACACAATCTGGTAAAAATTCGCCAGTTTATTAAAAAATATGTTGTAATTCTTATTGTGAAAGTCCCGTTCCTCTATTCCTTACAGTTTTCGTATTATAGTCAAAATTGAGAAACCAGTAGATAGGCAAATTTATCAATTTACAATGCGTCATATCTCAGAAACTATTTGAAGTAATTCAAAATGCGAGTAGTACTTTTAATCGGCGTACTTTGGTGTACATAATATGATAAAAGGAACTAGAAAAGAGAACTTTTCAAAATTACGTGAAAAAAGTGCAAAGGGGGGACCGGGGGAATTTTTCAATATTTCGAAATCCGACGCAATCCGGTAAAAATTCGCCAGATTATTAAAAAATATGTTGTAATTCTTATGGTGAAAGTCCCGTTCCTCTATTCCCTACAGTTTTCGCATTATAGTCAAATTTGAGAAACCGGCGGTTAGGCAAATTTATCAATTTACAATGCGTCATATCTCAGAAACTATTTGAAGTAATTCAAAATGCGAGTAGTACTTTTAATCGGCGTACTTTGGAGTACATAATATGATAAAAGGAACTAGGAAAGAGAACTTTTCAAAATTACGTGAAAAATGTGCAAAGGGGGGACCGGGGGAATTTTTCAAGATTTCGAAATCCGACACAATCCGGTAAAATTTCGCCAGATTATTAAAAAATATGTTGTAATTCTTATGGTGAAAGTCCCGTTAGACTATTCCTTACAGTTTTCGTATTCTAGTCAATATTGAGAAACCAGTAGATAGGCAAATTTATCAATTTACAATGCGTCATATCTCAGAAACTATTTGAAGTAATTCAAAATGCGAGTAGTACTTTTAATCTGCGTACTTTGGAGTACATAATATGATAAAAGGAACTAGAAAAGAGAACTTTTCAAAATTACGTGAAAAAAGTGCAAAGGGGGGACCGGGGGAATTTTTCAAGATTTCGAAATCCGACACAATCCGGTAAGAATTCGCCAGATTATTAAAAAATATGTTGTAATTCTTATGATGAAAACCTGGTGTCTCTATTCCTTACAGTTTTCGCATTATAGTCAAATTTGAGAAATGTAAAATGTAAAATGTAAAATGCAAAATGTAAAATGTAAAATGTAAAATGTAAAATGTAAAATGTAAAATGTAAAATGTAAAGTGTAAAATGTAAAATGAAAATATAAAATGTAAAATGTAAAATGTAAAATGTAAAGTGTAAAATGTAAAGTGTAAAATGTAAAATGTAAAATGTAAAGTGTAAAGTGTAAAATGCAAAATGTAAAATGTAAAATGTAAAATATAGAATGTACAATGTAAAATGTAAAATGCAAAATGTAAAATGTGAAATGTAAAATGTAAAATGTAAAATGCAAAATGTAAAATGTAAAATGTAAAATGTAAAATGTAAAATGTAAAATGTAAAATGTAAAATGTAAAATGTAAAATGTAAAATGTAAAATGTAAAATGTAAAATGTAAAATGTAAAATGTAAAATGTAAAATGTAAAATGTAAAATGTAAAATGTAAAATGTAAAATGTAAAATGTAAAATGTAAAATGTAAAATGTAAAATGTAAAATGTAAAATGTAAAATGTAAAATGTAAAATGTAAAATGTAAAATGTAAAATGTAAAATGTAAAATGTAAAATGTAAAATGTAAAATGTAAAATGTAAAATGTAAAATGTAAAATGTAAAATGTAAAATGTAAAATGTAAAATGTAAAATGTAAAATGTAAAATGTAAAATGTAAAATGTAAAATGTAAAATGTAAAATGTAAAATGTAAAATGTAAAATGTAAAATGTAAAATGTAAAATGTAAAATGAAAATATAAAATGTAAAATGTAAAATGTAAAGTGTAAAATGTAAAGTGTAAAATGTAAAATGTAAAATGTAAAGTGTAAAATGCAAAATGTAAAATGTAAAATGTAAAATGTAAAATGTAAAATGTAAAATGTAAAATGTAAAATGTAAAATGTAAAATGTAAAATGTAAAATGTAAAATGTAAAATGTAAAATGTAAAATGTAAAATGTAAAATGTAAAATGTAAAATGTAAAATGTAAAATGTAAAATGTAAAACGTAAAATGTAAAATGTAAAATGTAAAATGTAAAATGTAAAATGTAAAATGTAAAATGTAAAATGTAAAATGTAAAATGTAAAATGTAAAATGTAAAATGTAAAATGTAAAATGTAAAATGTAAAATGTAAAATGTAAAATGTAAAATGTAAAATGTAAAATGTAAAATGTAAAATGTAAAATGAAAATATAAAATGTAAAATGTAAAATGTAAAATGTAAAATGTAAAATGTAAAATGTAAAATGTAAAATGTAAAATGTAAAATGTAAAATGTAAAATGTAAAATGTAAAATGTAAAATGTAAAATGTAAAATGTAAAATGTAAAATGTAAAATGTAAAATGTAAAATGTAAAATGTAAAATGTAAAATGTAAAATGTAAAATGTAAAATGTAAAATGTAAAATGTAAAATGTAAAATGTAAAATGTAAAGTGTAAAATGCAAAATGTAAAATGTAAAATGTAAAATGTAAAATGTAAAATGTAAAATGTAAAATGTAAAATGTAAAATGCGAAATGTAAAATGTAAAATGTAAAGTGTAAAATGTAAAATGTAAAATGTAAAATGTAAAATGTAAAATGTAAAATGTAAAATGTAAAATGTAAAATGTAAAACGTAAAATGTAAAACGTAATATGTAAAATGTAAAATGTAAAAGGTAAAATGTAAAATGTAAAATGTAAAGTGTAAAATGTGAAGTGTAAAATGTAATACGTAAAATGTAAAATGTAAAATGTAAAATGTAAAATGTAAAATGTAAAATGTAAAATGTAAAATGTAAAATGTAAAATGTAAAATGTAAAATGTAAAATGTAAAATGTAAAATGTAAAATGTAAAATGTAAAATGTAAAATGTAAAATGTAAAATGTAAAATGTAAAATGTAAAATGTAAAATGTAAAATGTAAAATGTAAAATGTGAAATGTGAAATGTGAAATGTGAAATGTGAAATGCGAAATGTGAAATGTAAAATGTAAAATGTAAAATGTAAAATGTAAAATGTAAAATGTAAAATGTAAAATGTAAAATGTAAAATGTAAAATGTAAAATGTAAAATGTAAAATGTAAAATGTAAAATGTAAAATGTAAAATGTAAAATGAAAAATGTAAAATGTAAAATGTAAAATGTAAAATGTAAAATGTAAAATGTAAAATGTAAAATGTAAAATGTAAAATGTAAAATGTAAAATGTAAAATGTAAAATGTAAAATGTAAAATGTAAAATATAAAATGTAAAATGTAAAATGTAAAATGTAAAATGTAAAATGTAAAATGTAAAATGTAAAATGTAAAATGTAAAATGTAAAATGTAAAATGTAAAATGTAAAATGTAAATTGTAAAATGTAAAATGTAAAATGTAAAATGTAAAATGTAAAATGTAAAATGTAAAATGTAAAATGTAAAATGTAAAATGTAAAATGTAAAATGTAAAATGTAAAATGTAAAATGTAAAATGTAAAATGTAAAATGTAAAATGTAAAATGTAAAATGTAAAATGTAAAATGTAAAATGTAAAATGTAAAATGTAAAATGTAAAATGTAAAATGTAAAATGTAAAATGTAAAATGTAAAATGTAACATGTAAAATGTAAAATGTAAAATGTAAAATGTAAAATGTAAAATGTAAAATGTTAGGAAGGAACAGTATTTCATGTATCATCTACTTTACAGATCCACTAAAAAATAAGTATTTTTAAGTCAACACAAACCGATTATTGCAACTTTTTTGCAGAACAAATTTAATAATGTGATATTCTTAATGCGGATTTTAAACAGATATCAAATATAACAATTCGTGTTGAAAATGCTAGACATTAAGTTCTTTCATTAATATATTCGAAAACTGTAAAAATATATTCAGAAATCCATAGATATTCAGAACAACAGAAAACCATATTTATAAGCTGTGTAACATTTGTCCAGAAACGGCTTTGGTAAAATCAAACTATATTTAATTAAACATTTCAACGTCAATATCGCAATATACATTAATTAATTATATTCATTAATTAACCATATTAAAATTAATTAAATCTATACTATAATTTTCATAGCGGATTATAATGATTTTCCAGCAGAACGTGAGATATTTTCAATTGCCTATTATATAGAGATTTGTATCTAGCCTATGCAGACCTGAATATATTTTTGATGCTGTTTTACATCGCAATATTGCTGGTTTTAGCGATTGCAATATGAGGTGCTTGCATGTATTCTGAGCAGCGATATTGGCTATCATGGTTTTGACGTTTCCCTGTATAAAATAATTATTTCCTATTTAATACTATTGAGTATTAAATAGGAAATAACTGTGTATACGAAACTTGAATGTCGAAGCTCATCACACACTTTTAGCAAAATGTGGTGACGCTGACCTATTATATCCCAATTTTTTGGTTTCAATTAATTAAAAGTGTAACATTTTTATTTCAGTGATAAAGAGCAACCTCCGAAAACTAAAAAGTTTGTAAGCAACGAATGGACGAAAACTCGGCTCAAATTATCAAAGAACTCCCAGAGAACTGAGCAACTGAAGATTCAACTGTTTGAAGTTACTATCATACAAATTGACTAAATTGTATGGCTGTAGAGGAAATGTGCATCTACTATGACCATTCCGACTGCAGAAATTTATGGGTGAGTCCAAGGGAGCCATTCACATTGAAAGATATGTTTCGTAACCGCATTTGACGCCTCGAAACGATTTTAATTTCTGACCGTTGGTAATAGAGCAGTAAATATTTATCAAAATTTTCAAATAATATGGAATGTAATAACATATTTTATACGAGTTTATTCATATTTCTTGCCAAAAAGTTTTCTTATGGGTTATGAGAACTAAAAACTATTGAAATAAACATAAACGCAGTTGCAACGATTAAGTTTTTTTTAAGATTAAGATTAATGTGCAAACAAAATTTAGATGTAAACTAAGAATGGTAAGTTAAAATGATAGAAGTATATCATATAGAGTATATCATATTTTGTATAAAGTACAATACTGCAAAAGCAGGCAAAAAGGAGGCGATTTATATGAACCGGTATTATGACCATTCACCTCCCAAATAAAAACCAGCAGGAAAGGTATATCCACTAATACATTAGAATACATTATCTAACACGAAACGGTAAGCACCTACATATCAATGTATGTAGTATTCAGTACTGAATTAGAAGGAACATAAAATTACATATTATTATTATACCGAATTTAGTTTTTAAAGAAAAATATTAATATATTGATACTATAGTTGATAATAAGCCTAAGCCTAAAATAATAATTAATAAAAAAAGAGAAATTCATTAAAAATAATAATTAATTAATGAAGATAATTAACTTCAAGTAATATAAATAAATAATTAATAATAATGAATTAATCAATAATAATAAGTAGATACAACAATTAACTAATATTTTTAATATTAAGTCGTTATGGCTTGTACAAAGTAAGTGACAGATACGTGATAATTATTTAACGTAAGTTGAGTTATATATATATATTATATTATATATAATATATTATATATATATATATATATATATATATATAATTATTATACATATTATATATGTAAATATATATATATATATATATATATATATATATATATATATGTATATATATATTATAATTGACCTATTATCTACTAAACCATTTCTCAAAAATGTATTTTCACCATATCTCAGTTTGGTCAACTTGGTATTTGTAATGTATCAAACGATCGATAGTCGATATTTTTTTGCAGAGTTTAACAAGTCGATCAAACGCAACGCAATAAATTTCAGTCTCATTACATATTTTCTTGAAAAATCATCTCGTAAAATGATCAGAGAATCCATAAGTGGATATTATCATTCTTCACCATGATTTTAGTAAAACATCAAACTGGAGAGTCAGTTCAGGCATAGTATCAGTTATAGTATAAATATACTAACATTTTCCTTTAAAAACTTAATTCGAAAATATAATAATATGTAATTTTATGTTCCTCCTAATATAGTTTAATTGAAATAGAAATAAGACCATAATACACATTGATAGGAAGGTGCTTACCGCTTCGTGTTAGAGAACGTATTCTAATTTATTAGTAGATATACCTTTCCTGCTGGTTTTTACTTGGAAGGTGAATGGCCATAATACTGGTTCATATAAATCGCCTCCTTTTTCCTTGCTTTTGGAGCATTGTACTTTATACAAAATACGATTACTCTATGTGACCTACTTTTATTACTTTAACTTACCATTCTTAGTAATCTTTAAAAAAACTTCATCATTGCAACTGCGTTTATGTTTATTTCAATAGTTGTTAGTTTTCACATCCCATAAGCAAACTTTTTGGCAATAAATATGAATAAATCCGTCTAAAATATATGATTATATTTCATATTATTGGAAATTTTTGATAAATATTTACTGCTCAATTACCAACGGTTGGAATTTAAAATCGTTTCGATACGTCAAATGCGGTTGCAAAACATATCTTGCAATATGAATTGCTCCCTTGGACCCACCCATCAATTTTTGCAGTTGGAATGATCATAGTAGATGCACTTTTTCTCTGCAGCCATACAATTTAGTCAATTCGTGTAGTAGTAATTTTCCTTCCTTTGGATCTTTCCCATCGTATGTAAAAACGCCCGTCTAACTTGAAACAGTTGAAGCTTCAATTGCTAAGCGCTCTGAAAGTTCTTTGATAATTTGAGATGGGTTTTCCTCCATTCGTTGCTTTCAAACTTTTTCGTCTTCGAATGTTGCTCATTGTCAGTGAAATTAAAATTTTAAATAGTTGAAACAACAAAATTGGGATATAATAGGGCAGCATCACTACATTTTTATAATAGCGTTTGATGGGCTTCGACATTCAAGTTTCGTATGCACTGATTAAGGAAAACGTCAGAAACGTCAAAACCATGATCGCCAATATCGCTGGTTAGAATACATGCAAGCATCTAATATTAGTATTATATTGCAATCGCTAGAATCAGCGATTTTGTGGTGCAGATTGTCCAAGGCCGTAACTTTTAAAAGTTTCATTTTTCCAATAGATAATTACGACTTCAAATAGCTGTACGGCCACTATGTAAAACAGCATCAAAAATACGTTCAGGTCTGCATTGGATAGATACAAATCTCTATATAATAGGCAATTGAAAATCTCTCACGTTCTGCTGGAACATCATTATAATCCGCTATGAAAATTATACTATAGATTTAATGAATTTTAATATACGCTGAAATATTAATTTCATTATTTTATATTGCGATATTGGTGTTGAAATGTTTGATTTTTTTCTTGTTGTCCTGAATATCTATAGATTTCTGAATGTAATTCTACAGTTTTTGTATATATTTATGAAAGAACTTAATTTTGGCGTATTTTATATTAAAACTAATTAACAGTTCAAACTAGCTTTTTCAACACGAATTATGTTATATTTATTATCTGTTTAAAATCCGCATTAAAAATATCACAATGTTAAAATTGTTATGCAAAAAAGTTGCAATAACCGGTTTGTGTTGATTTAAAAATACTTATTTTTTACTTGATCTGCAAAGAAGATTATCATAAAATACTGTTTCTTGGTAGGATATTAGAGCGAGGTAAGTTTGCTGGGGATAAGATGTGTGGCTCTTGAGAGAATTTTAATTGTTAGTAAAACCAAATTAATTAATTTATTGTTAATATTCGTAGTTGAGAAAAAATCATACTTACCTCTACGATAAAGAAGGAGAATGCCTTAAAAATGTTTTAAAAATATTTCTGCATACGAAAGAGCTATGTAAAGGCTGGAATACTTTATCAAATAGAAATAGAAAAACTGTATAGAGGCTATGACTGAAAGATTCTGAAAGGGATACTTGACGATTTTTTTCTTTGGAAGTTCAAAAAACGTCTAGGTAACTATAAAACATCAAATTATAAATAGCTTGTACAAAAGATGTTGGCAAGTTTCAAAATCTGTAATAGCAATAGGAGCTTATAGTGACACGGAAAAATTCCCTGACAGTCTGAGGTACAATAGTGAGACTCAGAAAAACATGTAAATTTAAAAGTGACGGAACAAAGGCAGATGGAAACATCATATAATGAAAGGTTACCATTGGCCTTTAAAAGAGATTATTGTCAAAAAAATATAAAAGAAAAACATATCAAGGGTGATCCTTTGAAGTATAACATATAAGTTTCAAAAATTGTCCATTCTTTCAACTTCTATGTAAAATAAATATTAATACAAAATGTAGTAATCATTTTCAATAAATTTTTGGTATATAAGAATATAATTGCTTTATATTTATTTACGTTTTTTAGTACAATTTGAAAATGATGGTGAAAAAACTGTGGATTCGTTAGCAAAAAGGTGTTCAAAAACACTTCAACGCCAAAGGCAACAAATCCATTGTTAATCAGTGTTATTCTTATTTATGATTTTAATGGGGAAAATTGTATAAATGCTTTAAAGATATGTACCTTGGTAATTCTAGTAAAACCTTACCAACAGGTAAATTGAAAAGTCCCCGACTTACCATAGTAAAATACATTTTTTGGCAAGATTAGTTTTTTTATTCAACATAATTACCTACAATATACAATACAATATACCGATTATAGCGACCCTCCAACTTTTTGATACCATTTTTGTAGTACGATTTGTCCTTTCCTTCAAAATAGGCCCTCAATATGTCTTCCCATCGAGCATTTTTTTGAGATCTGAGAACAGGAAATAGACGCTGGGGGCCAGATCAGAGAATACAGTGGATGAGGAAGCAAGTGACACGGTGCATTGTCTTGGTGAAGCAGCGCTTTCTTTCTCATCAAATGCGGCCGTTTTCCGGCTATTTCGTCCTTCAAACACGACAATAACGCTCTTTAATAGTCGCTGTTGATGGTCCTTCCCTTTTCAGGGTAGTCAAGGAAAATGATTCCATGCGCATCCCAAAATACAGACGCCGTAACCTTGCCAGCCGACCGTTTTTCCACGATTTACAGCGGGTTCATCGTGTTGAGTCCACTCGGATGACTGTCGATTGGATTTCGGCGTCAAATGATGGAGCCATGTTTCATCCATTGTCACATATCGACGCAAAAATCGGGTTTATAATGTTCGATCATCTTCAAATACTGCTCCGAATTATCAACTCGCTATTGTTTTTGGTCAAAAGTGAGCTCGCGCAGCACCCACTTTGCACAGAGATTTCGCATATCCAAATATTCGTGAATGATATGATGTACACGTTCGGTTGATATTTTTAGAGTGTCTGCTATATCATTCAATCTCAATTTGCGATCATCTAAAATCATTCTGTGGATTTTTTAAATGTTTTCATCGGTAACAACCTCTTTTGGGCGTCCACTGCGTTTTCCGTCTTCGACACTCATTTCACCACGTCTAAACTTAGCATACCAATGCTTGATGGTGATTTTCCTGGGGCAGTATCCGGATACTCGGCATCAAGCCAAGTTTTTACCTCAACTGTATTTTTTTCCTTCAAAGAGCAATATTTTACCAGCACGCGAATTCCTTTTTATCGATTTTTTCACAATAACAAAGGTTGCTTCATTCAAAATGCTATAACTCACAAACTAATGATCCGACAGCTGTCAAATTTATACACCCTAAAATATGTATAATAACATCTTCCAGTTTATCAACCCCATGGCAAAAGTGGTTTTGACGTAGGCCAGAGAAATACCGCTCTACGGCAGCTATTACTTTTGGAATTATTAACAAATTTCTGCAAATTGGATTCTATTCTAAAAGCGGATCGTCTTCAACGTTTGTGGGACTAACTTCAAAGACATCATTATTTTATTCATTTTTTGTTTTGTAAACACCTTATATTTAACTTAAACAAAAAATAATTGACTGATTGAAATTATATGTTATTGATGATAATTATATGATGGTTATGTTTTTTATGAAAGATGCATTATTAAAATACTGTAGAATGTTTAGTTCTATTTTGAGGAATAGGGTGCTCCGCGAATATATTGAGCCACCTGGTATTTTGTAAATGGAGCTTTTGAAACTAGTATTAGAAAAGAAACGTTCACTGTGCTAAAGTTGTGTTGTTGTGTTAAGAATTTCATTTTTAATGTGTTATGTATATTATGCTGCAAATTGTTACGCAGAAATATTATAAACAGTCAACAAATCATTTTACATTTTTAACCTGAATATTTATTTATAGCAAAGAAGATGATGGAATGTTATAAATGCATTATATTTTTATTGAATTAAAATTAAATATGGATTCATAAACAATAGTTATTTGAAATAAAATAGTTCTATACAGTTAAAACCATAATTACTGTTCATCAAGATTGCAAAAAAATATAATGCATTGGTGCAGATTATAACGTTGAGTACTAATCTTGATAATGTTGTTTATATAACAAATTTTACTTAAGACTTTAATGATATATATAAAACTATGTAAACTGTATATTTACTTTATAAGCTGGTTTATATTCCACAATTAACTGACATAATCTTAAACGGCTTGTTCTCAACATTCACATATAACATTGGTCTACTTTCTGAAGACGAATAATTACTGAAGCATATGCAACAGTACTTGGAGACAGGAGATTTGTGATACACTGAAAATAGAGCTTTATGGTAACGGTGGGTACGATGATATCGAAATAGTATACGCTCAAATACCAGAATATACAGTGTCTTTGGTGCGGATGGAACAGGATTATGTATGTTAAAACAGTTTATGTGCAAGTTATAATTTCTAACCTCAGTTACGGTTCTACTATATTATTAAATAGTATTAAAATGCGTTTATGTTATACATTTATAAGTTGCAAAGCTCTATATCTAATTATAATTTTTTGTATAAAAGGAAATAAGTAATTGTTTATTCAATATAAATAAAAATGTTAAGAAGTTAATAACATCATATTATACGCTATATTTTTAAAAACATCTGGCATAGTTTTATCAACTGGTAGTAATATTTGTACGAAATTGGATCCCTTAGAATCATCGATCCACGGTTATGATTATATTTTAACAATATAAAGTAAAATAATATTTTACAAAAATATATATGAGAAATATTAATTATTATTAATATTAAGACATCAAATTCAAATTGAAGCTTATTTGTTGGATCCTTCAGACAATGTAGAAATTTAGTTGGAGTGGATAATTTAGGAGATTTCCAGCGCTATCTATATATGTAATATAGCGGTGGGACTATTGAGACGTCTAGACATAAGGGTTTGGTTTATTTTAGAATATATTTAAACTTTCAGGGTCTTTTTATAATCGCTGTTCATCAATTGTCATTTTGAATAAAATATCTTTCAAAGTAAAGTAATTGTTTTTGTTATTTTAAATTAATCACATTTCATAACTTATATACTTAACCCGCATTAGTTGCTAGAGTCATTGCATAGACATCCAGAATCCCCTTTCAGAACAGCAGTATTGGACTATTTCCTTGTTAATTTTCCATTTTTCTCTCTTTCGTACTAACAATTTGTATATTTAAAACCAGTCATTATAAGATACTAACGAGAGGGATTAACACTTATTAGATTGTAGTGAAAAGTTAAGAATATTTGTATGGTCCCTGGTATCTTTCATATTTTTAGCAAAGGGTGAGTACATGTTCGGCGTTCTTTCAACAGCGTCTGTTTAACTCGATATTTATCATTCATTCACTGATCACCCCTGGCAAATTACGAGATTGCACAGTACGTTCAACTGATCAAATATCATTATGAAAATAAGTGTTTATTCTTGACAAATTATTATAAGGACATTCTACACGAATGATTTGAGTCTTATAAATAGTAGAGGTAACGTGAAATGGCTATAAAAGACACGTATTATTTTGTGAGGTTTCTGAAGCTGCAGGTCGATGCTAACAAGCCGTAGTCAGCTCAAATTGAGAAAATGGACAGATTCATGTCACCGTAAAAAGTCGCAGCGGACATTTGAACGATATTATCGCCTATTATTATTATTATGACACGGTGCATTGTCTTGGTAAAGCAGCGCTTTCTTTTCGCTGTTGATGGTCCTTCTTTTTTAAAGGTAGTCAAGGAAATTTATTCCATGCGCATCCAAAAACACAGGCGCCATAACCTTGCCAGCCGACTGTTGCGTTTTCCCACGCTTTGCAGCGGGTTAATTAATAATATTTTTAGGCGCACAAGGCATGTATCAGTACAGAAGATCCATGCACATCGATACCGAAGCGGTGGAATCAACAGGGATGGATTTTTTCTAAAGAAAAACAGAAATAGCTACTAACCGATGTTAGGACAACACGCGGCCTTACGTTGAAGGAATTGTGTACCAATTTTTCTCAATGAATGCTTTTTAATAGAGTGAAAAAGTATTAGAATACAAGCAAGCATATAATTAGGAAACAATTTCATTAAACCTTACACACAACTTATTTCACTACATTTAAACATTTGCCAATCCTTATTGAAAACACCTATTCACAGGCTTGTGTGTACATACATTTTCTTTGTTTTTCTTAAGGTACAATTTACCTACCTAGTTTTTCATGTTTATTCCCATATTTATTTTCGTAACTTTTGTTGATATCTAACCAATTGCAGTAAAATTGCAATAGAAGTTGCTAGCAATTAACCATAACCATTTATTCCGCATATTATATATAGCAAAGAAGTATATTCTCTATTTACTTTCCTACTAGAAGTAAAATTGTTCAGTTTGGTAATTTTTAATATTACAATGTTTCATATACTGTGTAAATATTGGGATAAGAACACTACCTGTACAATTTACTTATTTTACTCCTTCAATTTGGATGGTAATTAGCCTCTTTCAGATCAAGATTGCTAGATCAATAGACCAACAGAAAAGAAAGAACTATTCCAGAAGCAATATTTAAAGTAATTTCTAATTGTTTTTCTTTGAATCCATACTAGAAACAAAAAGAGTCAGTCAGAATATTTGATAGCCAAAGACTTTCACACAAATGTATATTATAAGCCGACGATATAAAAGATTTATTACTCTTAGTTTTTTTTTATTGTTTAATTAATATATTGTTACTAATCTATTTCCGTCTAACCTACAATTTGTCTTTATGATAACTTAAATCTAGGTATATAACTAGGAGGACCCATCGGCCCTAACTCAGTTTCTGGTGAAATAATGTTTATACATGTCACTGCTGAATTTTTTAATATATGCACATCACTACACAACACTACACAAGATCAGATGGTTTGATTCTTTTGAGTCTGTGTCCTGTTCTGGTCTTATCCAAAAGTTGCAATATTTCAATATTAGTATGAGAATGGAGTCTTTCCTCATGCCCCCTTGCAATTCTCTTGATTTCTTGACTGACTGTGAGTATCTGAAGGTCTCGATGTAGGTAATCAGTCCTATAGTAATTGGGTGCACCCACAATACCTCTTAGGGCTTTGTTCTGAAAAATTTGTATTTTATTAATGTTACTCTTTGCAGAACATCCCCATAATTGAACTCCGTATGTCCATATAGGTTTCAATATTTGCTTTCAATAATAGCAATTTATTATGTACTGATAATTGTGATTTTCTTCCAATTAGCCAGTACATTTTCCTATATTTCAATATATTACTCTTAGTGTTTTAATAATCTCCTCAGTTGCCAATAGGTATTACTTATTATAACTATTATATATGTATTATTGACATGCAAAATATTACGTTATTAAGTGTATTTCCTTTGTAAATTATTTATCTATGTTATTAATTAGATTGGATGGTGTTAACTATTTTAGTTTGTGTACTTCACTTTCAGGTTGCACATTTAGCTGGTTAGCAAGCTCATTAGAGCAAACTAATAATCTTCCGAAGTACTTAGTACAAACCCTTTTAATTACATTCCCTATTGCTTCTA
Source organism: Rhynchophorus ferrugineus (assembly GCF_030347505.1). Lineage (NCBI taxonomy): Eukaryota > Metazoa > Arthropoda > Insecta > Coleoptera > Curculionidae > Rhynchophorus > Rhynchophorus ferrugineus. The sequence continues at coordinate 29,723,219 of NW_027472581.1, read as the reverse complement.
AAGCGATAAGGTGCTGAATCAACTTAGGATTTTGGGTCAGATTATGTACGGACTATAAAATTTAACACTCTTTGATGCTAAAACCACTATGGTTGATTGACAGCAATATATTGTTTGAGACATATTCTTCAAGCGCCAATAATGATTATGGTGCAAATGATCAACCTTTGCTCATATACCTCTTTTTTGTGGGACGTTCTGAAAATATTTGATCATTTTTATATGGTATTTACTGATGCATCTCTGGAGTTGTTACTTCAGACTTTATGAAGATCAGAAGATGTTTTTTTATGCACTAATAACATCTTATTGGACTTATTGATCAAAGAAAACGCCTTTTTTTCAAAATTGGCTTTATTTATCAACGTGATGGAGGTATCAAGAGCCACACAATCATTCCAGTGCCACTCTAACATTTTAATACCACTTTTGTAGAACGTTTTATCTTTTTCCTCAAAATAGGCCTCAGTTTCGGCGATAACACCTTCATTCGAGCGAAATTTCTAAAAGGTAAGTATGTTTTTGAGGTCTGCGAACAGCCAGTAGTCGCTGGGAGTCAAATCTAGCGAATATGGTGGATATAATATAATTCATGTAGTTTTGCCATTGTTTTGGTTGACCTGTGACGTGGTGCATTATTTTGATGAAACAAATTTTTTTCTTTGCCATATGTGGTATTTTCTTTACAATTTCGGCTTATTAATTCTATTATTAATGCTCCAATAACGCTACTTAATATTCACTGCTGATGGTAACTCCATTCTCAAAATAGTCGATGAATATTACACCACGCACATCCCCAAGTCCTTTCTAGCAGATTATTGTGCTTTCGGCGGCTTTGAACAAGATTCATTAGTTAATGTCCACTCAGATGACGATCGTTTAATCTATTAACACATATCGACCCAAAAATTCCGGTTGGTTATGTTTGTCACATGTCCAAAAACTGTTCAGAATCATCAACACGTTCTTGTTTCTGGTCAACAGTGAGTAAATGAGGCACCGATTTTGAACAGAGCTTTGTCCATAATTAATTGCCTATGCAATATAAAACCAACACATTCTTTTGATATCTTTACGATGTTAGCTAACTCACGCAACTTCACTTTTAGATCACTCAAAACGATTTTGTCGATTATTGATGTTTTTTGGGACTCAACATTAGGACATCCACTACGTATTGGATGATCGGTATCTCTACGACCACGTTTGAAGTCAGCAAACCAATATTTTATTGTTGTTTCTGATAGAGCGCAGTCTTTATAACATTTTTCAAGCCAATGCTTTGCTTGAACGGTATTTTTCCCATCAAGAAGCAGTGTAAAATTAAAATACGAATTTGTTTTTGATCCATTGCTTTGAAAGTAATAAAATTAGAGTCAATCTTAGCACAATAACTCACAAACTTATGAGTAGAATATATTAAAATTTTAACAGCTTTCATTTTAAGGTTAGTCTTGTGTTAACAAAAATCATTCAAGGACCATATTGGTGCGGATCGTCTCTGTCTACCTAGGGCTGCTAAAAGTTCAATGTTGATGTCGCTATACCGATAATATAATTGCCAGTTTAAGTAACGGTACCGCCGTCATGTCAATTAATCTGAAAAATGCATTTAAATTTGCATTCGATAGATGCGAATCTCGTATCTCTAATGGGCAATTGGAAATATCAGTTTTCGAATGTTTGTGGGAGCATCATTATATTCCGCTATGAAAATCAACAGATTAGAATCTCGGCATATTGGAAAGGAAGAAAGCGCTGCCCGGCAATAAATATCCGATATGTTTTGCGCCGATCGGTCTATACTGGAAGAAAAACATTATTTATGGCTGCCCGTGCAGATTATCTCGGTAACGGTAACGACGTTTACGTCGCGTTAATTGTCGGGTTCGGGATTCGTTTGAGTCTTTTCACTTAAAGAAATCGAAATATGAAATTTCGAACGGCCGAGATCGAGATACTTTCTTACGCACCGCGGGTAGGTTTAATAACCCTATTGTATAGTCGTTCTCTTATTAATATGACTCTATCATTTCTGGTGTTTATACAGGAGGTGTGCAAAATAATATATATAGTATATTCAAGGTTTATTTGTATATGCGTCATTAATATGCTTAATGTATCGGCTGCCGCAATTTGTAAATTCGTTTCAGAATTAGACAATTTTTTCCTTCTCAATTTATTCTAGTTAGAAAGAGACACAATATTGTCTGATTAGTTCGAACACGTAAATGAATGAAGTCGTCCGGTTGTCAGGTGTACGCAAAATTATTCAAAATATTAGTTAAAATTACTACAGTTTATAAACGTTATTTTAGCGCTTTGATTATTTTGATAAATTTTAAATTGCTCCGTAATATATCATATCACTTTGTTTGAAAATGCCGAAAATAATTTAGAAAAGGAACGAGGAAATGAAGGCCACCTTTTACTGGTATTGATGATATTAAATATCACAAGTTGCAGCAACTTTATTGAAAATATTTTTAGCGTGTTGGTACTACCTTGAATGTTAGTGTGGTACTGTGAAAATCATCGCGTACAAAATGAAGAACAATACGTTAGATTCAGCAAACAAACTCCGTTTACATAGGAAGTGATTGATATTGGCTCTATTCGAGATCAGATATACGAAATATATAAGAACAGTGAGTATACTAACTATTTTATCGATATAAACGTAATTTAATAAAATTATTTCAGAGAAAATTGTTAGTCTGAAAAGTATACATAAAAGGGTTAGGAACACGCAGCTTTTTGAAGGATATAAGACATGCCTTCATACACTTTTACGAGACATAAGGATTTAAATGGTGTTAAGATAACCCTCGAAGAGGTCTAATGAAACTTCCAGAAATTTTATTAAAAATAATCAATTTTTAAAGCGTACAATCATATCAAGGAACATAAGTTATTTGAATTTGTGTATCATCATGAAATTAGGATATTTCAAAATGGTTAATTAGGGCACTCTTGGCAAGACAGTAACAAAAAAGTGTAAAGACAATTAAAATTGATGGAAAAAACTAAAAATTACACTAGCATTTTATTAGATTTTGTTAATCATAATGTTTATTAATAATTAATTGCAGATATATTGTTTTTCATGCAGGGAATAAGAATGGTTTTATTACTAATGCAGAATTAGTGCGTTCCTTCAAATCTAAGGGCGACTACCATGGACAAATGAACCATAACATGTTTTTGTTATGGTTTGAAATTCAATTATTAAAAAGCCTGGAGGAACCATCAGTTATTATTTTGGACAGTGTACCATAGCATAGTACACTGGTGGAAAAAATCCAAACAATAACATTAACAAAGGCTGTAATGAAGGAATGACTTTCAAAACATAAATTGAGTTTTGAAGAGATTATGCTAAAAGCTCAACAATTTCAAATTGTTACTAGGTAAATATAAATGAAATCTTTCATTGCGTTTTTTTGCAATTTAGTTTTTTTTATAGAAAAAGCCCGAGAAAAGATATATTACAGTAGATCGCATGGCTACAAAACATGGTCACATAGTATTATGACATTATGTTTATCACTGTATATTCAATCCAATCGAGTTGATATGAGAGGTAGTAAATACTTATTATAACAGACATGCTGGTTGAGAAGGATATTACATCAAGAACTGTTTGGATATGCTGAAGGAAACATTGTCGACAATAACACGTTCGGTTTGGATGAACTCGATAAGACATACAGAGGAAGTAATTGATAAATGGTGAATCGTGAACATGTTTTAGACAGATTGGAAATTAACAGTTTAGTGATTGACTTGGTCAGTGACTCGAAAAGTGAACTTTCTAAAGGAAACTTTCAGGATATGTGATAATGCTGTGAAATGCTGGAAGTTCCAGAGACAGAGTGATGAGAGTGGAAATAACTAAGGTATGTAGATAATTAATAGAATATAACTGTAGAAAATGGTATTGTAGGGCGTGAAAGATTTGTCTACACAGAACTGTATGAGGAGAAAATGAATAATAACTGTTTTGTAGATAGAGTAAATGCCTTAGGCAGATTTCAGTGTTTCATTTTATCAAGAATAATGTCCACAGGTAGTAAAGGAAGATAAAAAATACAGTGATATCAAAATGACTTGACAAATCAACAACACAACCGGACAAGTGACAGAAACAAGAACTAAACTTAAAAAGGTCAATATGCTCTCGAATGAAAGTAAAATATATTACTTTGATATATAATTGTTAATCAGGTGGATTAGGCCTCCAGGGTTATACCACTACTTAAAAATATATGCTTAGAAATCTTCCTCATTGGTGGTGTGGAAAAGAGTTGAATGTAAATATAATAAATCAACTCTAATCTACAAACTATTAAACCAGTGTTCTTGCTTGTAGTTTTAACTCTTTCGTCCTTAAATATACTATTATGTTAAAATAAATTTTATTTAGAAGAAAGATTTTAAAGAACTACAATTCTTCGCAAAATAGACTCGTAGAATGTCTGAACTCGGGATGCCGAAGATACATTGATATATATGTATATTTTCTCCAACAAAGTATCCATAGTTTTAAATGAAATTATCGAACTATTTTTTATTAAAAATTAAATATTGATATTAAAAACCTAGGCTGTTCAAACGAGAGTATCGAACTTTTGATTTGGGATTTTTTCAAGAATATCGAAACCGATATTTCGATATTTTTAAAAATATCGTTATATCGAAATATCAACAATTTTCTCCACGGAATTATATGGAAATCCTCAAAATGGCTTAATTATGTTGAGGTCCAGCAAATGAGCTAGCCCGTGAATGAGATGTTTGATGATATTCTGATGTTCCTCAAACCAGGACTGAACTATTTTGACTGTGCATTTGGGCACATTAGAATCTTAGAATATGCTAGAGTTTGACAGCATATTGAATATAGGATCCTGATCATAGACTTTTTTGTGAATTTCTCCATGCATAAACCCGTCCATTTGTAGCCCACTAGAAGTGTGCCGTTAGCTTCAATAATAAAAAATTTCTCAATCGCAGCCTTTCCACAAATTTTTGCTTTATGGAATTCCAACTATACTATTTTGATCGAAACAATGAACTCTAGGAATGCCGAAATATATCTATAAATATATCGATATATTGATATATGTAGTGTATTGTATGATCTTGTGTTTGACATAAGTCAAATCGAAACAGAGCTATTAAAGATCATAAAATTTTACTATTTTTTCCATTTTTTTTAACAAGTGCAGAATTTAGATATAACGTTCATTAACTTTTAACAATCCTCGTAAAAACTAAATTGCTCTTTCAACAGGTTATGTGTCATTGATTAAAACAAGGTATATGATGGTAGGTATATACTTTTAAATCGTTCACTGACGGTGTTGCATCTGACATATTCTGGGCATTATTGAACATAACCTCTTTCAGATATTCATAATTGGGTTGCATCTAAGCGAACGTCTAACTTGGAAGAAATACCATGTTTCCCAAACTGAAATCACTTGGATTTGTTTTATTTCTAAAGTTGCCTCAACATATAAATGTTATTTGGTGACTACGACAAAAATTTTGTGGATTAATCATAACATGGACAAAAACATGTTAAAACACAAAGTAAAAAAGAACATAAATGTATTGATAAAATTATGAGGTATATAATATGGGAATATTGGATAATATGGAAATGATCATAAGTAACGTAAGGTTCGGAGTTATATACTGTTTTTTAGTTCAAGGATGTTAAGGAAACGAAATAATTTGGATGGATTTCTCAGGGTAAATATTTTCATGAGGTAAATAGAGTTCAGCTCCATGGCGAGAACATCGGGGGAGATCAGAAGATATGAGTTTCTGGAGTTGCAGTGTTCCAGCATATGCCGATTTAGGATGATATGGCAGTATTTGCATTTGGAGAGGATAAGGTGAAAAATGTGTAACCCCTTCATGATTTTGCTTGTCAGCCTTGCTCTGTATTGCTCCAGTTTTAATATGTTTACAACAGTAGTGAGTACGACTTAAATCCAAGTTGTCTTGGCAGTCTTAGCTCGACACACCAAATGTACTGGCTTCTTAGGGGCAAATCAAAGTTAGTTTAGGTATCAAGATTCTGCTGTACAAATCAATACGTAGGCCTATTTGGATATACTGTACAGTCGATGCTTAAACTATAACTAGTATTCAAAGTGCTAGTGTTATGTATATTGAAAGAGCGCTCCAATGGAGTAGCCAATCAGCTCAATGTTGGTGATAATATAAGATATATATTACTGATGATTACTTACTGAAGTCATCTTTTATATATTATGTATATAATAATTATCATTGGGTAATTATTATTGTCTATTGGGCGGATTGTTAGTTCACTAAGCATACTACTTTTTTTTTCACAAATATCGACATGGATTATCAATACAACAAACTTAAATATACCCCAACTTTGTTGGCCATCCTGTTCCTTTTTTATTTTGCTTATTAACCTCAGCACTTTCGACATGTTTGTTCAGCTAGAACACGTATTCTATTAAGATGTAATGTCTTTCGGCAGTCCATTTTCCATATTAATATGGAAATAAACGTTTAATGATAACTGATTTGCAGGAAATAAATTATTAGAGCCAACAATGTAATGTTTCATTATCTTCGTCATCTTCTGTAAAACGTTATGAAATAATTCTAATACCTAATCCTTGAATTCAAACTTAATATGAGTTTCTGTTTTAATTAAACTTTTTCGTTATACTAATGAACTGTTTATTAAACGTTTATAGATTTCCAATTCCTAAAATACGAAAAAAATATATGCAAGGAAAAGATGTTTTTCAAATTTAAGTTTTTAATCTCTCGAATATATAAATCGAGATATAAATAAACAACTACTTGAAGCTACTGGCTTGTGGATTGAATACGCGTTTATTGACTAAGAATAGACGACGCTAGAATTAAGAAAGTAACTATCATGGTCAAATTTTCCGTTGATTAATTAAAAAACCAGGAAGTTTACATGCCAAGTAGGGTTGATCCTTATAGCCTTTATTGTTAATATTATTTCGTTGTTTATGAATCTCAAAATATTTTCGATCTTTTTCTTTAAAGCTATCCCTATTCAGTCACTCAAAAAAGAAGCGCTATGGTTGTACTTGAAAAAATTGAATACACGTGAACGATCTCATAGCTGATAGATGTTGACTGATGGACTTTTGAAACAGGTACAAACCCTAAGGGTTGAGAATTTGGCTAGTTTAACTAGTTGGCCAATAAACGCGGCTCAAATGCTGAAGCCAATAGTTCATATTTATTTAAGTGACAATGTGATAGTGATAAGTGACAAGTGATAAGTATTTTGTGTAATTACATAATTCTTTTAATTTATTTAAGGACGATTTTTGCTTTTCTTATGGGTATATGAGAGTCAGGCTGCAAATATAGAGGTAGAATGATTCTTTAGTTTTATTTTAAAATCTTCAAAGTAATTGCCGTTAAAAATAATTCAAAACAATGTATAAAACGTTCATATTAATGAATTATCGTTCTCAATGAGACAATATGTTATCATGAAGTAAAATGGTTTTCTTTCCTAGTATTTTACTGAACAGAGTGGGCAAACAATTATCAATACACCGATTAACGATAACTGTCTTCTGTATATCTAATTAAGTTACATAACTTTCTTTATTGCTTGCTATATTGTCATTGTCCTAGCGGTGTCCTTATCTTCATGACGACTTTCTTGGCTAGCAGAGAACATAAAACAATGGTATGTAAGTTTAATCGCCAGTAAGAATTTTACTAATAAATTGATGGCCTTCAGCATTCAACATTTACAGTTTGTCCATTTGTAAATCAGTCAGTTGATTAACAATTTTTTTTTTCGAATGTAAATGCAATATTCTATCAACATACATGATTTTTTCATCACTGAACCAATATTTAAAAGCTTAACAGTGGTTAAAAAAAGGATAACTCGAGTGTAAATTAGCAAACATGTGTTTAAACATTTGGTGAATTATCTCTCAAGAACTATTAACCCGATATCGCAAAAGATTGGTATGGATAGAAAAGAGATTTTCTTTTAAGTTACCTGTTACATAGATGTGGCTATTACATAGAATGACTTCGTTTTTCTCATAGCACAACACGTTTCTTGACAATTGGGGTAACTATGTTAAATAAGTTACTATATTAAAATAAAAAAAAGTAGATTTAAAAAGTGTTATTTTATTTGCAAACCATTAAAGATATATTTTTAGCAAATACATGTTGGACGAATTAGAAAGGTCTCTCTGAAGAGTCCAACAGTAGTCTCATAACAGTATCCAGGGACACTCTATTTTCCTTGGCATATTTTCTCTACCCCTTTAATGTCCAGGAAAATTCACCCACCTTACTCTTCACTCACAACTCCCAAGTTTTCCCAAAAGTAATCAAGATGGACATGAAGAAAATGTACACTTAGACTTATTAGGTAACTTAAATTTTGAAATATTTTTAGCATGTATTTAACGATTTACTCATAGTTAAGTTATTTATGATTGTCTTACAAGCAATCGAGCCTTTTTTAAAGGATTCGTCATGGTGGTGATGAATTGTGGATCAGTAATAAGCCGTCTATTGTCTGATCCGACAAAACACCTCCTTTTACTCTTGCTTCAGAGAGGTTTAAAAACTTTAAAACTGTGTATTTGAGGTAATCTCCCTCGTCTGGATGTAATTTTACCAATTGTTTCATTAATTTACGGGCATATAAAAATATATTTAGGAGGTACCAATGATTCTACTAGGAGGTTCTCCTTGCCAACTTCAAGCTCCCTTGGAGGTAAAATCAATTTTGGCCCAGTGATGTGCTCCGACCTTGTTATTCCATAGATGCAAAATTCAAGGACATTTGATCAGGTTATTGCCTGAGCATGCACAAAATTTTAAAATCCCTCTACACCTGCCAACCACTGTCTTCATATTTTAATTTGCGAAAGAACAATTCCAAGTTCTTGTAAGTTTTTTTAAGGCATGGAATGATCCCAGAGAAACATGATATATTGTTTTCTTTTAGTTCAAGGATGTCAAGAAAACGAAAGTCTACTGGCAACGAATGTGTCAAACCAATCATGAGAGAAATCGAGTTCTCAATTCTGTCAAAACTGGACATTTCACGGAATATCGAACTTCACAGCGAGAACATAATGGGGAAACCTCCATATGAAGATATGAATGTATAGATTCGCAGTCTTCTAGCATATGCTGATTTATGATGATCTTGTAGGATGTGGATTTGAAGAGGATAATGTGGAAAATATCATCCTTACGCAGGAGCTATGCTAATCTTTTCTGTATCCAGTTTTAGTATATGTACAATTGAAGCGAGTGCAATTTGTACTTAAATTGAAGTCTTGGTTGTCCCAGTTATATTATTCAAAGGTATTCCTAGATAACAAAATACTGCAGTACAAATTAATATATACATTATTTGTATCTGCGGAATTAAATTATGGGGTACCTCTAGTAAATATTATATAGCCATCATTCAACGATTACAAAATGGTGTTGTGTGCTACAGTCGAGTCTCAATAAAGTAATAAAGCGTGATATACCTCTTGAATAATAATCAGTATAAATCAAAGTGTTAGTATTAAGTATTTATAAAGAGTGTCAGTGTACCCCAATGATCTTGCTAATCAGCTAAATGTGAGTGATAATAGTAAAGTGCGTAGACTAAACTCTATCATATTCGATTTTACTATCATCCGATCTAATTAATGGACATATATGGACTTTAGAGCAACAGTTAGAGTAACACTTTTATACAGAATATTAGATATTGAAGTGATCTTAGTGACAAGACCAACGATTAGCTCCGTCTTTGCTATTCCATAGTTTCAAAATTCAAGGGCATTTGGTCAGGTTATTGCCTGAGTTTTTTTTGAATTTTAAAGTCCCTGTAGACCTGCCAACTACTGTCTTCATATTTTAATTTGCGAAAAAACCATTTCAAGTTCTTCTAAGTTTCTTTGCGGCATGGAATGTCTCCAGAGAAACATTAGAAGCTTTAAAGCATTGATTCCAAATAACTGAAACGCAAGTGGAAGACGACCAACTGTAGATATATAGAAATATCATTATAAACTTATTAACGAAAAGAATAATATCATGTCTGGTATGATTGTCTTCTATGTAATTACATTTTCATTTAATTAGCCCGGTATATATATATATATATATATATATATATATATATATATATATATATATATATATATATATATATATATATATATATATATATATATATATATAGATATATATGTGTTCTAACTATTGATGTTTATTGTACATGAATATTTTTGATTTGTTGTTAACATCGATGTTTTTCTAGCATCAATCATTCCTACTCCGAACCACGGTCCTTCGAACTTCAAGTTATCCAATTACCAATTTAGAGACCATATTAATTAAAACATTACGCTGTTGCTAATCACAAACATACACAAGTATGTTGATCTATACCCCGGTGGAATTTAAACCCGCGACTTCTGCAGAAAATCTTGACCAAGCTGACCATGGCATGAAGTTAGACATCATATAGGTTTAGGAACTAAAATTTTTCTGAATTAAATTAATAAAAATATAAATAGAACATTTTCAAATTGAATAGATAACATTTGTTATTTCCCACAATATCGATTAAAAACTAGTAATAACTACTAGTTTTTTTGTGATAAAAATTCATGACGTCACTTGTGACTATTGCCATTAATAAAATGTCTAGATTATTCGCAATAATACTAGCTAAGATGTCATGTTATTAACCATTGCATCTAGGACAATATGAAAACATCAACTACGTCCGACGGTAACCTTGTATTTTAAAATTCATTGAAACTATACATCAGCGTCACCTGAAATATGAATATGTTCACCTTGATGGACGCGTAAAATTAGAATTTATTTTCGTGCCACTATATCTAGATGTCGCGACCCATTACCCAGTCTGCTCTGAAATCCTTTGATGTACGCAGAAAAGCCAACTGGAAAACAGAACCAAGGCTCATTAAGTTGTAGGTGGTTGATGAATATTCATTGGTGGTACGGTTTACCAGTTGGTCGGACGTTGCTAAAAATTAAATTAACAAAGTGGGGTAGGCGACGCAATTAATTATTTATGATTGAGTATTTCGTCAATAACGGGAATATATAAAAATTATACTTGCGTAGATTTACAATTGCCTATTTCAAAGGTTTGAATTATAAAAACCAAGGGCTGCGAATATACAGAGTACAGTATGTAATACTTATTTTTTTCAGTATATGGTACAAGTATTAATATTATTTGGGATAGATTAGTTTATAGAGCTGTCACATAATATACAAAGTTGAGAAAAATACATGATTTGCTTTGGAGTAGAGGGAAAACCTCAAATTGAAAGGCACGCACAAGTTTTCACGTATTTTTTATCAAAAATAATCAGATATTTGGGTATAATTTTATTGCTGAACTGATGTAACGGAAGACCGGAAGACGTTCAGTGCAAAAGCCGTTCAGTTTGCTTTTTAAACAGCAACCATATCATATGAAAAATCGTAGAAATATTGCATTTAGCCACTTCTATGGTGTAGTGGTAGGAGAGTTCAGCTCACTGCGAAGGTCACAGAGTCGATTTCTGGTGGGAGCAAAGACTTTTTGTTGTTCTAGATTGGTTAGAACATTTGTCAAATCACCTAGGTTAGGTAACGCGCCCTGGTGCCTGAAGTGTTCCTTATATTCAATTATTGTTTCTTTATTCCTATTTTTCCTCATGCAGCCCGTACGTTTATTGGGTCTACCCATAGTAATACTAAATAAAATAACTGGTAAACTTATTGAGTAAATTTCTAACACTAAAAAGAGAAAAATTACACAGAAATGTAAGCGACTTTAAAAAATATATAAGGAAATCACTAAAAATTACTAATAAATATATCTTAGATTTTTAACATATTAAAATCGTTTTAAAATAAAATATGTAAATAATAATCGTTGTAATAACTAAACACAATTAAACAAAAACCTTATTTAACCTATATACTACACGTATTTTATATTCTCCTATATACACACAATTTAGTCTAATACCTACCTAAACTTATATCTCTATTTACAATTATTTATAGTAGTTATAACTGATTAGTTTGAAGTTGGTGCCGAGCCGAAACAATACAAAAATAATAATATAATTTTGTGATATATAAAAAAAAATCCAAACAAGACAAATCTAAGTTGTTGCTCTGCATCAATTCAGGCACCTTCAAAATGATGAGTTAATAGGAGTTAAAATAATATTGTAAATGGATAAATATGTTAGGTTTAGGTAGGTTTTAGACTAAATTGTGTATATATAATAGAATACAAAATGCGTGTAGTAGATATTTAAAGAACGTTTTTATTTATTTTGATTTAGCTTTTGCAACGATTATTATGTACATATTTTATTTTAATACGATTTTTTTGTGTGAAAAATCCAAATTTGATTTTTTTTTTAATTTTTAGTGAGTTCCTTATTTATTTTTTAAATCTTTCCAATTTATTTGTTAAAAATATTTTTTGAACGAGCAGTAATCAGAAGAGAATACAGCCCGTTGTATAGGACTTCCTGTACATCGTTTCAATGTTGTTTGTTGTAAGCGAGCTATATTATTGTTGTTGTTGTTGTAAGATTATAATATTATTTTGTCTTTTCTCGTATTTGGGCCTTTGTTTCGGAAATTGCTCAACGCAAACACATCATTTGTAGTCGATAGCGATCCTCATTCTCGTCGTTCCAAAACCTCGTCTTCAAATTTTTTTGAACGGTCAGAACGATTTTTGTCTTTTATATCAAAATCACCAATTTTAAAACGTGATCTTCAGCCTCCTTTTTCTTGAAACTCACAAATGTAGATATTTTCAACGCACTAAAAATGTTTTGTTTACGCAAAATAATACATACTAAAAAGTTGCTAAATAGGAGACTTTAAAATATAAAAAAAATATCTTGAAGCCATAAGTATTTGAAATACTAAGTATAAAATACCTTGGAGTCAGCTATTTTAAATACTAATTGAATTACACATATCAAATATGATTGTATATTACAATTAGGTATTTTAATTACAATTAATTGATATATTTTTCATTTCTGTTATTATATATATTACGAGAATGGCTACTATGATTTTGCAGCACACAAGTGTTATCGTGTTAATAACACCTTCTTGACATTGTGTGATATGAGCGTGATTTATGTTATTCACAGTAAGTTGAAAAATTTATCTTAGCCAAAAAATTAAATTAACTCTAAATAATTATCATCTGATTAATAGTGCGATATTGACATCGACATGAATAATCCATGTGCAGAGATAATGCATGATCAGAATATATATATATATATATATATATATATATATATATATATATATATATTGCTTTGATATTTTTATCGCAAAATTATTTGATCACTTGATCCAAAAATAATTCGTGTCGACTGACGTAAGAAAATCTTAAAAGAAACTCCTCCAAGATACACAAAAGTCTATCGGTCTAAAAGAACACAAAAATCTATCGTGTGGGTCTTGCAAGACGAGCCAAACCTAACAAAAATTGCTCGGGAAAAAAGCACATCGAAGCAAATGGTTGCCTATTTCTTCCATAATACCGGTCACCTAGTGACAGTGTCGTGAGAATAACATAGTGCGGTCAACTCTGAATTACGACCATTTGTTTGTTAGAAGCCTTTGAAGAAGTTAAGAGTAAGTCGAAAAACAAACGAATCAATTCTACATCCTGACAATCCAAGCATTCCCACATGGGCTTAAATAATAAAAAATTTCAACAAGCAAAATATCAAACGATTAAAAAATTTTAATTAACAAAAACTTGAACCACCTTTAAGAAGCCGTTGATAAAAATACTACAAAAATGGGTTCCAACATATGAAGAAGTACTTACAGATAATATTTTTAAAAATAATATATTCAACAAAGCATTCAACTAAATTTCTCTTCTTTATTCTTGAAGACTTTGACAGTTTTATTATATCATTATGTCCTGTTGTAACATGATTTGCAATGCGCATGCTAATTTTATTTCATTTTTTTATCAACTAGGTTTTATCCGAACTGGACCTACTGTTCAATGCGGGCTCTGAACCACTATCCTCGGCATTAAGCCTACCGACTGACGACTGGCCAACTTAGAGATCATCCCAGAAAATATTAGGGTCTTAACACAATTTAAGGTCAATTACAATTATAAATAATTACAAACATAAATTTACGACCATGCCCCTGCAGGATGAATATTTATATGAATATATATGGGATATTTTTTAGTTTGTTGAGGATATTCAAAAAATAAAAAACCAGAAAAACAGTCTTACAACCTTTGTACTGTGATTCTTATAATAATTGAAAATAAAACAATATGTTTTGTTTATATTTCAAAATTTTTTGTAATAAATATTTCGATTATGATTATTTAATTCAATGTATTATTAATATATTTTGTTTTGGAATAACATTATCATATAGATTATTAAATGAATAATAATTTTTATCACGTTATATTTTATTCTGTAGGTATTTTATCAGCTTTATTCATTCATTCATAATTTTGTCTTTTGTTAGTTTATTTATTTATCGATAATAATTTTCTACCCATCAGCTTCAGCGCGTTAATTAAGAACTACTAAATTCGATGGTTTTGATACCCATAAAATAATAACCCATACAAAACTGGAAATTCTACATAAAATCACAGTTGTCCATTTAGTATTATTGCTTGAATTATATATCCACTTGGTGCACTAATTTGTTACTTTTGCTTTTTAATTTTAGGAATTTTATTGCCGAAACGCATAAAAAGCTTGAAACTTTTTGACAATTTTGGTTTATTGCATATATTTTTAGTATTATGTTTATAATTATAATATAATATATTATAATATATTTTTGAATAAATTGCAAGAATTGTTGTACCAAAACTCAGCTCAGTACTTTCATGAATCAACTGTTTCCAGAATTTTACATATGATGGGAAAGATTCAAAAAAATGGTAAATGGTTACTACGCGACTTGACTAAAAATGCTCTTTCGAACCGTTTCTACGTCGCGATTTTATAGCTTGCTAGCAGAAAAGAAAGAGCTTTTTTCGTGGCCTATTATGACTGGTGATGAAAAGTAGATTTCTTGCTTTGCTGTGCTGTGCGTATGGCTGTATCTACAAGATGTGGTGCATTATGAACTGTTAAACGGAATTGAATTGTTATTGTAAATATTTACAGATGTCAGTTGAACAAATCCAAATACGTATTATTGTAAAAATGACCAGCAATAGCGGGTAACAGACGCAGCCATTTTTTTATATGACAGTTGTTTTAAAATTCTGAAGAAATATAAAAACGGATCGCCGCCGAAAAAACATCGTTCTCTAGACACGGTAACGCGATGTTGCAACAAATTTGAGACCAAAATTGTAGAAAATTTTAGAAAATAAACTGGTTAATATATATTATACCTATTGTTGTCAATAAATGTTAGTTTATCATCATACATGTCATAATGTAAGTATATAGTAGTTCTATGTGTAAAATTTATATTTTTAAAGATAGGATGCAATTGTATATCGTCTCATGTGCTTTATATAAATCCAAAGAAGGCCATGTGACTGATGGGTCGGTAATTTATAATAAAAATAAACTATATAAGAAACTAATTTATATTCATATTCAGAACAGTTATCAAATAGCCTTGGAAGATTCTATGATCATAATATTTATATCCCAAAATGCTGCAACACTGCAGTATATTACGAACCTGATGACGTCTTATTATCCTTCACACACCAACCACATCAGCTCCATGTTTCATCGTCGTGAATACGTGAAACTTATTTTGATTCATATTTTGAGTATTATTTGCACAAAATATCGTACAAACGTGACATGACCTATCCTAAATAAGTTATTTTTTTCTCATTTTAGTTCAAAATAAAAGTACGAAAATAGCGCTACCTTTAGATACGGTTTATTCTCGGAATGGTCGGTTGTTAAGATAGCATTAAATCATTTTTATCTCGCGTGTAATATCGCAATTGTTAAATACAGCCAAGGTTTCGAATAAAACGCGTTACATGTATGGCAATGTTACTGCATTATGCTAGAAATATCCGTTAGAAAACTAGATCTGAAATCTTTTCTAGGATATATTGGGTGTTAGTCGTTTAGACGGCGACGTGAAAGGGACCAACTTTTCTTTTGGGTCACGTTTTTCTAAATAATCACCATTAATTTCGTTTTTATTTAAGTTTTTTGAAAGTTACAAACGGTTACGCGATAGATTAGTTAACAACAGTCGAATTTGCTATCACTGCATATAAATTTACGTCTAAGGGGTCGAGAAAATAGACAAAAGGAAAATTCGAAATCAGTGATTTGGTGTGTATTTTGATGACATTCTTTTGAAGTTCTATTATATGTTATTTTTAGGTTATCTTTATGAGATATTCTGTCTGTTAATAAAAATGCTACTGCGGCAAAAAAAAGTGTCGATTATTATATTTAAATTTAAGGACAAAAATATACATGTAACAAATATTTTAAGAAACAAGTATGTATTTTATATGATTTATGATTATCACCGATCTGCAGCAAAAAAAAACCCTTTGAGTATATTCAACTGATTTCTATGTATTTTGGTGTACTGAAAATGGAAATAATATGGAAAAAACCTAGGACGCAGGATGCATTTAAGATTCAATACGATACAGCGGTTCATGACTGACCTACAATTCATCATGGCCATGACGCATCCTCAAAAGGAAGGGTGGATTAAAGGAGGTGTCTTTAAGGAGGTCATAAAGAATTTTTATGAGTGAAGAGCAAGGTGAACGATTTCACTAGGACATTAAAGAGATTGGGGAAAGTACCAAGGAAATTGGATTGTTTTATTATCAAACGTCTATTGGGCGCTTCAGAGAGACCTTCGAAATTCTTTCCACAAGCTAAAATGGACAAAAAGGAGCCTCACTGGGAGAAAAAAGTTTTATTCTATTTTTCCTTCCACTTTTTTGATAGTTTTAATAATCTGCATATCTACATCATTAGAAACCTTTCATTGTTTTATAATGAAGTTAATAAACCGAGACGTATAAAATAGGCTTATAGTAAACGATGTCATATTAAGAACAAACTTTGTTTCACTTTTCATGCTTCATTTGCTCATTTCCTCAATTTATCTCAAACTTTTTTAGATCAAAATCTAAACATTTTTTCTCTCTCAATGCGAGATCATGGAATTTTAGAGATATTGATCGATTGATTGAAGAGATTGGGAATTAAAACAATGATAAAATTTAATTGATTTGGTTCAGTTTTATATTTCACAAAGAAACTTCGGTAAACTATTTGAAATATAACAACCATTTAGCTAATTTTTTTGATGGTAAGACCGGATGTTTTCTGGACTGATGTCCAACTTGGTCACTCGTCAGTCGGTAGGGTTAATGCCGAGGACCGTGGTTCAGGGCCCACTTTTAACACTAGGTCCAGTCCGGATAAACCCTCGTTGGTAAAAAGGAGTCTTTAAAATAATTAAATAAAGTTAATTTTTTATCTTTTTTGTGCGAATATATGGTTCTTGTGAATGAACGACATGCTAGCTGTAGTGGTTAACTCCACAGAATAGAATGCACAAAATGGTCATGCTGCTGTGAGTACCTATCACACACATAAGATCACAATTCTGAATTTATTAATATGTTGCTAAAGAGTAGTTCCGTGAATAAAATAAAATATTTTGTTATATAACTTTTTAGCTTTCAATAGTAGAAGAGTTTTTGGCATCCTTTTTATTGTGAAAATTGTAGTGAGTTAACATCATACTGGGCCTTTTTGGAAATGTTCCCCAAAATTCTCTCGACGTTTTTGTTAAAGTTAGAAAATAATTCCACAAGACTGTTGACTTTATAGAATTACTATCACGATAACAGGTTTGTAAGTTGTTATGATGCGTCGTAATGCTTTTTTTAATTTAATCATTTAATGGTGCGTCAATACTTATATAATCCTTAATATAAACAAAAATAATAATTATAGATCGATTTTTCATAATTTTTAATTAATTTCCTTTTATTTATAGCGTAAGAAGTTTCATGAACTTCTATTTATTTTATAATAAAACATTGTTGTTTCTAATCAAGGTTGGGTAGCATTTGAATTCTTTGTAATAAAAGTGTAACTGGAATACAAATACCTATTTGGTATTTGTAATTCAATTACTTCTTAATATTATAATTTCAGATTAGTATTTCAATCGCCTGACTTATGGCTTTAAAATAAATTTGAACAAACGTACCTTTATCATTCAGCCTAAATCGGCTGAAGTGATGAGATTGTCTTGAACAGCTGATATCCCTGTCACACAAGATAAAACTAATTTCACTTACAGTGCAGCTTATGAAAAAATTAAATAACTTATTTGAGATTAGATTACTTGGAGAAATTCAATAGTGTATTGATATAAATTGCTACAGCTTTAGATTACATTACTACAAGAGAACGTATGAGAAAGACTTGATAAGTGTCTTAACTGTCACCTGAAATAAATGGACCAATAATGGTATCATGCTATCAATATTGTTACAAAAGGTATCGTTTGCCATAAACCATCACAACGGATCACAGGCAAATAATTCAAAATATTACAATTCATACCTTAAAGGCAAATTACAAAAATCATGAAATAATGTGTTTGAATAACAGTACTAGTAATGATGATGATGGTTTTATTGTGTTTGCGAACAGGGACATCAAAATACAGATATCGAAAATTGCGTTAGAAACGAGAGAAGAAAAAAGTTTATCAACCTTAAACGATATCCAAATATAAAAAGATGTGTTCGTCAAGATCTCTAGAAAAATTGTTTTCTCTAGCAGGTTTTATTCATCCCCCAACAAGGGTCTATTTGTCTCAAGTTACATTTAAAGATCTAGTGTTCATGAAAGGAAATTCTTTTACTGACTAATATGATGGGCTGGATTAGTTCTTTTCTACTTGTATTTACGTGACCTAACACCATACTTTTGTAATGTGTATTTTGTATTTTAAATAAAAAAAAATAGTTTAAGTACTGGATTTTGTATTTTATATTACAAATACATGACTTAAAAATATTTTGTATTTCGTATTTTAAACACAAGCGAGATAGTATTTTGTAATTTGTATTTTAATCAATGCGAAACAAGGAGTACATTTCCTCAGATTAGAATCTAACTAGGTCTTTTATATCTATATTAAAACATTTCATATCAAAAAGAAATATCGACGACTTTAAAAAGTATTTAGCAAATATCTAGACTAAGCTTACTTCTGAGATTACTCTCGTAAGTTCTATATTTGCTCCAAGATATTCATTCTAATAAAGAACGGGTATTTAAATATAACATGTTTTGACCTATGGGACAGTAACATATGTTCTTACGATCGAAACTGAAACATTTGATTGATTTATACATCCATACATTACAAACAACTCTATCGAATTACGATGACAGATATTGTCATTGAAAACTAATAAAATTAAAATGGCTATTTCTATTCAGACCTAACCTTTTCGGATATTTTAATAAATATTTAATAAACAATTTAATGTGTCGTATATTAAGTAGGTTTTTGACCAAAAAAAAACAGAACATAGTTTATCTACTCATATATTAATTAATGGATAATTAACCCTCATGATTAACCAACTTGTAACCCTGGGAGATTAAATTTATCGCTAGTTTATTGTTTTTTTTCGTTGTTACTATATAAGAAGGTATCAAAATTAATAAACAAACAAGAACTTATTTTGATGCGCTGAAAGTTTTGTTTATATAATTTTATATACACATTTGAGTTATTAAATGCTGTTGTGTCGTATGGTCACGACTATACAACATGAGCCTGAAGTGGTGGTCATATGGAGTACCGATTCTCTATCTAGTCTTCAAGTAATGTTTATTTTATCGCTTAATATAATATGTTTTATTTTATATTATTGTAATGGGGACAGGGAGGCGCCGAATATTTTGTTTCATGCATATGTTGAAGCTGTTTTGGCTCCTTTGATAATAAGGAGCTGTTGTACTGTTACAACATATAAGTACTGATGTTATTTTGTTTCTTTGAAACTTAATCAGGTAAAATTGTACAAAATTGGGATTTTATTTCTTTAACCAGATTGTGCTCTTCATCCAGTATTAGTTCTCGACCGGAATAATTGGTAATTAGAAATTTAAGGTATTCCCTCTATGTTTCAGTGATTTTTCAAGATATGACCCTCTTATTGAATTTTAAATTTTTATACCGAGAGTTTGAATTCGATGCTTGACTTAAACGCATTAATTTGAATTTATAACAAATTTCCATCACATAGTTGGCTTCGAACATTTATTTCTGTACCTTGATCAACCTTAGGTCTTCCGTTCAAGTTCCTTGTTTTCGATGCGAAATGGAAACTCAAGAAAACATATTTGATATCGAGACAAAATCTCTGATAAAATCAATAAAATTTGAAAACTGTTGAGTCAATATCTATAATTTTATATTTTGAAACAGCATGTTGACAGTGAGTTATTATAAACTTAGTATTGCGATAATAATAGGCCTATAAATTAGTTTTAAAGGATCTTTTAAAATCGAATGCTTTATTGTGAAAAATCGGTACAATGTAATTTATTCAAAGTAAGCAAAGCAATTTATGGAGTCCATCTCAAAAGAACGATGTATCTTTTGATTCTATGCATTAATCGACCTATTTTTGGTATCTTTATTATAATATATTATAGTATATTAAAGAGTGAAGCGCTGTTCAGACAGATAACGACTCACGGATCGAAACAAGTAGTAATCAGGAAGAACAAGGCTGCCCAGAGCGCTCTTTGGGTTTGGTGTCAAAATCACCACTTTTGAAACGTCGAAACCAGTATTCATCACATGTTGAAATGGATAGAGCATGGTTGCCATAAGCTTCAAACAGCATTCGAGAATCTTCAGTTACTTTTTTTTAATTTAACATAAAAAGTGTAAAACTTTAGTCATTAAGTTAATGTCAACTAGTGTCAGTTAATATTTTGGAGTTGAATTAACAAGATAAACAGTGATTTATTTTCTTTTTATAGTTGTAAATAAGCAACAGATAAATAGAGATACTAAATGTGACATAGTTGACAACGAAAAAAGCAGAAAATTCAAAAACTAAAACTATTAATTTATAAATGTTGGCATAAATGGTTGGCGTTGTAACATAGCGATAGTTTATATAGAGGTCGAATTTAATAAAATATCTAGAACTCACTTTAACCACTTGTTGAGAAATTGTTATATGTGAAAGATAAGATAAAACGCATGTAAGATGAAAAAAAAAGACTTTCGCTTTTACCAAGAAAGCATAGGGGTTCAGATTCTAGGAATCAGACAAAGTGAGTCGCGATTTTAACCCGATAAAAAATCTCTAATTGAGTAGTGATCGGCTAAAAATATTAGTGAATTAGTCTTAAGAAACTTTAAGAGTAATTTTAAGAGTAATCTCGAAGAACCTGGTAGGATGGCTATCAGGTATAAAATGTGATGCAATAAATTTTGTGTGATGTCATCGAGAGAAACTTCATTCATGCAGAATACGAAAGTAAACACATTCACGTAGAGGATAGAGGCTTTAATTAAACAAACAAATAACAATTCACAATCAAGCTTAGATCATAAGATTCTTGTTATCTGCCAGTCACAATGAAGCACACAGTTTTGTGTCACCTATAATAATATTATTTAAATGAATTCAATATTAGAGTACATATGCTTGTATTTTAGTTCCCACTTAGATAAACCTTTGTACATATTTATAACATATTAGCATCATATAATATTTTTACATTGAATTAAGACTCTATGGATTTAATTTACATAAAGAGCAAAAATACACTTATATTTTGTATTTGACGTATATATTCTTATATACTCTTTAACAATATCCTATTTAGGGCACTATTACGGCCTGAAACTGACATACTCCGATACCAGAACAGCTGAGAGATCGTCAAAGCGGCGAGAGATCGTGAAGAATGTTTCGAGTTCTGTGGCACCAACAGCGGCGTATTGATTGAGAAGTGAAAATTCCCCGCGCCAGTTATCTAACAGGTCAATTGAAAAGTCCCCGGCCTGACACATACGAATCGTACTACAAAAATGGTATCGAAAAGTGGAGGGTCGCCGTAATCAGTATATCACCCTTGAATGGAATTATGATGAATAAAAAAACTAATTTTGCCAAAAAAATGTGTTTTACTATGGTAGGCCGGGAACTTTTCAATTGGCCTGTTATGGATGTTGATGATAATAATGATAACAACATTCAAAACTCAAATCAAATACGTGTGTATCGCGAGTGACTATTGTTTATTGAGTATTAAGTGTATCTTAAACATTTCCTTTCTCAATTTTTTCTGTAACACTTCTATTTCTTAGTTATATTCACGAAATGTTTAACATATGATCGCATTGCCGGATCAAAGTTAAAGGAGTGCATTTCAATTTGCACCGAATATCCTGTTGGCTAATGATTAAAATGTAACTTTCTTTACGGAATTTACAATACATGATTACCTATTATCATGTAAAACAGTTAGTTAACACCAAACGCTGAATATTGATGAAGTTTTAACATAAAATGACCGTTTTAAACCATTATTGTTTTGCAGTAGCGAGCGGATGACCGCTTTATGCGGTTTTATTACCTATAATCGAGCGCGCCTCTTGGGTTCGACGAAATATTAAATATACTACGTATTTTTAAAATTCAGTCAGCAAGATTCCAGTGCCAAAAAATAAATCGTGTTAAAGCATATACATTTTTTCAATAAATAATATCTCAGTGATTTTATTAAAAATTGCAATCTAAAAAATTACTCAACTCAAAAAAATAAAGGTTTTTGAATAAAAATGTCTTAGCTTTGATCAACTTGTTATATATTTATAGTGTATTCAAAGTTTTTTTAGTAATGCATTATGGATATTTGTGACGTCGAAATATTGCAATGTTGCCGAATTAACTCTGAGTTTTAGTTCAGTTTGTCTTTGACATACAAAAAAAATCTAATTTAAATAAAATAATTGAACAAAAATATTATGAAAAATAATGTATTTTAACATTACAGTAAATCTAAAAAGTACAGTTAATTATACCGCCACAATAATTTATAGGCAAGAGTTAAAATATCTTATCACTATTGCTTTCAAAAATTTTTCATACATCTAACAGCCGTTCGCCGTTTGGTTGTCAGATGTACGCTAAATTATTCAAAATCTTAGTTATAATTACTACAGGTTATAAACCGGCAAACATTATTTCAGCTCTTTGATTATTTTGATAATTTAAGTTGCTGCATAATATATCATATTACTTTGTTTGAAAATGCCGAAAACAATTGATATTCAGGGTCGCAAATTGATGGCGGCTTTAAGAGGTTATTTCGAAACGAGATAATGGAGGCCCCCCTTTTGCTGGTAAATTCCGTTGGAGAGGTAATTATTGATGATATTAAATAATATAAGTCCCTACAATTTTATTGAAAATGTTTTTCAGCGGGTTGCTGCCGGGCTAAATATTATTGTGAGTACTGTGAATAACATCGCTTACAAATGAAGAATTATAAGTTAGATTCACCCAAGAAAACCCGTCTACATACAAAGTGGGTGACGAATCTTGACCATCTTGATATTGGCTCTATTCAATACCAAATATACGAAATTTATAAAAACAGTAAGTACTTTGGATTATCGTGATGGATCCGCCATTCATCACCAGTAACAACATGGCGGAAATTGCCGATATTGCTGTTCCAACAGCACTTTACATATGACCAAATGCGTTTCTTGCCTTCAATTCATGCGGTACAAAATATCCAAGCTTTTGGATCGTTACTATATTTTTGAGGCGATTGGATATCCTCTCTTGTGTTGCTCTAAACAATTCTGAATTTTCTCCTTGTGTTTTACACGGATTATCATATTTTTAAATTATTTAAAAAAACTGATTGATTTAAAAAATTAATGTTTCCACTAATTCAATATAAAATTAATAAAAATTATATAAAAATGCGTCAATATCAATCTGTCAAAGTCTTAGATCTTTTAAGTTTGGTACGGTAAGCAGATCCTATTTCTTTAAAGTTTGTATACTTTAGTTCTTTAATGTATAATAGTCTTCGTGTCTTCTAAATCAAAGTAGGATTATAGAAATATAATCAATTTTCTCAAAAAGTTCACCGACATTAAAGCCTCCTTAATTCCGATTAAAGACATAGTTATTTTTTTGTAATAAGCCATTCAAACAAAGTCTTGAAAAGGTTATTCTTTAGTATTATCCAATAATTTGATAATCGTCTTGCATATCTACCACATGAAGACCTTTAATAAAACGATCGTCTTATTACGAAAATAATATTAACATATCGGCAGTATTAAGAAGGCTATAAAATTTAAATTAAATTGAATTCCAATTGTAATTTATATTGCGAAATAATTAATAATCTAAAATAAATAATAATCTTATGTTATTAATCAATAAAATCTCCCCAAACTTCAATCATTCAAGTTAAAGTTACTTCAAGAGAAGATCTAAAGAAAAGAATGGATGTTGCAACATCATACGTTATAGTAGTTCAATGATTTTTATCATGTTTTTAGCAGTGTTGTATTGATGACAAATGTTGAGGCTAAGTAACAATGTCAAATATCATTAAATGCAGAGAAGTCGTAATAAAGTTTTTTTCTTAAAAGAATTTTTAATTATAATTGGAATATTTTGAATTATAATTGATTTTACCTTTTAGTTTTGGATAAAGGGTTCCAAATTTTTAAGTGATATCTATGTCATCAAACATACAAGAAGCAAGGACATTTGTTTGATATTCCATGTTTATAAATCATTATTATTTTCTATGTATTCCATATCTAAAATACATATCTTAATTTAATATTTAAGATCGTTCAATAGCATTAAAACATTCATTTAATAGCAATACTATTTCCTAGATCTAGCATAATTAGGTGACGAAAATAAATAATTGTATAATGGAGCTACACACATAAAACATTATTTTATTTTAAAATAAATATTCATTTTTGCTTAATAATTAACATATTTAATGTGAAATATATTATGTCGTAAAATATAAAGTTTTGAAAGCGATACGCAGCGAAAACTGGTTTCATTTTGCGAATTTTACTTCTAAAGAAATTTCTATTTATATTACAACTTAAAACTACAGCATTAGTGAAAACCGTAAGTTCCATTTTAGACATCTTGCGTTATATTATTTTATTAATAATAAATTCATTATTCGCCATATCATTTCCACTGTTATTTTTAGAAAAATATTTAAAGACAAGACAAAGACCTAAAAATCGTGATGTTGGTTCTTTGTGATTATTTCATTAAACACTTAATCAATAATAATAAATAATTGATCAATATTATTTTATATCTATTGGAATATATTTTTATACCATGAAATCTTTAATCAAACAATTTATGTCTTCTGATGTATAATGATTCTAGTTTAGCATCCCTCAACTCCTAACCACTAATATTAATTAGTAACCAGCTTATTTATTTATTTGTTTACTTTTTATATGGACTGACCTAGAATATCTTACAGCACTAAAAATCTCACCACAGTGCCTCCGAGGAGTTACCGCTGTATTGTCTTGAAGTAAAAAAGGCGTGGGGATATAATCTCCATCATCATACTTTTAAGGTTGGCTAATAATGCCCTTAATCCTTGTGGAAACAAAGAATCTTAGCAAGCTGGATTCCATTTTAGATGATCCAGCTGCTTGTATAGAACTGTAGTGCGAATCTTCGAATCGTTATAGTAAAATGTATAACGTTCTTGTATTGTGCCTTGAGTTGATGGCAGTGTCTATGTTCTAAGTCGTCTCTCCTTTCCAAAAAATACATAGTTTTATAAATAAATTAAAAGTTTTTATGAAGAGCTTTTACTTCATATTTAGTAAATGGCGAAGTCGGTAGGATTCCAAGGGGAGGATTCCAAAGTGTGTTCTCCTTTGAATTCAATAATTTAACCGGGATTAAATCAACTATCAAGAGAAGTAAACAGGTTGACGCCATATTGGCAATAGTTACGAAGTTACTCGAAGCATTTCTAGGTGTAATTAAGTAGGATTCGGGGAAAAGTATTGCAGCTGATGCAGTAAGGCTACAAAAGGTAGATTGTAGGTGTTCCAAGACCGCTAGCCGTAAACTATTTCAAGTAAGAAATATTCAATATTTGAAAATCACCCCTTGTCCGTAGATTCCTATCATATATATCACGGTTGCTATGAATTAACATGGTCTACTGGAATTTGGATAGAAGCTTGCAGATTAGGGTGAACGGTCATCAAAGGCAGATTTTGAAGTAGCTTAGTTTTTTTAGCAGTAGACTATTGTAACCTGGAATCACCAAAACTTGGGAAACCATTGTATAAAGAAACGCCATTGGAAACCATGGTTTAGAAGAAGTGTCATATCGAAGATCTTTCAAGGCAACCTGACGGATGAAGGTACAAGTGATACTTAATAACAACCTTACAACAATATAAGCCGTCCAAACGGAATGACGACCACATACATCCCTGTAGGCGTTTCTTTAGGAGTAACGTATTATATAGTCTATTCAAAGTTTTTTTGTATATACTTCATCAAGATATATTCATGCATTGCCTGTTGCAATTTGTAAATTCATTTTAGAATCAGACAATATTTTCCTTCTCATTTTATTCTAGATAAAAAGAGACACAATGTTGTCTGATTAGTTCGAACACGTAAACGAGAGAGCATGTCAAAGTCGTCCTGTTGTCAGGTGTAGGAAAAATTCTTGAAAACAATAGTGATAAAATTATTATTATTATTATTATTATTATTATTATAATTATTAGTATAATTAACTGTAACTTTTAGATGTACTACAATGTTAAAATAAATTATATTTGATAACACTTTTGTTAAAGTATTATATTTAGATTACAATTTTGTTGTATGTCAACGCCAAACTGAACTAAAACTCAGAGTTGATGCGGCAACATTGCGACTTTTTGAAATCACAAATTTAGATGACAAAATAACTGAATAGACTATATGATATTTGTTTCAGCCCTGACTATTGCAGCCATATACAAGGGCTATTTATTTTAGAGCTACTTGAATGGTGAACTAGTGAGACGGGATGGTCTGTTTTCTAATTGTCAAGTTGCTTCTTGTTTTCTTTAATTAAACAGTTTTTAAAGCAAAATAATAGCTTTCGTTTTCTAAAGCACTTCACTTTTTATAACTTATTTCCACCGTACAACTTACTTCTATGGTACAAAGTAAAAATAATAAACACAAAGTAAAAATATAAAAGCTGGGTTGGTTGGCGCAGTGCTGAAGGCGAGTATGGCCGTAAAAATATGTTTGTGATTGTGTATAATTGTGATTGTCCAAAAGTTAAGAGTCGGATTTGCCGAGAAGGAAAATTTTTCCAGTCAGGCCAATGACCAGGCCGGTTAAGACCGCATGTCTTCTACTCTCGCCAGATGGTAGATTAAGCCTACTGAGCTGATTAAGCCGAGGACAATAGTTCGGAACTCAGTTAAACAGTAGGCCCAGTCCAGATAAATCTCAGTTGGTAAAAAGGAGAAAATACGTACTACTACTATACTGTACTATAATACATTTTTTTAAAATTCTTCAAACATCGTCAAACACAAACATTGGAAATGTAAAAAAAAATAAGAAAAAAACGGAAAAGCCGTAATATGGCAGTAAATGTGTTTGACTTTGTATTTTTTTTTGTTTGGTTTCAGATTACTAGAAAAATTGCAACCGTAACAGGTGAATGGAAAAGTCCCCGGCCTATATAGTAAAATACATTTTTTTGGTAAACTTATTTGAGGGTGATAAACTGATTATAGCGACCCTCCATCTATTCGATACCATTTTTGTAGCACGATTTGTCCTTTGCTTCAAAATAGGCCTCAGTTTCGGCGATCACCTCTTCATTCGACGAAAATGTCTTCCCAACGAGCATTCTTTTGAGGTATGAGAACAGGAAATGGTGGCTGTGAGCCAGATCTGGAGAATACGGTGGATGAGGATGCAATCCGAAGCCCAATTCATGGATTTCTGCCATCGTTTTCACTGGCATGTGACAAGGTCTTGGTGAAGCAGCACTTTCTTTTTCTTCAAATGCGACCGTTTTTCCGCGATTTTGCCCTTCAAACGGTCCAATAACGCTATGTAGCAGTCGCTGTTGATAGTGCTTCCTTTTTCAAGGTAGTCAATGAAAATTGTTCTATGCGCATCCCAAAATATAGACACCATAACCTTGCCAGCCAACTGTTGCGTTTTCCCACGCTTTGTAGCGGGTTCATTGTGTGCACTTCAGAGTGAAATGATGGAGCCATGTTGCATCCATTGTCACATATGGATGCAACAGCTCGTGTTTATTACGCTTAATTATTTTCAAACACTGCTCCGAATCATCAATTCGTCGTTGTTTTAGTCAAAGGTGAGTTCGCGCGGCCCTCACTTTGCATAAAGCTTTCTCATACCCAAATATTCGTGAATGATATGATGCACACGTTCAGTTGATATCTTTAGAGTGTCTACTATTTCATTCAATTTCAATTTACGGTCATTCGGTTGTTTTCGTCGGTAAAAATGACTCTTTTGGGCGTCCACTACATTCACCGTCTTTGGTGCTCTTTTCAGCATGTCTAAACCTAGCATACCAACCCTTGATGTTTGATTTTCCTGGGGCAGTGTCCGGAAGCTCGGCATCAGTTTTTTTGTTTTTTTGAAGTTTTTGAAGTTTTTGCTTCAACTGTATTTTTCCCTTCAAAAAGCAATATTTTATCAACATGCGAAATTCCTTGTTATCCATTTTTTCACAATAAAAGTTGCTTCTCTCAAAATGCTATAATTCACAAACTGATGATCCGACATCTATCAAAATTATACACCCATCTTTTGAGGATTAGGGCTAACTAAAAAATATGTGGATTTAATTCTAGTAGCGCCATCTATGTGTCAGGCTGAGATTTTTAATTTGACCTGTTATAGCGAGAACGCCCCATATTTTTGAGACCGCCACTTCATCAGGCTGCAACATACTGAATTGTTTTATTTCTTCACTGTTTTTCCTTTATGTAGCATTTAAATATTAATATACAGTAAAAATGCATACTAAAAATATTGTTTTTTATTTCACTTGAAAAAATACCTAAAATTTAAGCCTCTAAGGATGGTCAGTAATTCTCTAGTATGTCATTAAATTCTTAGAACTTGTCTATATTTTATTTTCAGTGCTATATTATAACTAAAACATAATTATATACTATAGCGTATTTTTACATAAGGATTAACAAACGAAACGAGCCATTCTAAAAATAGTTCCTCGTAAAAAAAAACCATTTCATTAGTTAATGGGTTGATAAAATATTCATAGACAAATACCAGCGCCACGAAATGGTCTTTTGAAAATTCGCGAGTCGTACGTGCCAGCGGTCTATGCAAAAAATCGAATTCGGTTTTACGTAATAGCCATATGTAAATATTAATTTAGCTTCGATAAAGTCGTACGTGTGGTGGTCCGGGATCTGCGAAACCCACAACAATCGCGATAGTAGCCTATTTTTCGGCACCGATACTTATTTTTGGCTGCTGGGGTCAATAGCCGTCTTGTCGGGGCGTAACAAGTGATAATTTTTTCTCACCAAGTGCTTTGCTTTCTTCGTGCTATCACAGTTTTAATTGCATTTTTTCATGTATATTTATTGTTGATATTAAAATGGCCCAACATTAGAGTTGCGTGATGAACGTAACAGTTTTTTTTTCTTTCTTTGTTCTGCGCCATGATAATCTGGAACAATAAGTCACTGTGTTGTAATTTTTCGACACTGTATTTTATTGTTTTTTTTTATTTGAGAGCTTCAATTTGTGGGCGCTCTCCAATCTCTCTACATGGATCTGTTGCTGATGCTGGGGATGTAAAATCTCTTGAGTCTCAGATGCTGTTGCCTTCATATTCCACTTTGTTCTATACACTACTTAACAAATATATCCCGTTTTAGCGCATGCGTTTATTGGACTCCATTTATTTTTGAAACAGAAAATAATTCAAGTTTGACGCATACGTATATACAACTTATTCCCTTATTTATATACACATTATGTTTATAAATAAATATACACAAATTTGATAAATAATTCATATAATGTTGACTCTATATATAATGAGAGAAATAAATATTGAAATTTTTTTTTGAAATAAAACATTTTATTTAAAAATATATTGTATAAATTGGGATAATTAAAATATAATTACTATATGCCTTTCTTTTTTTATAAAAACACCATATTTAAATTAATTTACATATTTGAACAATTAATATAAGCTCCAAGAACTATATATAAAAATATTAACATAAACAAGACCAAAATCGATTAGTTCAAATCCATCCAATATAGTTAAAACCAAATTAAAAAACCATCACTATATATAAAAGCAGTGAAATTGTTCTAAAAATGTCCAAATATGATTAACTGTGATACCTACTGCAATTTTTGCTACTATTCTTGATCCACAAACCCTTAATGAATTGACTACCTCGATCTTTCAATTAACATTTTGTACATTTATTAGCCTAAAACGAATGTATAATTGTACCTTTAAGCTGAAAGAAATCTTCAGTCAATACATCATTATTTTTACAAAACAATTATTTACTTAACTATATTCTTATATAATCATGCATTGTATTTTCCTTGTTATTAGATCATTAGATCTGGAGATGCAGGTCTACTTTTGTTAACAAATTTAATTATTTCATAGTATCACTATCCACCGGTCTTGCATACTAGCAAAGTCCTGTCTAATTTCTTCTCTGATTCTCTGAATTTCACATTCTTCGACTTTCATTCTCAACAAATTCTCGCTACATCTCCCCTATAAAATAAAAATTATATCATTACTAAAACATATCATATTTAAAATAAATGTCTAATTATTACCAGTTACCACAATTTTTGCTACTATTCTTGATGGATGAACTTCATTAATGAATAGACTCCTTTCAACAAAACAAGAATAATTTTCTTCTCTGTTCTAGTCACCATTAAATCTTGGAATATGTTCATACCTTTTCGTTGTCGTTGAAAATGATGTGTTATAAATTTGACAGGTAACATTCCCACTATAAATAAAATTGATGCTGTGTGGATTCTATAACTTTTAAAAATTAAGCCTTACGTTCTGCACCTACTCTTGTTCTTCCACATTTTAAACCAATGTATGTTAAATCACAAGTATAACATAACAATTTAATTATTACTTCTATAGAATTATTAATGTAATGTTTCACCTGATTGACTGAAAAAGAATGTACCGCTGTTGGAAAAGGAAGACAATATATTCGATTCTTTTCTATGGTTTTCTATGTAGGATAGTGCGCATGCGCTAAATCCGGAGAAATTTGTTAATTAATCTATCCTGCCCAAATGCCAGCTCGCTTATATGATAGTAAACCTCCTCTGATACTTTATGCTATTCTGACTTGTTTCCTCTTTTACTGCTCGTACATCGAGATCGAGATAGATATAGTCCTTCCATAAATATTTATAAAGCAACGTTGCAAATTTAAGTTTTCGTTAATTTTAACTTCATCTTAACATCATAGTACATCTAATGCATACTTAAATTGCAGTAAATTAAACAGCCACAACAGTTTGTAGGCTAGAGTTGTTTTATAATGTCAAGTGTGCCGGAAAGCCATTACGGGTTTTTTTATGAAAAAACGCTACGCAATTTTCAAAAAAAAATATGGAAACATTTATTTATTCAAAATATTGGCCATTTGGTTCTATACATATTGCTCATCTTTCAGGCAAATTATATAAGACATCCCAAAAAAACTATTTGTCCTTAGAGCAAAGCAATTAATCGAGCTATTTTCTAACTTCTTCAAAATTGACGAAGTGCTGCTCTGCAAGCTTGTGTCCTATTGATGCGAAAAGTCTATGGTCGGACGGGGCATGATCTGGGGAGTACGGCGGGGGCGATAATATTCGCGGGTCCCATCCAAGTGCTTTCGACGTTTCTTTAACAAGCTTTGTTTTATGAGACGGCGCGTTATCGTGCTGCAAAATCCCTTTATCGTGTTTTCAGACCCATTCTGAACGTTTTTCGACCAATGGCGGGTTAAAATTCATCACTTGTTGTTGGTAGCTATCACTATTAACTATTTCACCAGATTTCAACAGTTCGTAATACACCACGCTACTCTGGTCCCAATAAACATAGAGCATTTTCTTGCGAACAAAACAATTTGACCTTAGAGTCGATCGGTCGGCTTAGCCAGGTTATAACCATGATTTTTGCGCTTAAAGTTTTCAAAATAAATTCATCTTTCATCACCCGTCACTATTCGATACAAAAATGACATTCGGTCAAACCCTTGAAGCAGCATTTCATAAACGATTTTTCGACTTTCCATTAGCCTCTCATTCAATTAATGCGGCACCCATTTTCCCATCTTTTGGATATTCCCATCGCTCGTAGTCGATCGCTAATCGTTACTCGAGCCACATTTAACGCTTTTACAAATTATTATTGAGTGTGCATTTGATCTTCATCCAATAATTCTTGTAGTTTCGCATATTTAAACTTTTACGGCCTACTAGAACACTATTTGTCTAACACATTAAAATCAATACTTTTGAATATTCGAAACCACAACTCACATTTTTTAAGATTATACCATGCTCACCGTAAGTTGCTACCAGTAAACGATGACTCTCAGCCCCTTTTTTCTTTCGATTAATTAAAAAAAGTAACGCGCGCCGCAAATGCACGTTTTCAGGAATGGAACTTAACATTTTCAAAGAGGAGAAGATAATTCAATGACAGTATTACTTTTGCAAAATGTAACAGGTATAATATAGTATAACAAGTATATAGTAGAATAAAAATAGTGTCCAATCATATTTAGTTTTTTAAGTTTAACTAGACTAATGCTAATTAGTATATGATTTTTTGTTTTTAAAAACTAAATTTGGCAATACGTTCGACGGTGTTGGCGACGTGCATTAACTGTTTTATTGGAAGGACTATATACCTGTTACTCATGCTTTGAGGAATGTTCTATCAGCCATCTTCTATATTTCTATATTGTTATTGATGTAGTTGAATGTCGTATGTCCAGATTGGTTTCATGAATAATTTGTATACCATTAGTTTTCTCCCACGGCTTAAATGGGAATGAGGATCTGTTGACCAATTCATATTACGAAGCCTAATGTCGAGCTACGTACGCTTGATCCAGGTGTTCTTCTGTCAAGTTAACCTACTGTCAAGTAAAGCATTCTCTTCTCAGTAACACGAGTGACTTTGTTGGGTTTGCTTTTATTTGTCATTGGTTAAACCATTTCTAAATTTTTTTTAGATGGCAGTGAATTTAGGGCGAGGTAATTTTGGAAGCACTCAGAGAACGGCGGTGTTATCAGCGTAGATCGCAGTCACTGTGTCTTTACTAGTTGGGAGGTCCGCAATATAAACCACATACAAACCGCGATTGACTGATCACAGGGGCACCCGAGCGTATTTCGTGCAAAGTAGAATATTCGTCATTACATAGGATAGGATGAGAGTATGTGGTAATATTTATGTGGAAAAGTCTTTTTTAGTTTGCACACCATCCCATCATTTCAAACTTTGTTAAAAGTTTGTCTAATGACGTGCTATTTAGATGCTCGTTCATTCGATTTCATTTTAGCCTCTTCAACAATAGAGATATTTGCTGAAATAATTTAATGAATTCTTTTATTTCGGCTGTGTGTTCCTGGTCAAATTCGGAGTATGGTTAACATACATTATTTAGATAGTCAGCAAAGTTAATTTATCCTTATTCAACCTTGCCCTCCCTCCTATGTTTTCCCAAGGACGAATTTAGGGGTCCCTAATAGTATGGTTTAGTTGTTTTTATAGCGAAAAATTCGTGTGAAAAAATTTACTGTTGGTTTGATCGTGTTAGTGTTGAGATAAATATTAATACACGTAATTTTCAACAATTAAACCTATTTGCATTTAAACTCAAATATAAAACTTGTGAAAAAAATGAGATCCAAATCAATTTGCGGGTGCGGTATTGTAATAACCAAATTGACAGACAAAATGGTTTCGTTGCTAAAACGCCGCAAATTAGAATCTCACTAAGTTATCTACAAACTTCATCATACGAGTTACGCCAAAAATCTGGGCAAGGTGACACATCTTCAGACGTAATTTTAATATTTATGTTGCAATAAAATCATTAAAGTATGGCAATACTGCAGGAGTCTACCTGGTAACAACAGAAAGGATTAAAGTCAAAAAGGAAACTTTATTTCAATGGCTTCATTTTTTGCTTACGTAAATTTAGCGATCGGATTGAGTACCATCAATATGGAAGAAGGCAACAATTGCTTCAATGTTGAAAAAAAGGATTGCGATTACATGTGAAGGCGTGCTTTAGAAAGCGGAATATGGTTTAATTAGCTAGTTAATTATGTTAATTAGCTTTAATTATACTACAATCTTTGTTCTAAAATATGTTCAAAGTAATATAAGGATTCCGAAATATCTGCAAACATTCTGAGACATTAAAATTTTCACTTATAACTTTAGAAGAATCACGACATAAAAAGATGACTAAATGGCTAAAGGCAGATAAAATAATGTTTTTTTTTCTAAACAAAATCTTTTCATCAATCACGTACTGAGCTGTATGCTGAATTTTGATTTTATCTTAACCATCAATCTCATGTACATATTTTCTGTGATATAAAACGGCGAAAAAGGTGAAAGTACTTTCAGCACTAACAGATGCAAAATGTATCTTTTTATATATTTTATATTTTTTTTACTAACTTTAAGACAATAAGATATTTATGTTCCCATTTCCAATTAACAATAACTTGTAGAATTTTCATATTTCGATTCTCTATAACTGTTTGAGTATAACTTTGTTGTTTTGGTCATTACTAGTACTTAAGCGATACCTTGGTAGAGTTTCATGTTTCTGTTTATCGTTAAATATTTTTAGTTTAATTTGAGATTCACCATATCGATTTTTTAGCTTTTATATTAAGCGTTTTCATTTATTTTGAATGAAAATGTTAAGTTTCTACGTTAAGTAATCCAACCAAACTATTAAATTCGCTAATTTTGACATTTGAGCCATTGAGTACGTACGGACGCTAATCTTGTTTAATTTGAAGAAATATGACGGCGATCAGAAATCTGAACTGAAATTCTAGGCAATGTTATGAGGTTTTTATTATATTCAAAGAGTGCATAGCCCTGGCCAGTGCAAACTTGGTCTAAGTCTTGTTATATTAGCACTATCTCCATTCTATTAGCCCGTCTTAACAAGACATTATTGGTATACTAGCTTAGTTGTATATATTATATAACGGAGAGCATGCTATCGTGTTTTGAACCATTTTACGATATTTGCAGAACATATGATAGTCACTATCATCATAAGTTACACATACACTCAACGACAAAACCTTAACACACTGCAGATTTTTCATTTCAACTCTTAATAATTTTTTTTTTATTTTTAGAGTCTAGGATTCATGTAAGCACCACAAAGAGCTAGCTATTGTTCTCTTTGGGTTCTTTGCGCGAGATATAAGGAAGTAATAAATTTGCCTCTCCAATAATGTGACTAAACTGTAACACAGTTAGGCATCATGATAATCATAAGAAAAGATCAGATGATTTTAAGTCGCAGATAGTTGGTGGAAGAAATGTTCGACTACTAGATGTTTTGGTAGATTTCTGGGAAAATTAATTGTATAAGTTATATTAAATTGATCGAAGAAGGGTTACTCAAATAGGGATAACCACGCATTTTTGGTCAATATTAAATTTTTAGCAAGAGTCAAGTTCATGCTACGAAACTTGCTAGAGATTTGATTTATTCAAATTTCGAAGTAGCCAGGGTAGTACTCTTATTTCAATTCTATTGGTAATTGTTGGGAAAAGCTAATACGTACTGTGTGCTTAAATTGTAAACAATTTAATAATGTTGACCAACTAAAAAATGCTATCTAAATTAATCAAAAAGTAAAATCAAGATTATATTAAAAACCTACATGAAATATTGCCGAAGAGAATGGTAGAAGTTGTGAAAAATAGAGGAGGATGTACCCATTACTGATATAAAACTTGAAAAGTATTGATCAGTTCCTTTAGTACTTTTTATCTAACTGTGCTACAGTTTTCTCGAGATCTTTGGATGGCAAATCTATTGTGTACTTATTCCGCGTAAAAAACCTATAAATAATAAACTTATAAGTATAAGTGAACAATAAGTGTATTTTTCTAATATTTACATGCGCCCTAGAATTCTAGAATAGTTGAAAAATCCGTTGTGTTCTAAAGTTTTGTTGAGAAGTAAATGCGCTCGTAAAATAATGTATAATATAACGAAAAATTAAAATCAACTGCAAAAGCAAAAGCAATCTGATAAGCCTAAACAAAATTATTAGTACCTGCGAATACCGAAATAACTTTCTGACCAACCCGATATACGTTACTAAACTACAGATAAATATTAATCAATTAAAAGTCTTGTGATATCTTGTGGAAAGGTATGATTTAAAGCTGCACAATGCGACGAGGCTACCGTGGCGAAATGTATGAAATTAACCTTCGTGCGATCGGTTGGTACCAGTGATGTGGTACTTTCAAGGCCCAGCTTCGACTTCGAAGCCAATAAATTAAACTTAAAGGTTGGGTCTAAGAGAGCTCGTTATATTAAAAATGAACGATGCCGAATCAGTCCGTTTGATCTCTCGACGTAACTCAATGTAACATTCCTTGTTGTACTGGAAGCCATACCGACCAGTTCTGCATATCACCATGAACAAGTTCTTAGATGTGGCGAGAAATTATTTTCTTTTTTTTTTCGTAAAAATATATCTTATTTTTTTATAAGATAATTATATTTTATTAAATCTACAAAATCAAAATTATTTTAATCAATCCGTTTACATATGTATGTGCCCATAAACATAGTTTTAAATTTTACTTATTTATATATTTTTAAATTTATTAATTTACTATTACTAGTCGTTTCTGATTAACTTACGATATGACTTAGAGTACGTAATAAAATAAAATTAAATAAAATTTGAAGGAACTTTTTCAGTTTTTTTGGCCTTCTAGTACATTTGACTACACAACTACACTAGACTATATGATTTGGTTTTCTTCAGCCTCCATCCTAGTTCAGTGTTATTCCAGAGTTGTAGCACTTACAACAGTACGGTGTTAATATAAATGGGATGGGGACAGACATGAAGTGTGTATATATAAAATAATAAATTAACAAATAAAATAAAATTAATAACACGAACAGGGGCTAAAGGTATAAATAGGGTATATGCAATTTAAAAATGGACACAAATACAATACTGGAACCACAACCATACTACAACTCAACCACAACAAAGTAGTAGAGAGTAGACTGTACCTGATAATCCTAGATATTATCCACAATACTTCTGAGGACTTTGTTCCGAGATACTTTACTATATTGAAATTATTTCTCGCAGAAGATCCCCATAACTGATATCTTCTATTTCTATGTTTTTGCTGCTTTTTTTCTTTCATTACTGAGTAAGCTTCCTCTTGTTTAACTCTAAACATCCTCGCTGATATGTAACGGTTTAAGAGAGAAATGTATGGCTTCAGTATGCTTATGCCATACTTTATCGTCTCGTTTATTCATTTATTAAGATTTGAACTATGTCCAAGATTATAGCTTAGTAGAATTTCCTCTTTATAGTCTTTTTCAATAATTTCTATGATTCTATGTACCTGGTCAACTGTTGAATGTTTATTCTTAAAAACAAACTTATGTGCAGACGTGAACGATTTTTTAACCGACTTAGGAGAAGAATATTCAGCTATATAATTTTTTAATGTATTGTATCTTTAATGTTCTCCGATTTCTCCGTCAATTATGGGCCAATTTTCAAAATTATTTATGCGAAAGAGTGCACTTCCGAGGTGGTCCCATTGGAACCAAATCAGGATCTGTTGGGCGGAAAGAGGGAAATCGAGGGAAATGCTTACATTTCAAAGACACATATAAGGGTTACACATATTTTTTATCTAAAATAATCAGATATTTGTGTATAATGTTATTGCCGAGCTGATGTGAAGGAAAATTGGAAGTCGTTCGGTGTAAACGCCATTCGGTTTACTTTTTAAGCACTAACTATAGCATATAAAACCTCATAGAAATATAGTACACTGCTGCTATGGTGTAATGGTTAAAGCGTTTAGTTTTAACAGAAGTCGCAGGTTCAGTTCCCACCAGGGGCGATAATTTTTTATTGTTGTTTAGTTAGAATATTTGTCATATCACCTAGACTAGGTAACGGACCCCGGGGCCTGAAGCAATCCTTATTTTCAATCATTGTTCCTTTATTCTTATCGTTCCTCATACAGGCTCAAAGTTTACTTGAGTTTACTTAAATATTAAATAAAATAACTGCGTAATTTATTTAATAAATATCTTATACTAAAAAGAGAAAAATAAAATATTTTTAACAAAAAAATTGAACCGACTTCAAAAAATAAATAAGGAACACATTTTTTTATTAAAAATATTTTATGCTATCTATGATTAAATTTTAATTTTTTTTTAACAAAAACAAACTAATTATTTTTTGTTATATATTCTAAAAATACTTAAGTTGCAGTAGAATATGTTTTAAAATACGTTATATTTGATAATAAAATGAAAACCCTACAATGAACCTGAAAGAACATGATTTGATCTGCGTATTATTCTAGTAGGTATTAAATAACCTAACTTAACTGTTAAATTCGACGGTTTTTACGTAAAATAATAGTTTTCCATTTAGTATTATTGACAATTGTATTATTAATTTTTATTTGAGCATTATTATTAGAACGCTCGAAATTCATTTTTCGACATGAATTAATGCTCCAGTGACTTAAATGTCAATGATAAAGAATAGCCTGGAGAGAATAATAAGACTGAATTGAAAAATTTAGAACTCTTAAAGAACTGAAGTTGGAACTCAGAAAATGATGAATTAACTATTTCCAGTGATAATCCTATTGGAGGGGTACAAAACGAAGGAAAATAGTTAACACGTAAACTTATTGAAATTATTGCTATTTCGAATCATTTCAACATTTCGATTTCAATACTTACGAGAAAAAAAAAGAAGATTTTTCTGTAGTGTATTGGGACTGGAGATGAAAAGTGTATCTACTGCGACAATCCCAAGCACACAAAGTCAAAGCAAAATGTAATATTCATACGGTTTGAAAATGTTTAGAAAATGCAAAAATCGTTTGATAATCGGATCCTTGCCAAGCCATTATCGCTCCTTCGAAATGGTATTGCCATGTAACTAGAAATATGGAAGAATTTGTATAAAATGATGAATAAAAATTAATTTGAGCAATATATAGTTTGCCAATTTTTCTCAATACAGAGATTGTAAACATAAATAAATAAATAAAATAAAATAAATAAAATATTTGAAAACATGATTACTTTACATTAATAACTAAGTAATTCAGTAATATTCAGTAAACTACTAACAGTAGTGTTGACTAGGAACGATTTATTAAAATTAAAAATAATGTAGGAAGAAACACGTTGATGGATTCTAAACTATCATCAGCTCAAATATTAATTTAATAGGTGTAAACACATAAAAACTAATCAGAAATGCTCTCATTGAAACGCAATCTATACTTGTTTCAATCATATTCTAAGTAGTGGATTCGATCTTCGATATTCGAAGATATTATTAAAAAATCAAAATACAGCGGTTCTAATTACCTCTTTTTAATGTACAAAAATAAGCAGCTGATTTCTACTTATTCTTGCCTTTTTCGTATAAGGGGCGACACTTCGTGATGCATATTGTAGACTACTTAAAATGTGTAAGCTTAGTAGCAATGGCACACCCACAAAGACTTTTATTCTTCACTATTATTCGCCAAGGCCATCTGTCTCAGAATAATGAGCCAACGCGGTGCCCAAACTCTAAACTTTATATTGGTTATATTTATTATTAACGAGTGAAGACCTGTTAACCTCTTAACTCTTATAGTAAGTAAACCAAAACAGCAGTTTTATTAATTGCGAAAGTACGCTTTCGATTTTATGAAGTAAAATATAGACATGAGAATTAAACAAATATATCTATTAATCTTTCCATGATATTCCAATAATAATAGTACATGCCGTTTCGTACCTGCAGAAACTATTTGAATTAAGAAATAATCATTCATCTATCTAAATGTTTCTAGCTTCGCCCGGTCTATTCTTGATTACAACGACTTTCATAAATCTGTTAAAGGGTCTCTTCGTGTATTGTTTAACATAACATTAAAGCTAATGCTATTTACGACACTTGGACGCGAAACTTAAATGCCGATTAACGCTGTAATATTTGCACATGTGAAAGATACTTCGGATATCACGGTTAATTAGAAACGTAGAAATACGTAACGTAATTTATTCCAACCTAGATCGGTTTGAATATCATATTATATTGATTTAATAATTAAGCCATTTCCCTATAATGATGCTAATTTCTCTGCAACTGTTCTTTTCTATATACTCTGCTTCCTATTTATTAGTATTCATTCCTTCTTATTTGTATCTACTTAACATATTTTTTTATCTGATTTTTGCAATTAAACCTATTTTATAAAGAATAACCTAAGCATTACTCTACTCTAAATAAATTCTACTTTGCTGTATGTTTTGCATCTCGATATCAAATGGCATTTGTTGAATAGACAATGATTGAAACTATTAAGCATCATACCGAGACTATTTTTTTGCTATGAAACTGTTGACATATTCTGGGCCTCGAGAAATACTCTTACTTCTTTTCAGATAGACAGGACAGAACTTCTTAGGGAGACACCGTAAAAAAGCAAGGTATAATCTAAACATTCGACGGAATCCACTCAGCTAGTAGCTCGCAAAACCAGGACATTTGATGATTAGGAGAATGTGGTATGGTCCGTTGAATCATCGTTTAAAATGTTTGCTCCAAAGAGCCGGATTTATGTATGGAGAACCCCAAGAGAAGCCTACCATCTGGAAAGTCTGCTTTCTACAATTAAACATGGGGGAGGTACCATTAAGGTTTGATGGTGCTCTCATTCATATCAGTGGCTGGATTACTGCAAATGAATATCTTGACATCCTCAATGATGAAGTTCTTACTATGACTGGCATATTGCGTATTGCTAATACAACCATATTGCAAGGCATAATGCTCCCCTACACACAGCCAAAAAGTTTTAGGCTTCGTTTTGAGAAGCATCAGTAAGAGTTCAATTGAAAAGTCCCCGGCTTACTATAGTAAAACACATTTTTTTGATAAATTATTTTTTATTCGACATAATTCCCTTCTAGGGTGATTATAGCGACCCTCAAACTTTTCGATACCATTTTTGTAGTACGACTTGTCCTTTTCTTCAAAATAGGCTTCAGTTTCGGCGATCACCTCTTCATTCGACGAACATTTCTTCTCAGCGGGCATTCTTTTGAGATCTGAAAACAGGAAATAGTCGCTGGGGGCAGATCTGGAGAATATGGTCGATGAGGAAACAATTCGAAGCCCAATTCATGAAATTTTGCCATCGTTGACTTGTGACACGGTGCATTGTCTTGGTGAAGCAGTACTCTCTTTTTCTTCAAATGCGGCCATTTTCGGCGATTTCGTCCCTCAAACGGTCCAATAACGCTATGCAATAGTCGCTGTTGATGGTTCTTCCTTTTTAAAGGTAGTCAAGGAAAATAATACCATGCCCATCCCAAAATACAGACGCCATAATCTTGCCAGCCGACTGTTGCGTTTTCCCACACTTTGCAGCGGGTTCATCGTGTGCAGTCCACTCGGATGACTGTCAATTGGACTTCGGCGTGAAATGATGGAGCCATGCTTCATCCATTGTCACATATCGATGCAAAAACTGGGATTTATTATACTTAATCATCTTCAAACACTGCTCCGAATCATTAACTCGTCGTTGTTTTTGATCAAAAGTACACAGAGCTTTCTCATACCCAAATATTCGTGAACGAGATGATGTACACGTTCAGTTGATATCTTTAGAGTGTCTGCTATTTCATTCAATTTCAATTTACGGTCATTCAAAAACCTTTTGTGGATTTTTTAAAATGTTTTCGTCGTTAACAACCTCTCTTGGGCGTCCACTGCGTTCACGGTCTTCAGTGCTCATTTCACCACGTCTAAACTTAGCATACCATTCCTTGATGGCTGATTTTCCTAGGACAGTGTTCGGAAACTCGGCATCAAGCCAGAATAAGAAAGTTGCTTCACTTAAAATGCTAAATGGGTTTAACCCTCAAAAGATTCGTGTATAAATTTGACAGCTGTCGAATCATTAGTTTGTGAATTATAGCACTTTGAGTGAAGCAACTTTTGTTATTCTGAAAAAAAAAGGCTAAAAAGGAATTTCGTGTATTGATAAAAAAACCCCCAAAAGATTGGTGTATAAATTTGAGAGCTAACTAAAAAACATGTGGCTTTGTAGCAACCGCTGCGACCCTTTAGACCACGACGCATTCACCTACAGTAAGTTCAAAGGTTGGCAACGCCGGTGGATTGGCACCTTGCGGTTCACAGCTATAAAAGACCACCAAGATCACGTCTCGCTCCCTTCTCTTTTCTCTACCCCCTTGTAACAGTACCACTTCCACAGCGCTACTCTACTTCCTTTACCTTAAACTCATATCCTGTCCATTCTCCCGTCGACCACATATATTCTTTTATTTATTTAAATCGAAATAAGCAAGTATTTTTTCAACCAGTGTTTTTAGACCTTGTGCAAAGTCCTTCCAAAAATAGTAGTGAGTGTCTAGACAAATAGTCGCATCGACAGCCACATATTTCGACCCACCGACCGACCTGACGAACATTCTTACAGATTTAATTTTATTAGCACCATCTATGTGTCAAGCCAAGGACTTTTCACTTGACCTGTTATGTAGAAGTTCCGTTATGAGTTCCATCATCTATTGAGATTATCTTTATTTTAGATTTTGATTGTAATATTTTCGAAATGATCAGGTTTAACAATATTCAGTTGTCTACGTCATATCTCCTGATGTACATCCGTGTATTTCCTCTCGCATTATCCTAATAGATTTCTTTCTGATTGGATACTATATTTACCTTATCAACAGTTCAGGTTATCTAACAGCCAAGATCATGTTTATTTTTATAATCCGCACACATTTACAAACATATTGCTTTCAATTGATGAGTGAAGAATCCGTTAAACATATAAAACAAGTTTATAAACATACTATTAATACGATTTTAATACACGAGTAAACATGAGACCATAAAATAACATAACATTTTCATTTAGTATTAGAGATAATGTGGCTTATTTTAAAAAATGGCCTGCAAAATATAACGAATGAGCGAATTCTCCACAGTAAAGAAAACAGCTCTTGAATTTCCAATCGTATGGAGTAAGTTCGTTTGGTATTTACAGATATTACCAACAATCGGTCAGTAAATAAATTAACTCATTAAATCAAACATTAAATGTAACAAAACCAGAAACAATTTTGTTTCCGCTAAAACTTATTTTACGAGGTGTTATTAAATAAGTTGTTCTCTAAATATAAGTTAATGTGTAGTCGAACATTCGCAATCAACAAATCGTGAATTAAATAGATTAAATCGTGATTAAATATATTGGTTATATGCACTATATTAAGTAAATCATTTTCAGCATACCAGGTCTGCCTGTCTAAAGCTCTTATAATTTTATTACCTCCACAATAACTTTTCCTTCAAAAAACTTGATGCAATATCAGCAGTGGTTATCTTGTAGGGGGTTTTAGTTTTTCAATCCACTCAACTCAATGCACTCATTGTGAAAATGCATTTTTCTTTCTGTTTCAGGATGAACCCCGAAACCTCAACGATTTTTACAATTACAGTGATTTAGGGACAATTTTGTTACTAATTTGATGTTGCGTTTGGT
The DNA here is from genome assembly GCF_030347505.1 of Rhynchophorus ferrugineus. Taxonomy (NCBI): domain Eukaryota; kingdom Metazoa; phylum Arthropoda; class Insecta; order Coleoptera; family Curculionidae; genus Rhynchophorus; species Rhynchophorus ferrugineus. The sequence continues at coordinate 29,679,057 of NW_027472581.1, read as the reverse complement.
AATGGTAAATGTTTGTGTATATTGGTTCCAATTGCATAATGTAATCAGTACAAATTGCAAATTTTCCTACATTGAAATTTTCATGACGGCCATTATTAATATTGAAAAATCAGTAAGTAGTTGAGCTTTAGAGCACTGTATGAGCAATATCGTGTATTTACGTAAGTATGTCATACAATAGTGGGACATATTATTAATGACTGCTGCGGACGTAGTAGCTTAAATTTATTCTTATATTGGAACAAGGTCAATAATGATCTATTTCTCCTATCTTTTTACTGCAATGGCTGATATTCATTAACAAGTCAACTGATCTTTTCCAGTTTTGAACAAATAACAATATTTAAATTAATTTTGGGTTTTAGTAGTTTTAACTTTCGTTTAGACATGTTATCTTCTACAGGGTATTCCCGGGGGACATCATACTTGTACAGTAATTATATTGTAGATATCCATTTTTATATTATATTGACATATGTAGAAAATTTCAAATAAGACATTGTATATTATACGAGGGTCAATAATTATATTTTGAGCTTAATCATTTAAAGAAATAAATTATTCGAAACATTTTCGAATTTCGATTACCTTATCATTTTAAATACGCTTCTTTGTGACCTACAGATTTGCCTTTGTTCAGATAAAAGTATACTTTCGATACTGTTTTCGCTTTTGTTAACAAAATCATTGTTCAAGCAATTTAATTATTTTAAAGTATGTATTTTCACGCAATATAATCTTGTGAAAGGTTATTGTTGATTATTTGTTTGCACCAATTAATAAGAGCATCATTAGGATTTTCATTTCAAAATTTAGAGAGCCCACTGAGGATAGATGATTGCTTTAATATTAAATATACTTTGGAAAAAAGTAGCAATTGTTTCAATAAGAGATAGCAAAGACCATAAAAACAGTACAGGAATAAGTCTCCTATCAATTTTCCGAAAAATATTTACAGAATTATTCAAATTAGCCGCGAAGAGGCAAACTGAGTAGAACAGGTATGATTTAGACCTAATCTCGGTCGTAAAATAACATTTTCATTCTCTGCCAGTTTATGGAATTAATTGTGATGTGAACCGTCATTTTCACTGAATTTCGTTCTTCTTGTCGGTTTTCAAATTTTTAGCGTTCTGGTGGATACAACGATGCAAATATTCTTTAAAAAGAGACATGCCATTCAATATGATAGAGACTTCTTAAATGATTTAGTGCTCGCTTACAATAGAGATTAATAGCCGACACAAATGTTGTAGCCTCTAAATTAAAAAAGAGAAAGTATAGGAAACTGTCAGATTGCCTGCTATTGTAAATCTCAACGGGATACAATTAGAGCAAGTTTAAGAGTTCAACTACTTCAAGTTCGGAGAACCAGTAATACAGGAGATGAAAGTGCATATCTAAAGTGGTATATGTGGAAGATATAAAATATTAAATCAAGACTAAAGTATGGTGGTCAGACTTCGACACTATTACAGTCTGATATATGTAAGCTCGAGATCCTTGAGACGTGATGCTTAAGACAAATTCTACATTATTGTCTCCTACATCGTGTTAGAAATGACGTTATCCCTTTACGATAAGACAATCAGTGCACACTTTAGGAACAAATCCGAAGACGTAGATTACAATAAGTTGGACATATCTGTTGAATTAAAGATAAACGAATTTCTCGCAGACTTTTGTGGCGAAATCGATCTTTCGGGGGAAGACTCGGCAAGCAATTCCAAAGAAGGCGAAGATCAAAATCATAGAAAGCTATTTGAAAAATAGAGGACTTATTTTATTTGAGGTCAGAACAGTTGCGGTTGATGATGGCAATTGTGGCGAGGTTGGTAAAGAATGCTCGAACGCCTGCCGCACTAGCTGGAACATATTGATCCGAATGAATTATTGCTCATCATCGACTATGAATCGATGATGAGGAAGTAGATAAGTGCTCATTTGGACAATTAATAGAATAAGTTTCTTTAATTTTTTCACTGACAGAACTGACGACACAGATCTAGGTTCGCTGACCAAAAATATTTTATTTTAAAATGTTTTTAAAGCCGCACTGATAAGCTTCATTTCTCGATGATGACGGAGATTTGAAGGCATTACTCAATAATGATCCATGTAAAACGCAAGAACAATATGCAGAAATGTTGAGACTGACCCAACAAACTATTTCCAATCGTTTTAAGAACATGGGAATAATCCAAAAATTTGGATCTTTTGTGCCGTATGAACTGAAGATAAATGACATTGGATTGGTGAATCGAAAATTGTATTATTCGTGATGAAAGGTGAATGTATTACGATAATCCAAAGCAAAACTCCAAACTAATGCTTTGTATTTGGTGAGATCAGTTTGGTGTGGTATAATATGACTTACTAGAATCTCAATAAAAGCATTAATGCAGTAGATTATCACAATTGGTCCGATTGAGCCGAGCTACGAGCTATACGAAAAACGGCTGAAATACGAGCCAAGGCAACAATATTAATCTTCAGCACATGTTGAAAGGTAGGAAAAGTAGCGGTCAACACTTTATATAAAATACATTGTACTGTTTTTTCATAATAAAGCTTCGAATTAAAAAATCCTTTAAATCTAATTTATAGACAATATTAAATAAACTAGTTCTATCAACTAAAACTTGTTGCTACACACTCGTATATATTATTGACCAACTTATTTTTTATAATGTTGATTTCTCAATGTAAATATTTTGATTGAACTAATTGTTCGGATCTGGTTCAACTTAGGATAAGCTCAGATAACCTTTCTAAAATAGAAAAAATCGCTACCAAAGAAACCGAGTACTTTTTGCTAACAAATGAACGCCATCGCAAACAGATTGTGAAAGATCCAGTGAATTTTGAGGCATTTCGGTTATTTTTAGTTCGTATAGTTTATCGAATTTTTCAATTATTATTTAACGTATGAGTTCCTTTGATTATTTTGTTGCTTTATAGTATCTGAACGAACGTACGTGATGTTGTATTGGCGCCATTCTGTTATTATTGTTGATTTAATGCAGTTTTTTTTTCAGGGCTAGTCAGTCTTCAAGGCCAACTACTAAATCTAAAAAAGTTGCTATCGATTGTTTGATTTGTTAATGCTTAATTTAGATTCAACCAATACTACATTTCCTGTTTCTAAGTTTTGTAATATATAATCATAATAATAATATCTTCATTATATAATCGGTCTAAGAAAATGTTTATATTAAGGGGTTATTAAATTTTAAGGACATAAATTTTAGGTATTTTTCAAGTGAAACATTTACAGTACACAAACAATATTTCCGCTGTCCATTTTTATTAGGTATTTATTGATGTTTAAAGAACATTACGTTGACTCTATTTCAACATTATTAGTAAGCTGGAACAAAAGAATTGAAAATTCTTAATTTAGATCTTAATATTTTCGCCAAATTACGATTATTCGAAACAAAAAATCCAAATTTAAAAGTAGAAGTAATTAAAATCCAAAAGTATATAAATATTATACACCAAATATTAACACATTAAATGTCAAGTAAATCATTTCAGTAGAAGTTGAGGTGTCATATCAACGTCTCGGAAAAAATACTTTAGAGAACGAACTGGCTTAGATACAGCGTCACTAAAAGAGCTATATCTCCAAAAATAAATTAAATTTTTTAAAATCCTCTTAAGGGCGTATTTTTAGAAGCTTAGAGGTTAAACTTTAAGATATTAGAAAAATGTATTTCTAGATTGGAATACCCCCTTAATGCATTTCTATTTGATGCTGGCACAACCATCAAATATTTGTTGATTCATAGTTTCATATTAACCCTTTTCTAGCCGATATTTCCGGAAATTTTATAGCCGGAATTTTTATATACAAACATAATTTAATTTATGTAATATTTCCTAAAATGTCATTCTGTATTATTCAGTAAGTATTGTCATTTAGTATGTTGCTATGAACGTCAGTACACTTATTTAGGTGATTCCAAATGAAGAAGAAACAATTGGTAATTAGGGGGAGCTAAATTGAGCCGGGTCGATCCTTACTTACTCCTTTTACATAGTGTCAGAATCGTAGCGGTAAAGCCATTTTTTAAATCTATTTTAAAGAACTGAAAAATAAATATTCAACAAATTCATGAACCAAATTTGAGAATATGTTTTGACAACGCTGCTCAACAGCTAATGCTATATGTGCTAGCAATATTTTTCAGTATAATAAAACAGACAACTTAGCATTTGTTGAATTTACTGTTTCCAAATGATAGGATACGATGGAAAAGATCCAAAGGGAGAGCAAACAGCTACCACACAAGATAACTGAAAATTTCATTTCGAACCGTTTCAACCTCGCAAATTCATTGCTTGCAAAGAAAAAAAATAGTCATTGAAATATTGACAATATAAAACAGGGGAACGCTGTCACCATAGAGGTTTACTAACGGCAGTGAACAAATAAGCGTATTGCAAAAGGTAGTAGCAATAGCAAGTAATGCTCGGCCACATGTAGCAAGAGTTGGGGAGGATACCCCGTTGCAGGTCGCATGAAAACACCAAACATAGCCTACTGCCCACCACTTCTACAAGTCCAGTGATGACACGCTATCGCCATGTCACCAAAAAGATGGGTAATAGCTGTAGAATATAATAGTACATTTTTTGATTAATATGTATGGTGCCAATTTTTTTTTTCAATAAGCATTTTTTTAATGTGAAAAAATTATCAAAATACATACAAGCATCTAACAGTACAAAACAATTATAAGTATATCGTTTTATCTAATATCTGAGTTATATCGTTTCATATTTGCATGTCTTAACACATAATTAATGTTTATGAAAATATTTTTCTGGATATAAAAAACAATGTATAACTTTCTATATTAATGGTTAGACAGACTACATATCTTGAAACGAAAATGATCTGAAGATAATAAGAGATCTATTATCGCTACTTGAATAGCTTTTGGGCAATAAATACTCTTACGATTGTCAGTAAGCGTATATATTATAATAATTATATATATATATATATTATATTAATAATTATAATAATTTTGATTGGAATAGTTTTGACAATAATAACAGATGACAAAATATGTATTAATCTTAATGAATAAAAACATCAGTAAAAAAATTCTAATCCCTTATTGAAAACAGCTTTTACCGAATTAAGCGTAATCTGTTCAATAAAAGAGTGAACTAACGTCATCTAAATTTAAGACGTTAAAACGTCCCAATTTTGCCGCATCAAGCTTATTTTTGCTTTGGGATATTACAAAATTCTAATGTAAATAAAATAATGAAAGATGAATAATGCTATTATTATATTTATATCGTACTATTTTCCACACCCCCTATGAGGTAGATTTAGGAGAGTATTTTGTGGATTTTTAGTGGTATCTCTGGAGGTTTAATCCAGCTAATTAACAACTGTAATCCAAGTAACGTATTTTACTTTTATTAGAGAGCATATTTATTTTCTTTGTATCTTTAGATTTTGTATACTTCGATGCCATCTTTTGTTGTTAAGTCATTTTAATACCTCTGATTTTTTCTTAGTTTCTTCTGTTATTACATATGTACTTGATTAAATCAAAATTTTGATTGATCAAATTAGTTAGTTATTAATACATTTACCATATCTTCAAAGCAGTTTGTATTCGTTCTTTTCTCATACAATCTACTTAAATGCTCATGTATATTCTGAACAATTACACGTATATCTATTGAAATAAGTACTTCATACTCTACAATACGATTTCATACATTTTATCTTATTTATATTTACTCATCTTTAGTTGTTTCCACTCTCATCGTTCGGTCTTAGTAATTGTCAGCATTGAATCAGAATCCCACAAACCACATCTTTTTTGAAAAGTCTGTTGTCTTTACACTATTTTATATAGACGATATCTGATATAAATACATAGTGAGGTAACAGGTCTTCGTTGATTTTATTATATGATTTTAATAATTGTATTATTTTAAAAGAAATGACTGGAGGATCCATTCAAGATTATCTTTACTCCATTATCTAATTATCTAGAATCTATCTATCTTATCCCCCAGAGACCTACAAATCTCTATTCTACTAGTCACTGTTTTTTTTATAAATTTGATCGCGGGTAACTAACAACTTAGAGCTAATTTTCTTCCTTGCTTTCTTCCTTTTCCGATAATCAAGATAATATTGTTTGGACAGATTTTAGCTGCACTATACTAATATTAAAAAATCTTCCGATAAAAACTACTGCAACTTCATATTTAATAGTCTCAATAATTACCTCTCTAACGCGCATTTTATTAGCAAGTGGTGGCCTCCATTATCTCATTCCTGTTCTAAGTAAATGATTGGAGACGTAATCTGTCTCTGACTCTGACTATCTAATGGCTTCGGCATTTTTAATTAGAATAACAATCACAAATACTAAGCGATTTGAAATTTACTAAAACAAGCAAAACGGCAATATAACGTCTGCCGGTTTATAACCTCAAATTATTATTGCTAATATTTTGAAGAATCTGTCAAACATTTGACAACCAGTGTTATAGGTTAGTTCGGTTCATGTTTGGGTAAATCAGACAACATTGTAATTCCTTTTAACTATCATAAAATAAGGAGGAATAATACTCTCTGATTTTATAACCAATATACAAACTGTGATAGGCAATACATTTGACATTATGATGACGTAAGTTCACTATTGTTTTGAACAGACTATAGCTATTATTTCCTATTTATAAAATAATGCAACATATTTTAACATAATTGTTAAAAATCTCTTGATTTAAAAATTAAAACAAAATTAGTAAATAAAAAAATTTAGTTTCGAAGTTAAGATATACAGCAATTAGGCATCATATTCATAAAATTAGCTCCCGTTGACCTCATCATGCTGGGAAATTGAAGTGTTACTTGAATTATTATTCTGCTCGAGTCACTTGTTATCACTAATTAGTTAAAATGAACGGTTCGGCTGTTTTTTTTCAACCCTTGATGTCAGACGAAGATGTACGAATCCTTTCCTGTATTTCTCCCTTGTGGATTTCTCGTATGTGGTTATATTTTCCAACAGTAGTATAAGTAATGACTGAATGATATTATAATAATTATACATAATATGCAATTTATAATTTTAAACGGAGTAGAATTACCTTACAATTATATTTGAATGCTCTGGGAATTCGTAAAAAGGAAAGGGATTTCTCTATGGAATGGAATAATGCCCCTCAAATGTTTTATTGCATTTTAATGTATTAATTGCTATTTTTAAATAATATACTGTAATAAATATAGACAATACAATAGAACTTAAACCAAACCTAAAAACTAAAAATTTGTAATAACCATAAATACTATATAAAAATTAAAAATATACATAATCATAACAAAAAAAAGCTAATCCATGACATAATTAAAAATAATCTGAATGAATTGACACAAATGCTTAATTTATTATCGAAAGAAAATATTTTGTAACAAAAATCGAGAGAGTAATCGAAATATTACCTATTATTGACGTAAACAGTCAAAATATTTTACTATTAATCATTCCCAATTTTAAACTTTTTACCTTATTACATTTCCATTAACAATTTGGAAACATATCGTACCAAAACGCTATAATATTAATATACAATATATTGTTATTTACAAGCAAACTACCAAAAAAATCATAAAACTATATATATTAGATATAAATCTATGTAATCATAAATTGGGTACATTTTTGTCATTGTCGCGGCTAGGACGATAGAGTCAGAACGTTAAAAATCAGTCGAATGAAACAAGTAGGACTAAAAATAGTAACTAAAAGTACTACTGAAATAGTTGATAGTAAGTAGTAACAAAATCAGTCGCACAGAAAATAGCGACTGAAAACAATCGACTGGAACAGTCACTGGTAAAAAGTAGTAAAATCAGTCGAACTAAAAATAGCGACTGATACAGGCGATAGTAAAAAGTAGTCAATTACTAAACAGTTGATAGTCAATTTCAGTCGATAGTCCCCAACACTAGTTAAAACCGTGTATTCTAAAGTTATGTTTTCATATCATTAACACAGAATCGAATGTAGTAAAAAAATGTAAGACAATGGAATATTATCAGGTACATTCCACAAACCACTAAACTACAAGATCGGTATCTTTTCCTGGTTTATACATATTTATCAGTACCCATACGTCGGTGGCATTTTCTATTAAACTTCGACCAGATATCTTCGGCCGGGTATCTCATTTAAGTCACCTGAAGTTGCCGTTCGATCAGGTAGGCGTTTGAAAATATTTCCAGTCATTGGGTCCCACGCTTAGCTGGCACGTAAAGGGATCGACCGGATTACAATAAGGAACCTCTGTTTGCTTATGTTCTCTGACTAGAAACACGCGTTCTCTTTAACACCGATGATGTTGCAGTTTAATTGTAATTATGTCAGTCCATTCCATCGTCTTGATGAATGGGTGAGAAAATAAAAGAAACATTTTAAGCAATATTGTATAAGATTTGTCGATGGTGAGTGTTGATGAATTTAATTGTTTTTAATTGTTTTTTTATAGTAATAATATACTGGTTACGTATCCAAAAAGATTATTATTGGGTCTTGGAATTAATTCCTAATTTTTACTAAAGAGAGCGTTTCAGTACATTGTTTACAGTACATTTCCTTAAAAAGGATGTTTCAGCACATTTTTTTAATTAATTTATATTATATGTTTTATAATTTCCGTTATACAATAGCTATAGTGATATGTAGAAGATCGCTTTAGTAAGTGATCTGCTGTGCAAACTTATAATCTAAATCTTATTCTAGACTCTGTTCTAATTTATTTTAAAGTCTGTCCTAACTTATTCTAGATATTATTATATCACACTCTATGTGTCTATTAAGCTGTTCGAATAGTAGTATGCGTTTAAGCCTACGCACTTCGTTGTCTTCGCGCACATATAACTATTTGGCGAGTATATTGGGGTGCACTAACAGTCTTTCAGAGTACTTTGCATTAACATTTTAGATCGCACTCGTTAGGTTCCAAGGGGATATCGCGCTAAATTAGTTTGTTCGAGACGTAATATGGGGCATCAACGATGGCCAGCAACACTTTATTCTCGAATCTCTGAAGTATAACTATGTTAGATTAATTAGTAGTACCCCATAGTTTAATATCATAGGTCAAAATAGGCCTGAGTATTGATTTATACAGTAAAATCTTGTTATATAAGGATAATTTTGATTTACGTCATATCAGTCAATATATCTGATTTAGTTTAAGCTCAAGCAGTTCACGTTTTCTCACTATATGGTTTTTATCGATCAAAATTGTCATTGTCTGCTTGTGGGAATTCATAACTTCAATTTTACTGGGGACAAATCCTTTTAAAAAGGGTGTATGTCACATGAGTAGATTTTGTCTCATTTGCTCTGATAAGTCATGTTTTCAACCACAATTAGACTTTATTTAGATAAAGTTGAAGGTTTCTTGTGGCTGATATTGGATCCTCATGTGATGATAAGAAGAAGTAGTATATCTTGAGGTAGGTGGTTATCTGTGTACAATATATATAAAAATGGACTCTGCGGAACAACTGAATATATTGGAAGTAGATCAGTGTATTCGTCATCGTGTTTCACAAATATGCTTGTTTGTGAGGAATGATTTCAGTAGTTAAAAGTGCGTCGTGTGGGGTAAAAGCTTTTTTTATTTAACATGCAGTGCAGTGTGCACCACCTTGTCAAAAGCTCGAAAAGAAACTTAAATAGATTATATCCTAATCATGTCCAAACTCTTAGACATTGCCATTCCACACAACGGTATTAAATATTGGAAAACATTAAAATGATCTGCTGTGTTTTGATCACTAAACATAAATTAATGGTAATTTCAGACATTGTTTCTTATTGTTAAACTTTTATTGAAAATTATTTTTTTTAGGACGTTATTGATATATTAAATATACTAGGTAGCTTGAAGCTGTTCTCATGAGGACCAAGCAAATGTTTTTTATTATAATCGATATTCATAATTGAATTGATATAAATATCTCCTTAATCTTCAGCTTTAACAATCAAGAAGAAAAATATTTCCAACATTAAAGTTAGTAGTTTTATTGTTTACTTGAGGCAAAAACGAATATACAAAAAGAACAAGAAATACAGATATAATAATTTTTTTTAAATTTAAATAAACAGAATAACTGGTTCCCAAATTGGATTGAAATATATAAAATATGTTTGTCAACTCATATTATTTCGAAATAGTCGCCTCTACTTCAGATGTAAACAGGAATTAAGTTGTGAATGAAGCCAGGAGCATATCTCAATTAATTAGCAAACTACTCTATATCTCGAATTTTCTACAATACGAAAACTATGTATGTTACAACGCCTAATATAATAAATCATCTCAGTTTAATTTTATACGATTAATTCTGTGAAGCATTATCTGCAGTATATTGTAATTAGAAATATAATACAATTGTGTTTGTTTTGGTGGATTGGAAAGGTCAGAAAATACTATACTAAAATAAAATATATATTAGAACTGGTCAATTGAAAATTTCCCGGCCTACCATAGTAAAACACATTTTTTGGCAAAATTAGTTTTTTTTATTCAACATAATTTCCTTCAAGCGTGATACATTGATTATAGCGATCCTCCAACTTTTTGATACCATTTGTGTAGTACGATTTGTCCCTTGCTTCAAAATAGGCCTCAGTTTCGGCGATCACTTCTTCATTTAAACTTCATTTCAACGAAAATTTCCTCGCAGCGAGCATTCTTATGAGATCTGAGAGCAGGAAATAATAGCTGGGGCCCAGATCTGGAGAATACGGTGGATGAGAAAGTAATTCGAAGCCCAATTCACGGATTTTTGCCATTGTTTCCACTGACTTCATCAATTTCATCCTTCTAACGGTCCAATAACATTATGTGATAGTCGCTGTTGATGGTCCCTCCTTTTTCAAGATATTGACTACTTAAAAATTATTTCATGCGTATCCCAAAATACAGACGCCATATCCTCGCCAGCCGACTGTTGCGTTTCTCAAGGTTGGAGCGGGTTCATCGTGTGCAGTCCATTCGGGTGACTGTCGATTGGACTTTGTAGTGAAATGATGGAGCCATGTTTCATCCATTGTCACATATTGACGCAAAAATTCGGGTTTATTATGCTTGATCATCTTCAAACATTGCTCGGAATCATCAACTCGTCCTTGTTTTTGGATAAAAGTGAGCTCGCGCTGCATCCACTTTGCACAGAGCTTTCTCATACAAACATCTCATAAAAACAGTTTTCGTCGGTAGCAATCTATTTTGGGCGTCTACTGCGTTCATCGTCTTCGGTGCTTATTTCACCACGTCCAAACTTAGTATACTAATCCTTGATGGTTGATTTTCCTCGCCCAATATCCGGAAACTCAGCATCAAGCCAAGTTTTTGCTTCAACTGTATTTTTTCCCTTCAAAAAGCAATATTTTATCAACAGGCGAAATTTCTTTTTATCCATTTTTTTCACAAAAACGAAAGTTGCTTCACTCAAAATGCTATAATCCACAAACTAATGATGCGACAGCTGTCAAATTTATGCAAGCGTCTTTTGAGGGTTAGTGCTAACTAAAATCCATATAGAGTTAATTCTAGTAGCGCGATCTAGGTGTAAGGCCGGGGACTTTTGACAATGGACAATGGACAATTGACCTGTAGTTGTATTGTTATGATATATTTAGGGCCATAATTTACATTACGCCCAAAATATTCTGATATAATTTTATATAACAATTGCTGTAGAAATAGAAAATTTTTGAGTGGTATATTATTTAGGTAGCCTTATATTTAATGTCATAAAAATATAAAACTCTATATGTATTCAATTAGAATTGTTACTGTAGTTATGAATTTTTTTTACATTTTAATTGAGTATAAACATTTTAGAATTAGGTAGTATTTTGTAATGTACTTTCAAAATATTTCGTTCAAATGTTTGCGATTAATTTTAGAGAATTTTTAACAGATGTTTTTATTATATACAGTAGATTGCATAGGGTAAATTTGTAACCACTTTGGTGTTGAAGTCTCGCTGATAGGTTTCACTTTTCAGTATGTACCATTTCGTCATATTTCTGTAATATAAAACTGTCTGAATTTGTATTTGTACGATTAAATGGTATTTGAAGGATTTGGGGCTTTAATTTTTTACTTCAATTTGAAGAAAAAGGCGGTTAAAAGTCTTCCAATTATGTATCAAGTTTATGGCAACCATGCTCCATCGATTTCAACATGTTAGTAATAGTGGTTTCGACGTTTTAGAGGTGGTGATTTTAGCAGTGAAGAGAGAGAAAGTTCTGAACCGCCAGCAAAAAATTAAGACGAGGATTTGAACGCATTATTCGATGATGATCCGTGTAAAATGAAAAGAGAATAGGCAGCATAACAGCAGGGGAATGATACAGAAGCTTGGATATTTTATGCCGTATGAAGTGAAGCCAAGAGATATTGAGGAGATAGAGAGATATTATATTGATTGGAGAGCATTTGGTCATACACTGACATAAACGATAAATATAATCTCGGTGTGGTATACTATAAGCTGCTAAAACTTAACGGAAGAATGAATGTAGATTCCTATCAATTACAATTGATGCGTTTGAGCCGAGCACTGCGTGAAAAACTGCCGTAATAGGAGCAAGGACACAACAATGTTATTCTGCAACATGACGATGCTCGACAAAAATGGTAAGTGCAATCTCACCCGCCTATTCTCTAAACCTTGCTCATTCTGAAAACGGTTTCTTCCTACATATGGGCTGAGCAGCGCTTCGCTTCTTATAAAGATACCAAAAAATGGATCAATTCGTGGATAACCTCAAAAGATACACCACTTTAAAAAAAAGTCCTTTAAATCTAATTTTTTAGGCCCATAAAAATATTTTTAATCGCAACACTTACATTTTTCGCTAAAATGATTGGGTTCTTTACATGTCCTCTGGTGATGATTCGAAGTTCTAGTTCTTTATATGGGTTCTATAAATTGTGATTTTATGAAAAAAACTTAAATAGCAATTTATCTCTCATCAACTAAATGTCAAAATAAATGCTACCCATACATAAAATATGTGTGTTGAAGTTATGATCAAGCTGAACAAGCATGTGTGAATGTAGCTTGTTGAACTTGTTCAGTAATCCAGAAAAGGAAGAAATAGTCGATGTATGTTTGCTTCAAGAAACAATGTAAATTATTGGATTGACAACAACCAATACTGAAAATCTTTCGAATCAAGAAAGGAAAGTGGCGCTCCTATGAATGGAAATCCAGGGACGGTGAGAGGTGTTAGGCTTCAATAACCAAAAAAGACATTTTTACGTCAGATTAATTATCGGCTATAAAAATTGGACGGAAAAAACGTCTCCGTTTGCTATTTAAAATATACATGTGTTGGAGACGGTGTTCTTAATTCAGCTGTAAAAATTAAATCAAATTATAATTAGGAATTGCTACCGACTATAAATGGTGCACTGGGACCACGAATTTATCTACGAAAAACACGACAAATTTTCTTCGAGAGTGTTCGTCCACACGTCCAAAAATCAACTAATAGAGATTTGGCAACATTTTTTATGAAGTTTATCAAACTCAGCTTAGAATAAGAATAAGAAGTTAAACCCAATATAACGTCTCGTAATGGCAAAAGATGACGCTGGCAATCATTATTGATTGTATTTATATGACGGGAGTTCTGATACTGAAGCTAACCTAATCTGGTTATTCTATTCCATGTTCTTCAGTTATCCATGGTCCGCTGACTACTTTAAAAAAGTAGAGCGTTGGTCTTCCAACTAGCTCTTCGATTGGTCTTATAGATCTCGATTTTGTTGAGATTTTTCTGGTGTTTCTCTGATTTCATATTTTTTGGTACGCTATAAACGAGGTATGTTGTTTCTTAGAGAAACGAGAGGTTTTGTGGAGAGACTTATGTAGTATTATCTTCGCGTTTATCGTTTTATCGTTTCGTTTTTATACATGTTTTGATTGAATCTCATTGCTCATTTGGAGGATTTTTATAACTCTCTAATAGTGTTCCTTTTGACGAAAGACACGTCTGAACTAATTAAGAGTCTTTATCTCTGAATCTGAAATATGGTGGAGATTCAGGACGGATAATTTTTGGGGCGGCGATAATATGACGTACGCTGAAAGTATGACACATATTGGCTTCCGGTAAGTCTGATATCGTAGCCGACCATCATGCTTTCGTTAAAGTAAACTGTCTAAGGAATGAATCTCGGAATTATCCTCGATTCCATGGTGAGTTCATAGTTAAAACGTTTAACTTTCACAGACTCAAAACAGAAATCTATTTTTTTTTTACCTCGAGTGAATAAAACATAATAGGTTTTCTCGATGACCCTGGTTCGAAGCGCACTTTAAACAGCAGGTATAGTTCATATAAATATTTAATTGATAAAAACGAAACTTTAAAATATAACAAAAAAAATCCCTAAAACTAAAACTCATTGATTCACCTGCACCTCAATCCAACTTCTGGAAAACATAGATTCAATAAAAATTCCATCGAAGTAAAGCTTTTGGAATTAACTTTATTTTAATTTAACTATAGTATTATTGTAGCGACTGTATTAATAGTATAAGCTATACTGCCTTAATTCTATTTTGAGATTTCAATCATAGATAAATTCGATCAGAATCAGATTATTCATTTATCTAATTGTAGATCACACTTTAACATAAGTCATTGCCTCTTAGGGTACTAACAAAAAAAAGTTATAAATAAGATTCCAATTAAAAAATAAAACGAGGACGATCTATAATAGAAAGACAATAGAATGCCATTAGACACTTTGAAATTTCATGCAGACCAAAGTTTAAAGTGGTCATTTAACTATTAGCAACGTTTACTTTCAAGCTGTTGGATTTGTTGCGGTTTTTGAAGAGCCGTTCAGCTGGAATAATCGGTAATTGCCAGCTCTGTTCGGTCACTTTGCATTTCAGCCTGGTTTAGATTCGGGTCTTGTTCTCTTTGCGGGCGATCGCAAGACGGATAACTAAACTGTGGCGTTTTTATTTTACAACTTAAGTATGTAAATTTATGGGCCTTATTCCTATTTTGTAATATAATATGACTACTTTTTATTTTTATTTTATGTAATAGATTATATCATTTTATAGTTTAAATCACCCTAGTTTATGTAATATCATAAAGTATACGTAACCCATATTTAAGAAAATAAAAACGTAATAATGTTTGTATTTATGCCAAAACCGTTTTCAGTTTTTAAAATAGTTTTTGAACATTCCTTTGATACTATTTTAATCTCCGTAATGAATTTTCAGCCTTCTTGTCAATTTTTAATACTGAGTATATTATTAATATTAGTATTTTTGGTGTTAAGTAACCTGAAATATCCCTAATAGTTTTCAATTCATTCGTTAATGAGTTAAATACTCACAATTACAGTGAAATGGGTAATCTAAAATATATAAACAAAACTTTAATTCATATAATTCCTTAACAGCTTGGTTTAGCTTCACTTTGACATTGTTTTGAGTAGATTAAGGAAATTAAAGCCAAATAGAAGAAGGGTTTAACAGCTAGACATTCCACACATTAGTAAAGTCTGACTGTTATAAGTAGTGTTGGGAACAATCGTTCAGTAATTGACTACTTTTTACTACCGACTATTTCAGTCACTATTATTGGTTCGACTGTTTTCAGTCGACTGTTTTCAGTCGCTATTTTCGGTCCGACTGATTTTATTACTATTTACTATCGACTGTTTCAGTCGTTTACTTTTAGTTACTATTTTCGGTTCTACTAGTTCATTCGACGGATTTTTAACGTTCTGGCCCTCCGCCCTAGCCTCGTCCTTGAAAGTAATGCGCCGAATTTATGCTTATATAAATTTATATATAATATATGTGGTTGTATGTTTTTTTTTTGTAGTTTGCTTGTGAATAACTATATATTGTAAATTAATATAGCAGCATTTTGGAACGCTAGTTTTCGAGGACAAAAAAATTAAATTGTAAATCATAAATAGTAAGATACTTTTGACTGGCATAATAGGTAATACTTTGGACTGGTATAATAGGTAATACTTTTTGATAAACTTTCACGATTTTTGTCCAAGCCTCTTGTTTGTCGAAACGTTTTTTCTAAAATCTTGAAAACCAAAATTAGGTTCTAAAGGTTTCAGAAATAGCAGTTATTAAATTTCTTTTAAAAATTTTAACCGTAAAGAGGTGAATAAAGTATATTAAATATTTGTAATAAATAAATTTTCTGATAGGAAAACTCTACTTTAATATTCAACAATTTATTTTATTGGCTAGTAAAAAGAACACCACAGTTTTTATTTGTTAACGAATGGACTATCGTAACAGAATGTATTCAACTTTTAAAGCCCATTGAAATAACAACCATCGAGTTACCTGGTGAAAGATTCATAATTGATTATTAAATTCATATTCCACCAAATGCAGAATTTTAACAAGTGAATGGGGAAAAAATTACAAAATTATCTATTAGATGTCATCAATAAAAGACTGCCAATATTAGTATTTTTTTGCTTTTCTATTTTAAAGTTATCTGGTGAATGAATATATATAAATCTCTGTCTCACTTGTACTACAATTGGAGAATATAAAGACATTTAAAATTAACTGCTCCAAGCATTTATCTCCGTCCTTTCCTATCTCACATTTCCTATATTACAATTTATACAGACAAGAATTCCTACATCTTCGTCTGACATCACGAATGGAAAAAAAAAGTCGAACCGCGCATTTGACTGAAAATAGTAATTACTATTTTCAGCCGCTATTTTTTTGACTATCGACTGTTTCGACTGTTTTCAGTCGATAACTCCCAACGCTAGTTATAACTATTATAGTGTATAACCTACATACCTCATTAATCACTTACTAAAGTGATTTATTGCAAATACTTACTGTTAAAATATTGTATGATTTTTGATATATTTCTTTACTTTAAAATGACATTTATGAAAAATATTGATATAATTTATTTTAATAAAAATACTTTTCATGATTTCTTTACAAATTCTTTCCGTCTTTATAGATGTTGATTTCGCAGTGATCCAATCATTCATTTATTTTTGCACTTCTTCGGAGTTTTAAACAGTGTATCCTCTATAGCTCTTGCAACGTGTTGCTGAACCTTGTCACACAAGACCATGACTTTATGTCTAACTTTCGATTACGGATCTTTCTTCGACAATATGTAGTTCAATTTGTTCTATGAATAGTAGCATAAATATATATTTTCCGTTTTATTTCGGCTTTAACGCCTTGTATGAAATACCATCTTACTAATCCCACCATATGTACCGTAATACTTACTGTCATGTATATTCTGTTTTGGTGTCGATTGTATGGCCCTTTTGGACTAACCCATGATATTTTACTCTAGGGATTGCGTGTTACTTGAGCATAGTAAATCAGCGTGTTGAAATGATATTTTGTGGTAGCTATTTTACCTACACATTATTTGATAGTTTAGACTAGATTTTCGCTCAATAGGTCATTTGCCGTTATCACGAAAATCGCCGCTTTATCGTTAAGTTAAGCCAAAATCGACAACTGATAAGTGCGTCTTCAAATCAAGCAACAAATCTTTACTCTAATTCCGCCCCCTTCAGTGGCAAATCAAGATTGGGAATGGGATCGCTCCAATTTGATTAGCTCAATAAATGTAGTTGGTCATATTTTTCCTAAAAAACTTCTTCACGCTATATTCTTTTAATGCTCCCAATTCATAAATTTGGGATGGTAACTGTATAACTGGTAAACTGTTTTCACTAAAGTTAAATTAAATTTGAACTTTTTAGATTTTTTAATTATAAGACGAAAATACAAGAGAATATACAATGGGATAAAATATTTCCGTAATAGCTGCTCATCAAAAAATCTCATTGCACTTTATCTTAGTAGAAATAATGTTTTCGTCGATATTTACACTAATAAGCTACGGTATTATACGAATTATACCGTCATGTGAATATTGAAACCAAATAAAAGAAAATCTTAAAATTATATCAGAAATTAAATTAAAAGAATTTTTTTAAAGAATAGAAAACCGTTATAAGAGTAATTATAAGGGGATTTATTTTGGACAAGGTGAAATACATTTGAAATAATAAATAACCTTAAACTGTTTTTGATAACAGTAAGTACATACGATTTCTATTATTATTTGTGAAGATCCAAGCTATATATATTTCAAGCGATGAAATAGGTAATAATTGTGTCAGAATACCAAAATTTGTTTAGATTTTGCATTGCTAATTTATTGATATTTTCGGTATTATTTTAATTGTCAAAATATCTTTTAATCACTTTTTGTCGCCTCTTTCATTAACAATACACATTCCTTGTTATAAAAAATGTATAAATGACTTCATTTGTCCGTAAATCTCTATAACATTCATATCCTATATACTTGAGCAGTTTAGATTAATATAAATAAATCGAGGTATTTACGCTTTATGCATATTGTTATAAATGACAAAGAAATTAAACATACGTGGTGGAATATAAAGATGATGCAATCACATCTGTGGTCTTCTTAAAAATTACAATTGTGGAATTTGAACAACTAAATAATATAATACCGTATATATTTTTATGATGATCATAGAATGGCAAAGAAATAATTTTATTATTTTTTGCGTAAAATTAAATAATTCAAATAAAACCATTGTATTCATATTTCATCTAAACGTCATGAAAATAATTTTTCAAAATTAATAAAAAAGTAGTTGATTGTAAACATTAGTGTATTCACTAATATAGTTTAATAAAAAGAAAACATAAAAAAATTATTTTTCTATTGAAAAATGCGAAAATGCGAAATATCAATGTAGAAAATTGTTGAGGAACTGGTTAGGTTATATTCGATGGGTTTGATTTTCTACGTACGTTTATCAGCATAAAATAATAGTTTTTTATTTATTATTACTGAGTTATTTAGAGTATGCAGATACTTATCATGGAATGCTCAAAATGTAAGTTTCTAAAGTTCACTTTTAGATACCAATGGTGCATCACTATGGCTCCTTCATACTGCATTGTTACTTTTAGTTTCATTGCATCGACATGGAAACGGAATATTTATGTAAAACACCAAGGTGTTGCCAAAACCTAGCAATAAACAGAACAAGGTATTGTTGCAAAAATTCCATCAATAGCGAGTAACAGATACAAAATGCGTATATGAAATCGAGTGCGAATATGAATCACTGCCAAACCAACATAGATTTTTTCGACGTGGTATCGTC
Source organism: Rhynchophorus ferrugineus (assembly GCF_030347505.1). Lineage (NCBI taxonomy): Eukaryota > Metazoa > Arthropoda > Insecta > Coleoptera > Curculionidae > Rhynchophorus > Rhynchophorus ferrugineus. Next base: position 29,659,758 of record NW_027472581.1, on the reverse strand, counting down.
ATGTTACCAGAAAGATGACAAAAATTTTGGAAAATATAATGGAAAATAGTTTGGTAAAAATATATTATGCAAACTTTTTACCTCATAAATGCGTTTTTTCGTGTGAAAAAGTGTTCAGAATTTATGCAAGCACTTAGTAAAATAAGTGCGGGTTATTAACAGGCCTATATTTAAAATAATTGCACCCCACAAATAAAATAGGGCTATTACTATAACGGAAAATTATTGTGTTAATTAAGGAGATCTATTTTATCCTTATCAGTTTCTAATAGCATTGAATTGTCATTTTTATGTTGTTATTGAACGTTTTTAAATTTATAATCACCACTGCTTATTTTGTCTAGTAGATTATTTAAAACAAAACAGTGTGGTTTTATTGTTAGCACATACTAGATATGGTAAATGATAACATATTTCCTAAGAAAATAATTTTCTAAACATTGTTATATAATTAGAATTTTATTCTCTTTTAACTAACGGTAATAATATGTTTAAAGTTTCGTAGTAGCGGTTAATTTATACACTTGAAATTTAATTATATTTATTTGCTAATGCCTAGTTTTCAATGTCACTTAACTGTTATAAATAGAATACGTGTTCTACTATTTTCAGTGGGGACATCGACTATTAATGATTTACTCAAATAAGTTTCTGTTAATATATTATTGAATTGAAACATAATTCGTATTCTACATTAAAACTTTAATAATAGTAAATATGTCATTAAGCTCCATTTAGAATGATCTTTCTAGATCCTTAGATTCTTTTAATGTATTCTAAGAAATAGTTCAACTAATCAGAGAATACCCTCCATCCTTGTTTGTAACCTCTAATTATTATCACTAATGTTTTGAAGAATTTTGTTAACATTTGAGAACAAGGTCGACCAGTACCAATACAAATTGTATTGTATTAGCCGACTTCAAAAAAAGAGGATTTTGTATGTTCGACTGTATATTTATTTGATGTATGTTCACCGATGTCTCTGTCAAATGCGGACCGATTTTCAAAATACTTTTTTATTCGAAAGGGTGCACTTCCGAGGTGGCCTACATAAAAGAACAGTTTGCCTGTTAGTATTCTTGAGTTAGTCAATATACACCAACGCTAATCATGGAACGCTGAAAATTGCGTTTTCGACATTCGTTTTTGTTTTTGTTTCAAACTTATGGCAATATTGTTAATATTGTTTAGGGTACAGGATGTGGCTCGGTGAATGGAGATGAAACGAAATGAAACAGTAGTGTTTACATTATGTGACCGTTATTTATTGACTATATAAAAAATGTGAAAAATACAAATGATAAAACGGATAGCAGCGGTGTTACCTGGAGACGAGGTTTGGGCAGTCGATGGTGGCACGTCTAAACCAAACGATGGTCGAGTACTGAATGATGGAAATTCGTTGTTGATAGCTATTCGTTATCGGGTTCTAGTTGGCGTTGCTGGCACCCCGCCCTTGTTCAACATCTGGGATTATATTTCTGGGTATTTTGTAGACCGTTATTCCACTATGTAAAATCAGACATGCCTCAAGGTCGCTACAATACTCCCCTGTCAGAATTTTACATACAATTATTTTGAACAAATAAAAATACAAAAATGTATGAAAAAAAAATCAAATACAAAATACTGATATACCAAACAAAATGTGCTGTATGAAAAGGGTTTTGAAACATATGATAAATCGAAACGGTTGTGGTTGGTACGGTTACGATCTGGTACGGCTGTTGATATCTTCCGGTCCTAGATACTATTGCTTCATCGCTTTGGCACTTGAGTGTGGTCCATCGACGACGTTAAAAACAAGCTATTTTTCAGATAGGGCTCCCGTAATCGACGCTGTGGGAGAATCGATTGTTCGACGACGTGGTAGCTTATTTTCTTCGACCACTAGACGTTGGCAATTCTGGTACCTTGGCGAAGACATGACGAGTCCACGGTGACTGCAATCGGTACCTAGCTTCTGGAGCTGCTCTGTGACTAATCTGTAGTCACATACGTTACGGTAATTCAGAAAAAACAAATAACTACGGTATCCGACCGAAGCTGCTCAAAGCCTTTCAAATCAAAATGTCTGCCAATATGACGGAGACGGCGAGCGAAGGAAGACATTATGATTTAAACATAGCGTCAAAAGAAATGTTTAGCCGAAACGCTGATGATTAAACAGTAAAGTAAAAATCTCTAAGAGTTCAAAAGATTGTGAAAGAAACAAAATTTGGACAAAAATTTAAAAAAAATTAATTGGAAATAAAATAAAATTTAACAATAAAATTTAATGAGAAATAAATGTTTGAATGAATGTAATGTTGATCGAACTAAAGCAAAATCGAAGAAGAATAGTTTTAAAAATATTAAAAATGTTAAAACAAAAAATATAACGGTCACGTAAAACACACCATGTTGCACGTACCCTCCATTCACGAGCCCAAACCCAATTTTGCGAAAGATCACGTCGGGGTCATCACTTTAAGGTACATGATGTGGCTCGGTGAATGGAGGTAAAACGAAATAAAACAGTAGTGTTTACATTATGTGACCGTTTTTATTGACTATATAAAAAATGTGAAAAATACAAATGATAAAACGGATAGCAGAGGTGTTACCTGGAGACTAGGCTTGAGCAGTCGATGGTGGCACGTCTAAACTAAACGATGTTCGAGTACTGAATGGTGGAAATACCCTTCAATAATATCCCAGATAAACGTCCCGGGGTTGCTAGCTATTCGTTATCGGGTTCTAGTTGGCGCTGCTGGCACCCCGCCCATGTTCAACATCTGGGATTATATTTCTGGATATTTTGTAGACCGTTATTCCACGATGTAAAATTCGACATGCCTCAAGGTCGCTACAATTGAAATAATGAATATTAATTAGTTAACTTTTTACATATAATGAAAAAGAACCGAAAGGTGGTAAATAACTATTGGCTGAACAAGCCATTTAGAACGTTCGTTTCAATATCGCGGTTTGAAGCAACATGGGCAACATGATTGCTTACTATGAAAAAAATATTTTTCTCTGGCGTATTGTGACTAGCGATTAGAAGACCTACTATTAATTCCAAAGGATAGCCATACTCATGACCATAAATGTTGCTATGCTTACACTGGAATTACTGTTGCAGCTCGTATAGAAAGTTCTGTCGCGCTCTGCGTACTCGCTAGATTTAACGCTTTCTGAGTGACATTTGTTCATACTGATGAAGCATGGCTTGACTGGAACACAGTTGCAAGATTCTAAAGATGTTCGGAAATGGATCAATAATTGAACCATTGCCAAACTAACATCGTTAACATCATTAATACCAAGTCTTCTTTTACTTTGCAAGTATCTAATCTACTGTCATCGCTGAAAGGTACGCTTATTCATAAACCTGATATTTAGTTCATTTGAAAGACAAGAGAATGAAGGTAATAAATACATAAAATATTTTTGTTCATACCATTTTCGTTTCGTTTATCATTTTTATCATATTTAGTTTCCTAAAATGCAAAAACGAAGTACAAGCTCATCAAAAATTATATGGTGTTTATGAATCTGATTAGTTAAATGAACGACACCGCAAGAATTGATTTATTCGATCCGTCCCAGAAATTTTAATGTTAAAGATATACCTGTTCCTAAGTAGATGAAAATCTTAAACATATCGTCATAAACCGACATATCATCTCACAACATCACTTGAACAATTTACATAAGACTGGATGCCAAAAGACGCTATATACTGAGGATTTACATGCATTAACATTAAAACATTTAATAGGCCGGGTTTCATTATGTGAATAACTGCTGAACCGAAACAAAATAGAACCTTATTTTGGAAGCGAACGATTACGGGCGATTAAAAATGGCAACTTGGGTTAACAATGTTCTAAAATATCACGATGAAAGTCCGGAAAAGGAAGGAGGGAAAAGGTCTGGAGGGAAATTGTTCATCGTGAGCTGTTCAAATCAGAAATTCTACAAGTCATCAAAATCGATCAAAACCATACATATATCATTATTTAGTATTTCTTGTATTTATTACATTATATATAGAGAGTTATGTAAAAAACATGAGAAAAAAAAACAAAATTAGTTGGGAATCAATATTTAAAAATTAAGTATATTATAGTAAAATATAACTTGACTATGTTTCTTGGAAATAATTAAAACAGAAAACAGTGCAATGATAACCAAAGTGATAGGATTATCGAAAATTATTCTATTAAAGAGAAATAATCAAACTCATTCCTTCATAATTCGATTTTCAGCTCTTATTTAATAATAGTTTTCAAGTGATTCTAAAAATAGATATTAAAACAATGATTGTGGTCAACTAAACACAGCTTCAAAATTTCTACACTGACACTTTTAGTGATACAGAGAAGAGGAAGAATTTCTCCCCTCACTGACTAAAACATTAGAACCCCATTCTCATACATCTCATATATGCAAGTAACTAATCTAAAGTAAAGTAAAAGTAGAGTCATGTTTAGAGGCAATTTCCACGTTGGTTAGTTGCCAATTGTTAATCTTCACTAGTTATGAAATATTAATACCTATTAAAACGATCTATACTTTGAAGTCTAAATGAAAAAAATTTTAAACTATTAATTGTTATTTATTAAATTGTAAATTTGGGTATTCTAAACGTATTAACGAACCACTATATTAAAATTATTAATGATATCTTTATTCGTAAGTCACTATTTATAAATTGACAGAAATATTTAACGTTCTGTTGTTTTACGTCCGAATTAGCGTGGCTGTAAATATTCTTGAACAAAATAAAATCAATGGAAAACAGCACGAAACGCAATTTTAAAGCTTACAATTATTTATACCAACAACATTTTGTTTGTATATTACATGAAAACATTTCAATGCCATTTTAAACTGATAAGAACAAAATAAACTCGTTAAGACCTACTATAATTTTCCACTAAGTGTGTGTGTGTGTCGTTATGTAAAGACTATTGCTAATTATGTTAGTTTAAAATTACTACACTATTTAAAATATTTTCGCTCTGGTGTTATTACTTATATGTGATGATAAAGATAACTAAACTACCTCAATAATTCTTGCAACTGATTTTTATTCTATATTTTGAGCATATTTAATATACCTGTTTAACATTTGTCTGGATTTTCATAAAATAGTATAATTATTATAAAATAATTATTATAAAATAGCTCAATTTTTTTGTTTGGATTTATTAGGATTATACAGTTGTCCCATGTATGTTGGTAATGCCGGTTAAATTAGAGCCTAACGAGAGTTTCATGAAGAGCATTTACAATGTCAATTTTCTCTTGCCTTAACAAAACTATACAGGGCGAAAAAAGAATATGTTTTTCTGTGTAGATATTGTATAAGAAGAAAGGAGCAAGAAATAAGCAGATTCGAAGCAACACTGGAATTTGGGTTACTAATGTTCATGTGTAAGTTACAGGAGTTATGTAAGAGTTATTAACATTTAATAGGCCACCTTTAAGTCTCGATGAAAATGTTGGCCTAATATTTTACAGATCGGTTTATATGATTTTTATTCTATTAATGTCTATTTAACAGCTGATGACTTTGTCTTCCATGCAAAAATTCAGATTTATTATTGTTGCCTTTGATTAATTAATTCGATAGAAAAATTCAATCCATTGCAATCTGCATCTCTGGACTCCTCTGTCTCCTCAAGTGTGAATTGATTGTCACAGCTTAAGCAAATTATTTCATTCAGAATATGATCGTGAAAAACTTTAAGCTTTATTTTGTCACTTTCTGCTGCTGCGGTATTCAAACATTTTTCTATATCTGGGACTTAGAAGGATTTTAGTTTTGAGTGATTCATGATATTTCGTGTCTCCCAGATACACATTCTTTCAGAAATGGAGCTTCTTAAAATTGTTGATTTGGCTTATTACTTCATCTGTATATGTCACTTTCTTCTCCTGTATTATTGAACCCTGGTACTTGAAATCCTTCACTTCTTTGACATTTTCTTTATTAATAATGGCGTATGTCTCAATCTCAAATGTTTTCGCCCATATTAAATATTAATAATTAATAATTGGACAACATGGGATACCAGCAGCTCAGTGCTATATGTTCCACAACATACGCTACGATGGACATTCGATGTGAGGAATTAGAAGTTACAATCGCATTTCGAAATGGAAACGTGAATTGGACACCACTTATACCTAGGCCATCGCAATAAGTCACCGCCTTTAAAATAAAATCAGTCGAATGTATGTGGCTAATATTAAAAATTATAACTCAAGCATTCATATCACCGTGAAAATTCACAGCAAGTATTTGAACAACATTGGCATTTCAAATAAAATATATCTTATTAATATCTCAAAACATATTGTTTTATTTTATTTCTATATCGACCCGTCCTTATTAAAAAACCTATAAAATGTTTTCAAATTATACATTTGATCATAAAATCAAGAACATAATATATATTCCATGTTACTAAGAGAGAAATGGACATTTAATCATAACTCAAATTGAGATATTTACTATTTCCAGTTCATTTTATCCATGTTTATACACTCCTGCTAACAGCTGCTAAAGGTCGAACCACGAAATAACTGAATATCTCGCAGGAGACTTAAATGGAAGTACTTTCCCAACTCGTGGCGTTTGCCCGACAATGCTGGTTCCAATCCTTTGATCTGGCCGTGTGATCTAATTGAGCATAATTTTTATTTTTATGAAAGTCCAATATTGGATAGCCTTAGTTCCTTCGGATAGTTCAATTTCTTTCAAAATAAATGAACAATTCTGTATTTCTATAATATAATTTCATATGAAAATAAATATAATAATAAATTTAGGTGATAACTGATATTATAGTATTGGTACATGATGGAAATATTTTCTAAATACTATAATATACAAAATGGACACACTACAAAAACTATCAAATCTTTCAATTTCTGTTTTCAACAAATATGAAACATTTTGGGTTATAATCAATAAAACTCACATTAAATACAATGTATGTTATGTTTAAGGCCACTTATATTTTTTAATTTTCTTTAATATATATATTTATTATAAGTACCCTCATTTTATTTTAAGTACCACACCCTTTGCAATTATAGGTATGATATTATTTAAAATCTTGTACAAATTTTGGTATCAAATCAAGTCATGATACTGCTCCATTCACTAAGAAATTAAAATACCTATCAAGTTTTGTTAGGTTACATCTAACATACTGTCGAATTTGAATAAATTTGGTATTTGTCACTGGTGTTGAACAGTCTCAAGTGTTCAAGAATGATGATGCCAAACTTGTATTCATATTTTCATTTCCGAATGGCAATGCAAAAGGATCTGTAAATTTAGATATAGGCTAATATAATGAAAACCTTACTGCTTAACTCTATCTTTATTAAACAATGGTCCTCCACATTTATCTTTATAGTCAACATATACATTCTATTTAAACTACTATAATAAAATACCAGGCATAGGTGTATAACCAAAATTTTTAGAAGTGGACTAAGAAGAAACTATTTAAATATTCTAGGAAATATTACAGAATATATACCAACCGTACTGTCATTATCTCTATGTTTCTTTACAGTCATATCATGTAATATTTTCCTACCTTTCTTTATTGAGCAATAATCACCAAAAAACTGGGGAGTAAACTGATATACGTATAAAAAACAAATGAGTCTCAAATCGACGTCTTACATTAAAACATTATTATAACTGTAGTAATAATATTTAAATGGCATCCTATGTTGATGTTAATCACAACAAACTTACGCCTTCTAACAATAACTATAATTTTCCACCAGCCGATTACTGTTACTATTTCAATTGTACTCTGATTAAATGCAATTTATTCATACCCTATGCAAAAATCGTTTATATTACACTAGATAATCATTTAAACACCTACATAACGTATATTGTTTAATGATTTTTTAAAATGCGCGTCTGGTGACTGTACAGTTGTTTGACCTAAAATAGCCTTTTATTTACAATGAAACGTTTATGAATGATTAGTGCAGGTAAATATTATATAGATCAATTTATACAATTGTTGATTCATCGTTGACAAGTTATCTGCAATTTATATAGAGGTTTATATAGAAATATATATATATATATATATATATAGATATAATTTGAATATGGCAGTAAGTGGCAGCAAGACAGATCTTCCTAAAACTTCTTGGAGCATAGTTCACTCCAAAACTGGCGAAATAGGTCTATATCAATAATAATGCTTTAGAGTCGGAATAATCCAAGGCGTCGCTCAGATACAATTATGTGGTTGAGTAATTGAAAATTGTCACTTAGATTTGTGTGTGTGCATGATACCAAGAGGGCTGTAGCGGATATTTGAACAATATGCTGTTCACATAAAAAATATTAATACATCATGCACAATAATCATCCATTCCTATCTGAAATGAGTTCTAATTCAAAAAAATGTGTTGTATTGCATATATAACACTTGCTTTTGATTTATACGTTAATAATAAGTTTTTTCATGTGTATGCCCACTCTCTATTGCAATTTTTTCTATATATACAAATAATTGACTTTTATATTTGAATGCCATTGATAGGATACACCTTGTAGATTTCATTTTATTGATTTTATTCATAATTATGTTTTGAAATGCATCAAACAAACTGTTAGAATGACTTAAGTAATAAATTAATAATTACTGAATATTAATATGGCAGTGGACATTAAATTACCGCAGAACATTGAATGTGCCTTGGTAAAATATCAGTTACAATCAACATTAATATACTTTAATATAATATGCGATATAAGGTGATGTTTAATATTAAAACTCTTATTTTTCAAACATCTGAACCAATCTTCGGATGTTTTCATTTTCGATAGGGCATTGTCTCTTTAAGTATCAACAAGTATTTCGTGTCACACTGTTGAGATTTTCTTTGAATAAAGCAATTCAGCAAAATACTCTTGCTTTGGCAGGAAACTCGACATGTTTGTCATTATAAAGATAAAGTTGTTTACAATTCGGGGAAGTAGTAGACACTGATTTTAAGCTTTAATTATTAAATGTATCATCATAATTTACGCATGTAGCTGATCCTAAATTATATATATATATAGATAACATCCTCAAAATACTTTATATTTTAAATTTTGACATATATTCCCTTTAACCAAATAAAATTATCAAATTAAAAGTTAACGGTTTATAAGAATTTTTATTTTAAATTGATTGATAGGGGAACAGTGGAATGTTGTATTACTTATACCATCTTTTGTAAAATATGACGAATTAATTTCAGCGTATCATTACTGCAATAGCCATACTAAAATTTTATTAAAATACATAAATTGAGTAATATTTTTATATCCTATATTGATTTCACTAAACCATTCATAAAATCTTGTCGTGTTTCTCAATAAAATATAATTAATTTGTCAGCTGTATAAAAATCATAAAATAATTTCATAGTTCATATTATTTAATTGCAGTTTGTTTTTAATTAATATCGAAGAATCTACAGTTGCTTGACCTAAAACAGTCGCCATTTATTTGTCATGCAATAATTTACCTTATGTATTGAGTGATACCTCTTTGAAAAGCAAATAACATTATATAAACGCGCAAACAGCTTATTCATCTGTGATCGGTAAACATTGTATGTGCTCAACTCTGTTTATCCTTGTAGAAATATCCTTTTTATTGACATTAAACAACACCTTTTTATAATGCATCATTCACATCGATATTGTATTGGAATTCATTGGCATCGCAGGTTGTGTTTAAATTAAATGAAAACAAAATGATTATTCACGGGAGTCTCGATAAACTCGTCAATATCCAGCCTTGGCACAATTGGTGATGGCGATTTTAATTGGTCTAATATGTTATAATAATATTTATTGCCTTCAACGCAAATACGTAAAGGTGTATGAGAAATATATTAAAATGTATTTTAGTTCGTTTCATTCAGAAAAATTAAAAAATTGGTTATGATAAACTTATAAATCTTGCCCGACATAATTAAATATTATACATATTAAATATTATATAAGACCATATTAGAATATACCTTTCAAATTTTAAAGAGTTTATTATTAGAACGAATGAATGATAGTTATGCTGAGATAAGGTATACATCATGTATTGAAATGAGTAGTAATCAAAATGTCGACGTGTGGTAAATTCAGAAGGTGGTTTAGGTTTTTCCAATGTGCAGAAAATTATATTGCTGTTTTTACCGAAAAACATCTGTCGTTAAATTAGCAACCACAATCTGCATAAATTCTTTATTACTGTGTGTACAGTAACTATTTAGTTAGCCCATTTTCTTCATATAAAGTAACACTAGAGCATAAGCATGTTAAAATTACATCAATCTATTTATTCAATTGCTATCCACCAATAATTACAGTAACAGTTTGATATAGTTAGTAGCTTGTAATACGCTAGTCCTATTAATACCACTATTTCTCCATCAAAAGTTTATTTCTATGAGTTTTAGAGAGTTTATTATTAGAATGAATGAATGATAGTTATGCTGAGATAAGATATACATACATTTACCACACTTTTATACCTTTTTTATAAAGATTTGTATTTTATTTATATGACATTTTCTGATCATTGCTATAATTTGATTCCCGACAAGAGCAGCTAATCCATTTTTTTAAATTTAGTTAGCATGTAATATTACACTACCTGCAATTGACTGGCCTTCAAGTTACAATTGGAATAAGGAAAATTATCTAAAATTTGATTATTAACTTTAATAATATAAGATGGGATCTAGAATGATGACAACTAAAGGTAATGAACCGCATAAAGCCGTTGTAAAGCTACGATGTAGTTGGATGTCACTAGAAAAACCAACTTATTAGCCGACCCATCAGAGTTCTTCGTAACCGGATACATAATATCAAAATATATGACTGAATGTATGATTGAAGAATATTTCGATAACTTACAGTGATTCTGACTTTGAAAATATAATAAAAAAGAACAAAATACAATGTTAACAAATAAGGAACAGACTAAGAAGGATTTGCAGTTGAACCGAACAGTTGGATTCAGCTTATCGCATTACACTTAAGATTACCGATCAATTAAATGTAGAAGCAGAGTACGCTGCTTGAAATACATTAGACATTCAATGGTAGTTAAAAACGAAATCTACAATGACAACAAAACAGCCTCACCAAAAAAAATTACCTAAACTGACATGAATCTGAAGAAATCACTGGATTATGATTTAATAATCGGAGTTTTAACAAAGTCCTGTAAAATCCATAAATAAAAAGGGATTTCAAAACTAATCAACTTGACATTTTAGATTAAAATATTTCCAAGATTTTTAGAAGATTACCATGATTTCAAAAGAACATTTATCACTTAAACAACATCATTGAAAGAGCAGCAGAGGCGATAAATTAACCAGTATTAATTCTAGATTTAATCGCGGTTTACATATTTCTAGATATATTCCATGGAAAAGGATTTCTTGAAGAATATTATTTTATTTTTTCTGAGCAACATTTTGTTTTTTTATTAATCTCCTAGGACGTCAACAATCTGCCCGTGGACAATAAGTATTATTATATGATTTCTGTTATATAATATAACCATCGTGAAATGTAGAAGATCACTGCAGTGATCTGCTGTACAACTTATAATATAAATGTTATTTTAGATACTATTCTAATTTATTTTATTCACAACTTACAAGTTAGCAGTAACAGTAAGGGACATGTTCTTCTACTTTGCAAAGGGTGAATGTCACATCGGTAGATTTTGTCTCATTTGCTTTGATACGCCATGTTTCCAACCACAATTCGACTTTTTGAAGATGTTGATAAATATATCATTGGAGGAGTTGGAATAAGTTGGAGGTTTCGTGTGGCTAATATTGGATACTGGTGTGATGATAAAACCGCTGTATCGTCAGGATATGTTGCAACAGTAGTGTTTCTTGAGGTAGGTAGGTCAACTGTATACAATAGATATAACCATGGGTCAAGAACTCTGCCCTGCGGAACACCCAAATATATTGGGTATAAGTCAGTGTATTCGTCACCCTGTTTGACTATAAAATGTCCGTTTGTGAGGCTTTTGTTATAATTTCAGCAGTTGAAAGTGCGTATGAGGATTACATTTAGATATGATGTAATTTAAGTAGAGGCTAAAATGTATGTTTTCGACATTTTTCTATATAAATTGGCAACGTTCCATTTGATTTTAATGAATTATTGAGTGCATACTCACGCTAATCATAGAAAGTTCAACATTACATTGTTTGATTTGAATAAATCTGATCTGAAGAAACACTTTTAAGAACTTACTTGTTTTCGTCATTTCGCTTTTATCGGTCTTTGATTTCAAGTATTTAAAAGTGGTAATTTTGATGTCAATAACAAGTAATGGTCTCGTAGTTTATTTGAAACAATATTGAATTTTTCTCAACAAATTTGTTATTAATAATAAAAATGCCCTATCATCGGTTGAGTTAGTTTGTCCGTTTTACTAAAACTACTGGAAGTAAAGATTTTCAGTTCTAAATAAGGAGTGCCATTATTTATGACAATTAGTATTTATAGAATAGTAGAAATATATTAAATAAATTTTCATTAGATTAAATGAATCAAAAAAAAATATGGTTATCAAAACTTGTTTTATATATTATCAATATTTGGTTAGTTTTACTGGCATTTATTAGTATCTACCTCGAATAAGTTATCGTTTTAACTTTTTGAAAATTAGTGCTACTTATTATTAATTATGCACATATATTTGTGACTTACTAACCTACTACCAATGAAAGTGATAAATTGTAGACTGACTAAAGTTAAATCGCGAATATGTGTTAATGTTGTAATATAGTTAAACGAGTAATTAACATGCTCAAAGCCGTGATTAGTTATCATTTTAATGTTCTTCAAAAGAAAGTCGCATACTCTTTACTATTACGTTTATAAACGATTTACTTAAAAAATAAGAACATTACATAAATTTTAATCATATATTTAAGTTTATTAATGATAATTCTCAGACAATATTTTATATTCCTAAATTAGTTTGTATGTTTTCAACCTCTAACATCTCAATATCTGAACCTTTCCTCTCAATAATCACAACTATAGAGTATGTAGAAATTATATTAAAATACTCCGTGATGTAATTTGTGGTTGCTTTTACAGTGTTTTAAAGTTTTATTTCACTTAATCAGCGGTTTCAATGTACCAATATAGGTCTGTACCAAAATAAGATGTTTGAGAACGTTTATTTTTTAATTTAAATTCAAGACAGGGTATGTTCTCAATCGAAGAATGTGATCATTATAAAATCTTGGAAAGTGTGTAGTTAAGAAAATTGTAAAATCAGAAACTAAAATTAAGTTTTTTTCAGTTTTTCTTCATAGCAAGTGGTCATTGAAACTCAATATTGATTTAAGGTATTTTCCTTAAATATATCCACTAAACTGTATCTATTTTGAAGAAGTACTAATCCAAGGTGATTAATTTTCTTCTATAACGAATCTGCTTCGCATGTAACGAAGATTTTGTAAGTTAAGGAATTTAGGAAGGACTATTCTTGGGATGAGTGATAGTGTTTCCCTGTTTTAATAATAATAATATTGTAGAAATAATATTACATACCTGTTTGGGTTTATTAATAAACATTTAACAATTGGCCAGCTTTATAGAATAACAAATGTAATCGAGTTTGTTTAAATATATTGTCCAATGAAAGGTGAACCACGCCGTACTCCCGCAAACTTTAGAGGCAAATTCAATATTTTTAATCAAAAAGCAATAAGGAGTAACGCGCGGAATTTTTTTGGATTGAAACACTCGGAGTAGTGCAAGTTGTCTCTCAGAGACGTACCTGTACCACACCGGTGCTCCGTAAAGGCAGACTGGACGGACTAGCATTTTATACACAGTCGCTTTCTGGGGAATTGGGAGTTTAATTTTTCTGCAGAGGAGTGGGAAGAGTAGACTATACACGCCATTGCCTTTGCAGATAGCGTACTGATGGGCTGCCTATTGGATCCTGAGGAAATCTGTTTTCGAGAGAAGACTGCGTCACCGATCTTCACTTGAAAGGACCTAACGTCCAAGTATGAATCTATCAGGGAGATTAGGTCATTCGGTAGACCAAGCTATTTTGTTTTGAATATTAGACCGTAGTGCCATACTTGATCGAAAGCTTTGGAAACATCTGAAAAGATGCCTCCAGTTTTTCGACTTTTTCTTAATGCCTGGTCGATTATTGCTGCGACGCAAGCAGCTTGACGAAGGCTTGAATGTTTGGCACGGAAACCGAAAAAATTGTTTGTTCGGGATTACGTGGTGTGCGTCTGTGAAGCTGTTTAAAGTGTGCGCTTTTTCGGAAATTTGGAAGAGACCGTAGAGTATCTGTTTCGGGATTTTATAGGTCCAGCTCCATCGATAAGTCCTTGATTGAGGGCGGGACTTGAGTGTTTTCTCTTTTTCGGATTTATATATGGAAAACGTCAAAAGAAGCGTATGATCCGGACTGCCTACTTCATACGGTCAAGCACCAATGACATATCGTGGTATTCAACTCGCCCTCTCATTCACACCACTGGCCGGATTACTGCAAATTATTATCTTCGACATCTTCATTTATTGAGTTCTTTCTATGACTAGCTTACTGCTAGGTGCAGCCAAGAAGGTCTAGTCTTAGTTTGAGGATCATCAGAATATCATCAAACATCTTCCTCGGTTAGAACAATCGCCGGATCCCAACATAATTGAATTGTTTTGGGGAATTTAGGAACAGAGAGAGAAAAGCAGATTTATCTCCTCCAACATTGAAGCAATGGGTGGGTCTTTTGGCACAAGAATGGGACAATTTTCCGTTGGACACTGTTTAGTCATTCTCTCGCAAGGAATTACAGATCTTTTCCTGTATATATAAAATAATAATCTTAAACCATATTTTCTAAATGTATATTATTATTAAAAATGTCAAATCCAACTGTAATATAATCAAACAAATTTGAAAAGAAAATAACATGAATCATCCCCAATCACGAGCATACTGAAGTGAAATTGATTTCTGAAATAATTGAATGAAATATGTTAGTTTTTGGGCTCTCAAATCGTTGATTTCGTGAGTCATGCCATATATTATAGCAACTTGGTACCCAATGATTTATTTTTATTGTCCCATTTTCAAAATTTATTACGGTGGAAGACTTTTTGATTCTTGAAGAAGCTGTTATTTCATTCAATATACTTCTCAAACAACTCCAACTTCGACAAATCCATTTCGATAACCATTTGAAGTTTATTGATATATATTGTTGATTTCAAATGTTCAAATAAAAAGACAAATCTCGTATTATTTGATGAGTGCAATACATATTAAGTAAACAATAATATTTATTACGTTTAAAATGCATATCAGAACTGGTGATTCGTTACATTAACAATACGAACTAAATTTCATTATACACTATATTAATACGTGCTTACGACCGTCATAAGAAAAACATCATGGATTTAAATCAACATAATACTGAGCGTCCTTTAATCACGAATGAATCACGTAGAAGCTAATAGAATAATTAGTAACATAATAATTTCATCGCATATGAGAATGATGTTTTTGAATTTTCCAATATTGTCAATAGTCTGATAAAATGTTTGAATAGTTTCGTTTATTATTTATTACACTACACACGCAGAAGTTTTCTACCGTTATTTTATAACAATTTTATATAATGTTACATGATATGTTTACATTAATGATCAAATATTTTGAATTTTTATACGAAATAACATTACACGATGGACTTTGTACATCTTGCTATATATTTTTTTTTTAATTAAAACTAAATACAGATATTGTGTTCTACGTGTTGATAATAGCACTTATTTATAAATAAAATAATGAGAGTTTGGATTAGAGATCTAGTTTGTTTTCTTTCTCATTAAGGCACTAAAATGAAAATATTAGTTTGACAAAGTTTGATGAATTTTTAAAGTGTTTACGTACTGCGCAGAATTTTGAACAAGTTTTGCAGGCAAGTAAATATGTAAGGTCCATATTATTCAGTTCATGAATTTGAATGATACAAATTAAGAATATATATAATACCTCAAAATATAGACATAATTAAGTGAATATATAACATAATTCAAACTATATACCATGACATGCAATATATTCTTATCTTTTTAACAGAACTCAATGTTTCTATTTAATTATATGAAATGAAGGTAAAAGAATAATTAACGCATGCAAGACTTATTATCCATATTCATCAGTAAATAAACAAGAAAGATAGAATAAAATATATAATAGACCAAAGACATGTAAAATAATATTAAGCAAGATTTAATTCCGTCTAATTTTAACAAACTAACGTGAATTATATTTAAGAAATAATTATATAAAAACATCATAGTGTTAATTCGTTGGCTAGAGACAAAGCTGATGGATAAAGTTTCGTAATAAATTTGTGAAGGTATCAACTAAACAATATTAGGGAGAAAAATATATGAAGGCGAACAATGAAAAGACAACAATTAATTGATTTTACACATATTACGATAGAAAGATGCAACGTGGTTTTGTATAGATTGGTTTTATCACTGTAAAAGAGTATGAATTGAAAAATAATACGCAGAATTTCGTGTTTCGTTTCGAAGCTAAAAGACGAGGTGATAGTAAAATGGCCAAAAAATTAGGGAAATGGAGCTGTCTAATTGATTTTCAAAACAGCGAAGACAGACAACTGATCATGTAAAATAAAACTAACCTGCTTAAATTTGAATGACGTCCGTCCCTAAAGAGTAGCGAAAAACATAGGGAAAAAGAAATATATCAATGAAATAAAAGCAGAGAGGCAAAATTGGACTTGAAACCAGGAAATAAAAGATTTGGAGGAAGAATATAGGAGAATAAGAGGAAAATATTCAAGAGTGGGGCGAGGAAGACGACAAAGACAAGATCAATGAAAAATGACAAAATACGAAGAAACAAAAATAAAGGCAGCCATGTGAGAAAGAGAGAAGAGGGAAAACATCACAAACTGGAAAAGATGAGAAAATTAAAGAAACTAAAAGAAAATGTTGAGGAAATTATCAGATTTCTTCAAGTCAAACAATAAATGTAACGGGTGCTGAAAATAAAGTTTTACATGTTACATGCTTTGCGTATCACACTGAAAAACTTAATAGCACTAAATGAAAAATGTTATTTATTTTTGTACTGTTTCATTTTTTTGTTATTTTTGTAGATATATGTCAAAAGTATCGAACTGTTAAGTTAAGTTATTCACATTAATACCTTAAATTAAATTGACGCAGATAGTTGAAATATTAGTAAAATAATGATTTCTCTTATAGTTAAAACATTGGAACATCATCTTTGAATATACTTTAATATTTACACAACAACTGTCTTCTACGTCACCATTATTATTAATTGTTGTTACAATTAACAACAAATATTATTATGACTTTTGATATACCATGCAGTCTCCATATCGAGGGCGTTAATTGTTTTTGCACTTGATATTTTTGATTTTTTTAATTAGCTACGAAATGTTATGAAGACTTTGGCACATCATATTAATTATATTGCCGATATATATTTAAAGTTTTGGTTTTTTCAAAGTGGTTCTTGTTTATAACTATATTAAAAAAACATAGTGATATGTCGCTATAAAGACAACGAAAATAAGTATTGTTTTCGGAAAATATAGCCGGATGTAGATAACATAAGTATTACTTTATAAATTACTTCAAGCTCTGTCGTGCTGATACTAGTCTTGTCGCACTTACGTACACTATACCAATCGGTTAATATTAAATGATTAAAAATTTTATCCTTAATATTCGTTTAAGTTTTCTTTATGAACAGGAAAAACTGATTAATGCGTGACGTAAAGCATGATACATGAATATTTATTTATCAAGTTTCTAATATCAATAAATGAACATTAAAAAACTAGAATATGAGTAAAGTTTTTAGAATTAAGTCAATAATAAAGCCAATTTGGACCTATGAGATGCAAATATGGGGTTGCGTTAAGAGATAGAATCAACTAGTAATCCCACGTACCCAAAACAAAGTTTTACGACTAATTGTCAATACTTATCGCTACGTAACCAACGAAGAGGTGCATGATAACCTTGAAATCAAATGGATAGATGAAGTAATTCAAGATTTCGCCTCAACACGTGAAATAAGGTTGCTAAATCACAGCAACATAACGGAAATACAGCTACTGGAGAACGCGCAGGAAATCAGAAGATTGAAGCCCACCAAACCACACGAACTTGTTTAGTGTAAGTGTGTTCTTAACTTTAGCTTAAGTATATTAGTTTTATTTTAATTTGGGAAAATATACTGATGTACTAATCATGTACTCGCTTTGCCTGTATATTAGTGCAAGTACAACAGAACAGTAGTAATAAATTAATTTGTCAATTAAGATTGTACTAAGCGTATCTAATATAAGATGTAATTAATAAAAAAGTGTACTTCAATCTAAAAATGTGAGTGCTTAACCTTTTAGGAATATGTTTTTAAAAGGATTTTAAAATTTTAAATTATTTTCAAAATTATAACCGGTTTAGTGACGACGTCTTATTTTAAATTTTGTATGAGCCTTCTGTATATATTCTCCTATCATGCGAGAGTGAAACTATAACAAAATTTGAATTTTCACTATTTTTTAAAAATGCGTGAATGCCAAACATAGTTAAAAAATATAGTTTGACTTTTTATGGCATAAAAAACGCTTATATCAAATTTCAAGTAAATCAGTTCGGTAAAACTTCAGATACGATGTCAAACGTCTCGAAAAATGTATCGGCAAAAAAGTACGAGAATATTGCGTTCGTTTTAAAATACCGCCTCACTGTATATCTCCGAAAAGAATTTAGAGTATGAAAAAAATATATAATTTATTCATTAATAAAAAAATATATAAATTATAGTATACCCCTTAAAACAGGATTAAGTTTATAGTGTCGACTTACCTTCCCGACTTACGTTTTGAAGTAATTTTTGTTGTTTTAATCCCTACATTTCCATTCGTTACTAACTGGTTTAGTCGATAGGACTCCTGGGAAATTATAAGACTTTTTTAATTTCATTCAATTTAGTATCAAGGAATGTAACATCTTATCAAGAAAAGACAGATTGGCGTTGGATCGGCTCGACAGTAATTCAGTTAGTACCCTGCCGTATTAGAATTTGGAGATACTGAAACTTGAGAAATTTCCAAATAACTTATATCAGGGAAATAAAAGAAGATAACCTAAAAAGTAGAACTTTAATAGTATCTGTTATTAAAGCGCTTTCATTGACCGCTATTAGGAGTTTTTGATACATATATATTTTAAACTCTCCTTTTTACCAACGATGGTTTATCTGGACTGTACCCACTGTTTAACAGGGCTGCGAACCACGATCCTCGGCGTTAAACCTGTTGACTGGCCAATGACTAACTTAGAGAAGAGCTTAACTTCCTAGATGACATTCGGTCTTACCCAGCCTGGTTACTGGCGTGACTGGGATGGTTACACCTTGTCGGATTTTCAGCTATTGCCTGTAAATACATGTACAATTACATTAAAGTTATTGTTCGGTAATTTGTAGAAAGCTTCGGGTTTTAATTATGTATTAGCTGCAATTTTAACTCCTCATGTAATTTTGCTCAGGCGTCCTTTAAAATAACGGTATATAAAGAGCACTTGTATTTGACTTGACCAGTATATAGATAGATGTACTCATCACAGATGACATTCCGAAGTAAACTGATGTAGCAAAAAATAGAAAATTATTATTTACAAGTTAAAATATAATTTAGCTTAAATACTTACTTAACATAATTACAACTAGCGCTTTGACAATATGAACGAGTTGTTAAATTAAGGGAAACAGGACTGACTAAGCATAGTTCTTTTTAATCTAGCTAAAATATTTGGAGGATATAAATTGATGATGAATAAAAGATGGCGCAGACGTACAAGCACAGCGAACGGAAATTTGATATGTTAAGCTGCAAAATTTGTCACTGCTTATCACTATTTCATTTACCAATTAGACACAGCAAGAAATACGTGCAGTGAGTAACTAGTTTAGAATCCAACAAGTATCATTTCACTTGTTTCTTGGTTTTAATTTCTGAAACGTACGTATAATAGAGACATATGGCATAGAGCATATGGCATAGAGCATATGGCATATCAGGAAAAGAACATGCTGGGAATTATTTAGAGGTTCAAGTGAAGAATTTCGTCGGAATTGGAAGAATTGCTGGATGAAGATTTTTGTCAGATTCAGCAGGAAACATTCCAAGTTATCACAGAATACTTACGTAGGCATTTCCAATTAATTAAAATCTTGGGAATGATTAACAAACAAGGACAATGGCTATCATATTAATTAAATTCTAAAGATTCAGAGAATGCTCCAGCAGGGAAAAAACAGCCTTTCGATTACGTAGCTATTGAAAAAGAAAAGCGGAATCACCATAACACCCTCAAACTAAAAAAAGTAAAAGATTAAATATTTTTAACAAAAAATAGAACCGACTTCAAAAAATAAACAAGAAACTCAATAAAAAGTAAAAAATAATCAAACTAAAAAGATTTTTAGCCAACATTTTTTAATTATTTTTTTATTATTGTTTCCTTATTTTTTTTATTATTGTTATTATGTTATTTAATATTACAATGGATAGATCAAGTAAAGGTGCAGCCCGTATGAGGAAAAATAGGAACAAAGAAACAATAATTGAAAATAAGCCCGCTACCTAACTTAGGTGATTTGACAAATGCTCTAATTAAACAACAACAACAAAAGCTATAAACTATTGTCTGTTTTAGGAGCCAAACGCTTTAACCATTACACCATAGTAGCAGTTTCTTTCAATATTTCTACTAGGTCTTATATCCTACAGTTAGTGCTTAAACACCAAACTGAATGGCTTTTGCACCGAATGACCTTCTATATTTCTTCACATCAGCTCAGCAATAACATTATATACAAATATCTGATTATTTTAGATAAAAATATGTGAAAACTTTGTACGGGCCTTTGAAATTTAAGCGTTTCCCTCGAACCTTTCCCAAAAGATTTAGTTTCAATGGGACCAACTCGGAAGTGCACTCTTTCGAATAAAAAAAGAATTTTAAAATCGGTCTCGAGATACTGCTCTTTCAGGTTATGATCTATACCGCTCAATCACAATCTGTGAACAGCAGCCTCGTTTTTATGAGTATATTAGAAAGCAGGTAGGTTCTTAGATTACCTCCAAGACAGATCAATATTATCCGAAAGATTGACCAAGTTTGTGGATAGTAGTGGACAGCATTTCATAAAATATGTAATAATTTTGAAAACTAATGGCATATTTCAATTATTACCGCTAATATAATTCTTTAAAATATCTGAAAATGAACGTATTGTATCAAACTGTTATTTAAATACAAACTAAATCCTAAATATAAACTTTAATGTTTATAATTTCTATATCTAATATTAGTATTGCAATAAATTAATTGAAAATTAAATAAAGCTTTTACGATCGAGCAATTGTGTATTATTAACGATTTTTTTACGAGTTAGCAAACGTTTAATCTTAAGAAAGTGCTATTTTAAGAATAGAGAAAAGTTTCTTTATTTACTGTTGAAAGATATTTTGGTATACCATGTGTCTTGGCATGTTATTTATGTGGCTGTATATAGAATTTATATTAGAACTTTATCCGAAAACTGAAACCCCGTTAATATTTTCACTAACAATGTTAATACGTAAATATATTTGGTATTAAAATATATATAAATGCATATATATATGTTATAGCTACAAAGAAATTATCCAGGTAAATATTTGTTGCATAATTACTATCGAGATAAGACAAAAATTTACATATAAGAACATGGAACAAGAACATGTTAAATATAATGGAATTGCCGGCTGGGTCTAGGTCTAGGGGACACAGTAGTCTAGGCGGCAGGACGAACTTGCTACTGTTGCGATAATCGCGGGTTCGAATCCTACTGAGACATGGTCGTAAATTTAATTGCATAATAGACAAGAGTGTGGAATTTATTTATTATTATTATATCCGGAAACAAAGCTTCGACTCTTTCCTTTGATAACCCTAGATTTTTAATGCCAATATTTTACTTTAGAACTAAAATTTCGATACTCTCGCTTACCATTATATCAATAGTTCTTCTTTGAAAAAATATTGGCCCAAAAGAGATCTATATATCTGTATTCATATGGATATTTTGTCGGCATCTTTAGTATGAAGCTCATGGCATAGATGCTCCGTTGATTATAACATGTGAATACTTGTTTTGATGTTTTAAATGTGGTGATTCTAACACCAACAATAAAGAGCGTTCGGAGAGGTAAAAATAATGAACGAGTATTTGAAGGCAATACTCGATGATGATCCATGTAAATCGCAAGAAGAATATACAGAACTGTTGGGAGTAAAACAAGAAACGGTTTCCATCACTTTAAACAACATGAAAATAATCAAAAACTCTGATATTCTCTGCTGTATGAATTAAAGCTAAGACACATAAAAATACACATTTGGTCATATGTGAAATGCTGTTACCGAATATCGTATTGCTACTGATGGTAAGAAGTCGATACATTACGATTGTCCAACGCGAAAAAAATCATGGCGATCACTTGGTCATATATTAATTTATGCAACATCGACAACAATGCCGAATATCCATAGCTCTATGCTCATTATCTGTGTTTGGATGGGATTATCTTGATGTAATATACTATGAGCTGCTGAAACCATCAAAGCGGATCGCGAAAAACAACTAGAATACGAGCAAAAACACAATAATGTTATTTTTCAGAATAACCACATGTTGTAAAACAGAAGAAATCATACTTTTATGTCTAGAGTATTCTTCAAGCCTTGTTACTTATAATTACTACCTGTTCCGCCATATGGGTTGTCTAACCAACGCTTCACCTCTTATGAAGATATCAAAAAATGTGTCGCGAATCAACCAATTTTTCGATAGCCTCAAAAGATACATTGCTGGCTTGGTTGGCGCAGTGGTAAAGGCAACACGACGGTCAATATACTATTGCGATAGTCGTGGTTTCGAATCCTGCCGGGGCATGGCCGTAAATTTATGTTTGTTATTGTTCAATATTTGTGATTGACCTCGACAAGAGTGCAACATTTGACAAGGAAAATGATCTCAGTCACGCGAGTAACCAAGCTGGTTAAGCCGGATATCTTCTGTAGGCCAGCCAGTAGGCTTAATGCTAAGGACCGTAGTTCGGAGCCCACATTCCACTGTAGGTCCAGTCCAAATAAACCTTCGTTGGTAAAAAGCAGACCTTAAAATTAAACAAAAATAATATATATACATGGTTTTATCGAGATGGAATCCGTATATTGGCTAAAATATGGGAAAAAGTAGCAGCTATTCATATATTGAATAAAATGCATCGTATTGATTTTTGAACAGCCCTCATATTAAATAATTTCTATAAAACAAATTTACAAACCTATATTTTAATATAATTATTTTAAAATAAAATCTAAACAATACAGTCAATATATGAACTCTTAAAACCCAAAAAAAACGATACGAAAAAGTTACCAAGTGACTTGAAAAGGAGCAGCGAATATCGTTTCGCCAAGAGGGATAATAAAGTATGAAAGGTACGGACTGGTAATGATCATTACGGAGGAATTTGAAAAAACCTGGAAACAATGTCGATACCCATCAGTCTGTCGGATGGTCTTCCTCTACGCCACGGAGCCCGATTCGTGACCCGTTCGTGACCAACAAACACTCGGTATTACTGTGGATATTTTGACTGGATGATAAGACATCCACGTGCTCGACGATAGTGGGAGAGAGGGAGCAGGACTCGCTGCCGCTACGATAGTCGACCGAACAACAGTTTTCAGCTTCACAAACTCGATACCGGTCAAGTCTCTCTCTCGTCCGGCCGTCATCTTCACTCAAATTTTACAATGTAGAATGGATATAACCGCCCTTTAACGTCAATTTACAATCAGCCGATATACCGATACCTATTTTTTTGGTGCGCGAGTGTCTATACTTTACCGATACGATTTTTTTTACGAATTTATATACAAACAGACTCGAGGAAATACAGTTAATTTTTTTGCACAGTTCTAAAACAACTTGGGATCTTTACTTGTTTTTTCTGAACGAAAAGGTAAGGTTTGTTATCCTTTTTCATCGTTTTTCTTTGAGATTGCGCATTTTCAACGCTAATAATTTAATTAAATTAAATTCGAACCGCGGCTTTCCTTGAATACTGTTGTTTGCCTAAACACTAAAATATTGGTTGATCTAATTACCTAGCCGGCATTTGTTTCTCTTATTCATTAGCCGACTGATGATCGTACTAATAGTTTTTAAATATTAAAAATAATGTCCATATAATTCTATATTTTAATATTTAATAAGTATTATAATAAACTTAACTTATTATAATAAACAAAAGTGAAACTACACACACATATCTAAGGAATATAATTTATACTATATATTATTTGATGTATTCAGCCCGGCACTTTATGCCGGTTTCTGTTCATTTTGACAGGAGATTTAATTAATATATCCGTAATTATTTTTTCTCTCATAATATTTTAAACTATAATAATTTTTGTATATTCAATAAAATGTATATACATTCAATTAAAAATTAGTTAATTAAAAATCTAAAATTAGTGATTATTATTTCCAGTGACGCTTTTGCATAAACTGTAAAAAATATTGGTAGTTTCTCCAGTAACTTTTAAGTAAACCAAACCAAAAAAACCT
The DNA here is from genome assembly GCF_030347505.1 of Rhynchophorus ferrugineus. NCBI lineage: Eukaryota > Metazoa > Arthropoda > Insecta > Coleoptera > Curculionidae > Rhynchophorus > Rhynchophorus ferrugineus. The sequence goes on along the minus strand of NW_027472581.1, from coordinate 29,634,919 downwards.
GACTAACTTTATCAATAGAAATTAAGTAGTAAATTTTACAAAATCGAACTGTCGAGTCTGACGTTAAAATTGCAGCATTTTATCCGCATATTCTGTTTTCCAGAAAATTTCTCTTACTCCACTGACTAATAGATTTCATAACCTGCAGTATCGTTTACGGAAAAACCTTAATTTTTATCATCGCTAACATTCCAGAATCTAAAGCTTTTATAGATTACTAAATACGGTAAAATCAAGATCTAGTTAACTTGTCGGCATTTGTTTTGCTTAGTTTGATAGGTGACTTTTTAAATATATTGAAGATATTCCGGTAACACTCAGTTTGATATATTAGAATAACTAGTTTTAATAAAAGTATTTTTTGCTTAATATTTATTTTCATCATCTTCCCATGTACGTGTTATTGTATAAACAGTAAGATATATTATTTAATCTAGTTATCTGGTAAGCTGTTTTTTTACTTCTTTGACAAGCGATTTTTAATTATTTTGTATTAATTTTTAATTGTTTTATCTGACTTCACATACTTGATATATAGAATTTCATATACATTTTCTATATATAAAATTACTTATATGATAACAAAATAGACCATTTATAATGACTATTAAATTTCTATAAAACCAATAAAAATTTGGCTTAAACTTTACAATATTTTATTACAATATTTTAATTTCCAGGAAAGTGATTTAACTAAATTAGCGACTGATCACCATAATCTGTAAATGCCTTACTATAATCATTTAGGTTGCATGTTTTTACTCATTTAACTGATAAAATTTTAAGAATATGGAATAAAATTTAAGCTGACCTTTGATATGTCTACTATAAAACAAGTCTAATTTGTTTCAAGATTTATTATAATCTCACATTAAAATTTTATGTTATTTCTTCATCTAGTTATCTAGACAGCATTTGCTTCACGTTTTAGACACATGAGGTTTTCGAATAAATCAACAAAAGTTAGCTTTATTTAAAAACATCTTGCTGTCAATACATATCTCCTGATAGCAATGATTTTATTCTAAACAGATAATGTATTACAACAAATTACATATCGATCGAGTTTTTTTTTAATAAATATAAGTTATATTAAACAAACAATCGACACTGAATGAATGAACTTTATTAAGGTTACAGGTAATCGTTTAACAAGTTAGGCCTAGCCAACTGTGTTCTTAAAATGAGATTAAAATTGACAAATTCGACTGTCTAGATTGTGTAAATTCAAAATATTTTGTTTTTATTAGGTCTATAGTTAAATATAATTTTCTACATTATTTCTTTATTTTAAAGATGATTTTTATGAAGGTATAAATTATTCATAGAATTAATTTTACTTACATAAAATAAAACGATGCTTATAAGAATACATAGTTATAATATAGTCTAGCCAATGAAACAGTCAAGCAATGTTGCCGCATTAACTTGAATATTTATTCGCAACGTTGGCCGGTTTGTAAACTCCAAGTATTATCACTAATGGTTTGAAGAGTTGTGCAGACATTTGACAATAGTGTCGGCCAGTGTCAACAAAAATCAAATTTTATAAACTGATTTTGTTTCTTTTTAACTAGGATAATATGAGAACGAATTTTTCACTATTATACATTATTTCATTTCACATTATTACAAATTACAATTGCCAGTATATTTACGTCATCTATGACGTAAATATTGGCTATAAGCATTGTCTGTTTTATTAGAAGGACTAATATAACAGTAATAATTTATCTTTTGTTTTAACTCGGTTTATCGACTATTTTAATGTAAATTTCACATTGTACTAAAAACTTGAAGCCCATTCAAAAATATAGTAATTTGAAATGATGAATAATTAGAATTTAATGAAACCAATATTAATCATCGATATTACTACCTTATATTTCATTTTTTATTTGTTTTAATTTAATTCAAATATTACCCACTTATAATTAATATTAATTAAAAAAATCAATATAATTATAATACTGTGATAATACTATATTTTAATGATTTATAATTCATTAAATTCATAATTATTTGATTTATAAATAGCAATTAAAAGGTTGTATTGAGTAATAAATAAACGTTCACTGCAGAATAAGTCACATAAATCTTTTTTTCAACTTTAAAAGTATCGTAAATAAATCATGGGACTTTTATACAAGTTGTCATTTTTCAAAGGAGCTTTTTATAGCCATCCACCAGATGTCTTGTATCGTCCGCCGTATTTATTTACCAATTAAGGTAAATCTTTACAAGGGATCCATTCGAAAACAAAAAAGGAATCGAGATAATAAAAAAACACACACACACACACACTCGTTGTAATGAATACCGTGTGTACGTAGCTGTTAAATGTTTCATCAAGGAGAAAAACGACCTACCGCAAAAATTGCCAGCGTCTATTTTTAACGATATGCATGCCGAGGTCGAATGCCTACGAATTTCTCACAAAAATCGTTTGGGATTCAGCCTTAGTACCGATAAGGCGGCCGGGTGACCGGTTCGAAGGACCGTTAAGGCTTGTTTGCAACTGGGTCGGTCATAGATAATATTTGGTGGTCAACCTTGCCAAAAAATAGACACGGAAATATCAGCGGGTTTCGCAATAGGAAGGAAACTCCGCAAAATGAACATGATGACATTGCCACGAGGTGGCCTTGGTTCAAATCCTTAGTAAGGCAAGGTTTTGTAGATTAACGTATTAAAATATTAGGTATAATATTTAGAAAAAGATGGACTGAAAAGCTCTTAGTTAAAATAATTTGAAATATATCTTATAAATATCTATCAGTTTCTCATTTTGTAGGCACAAGTTAAAAGTAATTTTCATCTATAGTAGAGCATCCAATGAAAAACTTTAACTTTGCATATTGAAATTGGTATTCTACATCTCATAATCCAGTAGTCAAAAATAGACTATGCTTTTCAATGACACTTTTCGTATGATTACAGAATAATGAATATAAGTTATAAAGAGAATACAGTAATATTCACCGATTTCATACTACTAACCATTCTCAAATATTTCCAAATTTTCTCTTGTATTCCTGCTTATTATTTCAGTGCCTAGTTCCCACAAGTAGTGGTTAGGGATTATTTTTTGTTTTATTATGTTTAAATTATTCATGGATATGTTTATATAATTATTACCTAACTGAAAAAAATTGCAGCCGACATTACGCGAGTAAAATATGAATTATAGGTAAAATGTTATAATTTATTAACCCTAATTTAGTAGATTGCTAAGAAACAAAAGATTATTTAAGTCAAATAATATGATAACACTGAGCAATATGCGAAAAGGACTGCTAAATAGGGTATTGCTACAAGTGAAAAATATGTTTAAATTTATATAATTTCCAGTGCCCTTAAAATAATATCAAAAGTATAGTGTGTAAACCCATTCATGTTGTCGTTTTTTATAAGATAAGCAGCCCTGTCACAGCTATAACAGCAAAAATGTGAGTGGAATTGATGAATATTTCATGATATAAAGGGCTTCAAAAACAAAAAAATATATTTTTCTTCAAAAACTGTTTTATTACTAAGAGAGTAAATATATTCTAACATTACTAAGAGAGTAAATTTATTCTAACATGAACCAAACACCTATCTTTTGGCGTCTCACTCATCATCCCATTCAGTCTTAGCATAGACAGACGGACTTGTACATTCGAATACAGTATTCTAAGCCAGGGCCGCAACAGTCGCGCAATATAACATAAATAATTAAAGTATTTAAAGATATTAAAAATATTATTTACTTTTGTTTGTGCTTAAAATGGTTAATAATATTATTTCCTTAATTCTTAGTATATTAAAATATTCAGGTGTTAATAAAAGCATTTTTAAACTTCCATGTAAAATTTATTATAAACAGTAAGATATATTATTTAATCTAATTATCTGGTAAGTTATTTTTTTCTTCTTCGGCAATGATTGATTTTTAATTATTTTAAAAACAGTATTAACTTTTAATAGCTTTATCTGAATATAAAATTACATATAAACTTATAAAATAATAAAATTATTTGTTATAAATGACCATAGCAAATATATTAAATTTCTACAAAATTTGCAATATTTTATTACTACATTTTATACACACTATATTCCAGAATATTGGTTATACTGTATTAGCGATTGATCAATATAATATGTTAATGCGTTAATAAAAACATTGTTAATTCATCAATCTAGATAGCTAGGTTGCATGTTTTTACTTATTAAAATTATAAAATTGTAAGAATATGGAACACAAATTAGGCTGACCTTTGATATATCTATTATAAAATGGGCCTAATTCCTAATCAACATTTTATTATAAACTCATTTTAAAATCGTATGTTATTTTTTCATCTAGCTATTTAGGCAGTATTTATTTTACGTCATTAACACATGAAGCAAAGCTAGTTAATACATATTTAAAAACATCTTATTATAAGTACAAATCTCGTGATAACAATTATTCTATTGTAAATAGATAATGTACAAATTACATATGATGAAAGATTTTAATAAATATAAGTTATATTAAACAAACAATCGACATTGAATGAATGAATGTTTAACGTGTCAAATCTTAGCCGACTGTGATCTTAATTAAATTTGTTGCATTTTTGTTTTTTGAGATTCCTTAATAAAGATAGCATTGGTTTAAATCCTCAGCAAGGAATATACAAGTAATCAAGCTATGCTTTTCAATGACACCTTTCTTTTCATCTCTAGATGACCTTCTTCCTTCGAATACAAAGTCTTCGTATCTACGACTGTTTCAATCGCGCGATATAACATATATAATTGACGGTTTTGGAGATATTAGTAGTAGATATCCTTTATGACTTTATGCCTTACCTAATACAAGGAAATTTATCATATAAAATACAATAATATATATTGCTAAACATATGACACACTCTAATAATTGGAAATATAACTATATCATTAAATGATCACTGATATGAATATCATACCAATCTAGCTGTCCCTCTATACATTAATTCACACGCTAGTTCACACCTAATACACAAATAGATAAGAGAAAAGTATTAATTAAATTAAATACCAAATGTTTTAAAGAAACTTTATCATATATGATACAATAATATATAATACTAAATATATGACATATTGTGATAATTCGAAACATAACGTCATCATGATATCATAATCAACTAATAATAATCATAATCATATATTATCAATAATTACTGATAAATGGATGTGCATCATTCTAATTTAGCTATTTGTGCTATTGGGCCCTCATTCTATATACCCTATTTTTACCCTCCACTCTCATTTGATTTTCTCCATTTTGTATTTCTCAAGTTAGTCTTGATGTAAAAAGTGGGTTTGTTCATTGTAAGTTTCAAGAGAAAGTTATGTTTTTCAGTTTTTCTTTTGTTTCTTTATACATTGTTGTACAGAAATTCGGTTGTAAAATTTTAACATGCAATAAATTCGAAATCACAACGTATTGAATATATATTAGCTATGCACATTACTCATTAATTATAATGTATCTAATAATTATCAAGTACCATATATATAGACCAACCAAAAAAAATCACACTAATATTATAGTTAATATAAAAAACATAATATTTTCGTAAAATAAAAGGTATCATACAGAATGACGTTATATATACTGTGAAACAATAATATATAAATCTAAATCTATAACACATATTCTGAGAATTGGAAATATCTTTAAATTACAATTATCAAAACCATATTATTGTACGCTCAGTGATAAGTAAATGCATATCGTTTTAAACTAGTAGAAAAATCAATCAAAAGATTAGAACGAATAAAACAATAATATTTTTTATGCTGCTTGAATCATTTTATGCTGAAAATCTCGTTTCAAAGTAAATAAATAAGAGAAAAATAATAACTAATTTATTTAACATAAATATAATTTTATACTTGATCAAATAATATTAAAGGTGCAATTTTTAAATAAAAATTTATTTTGCCCCCTCCAATCTTATCAACCTCTTACCTGGGTGCCATGTATATGCCATAAGCTTAAAGATTTACTTATACCTCAGTATTGTATTGTATGCTGGCAGGGTAGAATTTCTTTCAAATACCCAATACATTATTCTCAATTTAATATCTAGTTCTTCATTCTTATATACATAAGCTTTCTAGCTCAGCTTCTCATCCAATGCAATTCCTAAAAATATTGCTGTGTTAGTATATAACACTTGATTATTATATATTCCAAATGGGATGTGTTGATTTCTCTTATGTGTAAAATTGACATGGACTAATTTGGTCTAAATCGAACTGATTTTCTGTTGCTTGGTTGAAATACCAATTTTGTGTACTGACGTTTGTAATTTCCTTTCTGATTCATCGCGGTCTTTACCTATAGCAGTTATAGCAGTATTTTCAGGAACAGTAGCTATGTTACAACTCAAGAGCATCACTAGTGTACATCAGGTAATTTCTTTCAACGCCGAATAAGCATCCTCGTGCTTAACCCTGAAGACACTATGCGAAATATAAAATTTCAACAATTCTCCGAAACTGTCTGAATTTTGCTTATTTTAAATTTAAACCCCTCATACTATAACTTATATATGTTCATAAAATACTTTGAACAAAAAATTTGAATCGGCTTCAAAAAATAAACTAAAAATTGAAAAATAATGAAATTTAGATTTTTAACAAAAAAAAATTTTAAAATAAAATATGTACATAATTATCCTTGCAATAACTATTAACTAAATAAAAGTAAACAAAAACCTTATTTAACCTATCTACTATATATATTGTATATTGTACTATTTACAATATTTTTGCTACTACTGTTACTACTACCAACTGATCACGATGATCAGAACAAAAACAGTTATATTAATTTAGATTTGTTTTGTTGGTAATTTAATTTTTTCTATATTTCACAAAATTATGTTATTATTTTTATATTATTTTGGGCTCGGCACCGACTTCAAAATGATAGTAGCAAAGGTGCGTTCCGTATGAGGGAAAATTGAAATAAAGAAACAATGATTGAAAATAAGGCTTCAATTGAAAATAAACTTCAAGCTCCGGAGTCCGCTAGCTTAGGTAATTTGACAAATGTTCTAACTAAACAACAACAGAAAGTTATTGTCCCCGCCGGGAATCGAACTCGCAACCTCTGTTTGGGAGCTAAACTATTTAACCATTACATCATAGAAGTTGCCTACAATATTTCTACGAGGTCTTATATGCTACAGTTAGTGCTTAAACAGCAAACTGGATGGCTTTTACACTGAACGACTTCCGATTTTCCGTCACATCAGCTCAGCAATAACATTATACCCAAATATCTCATTATTTTAGATAAAAAATATGTGAAAACTTCCCCCCTTCCGCCTAACAAATCCTGATTTGATTCCAGTGGGACCACGGAAGTCCACTCTTTCTAATTAAAAATAACTTTGAAAATCTGAAAATCTACAGCCGAACATAGAACATCCTCCTTTTTCGAAGTCGGTTAAAAAGGCTGCGTCACTTATAGGTAAACGCTAGAACAAATTCTTCTTTCTTCCTATGACCTTTCAATAATATATGTAATTATATGTATTTGGTCTAGAGTACAGCATTTTTCTGATGATGTGCTAAGGTTAGGGTTGTCATTATGATGGTTAAATTACTAACGTGATCATCAAATAGCACTTAAATAACAGTACACTTAAATACCACTTCGATGTTATCGTTTTGAATTGATTGAGCAAAGCGAATCAAGGAAGACCACTCCAGGAATCAAATTCAAGAACTGTTTGAAAGACCGGGATAATATTAACGTAAATATATTATATACCAGGGTGATTAATTTGAAGGGAACAAAAGAAAATTGAAAAAATTATCGCATTTGTATTTTACTGTCATAATGAAGAAATATAATTGCTGTACTAAGTGCCAGTGAATATATGAGCATATTATTTTTCTTGCCTTCAGAAGACTCTTCGATTTATCTATGATTGTTCTATATTATAATTATAATAGATTTATAGCAAAGGTTATTAAAATATCCGTAACGGTATCAGGATATAGTCAAATTTAAAAATTGTTTATATAATCGTATTGTAACGAGGAAATAAGTAATTCCCTTATTTATAAAATACATGATATTTACAGTATATGTTAGAAGAAACGGTACTCATTCACGATTCAGAAATTCGTCATTATTAATCATAAAAGATATATGTCGTACAGCAATATAACTATACATTAGTATTTAATCGAGAAATAACTGATAAAAACCCAATTAAGGCCTGATCGACTATTGCACATTGTTACTGGCTAGTTACAATAAAGTAATAATGGTAATAATCACTAATACATTTCATTGAAAAAACACAAAATGTACCGATAACCCAGTACCTAGAAAATTTTATTGGCTTTTATTTTATTTCCCATGTATCACCGTTCCTGTAAACATTTCAGAAATATATAAAGTTCATTGATTATAGAACGTCATAAAATTTATTCACTAAAACAATATTTAATTCATAATTCTGATAAACATAAATTGACACATTGTCACTTGTGTATGTGTAGATCAAAACACAAAATATTAATTATATTAAAAAACTATATTTTATAAAAAATATATCGATGTTTAAAAAAAAACAAAAATATAAATATATTGGCTTCCAAAAAATACCGATATGTCTTAAACATTAACATAAACTACAACGATGTTTTAATTAAGCCTTTTTACCAAAGTATCAATAGTACCAAGAGTATATTAAAAATAATTACAAGATTTTTAAAATGTTTAATGTTGTTTTTTGAAAAAATATCGATATATCGATATATACTTATAGTTATATGTACACATGTAATTATATGTTCGATCACCTTAATTTTTGAGTATCCTTTTTCCAGCAAACACACCTGAAAGCACTATAAATAAATTAAATGGCAAATGATGTTCAAATATTGTGTCAATACGGAAAACCAATGTGCCAACACAAAGACAAAAATGTTTATAGACCCTTTAAACGTGATTTTCAATTGATAAATTTGTAGTATATTTAATAGTCGGTATGAAATTAACACTTTCATGTAGTTAAATTGTTATAGTTTTCTGGAAATTTTATATTATTATACATTTTCTAAAATTGCACTGTGTGATCGTAGAACCCATATATCCATAAAAATACTATATATAAATATTTTTTAAATAGTTGCACCTCTTTTTTTGGTGCGAAAAATGATAAATATTTATTAGTACACAGTTTGCAATAATTACTTTACATTACTCCTATGAATCTTTCTGGGAATTGTATGCCATAGGTCTAAATTTATTTAAGAATTTGTTTACATTTGGTATTTTATTTTTATTGGATCCGAGTGTCTATTAACCAGTATTGTTTCCTTGATATTTGTACTTTACTTGACTTCACGGTAGACTTTTTAACAAACATTATAGCACTAATTTATTATTAAGGATTATTAATATTTCATTTGATATGTTTATAGTAAATATCTTCATAAACAGCTATGACGAGGATTACCAAAGAATTGTAGTAGAATGAATGTGTCTTCAACTTCACAATCTATTCGGTATCTAACCAAACTCTAACTAGACACGTATTATATAGTGCATATGAATGTAAATACATACAGATAATAAAATACTAGGGCACGGAAGTTATTTTATGTTTATGATTGTAATTGTAAATGTCTTTATATGCAACAGTGGGAAATCCGACAAGGAATAACAATCTCAATCACGCCAGTAACCAGGCTGGGTAAGACCGGATGTCTTCAGGGATGGTCTCTAAGTTGGTCACTGGCCAGTCGGTAGATTTAAAGCCGAGGACCCTGATTCGGAGCCCGCATTAAATAGTAGGTCCAAGCCAGATAGATAGCAGCAGGTTGGTAAAAGGAGACTTTAAAATGTATTAAAAAATACTAATCCACCGACATGAATATGGGTAATATGGTAAAAAACAGATAATACAAAATATAACAAATTATAATAAAAATAAAGTTAAGAAAGAGATAAGTTTAATCATATTTAAGTGACTAGTAGCCAGATCATTTTTGCGAGAAAAGAATCTTAAGGGAAAGGGTGAATATATCTCATATTTTCTTAAAAAAGATCTTCATGAATCTTATGTATAAATAGAAAAAACCCATACAACTCTTATTGACCATCTAACTCTGTTGCACTCAACAGTACTCGCAGCATACACCAAAAACCTCGCATTGGAAAAAAGCTTTGTGCTTTAAGTAGTTTAGGAGTAATTCAAGACGACCTCAAGAACTTTACTCTCATAAATATGCATTGGAATGCAGAGTTCCTTCTATTTTTTTATATATTAGTAGATAATTTATCTTACCTACGTTTGAATGGAGAGAGAACAGTCAACAAATTTTTATTATTGTTTACGCCAGAAGAGGAGCCAAATAGTAGAACTTCATTTAATTTTGTTAAATTATATCAACAATATTTGTCGACCGAAAGAAGGTACAGAAAAAAACAGTAAATAAAAAGCCAAATGCAAAATATTATCAAGACATCACTTAAAACAATTTTATATTTTACACTGAAATAACACATTATATAGTCAGATAAATTAGGTTATCATTTATGGTTATATGACATGACATGAATAAAAATGAGAGAACACGAATAAACAATGAAACAACTCCGCGTATTGTTAATACCCGCTGCTATATTGTTTACCGATGTTTACAGTTTTACAGTAAGACCCAGAAGACTATATACCGAGTGATTTTTTCCGACTGTTGCATTCGCGCGTAAATGTCGAACAGTGATAAATCAGGAGATACAGCAGGAAACAATAAAGTTCTTTTGAAATGCTCACGTGCGTGTCTAATATTTTATACAGTATGAATGAAGCCTTGAGCCTTACACTTTCAGTGCATTCAGTCCAAATGGAATATCAAATAATTTACCAGTTGTAACCGTAAATTTTCCTGTGCTCCACCATTGAAATTATACAGCGATATTATTTATGATCTATAGAATGAGTTTTATTGTAAAGGTTGCTTAATGGTGTAAAATTTATCATGAATCGTGAGGAGTTAATCTCTATTTTATGGAGTTTATTAGCATCATTTTGTCTGACATTATGATATTATCGAACCTAATATTAACATCAACTATTTATCAAGTTTTGAATCACTTTTTACATTCCAATAGATGCACAGCCATTAGAAATGCTAAACTTGCTTCTTAAGTGTCTTTCTTATAATTTATTATGTTATTACGAAAACAAAATAAGTCAATAAATCCAATGAAAATCCATCAAATCCACATGTTCGGTAACCAAAATGCAATAAAATCTTGGTTGAATCAAGTGATGACGAGAGCTGAGACTGGTGTCGTCGTGTTGGAAATTAATTATCAACTTATTCAAAGCATCATTACTATAAGAATAACGGATAACTAAAAAATGGAACCGACTTCCAAAATTAAATAAGGATCTCACTAAAATGTAAAAAATAATCAAACGTAGATTTTTAACACAAAAAAAACGTTTTAAAATAAAATATATACATAATAATCGTTGTAATAACTAAGTAAAACTAAGTAAACTCTACTACACGTACTTTTATTATATACACAAAATTTAGCTTAATACCTACCAAACCTATTTATTTATTTCCAGTATGTTTTTAAAATATGTTATATTTATATTTATATAAGTCGCCCTTCTACCAATGAGGGTTTATATGGACTGGATCTACTGTTTAACGAGGGCCCCGAACCACGATCCTTGGAATTAAGCCTACCGACTAGCGAGTGATCAACTTAGAAATCATCCCAGTAGACACCTTGTCTTATACCCAACCTGGCTGTTTGCGTGACTGGGATCAACTTCTTTGTCGGATATCGCACTTGCCTAAGACAATCGCAAATATTAAACAATAACAAAAATATTAATTTACGACCATGCCCTAATAGGATTTGAACCCGCGACTATCGCAACACTAGATTGACCGTCCTGTCATCTTTATAACTGCGCCAACCAAGCCGACTATTTACCATTTTATTTTCAATATTACAAACTAACTGATCACTTTGATTAGTATGTACATATTTTATTTTAAAACGTTTTGTGTTAAAAATCTAAATTTGTTTATTTTTTGATTTTAGTGAGTTCCTTATTTATTTATGGAAGTCGGTTAAATTTTTTTGTAACAAATATTTTATTTTTCTATTTATTATTTTTCTATTTACTCACCAAGTTACATGGTTATTATATTGGGTATTACATGGGGTAGGCCAAGTAAAGAACTAGCCCGTATGAGGAAAAATAGAAATAAAGAAACAATGATTAATAATAAGAAACGGCTTCGGGGTCCGCTACTTAACCTATGTGATTTGAAAAATGTTGTAACCAAATTAGAATAAAAAGGTTGTTAGCCTCACAGGGAATTGAACCCGCCACCCCCGCCTGTGAGCTGAATGTTCTAATCATTACACTATAGAAGCAAATGCTTGGTATATGTCTACGCTTTCTCATATGTAATAATAAGTACTTAAAAAGTAAACTGAATGACTTTTGCGCTGAACGACTTCCGATTTTCCGTCACATCAGTTCAGCAATAACATTATACCCAAATATCTGATTATTTTAGATAAAACAATAAGTGAAAGCTTAGAACGTGCGCTTCAAATTTGAGGTTTTCCTTCGATATCCCCGGATTTGACCATTAGTTCCCGACTTGGTTCCAACGAGACCACCTCGGAAGGGCACTCTTTCGAATAATAACTGAATTTTCAAAAATCGGTCCATAATTGACGGAGAAATCGGTGAATATACATTAAAAAACATATATACAATCGAAGATAGAACCTCCTCCTTTTTTGAAGTAGATTAATAACAATGTTGACCAAATTCTTATGATATTCATCCTTAATCAAATCTTTTTGAACTGAACTGATTGATATACGTTATTCTTTGATGGAGCTCTATCTTCAACATGATTAATGGCTAGATAGCTAATGTAACACCTGCCTTTGCAGTTCCTGCAAGAAATTTTGGGAAATTACCTCTTTAAAATTTTACTTTTTCTATACCGTCAAAACATTAATATTTTTCTAATCTTCTATTCTTTCTTCTTCTTTATTAATCTTTATTAAGTATGCTCCTCCATCATTGCCAAAATATTATTTCTTCACACTCCTAATCTGTTTATCAAAATACTAAGAGCATCATACTAGCAATCACCAGAGATGCTGAATATAAAAGATTCTTGTACATTAATGTAATTATTATTACGTATCGTTACTAGAATCAGATAATCATCTAATTTAAGCTACTAGTTTTTATATTTTATAAGGCAACTACTTTATAAGGTACTTCATTTATCAATCAATTTATCAATCAAATTATTTATGAACATTTTCGTTAATAATTCTAATTTGCTTAATAGACTAGAGAATAATGTTCTGAATCACGTAATATATATTAGGAATACTATATACCTAAGAATTTCAGATTTTTAATATATCTATTTGATATTTCAAAAAAAAATCTAAAATGTGTGAGATATTCTAATGCAAAATTCACATTGGCTAGTGATGAAATCTAGACTAGATCCATAGTTCTGAGCCCTAATTTATCTGGTAAATACATACTCTGTTAAATACATTAATAATTGTATTAATTAAAATACATGGAATTCACTCAGTAAGATATATGTATTCCTGGAACAAAGCAAAATTATCTCACAAGCAGTTGTAACTCACATTTGACTTTAAAAAAATTAAATTGAAAATTGTTAATGTAAGCTTTTACAAAGTTTTTAAAATTCAATTGCTTTTAATTTATTTATTTGAAATTAATTTGGTTCTTAAATTTTATTATTTTTACAAAATACCCATATTTGTGTATTTTTAAAAATGTATTTGAAAAAACTCATACATTTTTAGTATAATAGATTTCCTTGCATTAATTAAATTCAATATAAATTTAAATTATATGGTCTTAAATAACATCCAGTATATTTCTTAGACGCACCTAAAAAATTGATGATTTTATTGATTTATGTTTTCCTTGACACATCAATGGACAAAAAGTATCTTATTATATTCAGGCTTTTATCTTACAGTTATGCAGTGCGTCGTTTTCAAAGGGCCTCGGTAATGCCAAGTTAAGGTGGGCGTCAAGCAAAACCCTCGGGGTGCCTGAATAAAATATAACGTGATTAGTTTTTGAATAGCATCGTTATAGCAGCACTTCCTATTCAATCACGATGATTGTTAGATACAGAAAATGTGATATTTCGACACACCATCAACAAAAAATGCATTATGCATAATGCATTAATATTTTAATATATGAACGCATACAACTAGAAATGAGACGAAATAATTTTTAAATGTAAAATTGGTGGAAACCTACATTCGCCCTATCTGCGGAACATTGCCCCGTTCGATCACATTTTCTGATAAATGCAGCCAAGGTGTGAAAAGGAATTTTAAGGTCTAATTACATTTTTTTATATAACATCAGGGTTAACAACAAACAGTAATGTTCATAGGTTTCATGTTTACAAATATTTCCGAATTTCCTGTATTCCTGCCTGTCATTTAACATAGCTTCTTGTACTTTATGTTGCTAGTAGAGTTGTAAATACCTTGCAAGGTTGGTTTTTCTCAAAAATGTTCTAAATAAATAGATAGCTTAGAACACATGAATATAGTATTTATAATACAGTTTTTTATTACTTAGATTACTTCGTCTTTGTTTACATTATTCAATTTATTGCAATAAAACTAGTATACGGTATATATTGTTTCAATCTTTCTGAGTTATTTTTCTGCTCCGGGCAGTTATATGAACCGATATAAACAACAAATCACAAAGCTTCAACTCTTCCTTCATCATTCATCTTGATCTTCATCCCTCATCAATTTATTCCCAACACTTATATCTTGAAAATGCATGACATTTCATTCTTTGCACGCATTGCATCCAATATCCTGAAAATCAGAATATGAGTATAAATGTGTAGCAATATTGACATTTTTCATTCTTATCTCTACTATCATCTTCAAACAAATTCTATTTTTATATTATTTAGCGTAAATATCCGACAAAACAAAATTAACTACTAAATTATAACAATTTTTTGTTGTAATATTTTCGTATATCTGGTATTATTTTTCACTATTAATTAATAAATAATTATTTAAAATAATTAAAGACTAACGCAAACATAAAACTAATCTAAAATACCACCTATTTCTCACTCACGCAAGCACAAACCTGTGGCTACTAGGCCCTGAAATGACAGGAAATACAGGAATTTGGAAATATTTGAGCTTGCGTAAGAGTATGAACTGAAGAATATTGTACGCTGATGAAGAAACCCAGGGTCCATAATGGCCCAATAAAATTTCAGGTCTTTACTAAGCCAATACTTAATTTCAATGTAAATTTTTTGAATATATAGTTTATGCTTTTATGCTATTTTTAAGCTATATTTAATGTATTTTTATTTAGATAATTATTTTCATCCTAACTCGGCCTGTATGAAACAATTGGTAATTGATTTTATACAGCCTGTTCACTGGCGTGATTACGGACGTTATTTCTTGTCGGAATTTTACACACTTATGGTCAATCAATCACAGACATAAAACACATTAATGCTCTGGCGATATTCAAACTCGCGACTATCACAGCAGCAAACGGACCGTTCTGTCGCCTTAGCAACTGCAGCCACGAAACGGATTATACGGAATAATAAAACGTAATTGCAATATATTTCAAAATTTATTTCGTATCATAATATCGTGTTATTTTTATTGAACTACAAAATCTATTGAACGCGCTAGTATTTACCATTACTAATTTTATACATTCTCTAAATAACCATAAAGATAATTCAGTATTGATGTTATGTTAATGCAGATTGAACTACTGTTTTACGAGTGCTCTCTCTACGGGCCTTGGGATAAGTCCCATTAGAATTCCGTTATCTCCATTATTGTGGCCTCTTGACGTACACCTCGTTCGAGATACTGTGTCTTTGTCTCGTTTAATCAGGATACATAAAATAACCCTCCTATATATGGTACCTTGTCTCTAGTGTTCTCACCGTGGAAGCATATTTCTTTCTGAATCTCTTTAATGGAAATTGTTCCTCTTAAACGATTTAAATCTCACGAACAATCCGTTCTGATGCGATTTATCTCATTACCATTACGTAACAACTGCTAGTATGGTAAGGGAATATTTTTTAAGGACTTCTGTCATTGATTTACTTTTTTGTTTCTATTAAAACTCAAAATTCAATAATGCTACAACTCGTTCAATGAGATATTTACCCTAACCAAGCAATATTTTTTAAATTCATGTAATTTTCCTCAATTTCATTAAAACTGTAATTTAAGAAAACGACAATACTGCGATGTTTTGAAATCTTATATTGAGATGACCTGAGTTCACTGCTACTTTGGATAGTCTATATATTGTTTGCGAAAACTGCATAATTAGCCTACAATTTTTTTTATTTTAGCTTCTGCGAAAATGATTATAAAATTTTAAAATTTGCTAGTGAACTAAATTGACTTCAGCTAGTCTCCATATTCTGTGAACATACTATAATTTTAGTAAAATTTCTTCTTTACCAGAAACGAGATCAAACATTTTTCATTACTATAATCAATTATCTCTACAAAACATATTATTATAGGGGAATAGTACCGAAGATAACGTACCAAATATAGAAAACAGCCAATTCAGAAATAATATATTTCCTTTTCATCATAATTTCTTTCATACTACATAATATTGTTCCAAATATAGTGAGTTTAATACAATTTGCCTCTTTTTACCGTAATTATTATCAATCTGGAGACTGGGTGCCTTCGTTCTTATATATTTACTAATGAGCTATATTAATATATTCTCGTCTATCGAGTGAGTCTCCTTTCTTCTCTTCAATTTTGCTCTTTCAATTTAATATCTTCCCTTTTTCTTATCAATCTTTAATGGGAAACCAGGAATTTATATTTATTCTTGTGAACAATCACTTAACAACTTAATTTAAATATCGGGATATTATTTTGGTTGAAATTTTCTGCCAAAACATAATATAAACAAATCTGCAAACTTGATATTTCCTACAACTTTTAAGATTCTTATCAAATTTATACTTTTAAAAATAGTGTTTATTCTTCCACATTTCCCAATTATACATCCGGGCAAGTATTTTTAGGACTACCCTCGTATCATCTATGACGTTGAAGAGTCTCGAGTGGTCCATAATGATGATGGCCTTCTATATATTTCCAGATGTCTAGTGGAAACACGACAAAAATGGATCTCGAGGTATTTTTAGAGGGTTTATTCACCTCGACGTCAAAAGTAGAACCTGATGAGGTGAAATTTTGCCGATGACCTTTTGGTCTGAAGCGAATAAAATTAGACGTTGGGCTAGCTTTTAAATATATAATTTAACTGACGCGGATTGTAATGAATCGGTTTTATCTAGCAAACCCGAGGTTATATAAATAACTCGGGATTGCTTTGAGTTAAATCGATTTTTTCTCCTGGCTGTACGGGGGTAGAGCAATTTCCTTCATCGGAAATGTTAATCAATAAAAATTATGTTCAAATTATTTAATACAATACATATATGGTGCCAGTTTTATATATTATAATTGTAGATATCAAAAAGGGGTTAAAAAACCTTTTTCGCGATTGTTTTTCAGGCGATTTTGTTTCCTTTGCTTAGTTTGTTTCAAACATTGTAAATATGTTTAACTGGTAATCACTAAATACCAAGGATTATATATTGGAATGTTTTACTATTAGATTCTTAATAAATATATTATTATAACTCAATAAGTGTTATATATGTTTTTATATACACAGTACATTATTATTTATGTAATTTTCTTTAAAATAATAAAATAATTCCTAATTGGGGTGTTTTCAGCAGCCTTTTCTTAATTATATTCTTGCTGGAAATTATCCATAAATATATAACAATATTCTGAGCAATATCTAAAAAACACAGCAGGCGTGGTAGAATCTCCCTTTTAGCGCTACAATATGGGTGTTAAGAATATTACTTGATATAGTTTTTATTTTAAATGGTTCTACTAAGTAACCTCTAATGAATAGACGACTTTTTGCTCAACCCTTGCCTAAGAGCTTCTTCAATTTATGTCTTCAACCTTATTTATTGCTCTGGAAGGCTGTATATCCTCTACGTGGAATTCACCTAATTTGAAACTGTAGGACCATTCCCGGTACGGTCTTTTTCTAATATACTCGTCACCATCTAGTGTTTCTACAATGTGTTTTCCTCACTCACTTATGTATACCACACTCTCGTCTAATTCGTCTAATTAATACTGTTGTAACATATTGTTGACAAAATTTCATTTTTAGCATCAGCTTTTCATTAGCTATCCTCAGCTATCTTTGTTAAAATAGTTGAGGTCAATTTGTACTCCTGATATTGTCCACTATATTCTTCAGCTCAGCAGTTTCTATTATATGAAATTCTAGTTGGTGACTCAAAATTTCCATAAAATTCTCCTTTATTGTACTTCTTGGCTTTTTCTGTTTCATTTCATCTATCAGCATTTATTTTGTATCATTTCTTCAGTACCTTCAGCAATATCTGCGAAATATTTACAGTTGACAATAAAAATATGTTTTGTTTCTTCTCATAAAATCTGAATCGGCTTGTAAATGATCCATATACCGAAATATGTGATATAAATACCGATGTGCCGGAATACTGAATAACTTTATTGTATCCTTTTACATCTACTACAGACAGTTTTACTTGAAATAATCATTAAATGGGTAGAACCGTATGTTTTCTGAGAATATCTTCACTATGATCATTTGCCATAGTTGATCGAAACTGAGAAGTGTCATTCTATGAAAAAAATAGTGTTATAAAAAAATCTAACAAAATTGCATCCTTTTTGGACTTGTTTTTCTTTTTTGTAGTATAGACTCAGTACTGTACAGAAATATACCGAGCTTCAAAGTCACGTAGAGAGAAAACATGTACGACTGATCATGGTGTATTATGTCATTAAATCAAACAGTATATTACGCTGTAGATTCTTAATAATGTGTGAGTCCACATTTTTCAAAGTACTGTATATGTTCCCAATAGTTTTTCCTAGACGAACAGATTAATCCTTTTATTGTCACTTTTAATAGAACTGTGGAAAAATACCGTGACATTTGCTCAACGTATTGTGATAAATTTAATTCTAAAAATATAACAATTTAATTTGCTATCGATCTTTGATAACATTATTTCAGAAAGCGGGCAATAAATCTATATGCATTATACCTTTCATATCAGACGCCAGTATTCCAACAATTAATAAAATAATTGATAGACGTGATAAATTTGAACGGTACGTGCGTATCTGAAGATCAGTGTCGGTTTGGCATTCACTGAGTTGTTCAAGACTAATTACTATATCAATTTACTGCTTTTATTGCTTTAGATTTTTTAGGCCTTATTTATCAATATATTTTCGTATAGCAGTAATAGGCTTATTTCAGCGTTTCAGCTTCTTCATTTAGACAAAATTCCTTCTATGGAACATTTTCAAAAAAACTATTAAACCTTTAAATTAGTAAATTAGGTTTAAATAATTTTTTTAATTGAAGTTTTATTGTGAAAAATCGGTACAATCTTACAGTAATACAATATTTTATTTAAAATAAAGCCTTTTCGAAAAAATTTTCAATTTTCTGGTATCTCGGACTCATATGTCAGAGCAAATGTTGTGTCCTTGATCATATTCCGGCCATTTCTTGCTTAGTGCTGGGCTCAAACGCATCCGCTGTAGTTAATAGTGATCCCCATTGATGATCCCACCACAATACCAGAACCAGATGGTCCCCATGATTTTTTCTGCTTTGGATTAGCGTAACGGATCCACTTTTTATAACCACTAACAATAAAATGCATAAAATGTTCTCGATTTTGCCGTTGAAGCAACATTTCATACATGACCAAACGCCGTTCAATGTCTCTTGGCTTCAGATTTGGCGCTACAAAATATGTAAGCGTTTCGATCAATCCCATGTTCTTTTTAAGCGATTGTAAATATTCTCTTGGTTTACTATCAACAATTTTGCATATTCTTCTTGTATTTTTCACGGATCATCACCGAGTAATTCCTTCATATCTTTGTATTTCTCAATAAATCGTCAATTTTTCTTTGGGTGTCCAGAACACACATCATCTTCAGTATCAGAATTTATATATCAATTTTAAAAAGTCAAACAGGTGCATTTTTCTGAGTGAGCGAGTCTTCAAGATGAAGTAGGTTACAAATGTATCTGATACGATTTAATACACAGTAACACCATCTATTTTAAATTCTTTCAAATTAATTTCTAGACTTAGATCGAAAGACTATGTTTGATAGGAAACAATTGGAAGCGTAATTCATTCAATTTAAAAATTAGTTTTTCATGGACTCGTGACACGATGTATTATTTTGGATTAACGGCACTTTTTTCATTAGTGTATAAAGTATGCGCTTAATAAAGATGATACGTATTGCTTGAAAATGAGTACGACTGTCGACAGTAATTCAGTTATATGTTAAATCTCTTTAGCAGTAATTATTCTCTGCCACTTCAAGCTATTTTGATCGTGCCATCTGTTAATAATTATCATTCCTATTCCTATCTACATCACCCATAACTAGCACTGAGAATTATTTTGAATATATCAAGGAGTCTATTCAATGGGTTTATTAATTATTATCATAATTGCTTTCTGGGTGTATTCCCATAATTATTAATGACCATATCAAATTTGTGATATGATAACCCAAAATATGTTAGTATAACATTATATAATCCACACTTTCATGTTACCTATTGCATGTTCAATTTCAAACATTGTGTTTCACGGGTATTTTTGATTAGAATGCATTGTCGTCATAAACAAGAAATATATAAAAGCAATAAAAATGTTATTATAATTTTATATTTTTCATACATAAAAGAAAAAATATTAGGTGCATAAACTCAAGCATATTTTCAGGGTGAGTCTTATTTTGGAATTGCAACTGAAACTATATATAATTCGGAAAATTGGAACTATTTCCTATGGAAACTTACCGTAGATACTATATTTAACAAATTTGGCATCAGTTGGCTGCGATGTATAACACATGATTAATCTATATTGTCTAAAAATATTCTATAAAGCTTTTTTTCGGGAAAATAATGATGGAAAACAATTTAAGACATAATTGCATGATGTAAATTTATTTTCGGATGATCTCAGATCGATTATCTCATTAGAGATGGTTGAAAAAACTCACTAAAATTTGCGAGGGAGTCAGTGCCGCTAATAATGTTCGGTGGGAAAAATCTATTTCGATCTATGGATACGTGGGATAGACGGCGTCAACAACTAATGAACACAAGCATCCAGTGACGTCAACTGGTGGCGCTTCAACGGCGTTTTAAATAAAATCGTAACTTTTTTTTCTTTTTTGATCAGGCACATTTTTTAGTTACGCATCATCAATTTTCGGGAAGTATTCCAGATTTAAAATTAGGTTCGATGATGACAGAATTAGACTCCGATAAAATATATATTAACTACCGCCATAAAAATATCATGTGAGTTGATCAATGAGGAATATAATCGATTATAAACGTTTGAACGATGGTATACTCATCTGAAAGTAAATATTCAGATAAAAAGATCAACATCAAAATCGGCAGTTATAAGTAGAGAGCTATAGAGTTTAGTTCAAAATGAAATTGCATCACGGTCTAACAGAATGGAGTATTTAAAAACTTTACTAACATCAAGTATTATCATTCAAGGACAAGTCAAAAAAATTTTTACAAATTCTTGAATTTTTATACACGCTTTTAGGAATCCACAATTTTTTTTCTTATAGTTATTTTCTTTTTTACCTTTTCTTATACAGTTTAATATGTAGCTCTGTTCTAAGAATCACATGAGTGGGTAAAGCAAAATGTTACATAACCATTAATATGTCGTGAATATATCCAATAACATGTCATTATTACATTCAGGCATAATTTTTAATTCATATTGACGAATCTTGACTTTTGGCGATAAATTTTTGTGATTAATAGTGTATAATCGGTCAAAAAATCAGAATGATTCGAATAAAAGCTTTTTTCTCCAAAAACACTTGTTTCCACATTGGTTGGCATATGGTTAGTTGGTTAGTTTGGTTATATGGTTGGCATTTGGTTATGGTTATGGTTAGCATTTTTCTATTTAATTGGAACGACAATTTGAGGATGATAATTTTCATATTTAGGTCGAGATTGATAATTTATCGGATAAATAGTGAATCGAGACATTAGATCATAAAAGGAAATCTTTAACAATCATTAACATATATAAAAAGTTTCGAAAAGGTATAGGTGGAATTTAATGTCCTTCTTTTCAAACTTGCTAGGTTATTGAATCATAAAGCTTAATCAATATTTTGAGCAATTAAATTTAATTAATTAGCGTTTAATTAACATTAATTTAATGTAATTTGTTAATCATCGCAATTACTTGGAGAGTACTCTAACCAGACGCCATTGATACTTATAATTGTTAGTGATCAACCTGTTACCAACACTTATAATTTCTAAAAAATATTATAAATCAGCATTTGTTTTAGTGCATTATTAATATTATACCAGAAAGCGAAGCCTATCGTTAAATAATTTTTATTAATTACTCCATCTCCCGCTGTAAAAGGATATTCTTGTCTAGAAATATGTATTTTCAAAGCTTCTAAGCTTCTTCAAAACCTTTAAAAAAGTTATGTTATTATAATTATTATCGGAGATATAGCTGTTTTAGTGAGGCGTCATCTAAAAATGAAACTTTTCAACTTGCTATTCTGAAATTTTTTTTTTTTCAAGACTGTTAACATCATTATGTGAGCTTTTTTATTAAAATTTTACTATTAACGATTATTATTTAAAATTCCGAAATATCAAAATTGGTAAAATGTCTTTATAGGCAATAGTGGAAAATCCGTCAAAGAATAGCCATCCCAGTCACGCCAGTAACCAGGCTAAATAAGACCGGACCGGAAGATGGGATGGTATCTAAGCTGGTAACTGGCCAGTCGGTAGGCTTAATGCCGAGGACCATGGTTTGGAGCCCATGTTAAACAGTAGATCCAATCCAGATACACTCTCATTGCTAAAAAAGAGAATTTAAAATATATCAAAAAACTTTGATACTATTGTAAAAGAATGTCAGACTACACCAAATTTCAAGTATATTTCCGAAAATAATGTAAATCTTCAAAAATCCTCTTGAAGGCTAAGCTTTGAGACTATGAGAAATACCCATTTTTTCAAATTTCTAAACCCCTTTATATCTAAAAGCATCTTTCTAACCAATCGAAATATTCATATTTCAAACTGTTCAAGTTATCTAAACAATAATGTAATATTTTCTGTGTTAGTTATCTTATATATCGTTAGTTTTACTGAATATATTTTTAGTTAATCAAACCAAACCAAAAATACAGCGCTCATTTCAATTTACTGTATAGCAGCGGTCTCCATGGTTTTAACACATCGCTAAATTAAATAGGCTCCGACTTCATTACGTATTCGAGACGGTAAAAATCGATTTGTCATACTGACAGCTGTCAATATATTGCCTGTCTTCATTCTACGCTCGCGAGAGATGAGCCAGCCTCGGTCGGACACTCTTCTTCTCTAACGTATTTTATAGCTTTGTGTTCTTCATCGCATTCATGACCACCTAGGCATACACACATGAATACCTCCTAGATTCTCTTAACATTTCTCTGGCGTAGTATGTAGAATATATACAGCTATTGAATAAAATACAGCCGCAATAAATTTATTTTACGACGTGTATACACTTTTGTCCGTGCTAGATTCGTGTTATAAAGAACACATCAAAATCTTGTGAAGAAGCGAGCTTTAATAATTAAGGTACATTAAAATAACTTCAATAAAACAACATTGCTATAAAATATTTTACCAATGTCTATACACCCCAGTATTATGTTTTATCATAATATATTACATATTTTTAATCATTTATGTCCTACATTAGATATGCTTAGTACAATCTTAATTTATATTTGTATGAGTATGCCAGCAGGATGACTGTGGGATAACTACATAAACATGTATTTCCCAAATTAAAATTAAATTAAACTACTTAAACTAAGGTTAAACATATATGCAGTACACAAGTTCATGTGGTTGGTTGTTGTTTGTTGATTATTTTATTACTAGTTACTTTGATGTTTTAATGCAACCCCATATTTGAACACCATAAATCCAAATAGCCTTTATAATTTTTGATTCTAGGTCTGATCAGCTTTGCTTTTCGTCTAACGTAAAGATAATTACATAATTTAATAAAATCAATGCAATATATCAATATAAACACAATAACAAAATCAAATTACTTAAACTCAAAAAGTCTACAATCTAACTATATTGAATCTGATGTTTTCTTGTAAACGAAGACATATTACTTTAATATTTCCTCGTCCTATTCGGCAAGTTTATCCCATGATAATAAAACCTTTTTTGTGAATATTTCAGTTAAGAATACTTTGTATGGTCTTCGGTTGTATAGTACTTTTTAAGGCAACTCGTTAATTAAACTGTTTTCTAGTCATATATTTTTTATATATATATTAATGTCTCCTTTTTACCAACGAGGGTTTATCTGGAGTTACTGTTTAACTAACTTTTGAAATCATCCAAGAAGACATTTGGTCTTACCCAGCCTAGTTACTGGCGTTACTGGGATCATATTCCTTGTCGGATTATACACTCTTGCCTAAAAGGCAATCACAAATATTAAACAATCACAAACATAAATTTACGACCATGCCCCAGCAGGATTCGAACCCGCGACTATCGCAACAGTAGGTGGGCTGTCCTATAGCCTTTACTACTGCGCCCACCAAGCCGGCTTATATATTATTATATACATATCACACGGTTGACTTTAAATTGATGATTTTAAAAAGATCGAAATGAACCAGTTTTAATTGTTGTTATTGTTCAAACGACATCTTTGGATGGTTAGTAGTTATGGATTATGGGTTATAAAAAAAACTTTCAAGAATAATTTATTTTAAAAGAAAGAAGTGATGTTTTGAAAATACTGTACTGACAATTCACTCGTTGGTAAAAGGAGACTCTAAGATATAACAAAAAAAATTAAGAAATCAATTAAACGAGACATTACTGTATGAAACAAAAACATAGATAATTAAATATTAATTAATAACTAAAATCAATAACTAAAAGATAGTATTTTATAAATAAAGTCTAATTAACGCTAAATCAGATAAACATTATTTTTAAATTATAATGATTATCCTACATTATTTTACGTGTAATTGAATATCCGATATCGTTACATCCAAACAAAAACAAAACTTCCTTAAAAAACATTTGCACATAATTGATACACTTTCGAATAGTCGGCGGGTAAATACAAAACAGTCGGGTATCGTAAATATAAATCGACCGGCTAGTTATATCCGACGACGGCTGAAACTTTCATTGAAAACTTTATTCGCGAAGTTCAGTAATCACACCGATCTTAATCGTCCTCGCTCGCCATTCAAGGTCCGCGTATATCGAGTTTTATCAGGAACGGATTGAGAAGGTCTTGTTGTCTGGTGGACGCGTCTCGACCCAATCGCCGATTCATGCGTTCTGTTTTTGATGTTTTTTTTTCGTCTATTAGCGTGATGTTTTCGAAAAACCAAGTTCAATAGTGCGTGTCAAACTCGAAAAACGGAAAGGCTGTTTTATCAATGCGCAGTTTTGCTTTCGTTATCTCTATGGTTGATTTTGATACTCAGTGGCCCAAAAAAAGTGTCCAAATATTATTGGGTGTACGACTTAATTTTTACAGATTGGTCAGCAAAATTATTTCATATATAAAATTAGATAATAACGAACTTAATTTTCGATATATTATCCATTATTTTCTATTATCTTGCACCACCTCAAACAAACATCCGAATAGTTCCGTAAAAAATACTGACAGGTTTGATAAAGTTTTAAACTCTTTGTTTTACTGCGTGCATTTACTTTTATAATTCTTTTCCTTAATTATTTAAAAAATAGTACAATATTTATTTTTTTATATATATTTCAAAGTCTCCTTCTTACCAACGAGGGTTTATCTGGACTGGACCTACTGTTTAACGTGGGTTTCGAACCACGGTCCTCGGCATTGATATGACTGGGATCATTTTCCTTATCGGATTTTACACATGACACATTAAACATCATTTTACGACCATGCCTCAGCAGGATTCGAACACCTGACTGCGCCAACCGAGCCGGCATTTATTTAATTTGAAGCTTTATTGTGAAAAATCTATAGCGCCACTTTTTCCCATCTTTCAGGCAATTTAAAGATTTCATCTCGAAAGAACGATGTGTCTTTTAAGGCAATCCACGTAACGATCCATTTTTTGGTGCCTTTATCAGAAGTGAAGCCCTGCTTAGATAGGTCACGACTCATATGTCGGAATAAGTATTAATCAGAAAGAGTAAGGCCTGGCGAATACGGAAGGTGGGGTAGCACATCCCATTTTAATGTTTAGTATGAAGTATACTTAGTAGAAGTATGAAGAAGGTTTTGTAACATGTGATCGAACGTTGTCATTCTGAAAAATAACATTATTGTACCTTTGCTCACATTCCGACCGTTTTTGGCGCATTGCTAGGTTCGAACGCATAAAATGTAGTCGATAGTGATCCCCTTTGACAGTTTCGTCGAGTAATGCTTTTCAATCGTCGTCTTCAAATTTGTTTGACTTTCTTCTTGATCTTGTCAAAATCACCACATTTAAACATTCAAACTGGTGTTCAAATGTTGAAATCGATGGAGCGTTCGATGACCTTTAACGCAAATGCAACTTATTCGATACAAATTGAGATACTATTAACACTAATATATTAGCATCGTCTGTTATAAATCCTTTAAAATTAATTTATATGCCATTAATTGTATATTAATCAAAATATTACTCACTATTTTCTAAAAAAAATTTCCTTTTTATTTGACGGCGATCCAATTAAAAATCACTTCTTCAGCATTTCGCAACCGTGTGGCAGATTAACCACGCTGTCGCTCTTGATCAGAATGCGTTATGTCTGGGGAATACTCTGAATGTAATATATCTTTCCCTTTCCATTAGAGCGATATAGTACAAGAAAGATAACATTGCGTCTGTTTCTCGTCTATTACTAATATTTTTTGTAACAGTAACAATGACGTCGTTTATAACAATAACGTTTTTTCATCACCAATCACAATACGCAACAGAAAATTCTTGTCCTTTGCTAATCCAACCAACCTACGATATGGCACGAAATATATATTTCAGCTAATTCGTATGGTAGCCATTTTCCCTCGCGTCCGATCAGACCCATAGCATGTGAAAGTCTGGAAACAGTTAATTCATCAACTCCTAATTGATTTGAAAGTTCCTTGGAATCTGGAACTGGGTTTCCTCCAGTAAGTCTTGCAATTAATTGTTTTTGAACGTTTTTGGACCGTTCTTTGTTATGAACATCAAAACCACCGATTTCAAATTGTTGAAAATAAAACGGACGTGTTCTGAAAACATTTGATAGGCTTCGGCAGGAGATTTCTACCGTGATTAACGTTTGTATATACTGATGAACTCAATAATATTGTAGCGAATTGAGGCATGTCGAATTTTACATCGTGGAATAACGGTCTACAAAATACCCAGAAATATAATCCCAGATGTTGAACACGGGCGGGGTGCCAATTGGAACCCGACACCGAATAGCTGGCGGCAACCCCGAGACGTTTATCTGGGATATTATTGAAGGGTATTTCGGTCATTCAGTGCTCAACCCTCGTTTGGTTTAGACGTGCCACCATCGACTGCCCAAGCCTCGTCTTCAGGTAACTCCGCTGCCATCCGTTTTATTTATTTGTATTTTCACATTTTTTATTTTGTCAATAAATAACGGTCACATTATGTAAACACCACTGTTTTATTTCGATTTACCTCCATTCACCGAGCCACATCATTTTACCCTAAAATATTAAATTGAATATTTACTAAGTAATATACTAAGAAGTCAAGCACTGCTTAGATAGGTCACGACTCAAAATCTTCCAAAATTTACAAATGGATGTACCCCCGTGAAAAAATAATTTAATAGAATAATTGAAAATAGAAATGTTATTCCAGAACATCGGTTTAGGTTTACAAAAAAGCTCGATAAATGCTAGATAAATATTAGGTGTTCGCATGTATTTTGACCACCTATATGTATTAGTGGAAATGCGAAGTATATATGTAAACAACTATTACA
Source organism: Rhynchophorus ferrugineus (assembly GCF_030347505.1). Classification (NCBI taxonomy): domain Eukaryota; kingdom Metazoa; phylum Arthropoda; class Insecta; order Coleoptera; family Curculionidae; genus Rhynchophorus; species Rhynchophorus ferrugineus. The sequence goes on along the minus strand of NW_027472581.1, from coordinate 29,606,555 downwards.
TTCGATGGTTATGTCATTTTTGACTCTATATAAAATTGGATTAGTTGGAATATGAGCAAAGATACTATATTTTTCAGCATGTTACATGTTTTTACATGTTACAAAACCGGCGAAAACTTAGTTAGAAACATTAAAATGAGAAGTGTTACCCCACCTGACCGTATTCGCCAGACCTTACTCCTCCTACCTCCTACTTGTACCGAATAGTACGGCCACCGAGAAAAATATCGATATTTTAAAAAATATCGATATATCGTTTTCGATATTAAAAAGAAATGTCAATATATCGGAGAAAAAATATATATATATAATATTTATTGCTGGAAAAAATATCGATATATCGATATTTTAATGGAGAATTAATTGTATTGTATAAGTCAGTAATTTTATTTTCGTTATCTGTAAATAGCTCAGACGAAAAGGATATATTTTACATTTTAAAAGTTATTGAAGAAAATAGCAGTCTTTCCTTAATTGTCTCTAGCCCAATTATTGTAATTATATTTATCGGGTGAACTCTGTTCTTAGTGCCTTTTGAGCTTTTGTTTATTGCTTTCTATAACAAGTATTCTGTTGTTAGTTGATGATGTTGCTAGTTTTTGATCAACTTTTTCAACTTTTTAAATGCTCTATTAAGATTTATCTTGTTTTTTTTGCGGACTTACTCAATATGTTATCATTGTTTCCTTTTTTCTGCAATTTTCACTTGAATTTTGTTTATTGAATATTTTGTTTTATTTATTGCTGTTTCTTGTATTCAATATCTATTTCAGTTTTTGAAGGTATTTAAGAAAATTGATGTAGCTTTTCTCTATATAGCGGTCAGTTATATAATATCTGAAATCAAAATTCAGCCATACGCTTTCTTGTATCTCTATATTTCATTACTCAAAGATCTATGGTATCGGGATTTTTGTTTGTATCTAATAGAGATGTGTTATAGAATGTATGTTATCTATCTGCACTGCTTTAAGTCATTATCTGCCCTTTGATTTTAGTTATTTCTTATACTATAGATGTTTAGTATTTTAGTCTCAACTAGTAATAAATACGTTAGCCAACTTATTAATAAATGCTAGGAATATTCACGCGTATGTCTGGTTCACTCATAAACTTCCTCGTTACACTGGTTTCTTTTACGTAGTCTTTATTAAATTTCTTCCTCTCGTAATGTCTTTTGTCTATAATTATATGAAATGATTTTAAAGAGAAATATATAAAAATGAGTGTAAACACCTAATAGTATAACAAATTTATACCCAGGGAATTTAAAATGCAGAAATCGATATGTAAGTATGTATAATATTTTTTAAATCATATTTGAAAATATCCTTTTTACCATCTACGGTTTATCCGGATCGGAAACAAGTGATGAAATTCTAAAACTAGACAGAAACTATTAAGTTATTAACTAATTATATATAGGAATATTAGTTACTCTACTTTCCTAAAGTAAATAATTAAAATCACAATCAATTAAAGAATCTGAACCATCATTCTCAATAATCATCAGAGGATTTAAAGGCAAATACTCGTCCCATCAGTGGGGGTGATTTTTTGATTTATCATCATCGCATATTCGAACAAATCCCCTGAAAATATCGCGTTATTCAACCTCGGCCACATTCCGTTTAAAAATAACATTCTGTCAGGTCAGTGGTTCGTGAATGTTTTTGTCCTTTCGTATTGAATAGCTTATAAAATCGAGACGTGCCGATGGTTGAAAACATTTGGCTTGGGATAACATTACATACCGACTGAGGAACGGAAGTCGAAAGAAAGCTGATTGTACCACTACGCGACAAAAAGAAAAAGGGAGATTGTTTTGTTCGAGAAAAAAAAAGAATGCAGTGAATGAAACAATCCATCGTATGTTATGTGGGCTGCATAATTAGATCGCGACAGAAGACATAAACAGTTTTCATTCTCTTTAATTTTCTATTATTTATTTTAAATTAATTTTTTTATCAACAGAAATTTTTGAAATTGATGCTCAGCAATAATTTTGTCCAACTGTCAATTTTTGCAAATTTGTTTTATCTATTACATTTTTCACTCCCTGTCAGCTTTTTTTATAAATCGGATTAACTGATTCAGATTTTTTAAACACTATAATTTCACGTAAAAATAATATCAAATATTTTCAATCAATTATAACGTTACTTTATTATTGGAAGTATGGGTATAATTACATTAGAGCGAAAAACATATCTGCTTTTATTAACTGTATAAATTACTGCTCTACTACTTTTATCTATTTAGCATTTGACTAGATTATTAAAAGCAATATAGCATCATCTGTTAATAAATTAGCACTTGTACTTATTCCAAATATTCTCAAAATATCTAGCCATTTAACACTTTATTATCAATTATATAAGGATCAAACAGAGGGTCTAAGTATTTATCTATATTTATTACTGGGGTTTTTTTAAGTTAAATCCATTTTTTAAACAAATTCTCAACTAAATTGGGATGATTTATAATCAAGTTGAGTAGAGTATTTTGTTTCATTGAATATGAAGAAACAAGACACTTACATATAGGGATAACAAAATAATATGAATATTATACAATTTAGTACGTCTTCTTGCATGTTGGAAACATTGCTTCCGTGTAAATAATCCAATGCGTATGTATTACTCCGTTCCACATCTCGACATCCTCAATTATGAAATTCTTACTATCACTAGTATACTGCTAGTGCTGCTAGTTGCTGCCGAATACTGCCATACTCCAAGATAATATTGCCTATATACACTACCAAAATGATTTAGTCTAGAGAAGAGAGTGAAGTAGACTTCTTATCTACAATATTATTGAACCAATTGGTAGGTGTTTTGATACAATAATGGAGCAATAATCCATTCGAAACTATTTAGACACTCTACAGATCTATTCTGCGATGAATTGTAGCTGTTTTAAAAGGTGTTAACAGCATATTAATAAGTAAATATTGTGTATATATCAGGTGTTCATATTATTTTGTCAATTTCCCGTATTACATATAGTATACTCACCACATCTTTGTTCTTACTAAACAAAGAGACACATTTATATTCTATATTATTTAATCAATTGTGCTAGTTTATAATGATATACTAAAAAAACCTGTGCACCTCTTGGAGGTCACTTGGGATAAATTGTTCTTGTGTATCCTTATTTCCAACTTAGACAATTATAAGTTATTTATCACCAGATAGCCTAAATATTTTTCTTATACGCAATGGCATGCATGCCATCTTTCAGTTACTTAAATCAAATAGAGCGATTTACGAATAAGTTGGATAAATTAGAAAGTCATTCTTGTATAATCAATTTACAACACGTAAAACAAATTATCAATACGGACGCGTGCTTTTTTTTATCGAACGGATTAATCGATCAGGCTTTTGTCGCGTGCACAAGCTGACCGATAATTTCACTATTTGTGTCGTTTACACTTCTACACTCGATCTATTCAAATTTAACGTGACGGAAAATCACCATCAGGCTAAATATATCCCTGTTGTTGTCTTAAGGCTCTTTTGTGACAGCTATCGTTGTGCAGTTGATTATTTATACGGCGCATCATCCATCCGCTGCCTTATCGCACGAGAAATGACCATTTTCAACGATAACTTTTATGTCTCGCTGGTGATTTGTTAAAATTATTTGTTTCTCGACGACCATCTTAAGAATAAGTAACAAAAATAATTCAATATAATTCAATAAAGAGGAAGTAAAAAATATAAAGGCAAAAAATAGTAATATGTTATCGTATGAAGATATTCAAATCTCATATTTCCGATCGTCATTTCACAATGAGATGCGGTGACGAATATCAGATTTGAATCCCATCTATGCGGGCGTACCACAAGGTAGTCATTTGATTACCATTGCATTTACACTACACTAGCGATATCCCTAATTATGGAGGATCCTATTAATTAATCCTATTATGGATAATCCTAATAGGATTAATCCTATCGATTAATCCTATTAAGGATTAACAACGGCTACACTTGCTGATGATACTGGACTATTCGGTACAAGTAACAATATTAAGACGACTGAATAGCTGTCAATAACATTGCAAATAAAATTGATTGCTTCCAACAAACTATATGCATCTGGATTTCACCTTTTATAATTGGTCAATTATAATTGGTTCTAGAATAATCTAATATGCTAACTCAGCTACATTTTTAGGCATAACATTGGGCGCCAAGCTCAAGTGAAAAAATTATGTTAAAAAGAAACGAGCAAAACTTTGTATAAGAGTAAAAAAATGTGATGATTGTTTGGACGACAGTCCGAATTAATGTTCTACAATAAACTTTATATTTATTATTATTATTTGTTACACAAGCAAATTTTGAAGCCGGTGCGGACCTATTGTATGCAATTATGGGGTTGTACGAAGAAATGATATGAAGCTTCATTCAACTAGCTTTACTTTTACAACTTTACCGTTTTGCAATACTTAAAGAATAAAAAAAACGAAAGAGCGAAAGAATTTACTCATATATTATAAGTTCTAATATAACAATAATAAATTAAATTCTATATAACATTAACTCTACCACCTCTATTCATTATATTTAAGCTACCGCTATTGTTGCAAGTAAAATTGTCAAGCTACAATGTGAAACTGTATGTTTGATAAATCGACAGACTGTTCCGTAAACAAGTTTAACAATTTGCTTAATCATGAGTTGTAATGAGTTTTAACATAACAAAACAAATTTACCTCTAATACGCTTTTATCTTATTGTTTCGCTTTAGTTAAGCAGCTGAAATGTTTCTGCATTAACATAATTTTTGGGACTTACTCGATACTTATTAATGTTTTCTGATAAACCCTCCGGAATCCTTTATTCTTTCTAATTAGGGTTCTGGAATTTTCAGTACCAATAAACTAATGTACATTACTGATGGCCAATATTATAATATAATCTATAAATATATTGATAAGACAAACTTGGTTTATATCATGATTAATAGTCGAAATGATTAACATTATATAGCAAATTTTCTTTAACTTATTATAATGAAAGGGGGGCCTACTTTGTGTCTCATGCTTTTATCGTTATCTTAAAAAATGAGAGATATGCGTTTATTAAAATAAACAACCTAACCGAACTATTAAATTCAATTGTTTTGATATTTTTCTACATGAAATAACAGTTTTCAGTAATTCATAATGTGTTACCAGCTACTAAAAATGAATGAAAGTGTTTCTGCAAATATCTACCAACGCCATTTGTACAAATTGATCAAGGAATTGATTACAAAAAAGAGTAGCAATAACGAGTAAAAGACCCGATACTCCTACAGTTCGAACAGAACATTTTGCCGCAACCAACCATAGTGACTTCTGGTTACCGCTTGTTCAGATTGATGCAGCATGGATTGGCAGGCACACGATTTTGAAATTCAAAATGCGAGGATAGGATCGCTGCTAAACCAACATCGTTGTTTCGACACGATATCGTCATTTTGTCATGAAGATAGTAAAAAGTTACCTTTTTAAAGTGAAAAACTTATCATAATAAAGCACCTACTAAAAGTTACAATTTTTAATAAAATTTATACAATAACAATTGTTTCAAGGAGCTTATCTAATTTATAGATAATTGCCATCACTTTAATGATTTTTCATTGCTATTAATTAGTTAATAACAGCTATTACTTATTCGTAAAATAGCTTTCTATGAACAACATTTTAAGATAAAAAAACAATCTAATTAATGGTCTTTTTATTTAATCCGATTTTGTCTAAAATGTTACCATAATAATTTGGATATATCGTTTTACAATATACAAGTAATTCACAGTTAAAACTCCTTTTAGATTCCAAAAAAAATTGATACAAAAATGTTCTTGGCCATGTTTACACCACCCCTTAGCATTTTATTTTGATTGAGGATCATAATGGTAGACCACAAATCCTCTTAACATTTTTTAAAGCCACACTAACACGCATATATCTGCATGCGCGTCTTTGAAATTTTTAAAATAAATTTATTATTTATTCTTATTAAAGATTAATCCACGAAGTTATTGTTCAACTTGGTAAAAACATTATGTATTATAGAAAATAATTGGGATTTGGCGTTCTAATCTTAATCTAACGTAAAGTTTATGATATAGAGTTTGGTTTTCATTTTTTTTTCAAATTTAACAGATGCTCGAAATTTAAATCGTTGAATCCGCAATCAGAATGGCCACAAGCATCGATACTAATATCGATATTTAACTACATTCCTAGCCTTAAAAAAAACTAACAAGTTTTTTGCTTTATTCATTTTTTGCTCAATTTGTACGACTACTAATTCGCAATGATTCATGATGCACTTGTTGAGATATTGCCAATAAGAACGAAATCGAGCCTGCATATTTGCAGCTAAACGAAATCAATGGATCTGAATGTCGTAAATCTGGACGTCATCGTTCTTATATCTATAGCTGCGCTTAAATACGAAGATTATTGGACACTATATCACGTTAAGAGTGGCTTATCGGGCAAGTGGTTGGGACAAAAAAGGCCTGAATTTGATAAGTGGTCTCACGTGTCGAGATTAATGAGCGTCGAGGTAGTTGTTTTGTCATCAGGCGTGATTGATTTATCGAAATTGTTTGATTAATTTACGATATCTTTCGGATTATAACAAGCGGTAGTAAATTAAACATGTGCGCGTAGATAATTTTCTTCAGTTTGGTCGAGTTTATTTTATTGGTTATAAGAAAATGGAAATAATTGTGCAGCATATGTGAGTAAAATTCTAAAAAAATATATTAAAAAAATCTTTATGTATATTGTTAGAATTTCTTTCTGAACTAAAATAAATGTTGACTAGTGCAGCAAAAACCTATTGATACTTCGTCGGTTAGCTGAAACTTGACAAGCCGACTTTGTTAAACGTATATAAATATTTTATATTTTAGCGCATATTTTAGCTGGTGCACTACTATGTATTTCAGATTTAAGTGGGGCAAAAGTCCCACTACAATTTTGATTGCACGCCATCTTGGTTATGTGTCGTTTAGTTCAATTTCGCTTTAACCATTGTATTGTGTAGACGTCCAAATTTTACTATCGATAAATATGCGCCATAAGAACGAGCAGAAATATTTATAGGTGAAAATATTTATTGAAAATATTCGTTCCATTATTGCCACTAGCGGTAATTACGTCAATGGTAGCGGGACTTTCGCCCTACCCTATACATACAATAACTTTTAGGCAACATTCAACTCTATGCATTAAGATAATCTGCTTCAAGAGTAGTACATTCCCCTCAACGCTTCTAATTCTTAATTATTATTTCGTAGTACAATTTGTATCTGTTTTTAAAATAGCCCTGGAGAACTAAACCAATTTATTCAGTACTACCTTCATATTCATCGTTTTGTGATACAATGTATGGTTCTTCAACAAAAGTTGAGTCACTAAAACTATTGTAACTTTTAAACTAAACGCCAGATTGTTATGATATACTAACAGGTGAATTGAAAATTCCCCAAAAAAAAAGTTTTTTAGTTAGCCCTAACTCTCAAAAGATGCGTGTATAAATTTGATAGCTGTCGGATCAATAGTTTGTGAATTAAAGCATTTTGAGTAAAGCAAATTTCGTTATTGTGAAAAAATGGATAAAAAATAATTTCGCGTGTTGATAAAATATTGCTTTTTGAAGGGAAAAAACACAGTTGAAGCAAAAACTTGGCTTGATGCCGAGTATCTGGACACTGCCCCAGGAGAATCAACCATCAAGGATTGGTATGCTAAGTTTAGACGTAGTGAAATGAGCACCGAAGACGGTGAACCCGGTGGACGCCCAAAAGAGGTTGTTAGCGACGAAAACATTTAAAAAATCCACAAAATGATTTTCAATGACCGTAAATTGAAACTGAATGAAATAGCCCACTCTGAAAATATGAACTGAACGTGTACATCATACCATTCATGAATACTTGGATATGAGAAAGATCTGTGCAAAGTGGGTGCCGCGCGAGCTCACTTTTGACCAAAAACAACAACGAGTTGATGATTCGGGGCAGTGTTTGAAGATGATCGAGTGTAATAAACACGAGCTTTTGCGTCGATATATGACAATGGATGAAACGTGGCTCCATTATTTTACTCCGAAGTCCAATCGACAATCATCCGAGTGGACTGCACACGATGAAGCCGCTACAAAACGTGGAAAAACGCAACAGTCGGCTAGCAAGGTTATGTCGTCTGTATTTTGGGATGTGCATAGAATAATTTTCATTGACTGCTTTGAACAAGGAAGAAGGATCAACAGCGACTACTACATAGCGTTATTGGATCGTTTGAAGGACTAAATCGCCGAAAAACGGCCGCATTTGAAGAAAAAGAAAGTGCTTCTTCACCAAGACAATGCACCGTGTCAAAAATCCATGAATTGGGCTTCGAATTGCTTCCTCACCCACATTTCGTATTCACACATCCGTATTCTCCAGATCTGGCCGTCAGCAACTATTTCCTGTTCTCAGAACTCAAAAGAATGCTCTCTGGGAAGAAATTTTCGTCGAATGAAGAGGTGATCGCCCAAACTGAGGCCTATTTTGAATCAAAGGACAAATCGTACTACAAAAATGGTATCGAAAATCATATTATGTTGAATAAAAAAACTAATTTTGCCAAAAAAATATCTTTTACCATGGTAGGCCGGGGACTTTTCAATTGACCTGTTAGATTAGATTTAGGAAAATTGGAGATAGAGTCATCCATATGTCTGGTTGATAAATTAAATATAACTTAGTTGTATTATTTGTGATAATAGAGCCTGACTATATTAAATACTACAAGCTGTAACTTAAAATAAAATAATATTAATTATTAATAACATTAATAGGTATAATTTTTTCTTTGTCGTAACTTAGTGGTTTTGACAATGATACTTTGATTGTGATCTATCAATCCCATTAAACCCCCGAACATCATGAATTATAAATCTAGATAAATCTTTTAACATATTTTATATGGTGCTGGTAGGAATAATACATACAAACGGTTTATCTGATCTGTTTATATTGCGTACCAAAAATGACACCACTATATAAGCCTGTTAAAATTTGGTTGTATAATTGTCATCCTTAATAAGAATTTATTGGCAATTTATCAATAATACCTCTATGTATGGATACAATAACACATTTGGCCTATCGTAATTGGCATTGATTAATATTGCAAACCATTTCTCATGTCATCAAGGGTGTTACGCGACGATTTATTTAATTGTTGTAGGTGTAAGTAACAGAATAACAAAATAGTTTAAACGTGAATTAGCAATTAATCATGTGTAATCTTAAAATAATAAATCTTTGACCAATGATATTAAATATTTACTATAATTATTAAACTATTTAAGTTAAATATATATTACTCACCATATTTTTTGAATGAAAATTTGAACTTCTAACGAGAATACATGGAATCTTTGTTTTCATGTTATAGTATCTCGATATATACTTATTAATGACATCTCACTCTTGCTCATTCACTATCACATTGTCTAATATGTTCAATTTGGTATAGTTTAACCTATTTCCATATTCTTCTATAACGTTAATTTTACCTTTTAATGTTATATCACTCATACATTCCAGAACATTACTAATACTAATCCATCTTACTCAAATGTGTAATCTGATTTATAAATTCCCACGCTTGTTGAGTTTTCAAACACTATATTTTGATTTAGTATTGCTTTATGCTGTCTCCATTCATATCTTCATATAATTGCTTCATTGAGTTGCTACTATCAAAACATTTATATTAAGCTTGTAATGTTAACATGATCATAAAAAACATAGAGTAATAGAGAGAAAACTCAACAGGGATCTCTGAAGAAAAATTTTGCTTTACCAACATCCAGATGGTGTTTTATTGGCCATTCATGTAATTTGATTGGTCAATTTAAATCTTCATTACAGGCACCTGTAAGAGAAACACTTTATTATGAAAACGTTTGATTGGTTCTTTGATCAAATTTGGCACGTGACAGCTCTGACATCACGTGTAATTGACAACAGAAACATAAACAAAGAACTTTGGTGAACAATGGAACAAATCAAAATTACCTCTTCTGTCATTTCCCTTTTTCATATTTATTTAGTATCATCAATTTAATACGATCTATTTACGAGTTTTACCCTTTTATTTTCTTATACTGAAAGCAAACTATGAGTATTTTTCTATTAAAATTCGGTTTACCTGTTTTATCGAAAAGTAAATATTGCACCTTATTATTTTTAATTTTGTATCTGGAATGTCATTATGTAGTGTACAATTGAAAGGTCTTAAATTTACATTTGTAAAGGTATTTGAAAAATATATGTTATATACATTATTGATGTAGCAATATCGCGGGATAAAATAAAGCAGATAGCTCGAAGACCTACTGGCATTATAATAAAACAATTCTCTGCGGCATGAGATATTGCATTGTCTCGTGTGTTCATATAGGAACATCTGGAATTGAAAGTATAGAGTCAAGATGCAATTTCTCAACTCCTGATAATACATCACCCGTTGGTATTGAATGTACTGATGATGAGCACTTTAGTTAATTATTTCTCAAACATACGAGCCGAAGGATGTATATTCCTGAATCCAGGAGCTCTAATAAATCCAAAAAATGTCAAACTATCTTGATTAAGTAGTCTTGGGCCAATATATTTATTCGGATAATTACTTTTTTTTCTTTTAAGGCAATGAGAGGGTTCAAGGTATTGAAATGCGAATAAAATGAAATGAAATTTTGAAGCATTAAAATGCAATAATCTCTTTTCAAATGAATCATTATCATCATAACTACTAAAGATCATTTAAATCATTATTACTATTTCCTGATCTTTAAAGTTTATACGCAAAAAAACCCAATCGTGTTCCCAACCTTAACTGCTGCTGGTGGAGTATACCCATATAGTAAATATAGTAATAACATATTATGAAGAACTCACTCATCCTTCGATTTTAATGGTTCACAGTTTCTTCAAAAGTGAAAAAATTAATTTGTAAGAATTTCTAAACTTTTCTTATATTTAAATATATCGTTATTTTTTAATGATTTTGAGCACACAAACATACTGCATTTAAAATAAAACTAAACATATTGCTTATTTACGACACCAAACCTACATATATGTAAGTATGTTAACCACATCAATAACAAGGAATAAATTGACTATGTCCAACTACAAATGGGATAATTTATAGGGAACTAAATATAGTCGCATAAAATTGTACAAGAAAATACGCAAATAATAATCTGGAGCTGTCTAAACCAGTTTATTTTTAACCGTAATGCGTTTAAAAATATTGTTGCCAGATGTTTTCTTTTGGACAAGCTCTAATTTTCTTAATTTAGAAGCAATTTAAACACGATTTTTTTATATGCATAACCAAACCTAAATTAACCAAATATGGTTCTTGAGGTCACAGTAAGTTAATACCTTTTCCATATAATATATAAACCAGCAAACGCAAATATTGAGCATCTACAACACTCGCTATCTTTGGATTACCTTCAACAATGATTCAGATCATAGCACATGACTGGGCATCTTAAGGCCAAGTAACATATACAATAAGCATCTTCAAGGACTCCACGGTTTTCTTCCTCTTCCTTTACAAATCTTGAAAACACTGCAAATAACTACGAACTGAGAGCAATTAGATTATCACAATCACCACACAATTACTATAACTAAAGACTAAAAGTCGTTGTAGTTATTGAAGTCTCATTTCATAAAAACAATAGAACGATTTTCACATTAAAACATTAAAGAGTACAAAGGGTAAAATCACAGGGAGGTCAACAAGAATCACACTTTTTGGAATTATGTCGAAAGATCAATTAACTAATAACAACTCATGATAAAGCAAACACTTTGGTACTGAATTATATAGGTTGAGAGAGATTAGTTGGGTTGAATATGGTTTAAATATAATAACATCGACTTTAAGCGAAATTATTTAATATAACACTCAATAAATATACGGTGCACTAAAAAAAATAACATTGATCCTTCAAAAGCAATACATTTATGGCAATGCACGTCTAACTTTTCGAGACCATTTCAGTTGATTCACCTGACAATCAGATGATGATTCAGACATATACTGTAACGAAATCAATGTGAGAAATGAGCTCTACTCTACACTTACTTCGAAAGCAACTTAAGCATTCCAATGTCATTAGTATCGGCTACCTTATTAGCGCACGAATTTTACCACACATTATTCGAAACTAATAAGCGTACTTTTTTATATTTCCTGGAGCAACTGGTAATTTTAGCTAAAAAGCAATGTTTAATATATACATAAAATTAATTTTAATCTTTATTTTAGAAATAATGAAATTGCTTTATTATAATTTCAATTCATTTTTGGAATGACATACCATTTTAACACTTTTTATTTGATCAGAAACTTTGTGGGAATGTAAGAACTATAAGTGAGCCAACAATGATTGTTTGTGTTTGAGATGTGAAACTGAAACTAAAGGACAAAGAATTGTTAAATATGACTTCAAAATAAAAAGTAAGATATCCCGAAAATATGAAATACTAGAATTTTATTTATAGTTTGATTCCTTGGAGTCAGCTGGTTTCTATTTTTGCGTGTATCCTACCACATCCACAACATGTTAGATTATACAATAAACATGTAAGAGAAATCTGGATCTTGTTATTATCTTATTTATACTCGTTGATGGTTCTCGTATTTTATCGTTAAGTTTACTTGATTCAATCTAGGCATATATCCAAGCTTTTCGTGTTGTTTGACCTATCGTCAGGTCTGGAATATTTTAAAGGTCAACCAAACGTAAATATCACAAAAAAGAACATTTAGTCAATATTTTCAAATAATATTTAAAAATTCGCACGTAATCACGCAATAATTAATTTTATTTATAGCAAGAATAGACGGAAAAAGAATACATAATAACCCTTGCACTACAGCGTAATCTTCTATATAACTTATTCGTACGTTAACTTTTCTTGTAAAGTAGTTTTTATTAATATTTTTTGGTGCTGAAACATCAAAAGATATCTAAATGGTTACTCATAAAAAAAGTTAATATTTTCTTAGTACTATTAGTACTTTTTTGAATCAAGTCATATCCCGTATGACATTCATTTACTTTCTTTCTTAATAACTTGTTGAAATATACTCGTAACATCATGAATGTAATTATATTCTAATAAAAACTTTTCAAACGAAATTCAAAATTAAATAATAATTAAGAATACTTATCCTAAAACAATGAAAGTGTATGAATCGAAATTAACATACGTATGTTTATAATAAAATCTGGCTAATACAGAGAAGTGTGTCAGAATACAATTAAAATATCGCTTTTTTCTAGACTCAATATAAAATCAGAACTCCTTACAAAGGCAAATAATTACCTGTATAATACGTCCAAGACAAATATCAACACAAGGCGTTACCCATGTGTAGAGAAAATCAAGGCCTGTTATGACTAGAATAAAGTCCGCCAATAATGTTAATTATCAGGCTAACCAATCTTGCATTAACTTGTTCCTGGTAACAATAGAAAATACTTCTGAGGAACGAATGTTCTTTGTGTGAAACATCTCACATTCAGAAAAGAAATTCACAGTATTTATGGTAAATATAATTTTGCCTTGAAAGGGAATACCAACATTAATTAAAATATATGTGGCGCCATGTATCATACACTATTAAACAATATCTTTAAAAAAATTAATTTCTACCAACCGATCTTTACTAAAAAAATTCCCATATTTGCTTAAAAACATAGAAATTAATGAGTAATAAAAATAAATTTAAAAAGGATACATTGTTTATAAGACAAAAAATAACCAAAAAATTTTACAGTTTTTGTATTGACATCTTTTGCAAAATATGAATTCTTTTGACAGTACTAATTGTTTCTTCATTATTACCGGTCATAAATAAAATCTAACTGTTAATATGCCAGCTTGTTAAGAATTTCTTCTAATTGTAGACGATTTGATTTTTTTGGCGACACTTTTGCTTTCGAACAAGAGTCAAACGTTATTTTTACCCTTTTATAACCATAGAACGCCTAGAAGTACTACGTCCTCTACTATTTATTCTTCTTCCTGTCTGTATATTAAACACCTCTTTTATCAGCTCTTTATATGAAACAGTAGAGATTTAACAAAATACTTTTATACTAAATTAAAACTATAAATAAATATGAATATAAAGCTATAAATAAGAACTCTATTGAGATATAAAAGCATGCAGATAGTTTATGAAACATTAATGCTAATAAATCATTCTTGAGGCGAGTCCTATTAAAATAGTGTAAAATTATATTTAGTATTAAATCGTCAAAATCCAGCTAATGTCTACTCTAACAGTTTAAGAACTTTATAATAAAGAGTTCTAATTTATATTATTGGATCTATAAAACGTGACATTTTTTTCTAGTTATGGCTGTTGCAAATATCTCAGGAAATATAGATTACACACACAACATAGAGTTAACATTACTTTGATTATGTAAACATTAAAGTTTCTAATAGTTAGAGAGTTGCGTTTGGAAATTCAGAAAAGTAATGAAAAATTACACTATATTTTGCAATTTTGTTACGACAATATATACAGTAAAGATACTTGCGACACCGAAATTATATGCTCGTTTTTGTTATGATAATTTTAATATGCAAAATGAACCAAGTTCTGATGGTGCAATAACTCACAAAGCCGATGAAATTATTAAAAAAGCCCATACCTGTTGATATAGGTCACGATTGTTATGGAACTAAGCATTGGCCACTAAACGGTTTGGAACAATTTACACAAAGTTGGCTAGAGAAAGAAAGTTCTCTATAAGCTGCACAAACTGCCCAACAATTCTGAAGCTGCTTTATTTTGTTGTCATAATAGGTAATAAAAAATCTGGTACAACAATGGACAAAAAACGTTAAAGATAATGGGATTAAAGATATTATCTATATTAAGATTATATCAATTTATAAGAAATAGTACAAAAGTGAGTGAGTTTTAAAAGGTGATACTTTGAATTTACTGTTATTTATTTTTTTAAATATAATTGAGAGGCTATCCGGGAGGACTTACGTTGTTCATCAATACATAACCGATTAATATAATCGAGACACCATCTGTAATATGTATTAAAATAGAGTTACTTTATAATAATTTGTAACCATCAGAGGTTAAACGCATTCGCATTTACTGGATATTAATTCCAATCACACAAATACATTATATAGTCTATAAAAAGTTGGTGTGAACATAAGTCATCTCAATTTATGACCTTAACTTCTAATCTAAATAAAATTATGAAACAAAAATATTTTCAAATATAATTTGTTTTAACATTATAGTATATCTAAAAAAACTACAGTTAATTATACAGCCACAATAGTTTATAGGTTAATATCTTATTACTATTGTTTTCAAAAATTTTACACATTTTGACAACCGGACAACTTTGACAGGTTAGTTCGGTTACATGTTCGAACTTATCACACAGCATTGTGTCTGTTTTTTACTAGAATAAAATGAGAAGGAAAATATTGTCTGTTTCTAAAACGAATTTACAAATTGCGGCAGGCAATACATTAAACATTTTGATGACGTATCTTCACAGCAACTTTGGATATACTATAGATTAAATATTTCACCTAAACAATAAAGAAACGACAATCTAAGCGCCATCTTACAAAATACTATCAATGTATAACAAATTTCAAAACTGTAAAAAACACTTTAACCTGTACTAAAATTATTATCAAAATTAAGTTGTCTAAATCATATTTGGAGTAATTAATTATATTTCCTAACCAATAAAACAGATATGGTTAAGGCGCCATCTGTTATCCCTATTATAATTGAACCAATTTATGAGAATTAGTACAATTATGAGTAGGTTTTAAAAGCTGAAGCTTGTGTTGAATTTACTGTTATTTAATAAAATTGATTTTATATGGAATTAGGGTCAATCGCGTTAACGATTAATGAATAATCTACATAACCTATAACCCTGGCAATACCTATCAAAATTGTGATATTATATCATATGATATGACGTTAAATCATCAAATGATGTGTGATGCTGCATCGATTTCAACACTTGAATACTGCCTTTGACCTTGTGTCGAAAAGTGGTGATTTTGACACCGACGACAAGGCGTTCTGGGCACGAAAAAAATTGAAGAGGAGGATTTGAAATAATTACTCGATGAAACCATCAATGGGGATCGGTATCGACTACAATTGATGGGTTGGAGCCGAGAACTGCGCGAGAAACGCCCTGACTACGGGCAAAGACACAACAATGTTACTCTTCAGCATCACAACGCTCTAGATGCTGCAAAACCGATTAAAATATACTTGGAAACATCAAAATGGGAAGAGCTACCCCACCCGCCTTATTCTCCAGACCTTGCTCCCTCCGATTACTACTTGTTCCGATATATAAAACGTGATCTCTTTGAGCAGCGCCTCACTTCTTATGAAGACATGAAATAAATGGGTCTGTTCGTCGAGAAATATGTCCTTGGGGCACCACCTATCAATTGTCTCTGTTAAGATTTACTAGAATTGGTACAGATTTTTCACAATAATAATTCAAATTAAAATAATCCTTTAAAACTTTATTTTATCATATTTATATTATAGGTCATTTCATAACCCAAAAAAATAAACAGAGTTTCTTGGAGCGCCACCTACTAATTGTCTCTGTTAAGATTTACAAGAATTATTTGTATTAATTGAATTTACTGTTTCTATTTGATAAAAATGAATTCATACAGAATTAGAGTAATTAACGTTAACGATTAATGAATAATTATATTACGTAACCTATAACATTAACACTACATATCAAAATTATTATATCACATATGATGCTTTATTAATAAAAAATTAGTGAAAACTCAGTTAAAATTACATCTAATAAAAACTAAAAATAATGTGACGTGTCAATTTTATTATTTATTTAATATACTATAATATTTAGAGTAACCAATTATATTCCACAATCAATAAAACAGATGTGGTTGTGGCGCCATCTATTATCTATATTTAGATTATAACAATTTATAAGAATTAGTACAATTGTGAATATGTTTTTAAAACTGGAACTTTTGAATTAACCATTATCTATTAATAAAAATTATATGGAATTAAGGTCAATAACGTTTACGATTAACAATTATCTTACATAACCTATAACATTGACACTACCTATCAAAATTGTGATATTACAAAGTTAGTAAAAATTTAATTAAAATAATAACAATCATAACAAGTCGCCAACAGGTTGTGACGTATAAATGTTATTATTTATTTAGTTTACCACTCTATTTATATCATATTTCATGTAAATTACATTTCCTAGCCAATAAAATAGATACAGATGAGACGTCATCTATTATCTATATTAAGATTGTATCAATTTATAAGAATTAGTGTAACTCTGAGTGCGTTTTAAAAGCTGAGACTTTGAATTGACTATTATGTATCTTTTAAAAAATAGGTGATATGAGTCAATACCCTTAACGATTAATAAATAATTATATTACATAATCTATAATATTGACACTACCTATAAACATTGTAAAATGACAGTTTTAAAACAAAAGTTAGTCAAAATGTTATTATTTACCAATCAAATAGAACTCAACCATCAAGCCAACGTGAAAATGACATAATCTATCAAAATCATTACATATTTGCGAAAATTAACTCGCTTTATTTTTAATAATAAAAGAACGAATAGTGAAATGTGTGACAAATAACTAAAAACAATGCCCGTCTATATTTAGCGACAGACGTTCGAATATAGAGGCAAGAATTTAAAAAGAATACCCTTAACGATTAAGAAGTAGTTATATTTCATAACCTATAACATTGACACTACCCAAAAACATTGTGAAATGACAGTTTTAAAACAAAAGTTAGTGAAGCCGGCTTGATGGCGCGGTGGTAAAGGCGATGGGACGGTCCTCCTACTTTTGCGATAACCACGGGTTCGAATCCTGCTGGGGCATGGTCGTAAATTTATGTTTGTGATAGTTTAAAATTTGTGAATTTTCCAGGCAAGAGTGTAAAATCCGAGAAAGAAATTGGTCCCAGTCACGCCAGTAACCAGGGTGGGTAAGACCGGATGTCTTCTGGGATGATTTCTAAGGTCACTCTCCCGTCGGTAGGCTTAGTGCTGAGGACCGTGGTTCGGAACCCACATTAAGCTTTAGGTCCAGTCCAGATAAACCCATAGTTGGTAAAAGGAGACTTTAAAATATGTATAAAAAAAGTTTACTGAGTATGTTATTATTTACTAAATCAAATGCAACACAACTATCAAGCCAACGTAAAAACGACAGAATCTATCAAAATAATTACATATTTGTGAAAATTAACTTCTCTTACGTTTAATAATAAGAGAAACGGTGGTGAAGTGTGCGACAAATAAATAAAATCAATGCCCGTCTATATTTAGCGACAGACGTTCGAATATAGGGGCAGGAATTTAAAAAGAAATTAAAGGGGAAATCAGAACGCATTTTTGGCAAAGACAATCGCGTCATGCGGTGGGGGGGTATCGCGGAGGGTAATCACACAAACGCGGCGTGATGACTGCGATGCGATCCGATCGAAATAAGCGACGGCGGTCGCGTAATTCTGTGGAACTGGTTGGCGAGCGAAGCCACGCGGCCGTCGTATGTTAGGGATCGGTCGATTTGTTTGGTCTACCCGGCCGGTCTAGATGGCATTTTATCGCACATTCTTATTTTTCCAAAAAAACTATTTTTATTCTCGCGCGTTTGTTTGGATGTTTCGCATTCTGAACGCAAAATACGTCGCTAAATCAAGAGATAAGCAAGAGATCGACACGGAGAAATGTTTCATTAATTTATATAAAGTCCGTTCAATAAAACAAACAAATAAAACTCACCTCATCTAAATTGATGACGTCAAAACGTCTCAATATTGCCGCATTAACTCTGAGTTTCAGTTCATTTTGGGTCTGATCTAACTAATATTCATTTCGCTAAAACAGAAATGATATCAAATATAATATACGTTGACATTATAGAACATCTAGTGCATTATATTATCGAAGGACTTAAAACTACAATTAAGTAAATAGTTATAATGATTTGTAGTTTAGGGTTGTGTTTTATTATATTTACATTGAAATCTTTTCCACGCCACCTATGAGTTGGAGTTTTTTATGTAGTGGTATTCTCTAAAGGCCTAATCTATATAATTAACAATTGTATATCCAAGTAATGTATTTCACTTTCATGAGAGAGTATATTTACCATTTACGATTACTTTTTGTTTCCTATGGTGCAGAGCTTGGTTGTAAAGTCATTTTTATATCACTGTATTTCTTCATAGTTTGTTCTGTTACTACTTGTATCCGTCTTTCTTGATTTAATTCTCTGCAAAACAGTTAGTATTCTTTCTCTCTTCACACATTTTAACCAAATGCTCATTTATATTCTGAACAATTAGACACATATATGTGCACATGAATCTTTTACACTCTACAATGACATTTCCTACAGTTATCATATATTAATTTATATAGACACCTTTAGATTTCCACTGGCATCACTCTGTCTCTGGTATTGTCAGCATTGAGTCATAATACAACATTTAGAATGTTTCATTCAAGTAAATAATTAAGTTGTTAATTTCCAATCTATCTAACATTTGTTCCATCATTGGTCAGTTTCTTTTTCAATGTGTCTGATCGAGTCCATCTAAACCGAAGATGGTATTAACCATTTCTGTTTCATTATTATCTTGCCATGAATACTGTCGTTTTCTGAAATATCCATGTCTCATCTAAATACACAAATAACAAGTTTTTCTTGATTATATAATATATAATAATGCTTTTAAAAATTGTATTATTTTAAAAACAGTTTATGGAAGTTCCATTAGATAACTCTTCCTGGGTTATTTTAACATCATTTAAGTCCTCTATTACCCTATAGTATATGAAGGGATGTTTTACATCCCTCAAAGAGTTGCATATCTCTAAGCTATCGACGGATACTATCCAGACTAATAGTTTCCTCTGAAATAATTATATTAAAGTATGTTTATATCGAAAAATCACTGATTTTATACATTTCATACATTTGATATCGATGATATGATAAAGCTAACAAGCTGATCTTGATTCGTCACCCGCTTCGTATGAGGACGGTTTTTTTTTCGATAAATCCAAGACTAAATGTTTCATTTTTGAGATATTTTAGTGACTATGTCCATACCAATATTCCGTTCCTGTTCGAAGTAACTGATTAGTGACTAACATTTTGAAGAATTTTGCAGACACTTGACAAGCGGACGACTTTCATAGGCTGATTCAGTTACACTTCGAACGTATTAAACATCATTGTATCTCTAACCAGAAAAAAATGAGAAGGAAAATATTATCTAATTCTAAATCGAATTTACAAGTTCTTTTACATTCGTTTACGGAATGGGCCTGTCAAAGGCGTCCGATTGTCAGACGTTTGCAAAATTCTAAAGCTAAAAGCTATAGTGATAAAAGATTATAACTCTAACATATAAACTATTGCCGCTGTACAATTAACTGTAGTTTTTAGATGTACTCTAATGTTAAATTAAATTATATTTGGTAACATTTTAGTTCAATTATTTTATTTAGGTTAGAATTTAATTGTATGTCAAAACCAAACTGAACTAAAACTCACGAGTTGATGCGCCAATATTGCGACGTTTTAATGTCACAAATTTAGATGACGTATGTACAAAATAACTTTGAACAGACTATAATGATTCAGCTGTGAATGATTTCGTGGGATTCTACATAACACATTAATACAATAATTACAATGAAATATATGTACATGTAAAAATGTATGGTTCGTGAAGGGAGATATTTTGAAACGAAGTAAAGTTACATTCAATGACAAATTAATAATTTTCATAATTGTTCCCAAAATTTAAATAAATCCTCCTGAACATTTACCTTTATTCATGTCGTTTATCTAAAACATTCTTTTCGCACCATTGGGATTCCTATCTGCTAGTATTATTACATTTTTGCAAACAACTAGTTCTTTTCGAAAATTGCCTGTTTCTCTCCAAATCTATTGACGATTCCTCAGAAATTTAACATAAATATAACAAAAATCTGCATAATAAGGACAAACACGGTATTAAATATATTTCTTCAGAGATGAATAAATAATATTACTCATTATAAGATACTCATTGTATGATGAAACATTACAATCAGTAACTATAATTGTATAACGTAATTCTCCCTTTTAAAGAGTTCGTAAAAGAACAGAACACTACACAGATGGAAGAAAATTGTTTGTGTATTATAATATTTTTAAATTAAAATGTTCTTCATTAAATATAAAATTAAAACATTTCTAAAGAAAAATTAAAGTCGTAAAATTAAAGTTGTATACAGATTATTTCGCAATTAAAGTATTATAATAGAAGAAAAATGTTGTTTTTGGTTATCGTTTCCGTCTATTGATATGTTTGATCTTTTAGATAAATCTTATAATTAATTGTTTAACAACAATATTTATGTTAGTGTACACTTAAGTTTAATAATCACATATATTGCAGATATTTTAGACACCTAACATAGCATATAACCATTGAAACTGGATTGCCTAACAATACCTCATTGTTTCCATTGTCGATAGCTTCACATCGACAAGATTAGTTCATCAAGAACCGGTGATATTTCCAACTAAAGATTATCGAAAAGTACGAAACCCTCGCTCCTAGTCACGCGGAGATACTAAACAGTTTTTTCCTTTATGTTCGGTTAGCGAGGAAATTTCAACAAATGATTTAATGTTACATTTTCAGCTAACATTCGTGTAGTAGCCACATTCCTTCTATTTACATCTTCTCCATGACCAGCGAAACCTTTTAGAAATATCCATAGGCGTAACACCGGATTCTGTTATTTTATATAGTATTATCAACAACAAGGGAAAACTTTTTTGAGGTTAGGTATTACATACCCTATATTTGAAGTCACATCACATGTTGGCAATATAAATGTAGAAAATATAAAATGTTTATTTAACTATATTATTGACCGAAATGTTTTCATGTCTATATAACAGATTTATTTTCTGTTGTAAAACTATATATACATTCTGTTGAATGCCCTCGGTTACATTAACTGTTTTTTTTAAATTATTAATAACCTAATGAATTCTGTTTGAATGTTTGCTTGCTATGTTAATGTATAAGTAAATATTGATTGATTTCTTTATTTCATAGAATGCGCTTTTTATTTACATAACTTTTTAAATATTGGCCTGAACAAAGGTAAATAATATCTGGTTTTCAAGCAATATTAGTATGTTTACAATGATTTTGATTCTTGACTGCATAGTGATTTGTTTATATTAAAAAAGCCATTATTTTAAGTTGTTTGGATCTATTTTTAGCTATGTGCTACAGAGGTTATATTTTTTTAAATTAATAATACTAATTTTACATCAGTTATTAATCTATTCTTGAAATGGTAAATTCAATTAATGCAACTGCTTCTGAAAAACTTTTTTAATAATATTATTCTTGTTAAAATTAATAATCTATCAACAGTGTTAACAATAATGTATAAAGAGTGATAGAGATGATTTAAAAACAATGATTTCAATTAATAGCATGAATTATCAAGTATTAAGTGTTGAAAAGTAAAATATGTTTAAGAGCCATATTAATGAAGTATGAAAAAATGTAATCTTATAATAAATTATTACATCTAACTGCAATTTATTTTGGTTATTTTAAATCCTCTTACACATGGAACAACACTTTGCTATCATAATATCTTGGATTTGGAGCGAGTGATCTTGTAATATTATTTACGCAAGTGCCTTCATAGTTCTTGAACAATATTGTTGTGAACGTTAATGCGAGCTGCTACTCATAGAACCTGTGTTTCTTAGATTTTCAATAAAAGTGGGTCGGTGTTGAAATTGAATTAAAAAATTGTGAAATATATTTTTTTATATATATGTTTTAAGGTCTCCTTTTACCAACTATGGGTTTATCTGGACTGGGCCTAAAGTTTAACGTGGGCTCCGAACCACGGTCCCCAGCATTAAGCCTACCGACTGGCGAGCGACCGACTTTAGAAATCATCCCAGACGATATCTGATCTTACCCTGCCTAGTTACAGGCGTGACTGGGATCAATTTCCTTCTCGGATTTTACACTCTTGCCTAGAACATTCACAAATTTTAAACAACCACAAACATAAATCTACCATCATGCCCCAGTAGGATTCGAACCCGCGGCTATCGCAACAGTAGGAAACCGGCTTTTTAAATTATTTGTAATGTCACAAATTAATTGTAATGCCATAAAAAGGATGCTAGTTTCGAAGAAAAGTATTACTATATCCGAGAATAAAAAATATAAATACTCCCTTTTAGCCATATCGTATTTACAGCACTCCTAATTTCTGTGGCGTGAGCTTAAGCCCTTGATAGTTGATTATAAATCTGGCCATGGGGGCAAGGAATGTGGAGAAATCTGAAATAAAAAATTCGAAAGTCTAGTTAAAATGAACTATCGGTACTTTTATATCTTTTGAAAAAATATCGATACTTTCCTAAATTATATTGATGTTTTTCTAAAAAATATCGGTCAATAAAAATATAGATAACTTTTGAAAAAAGTATCATTCATCCAAAAATTCTCATCGTTTCAGAATTGGGTTGAAACTAAATGAACACTCGTATTTTGCATGATTATTTGGCATCATTGATAATAATAAATAACACGGCCGCTACAAGCTGTCAAGATCGACCCACCCTTATTAAAATACATTGTACATACAAAATGTGCTAGTATGTCTTTTAATCAGCTGTGTTATCAGCTATATTGGTAAATATGCGAGGTATCAATAAAAATGCAGATTTTAGTATTTCTTTACAGTTATCCATTTAATATTGTTGTGTTATTACTATACTTTAGTTGTTTGGAAAAAATCTGTTGCGGATGCCCATCAAATATTTTTAGAAGCCTATTTTGAACCGTTATATCCTATTGTCGGATTTTGTTTTAATGATTTAAAAGTGGTGCATGTGACGTTAATGCCAAAGGTCTGGAGGAGCAAAAACAGATAATACATTACAAGATTTGTTGGACTAAATCAAACCTAAACTCCCAAAAAGAAAATCAGAAAGCTTAACATTTTACATAAGATGAGAAAGATCCATAAGTAACAGTATGCAAAATATTTTTTCATGACAACTCTTGTCCACATATTACATGAACTGTAAACCGAACTAAACAAACAGAAAAAATTGCACACCGAACTCACTCGCCAAACATATTCCCTTCTGATCTTCGAACAATGATTGGATCGCTGTCGAACATGCATGCTTATAGTATATTACAGAATAATTCTAATTTATTGAACAAGCATAAAATAAGCTAGAACAGGATGGATTTAGAATGAATTATATGCGATTCTGCTAAGAGAAATACGGCAAATTCAATTGAGGTTAAGGGATTACCTAATGAAAAACCCTATAAATGATTTTTAACTAAAAATCCTTTATAGTTAAATACCATTCCTAATACCCAATTGATGATGAAAATATAAAGCAATATTCTGTAATATGATAAAATACAAAATTAACATTAGAAGTCAATATTAATAATTCCAATACTGGCTAGAACAAATATTTGTAGTCTACCTGGCCAGTGTAATAAAAGAAAACCTGAAAGTCAATATTTGAGCGGTCATTTCTACCAAAGATTTTAAATCCTGGCCACGTCAAACAATTAAATCATTCTTATCAACGGTGGAATTACTTCTCCAAATAATTTGTATGTATTGTTTATCAGGTAATATTTGGAGAGTCTTATAAAACGAAAATAATTATAATGCAAACCAAGACGCAGTTAGTTCGGGTATTAAAACTCTAAGGAAGTCAGTTGAGGTTTGGAGTTTGGTGTGGCTGGACGTAGGCCCACTGTGGGAAGTTGTGGTTGGTGTTTGGGTGAACTGTGACTGAATTCATTGGATAATATTCATCAACAAAATGAGGGGTATCTTAAAAATATTTTAACATAAATTTTAACGTAAGATTTTTAAAAAATAGTTGAAATTAAATAATTTTATATAATGTAATTATCATAATAACGAGAATCATAATAATAATGAATGTCATAAATGAGACTTTTAGTTACTATTATAATTATTTATTTATTTTTATGCCTCTGAAAACAGGTAAATTCGATCACTTTGATATTCCTTTAGTATTCACTGTGTACGCTGTATGTTGGTTTGAATTATGGAACGCTCAAAATAACAATTTCAATATTCACTACAAACGTTATTTTAATTCAAAAAATCTCCTTTCCAAGTCTATAAAACATTTCTAGAAACTTATTGATTAACTGCTGTTGCATCATATCTTAATTATTGGTTTTGGTATCAACAATTTAGCACTGGAGATTTTGATGCCAATAACATGAATAACCAAGAAAATTCCAAGAATGAACTGGAAAATATTCGGTTGGAAACCTAATTCAAGCTGTTAAATAATTTTCAAAATGATTGGTAAGGTGGATTTGATGAAGACTTGATTGACTTGATTATACTGATGACTGACGGTGAAAAAGGGATCTATCAGGACAATATCTAGGATCAGCAAAGTATAACACGTAACTACAGAATGAAAGAGTTACTGAAAGAGTCATCCTGTTATTAGACAACGCTCAGCCACACGTTGCCAGGTGTACAAAGGATAACAGGTTAATTGAAAAGTCCCCGGCCTACCGTACTAAAACAAAATTTTTTGGCAATATTAGTTTTTTTATTCAACATAATTCCCTTCAAGGGTGATACGCTGATTATAGTGACTCTCCAACTTTTCGATACAATTTTTGTAGTACGATTTGTCCTTTACTTCAAAATAGGCCTCAGTTTCGGCGATCACCTCTTCATTCGACAAAAATTTCTTTCCAGCGAGCATTCTTTTGAGATCTGAGAATAGGAAATAGTGGCTGGGGGCCAGATCTGTGAAATACGGTAGATAAGGAAGCAATTCGAAGCCCAATTCGTGGATTTTTGACACGGTGCATTGTCTTGGTGAAGCAACACTTCCTTTTTCTTCAAATGCAGTCATTTTTCAGCGATTTCGTTCCTCCAACCGTCCAATAACGCGCCAATAATAATGTAATAGTCGCCATTGATGGTCCTTCCTTTTTCAAGATAGTCAATGAAAATTATTTCATGCGCATCCCAAAATACAGACGCCATAACCTTGCCAGCCGACTGTTGCGTCTTCCCACGCTTTAGAGCGGGTTCATCGTATGCAGTCCACTCGGATGACGGTCGATTGAACTTCGAAGTGAAATGATGGAGCTATTTCATTCGTTGTCACATCTCGACGCAAAAACTCGAGTTTATTACCCTTGATCATCTTCAAACACTGCTCCGAATCATCAACTCCTCGTTGTTTTTGGTCAAAAGTGAGCTCGCGCGGCATCCACCTCCACAGAACTTTCTCATACCCAAATATTCCTGAATTATTTAATTTCAATGTACGGTCTTTCAAAATCATTTTGTGGATTTTTTTGTTTTCGCCGGTAAAAACCTCTTTTGGGCGTCCGCTGCATTCACCGTCTTGGGTGCTCATTTCACCACGTCCAAACTTAGCATACCAATCCTTAATGGTTGATTTTCCTGGGGCAGTGTCCGAAAGCTCGGCATCAAACCAAGTCTTCGCTTCAACTGTATTTTTTCCCTTCAAAAAACTAATATTTTATCAACACGCGAAATTCCTTTTTATTAATTTTTTTCACAGTAACAAAAGTTGTTTCACTCAAAATGCTATAATTCACAAACTAATGATCCGACAGCTATCAAATTTATACACGCATCTTTTGAGGGTTAGGGCTAATAAAAAACATGGATTTAATTCTAGTAGTATCTAGGCGACTCATTAAACCTTTTGATTAAAAGTAATTGCAGCTATTTATACCGATTCAGCATGTCATGACAGGAATACGGTTCCAAATGCTGAAGAAATACAACAATGGTTAGATGAATGGATCACTGTTTCGACACACTATCGCCATGTTGCCAGAAAGATGGAATAATGTTGTAGAGAGTCTTGAAAAGTATTTGGATTAATATATATTTCATCAATTTGTCTCAATAAAAGTATTTTTAAAGGAAAATATGATCAGAAAGCATGCAATCACGTACTAATAGTATCAGGTGCCGTCTATATACAATAATGACAACTAAAAAAATTGACAAATACTTGCATAAGAATGCCACATATCAAGTGATTTTTGATAGCAGACTCATAAAAAATTGTCGTCAATACCATTCAGATAAGTTTGACCCCTGAATATTGCCTGTCTATGGAAAAAAATTATTTCCCATTCTCTTATGTACATAACCAATTTTTTTAAGCACTTAAGTATCCCGGTTGTTAAATTGGTTTGTTGCAGGTAATTCTCCAAACATTAGTAATATCTAATATAGAGTATATTGTTTAAGTAAAATTTAAACATATTATTACTACCTATAGATTAAAAATTAATAATTTCTAGAGTCAATATTAAGGATTAAGGAGCCCAGATAAGGTAATAACGAAAATGAAACGTATAATGCTTAATTTATTTAATGGGATATTCTAGTCTAGATATTTGAAAATATCTTTTTTTTAGTAGAGATTTTTTTTAATTTAAATTATTTTCGGAGATGTAAATTAAATTTTTAACATTCCGTTAAATGCGATTTTCGCGAGACGTTTAACTTAAAATCTCAAGTTACACTGAATCGATTCGCTTCCGACAAGCCTTCTCTATGTATGAGACTAAATAACTGTTTTCGCCATATTACGGCTCTTCGAGTAAACGAGACATTTTTCACCATTTCTTTTATCATATTCCAATTTTTTGAATATAGTAAAAATCCAAGTAATCGTTATATATAATCGATAAATCTAAGTAAAACAAAACATAAATAAATTGAGCTAAACGTCACAATTATCACTTC
The DNA here is from genome assembly GCF_030347505.1 of Rhynchophorus ferrugineus. Classification (NCBI taxonomy): domain Eukaryota; kingdom Metazoa; phylum Arthropoda; class Insecta; order Coleoptera; family Curculionidae; genus Rhynchophorus; species Rhynchophorus ferrugineus. The sequence continues at coordinate 29,578,488 of NW_027472581.1, read as the reverse complement.
TTCTATTACCAGACGCCCGTTAATAAAAGAAGCATAACAGTGTAGCACCATCTATCGAGGAAACGAATAATCTAAATGGTTTCATTTAGTAACAATAACTATTGGCGGCCGTGTGTAGACACGAACGACGATCATATCGCGAAAATTCGAATAACGCCAGTTTTTCAGCCGCTATTTATTCGTAATGCTCCGCGACTACTCCTTGAGGTTAAATCAATTCAACGGTTGTTGTTAACGGTGGTATTGAGGCAGGTCGTAACCGCGAGCAGTATCGTAACAAACTCCGGCGGTTGTTTTTTTCTTTCTTTCTGTCTCTCTGGGCAGCGCGGCGGCCGGTTGACTTTCTTGCTTTTAAATATTTGCAATTGCGTGCAGGAGACCTCTTACTGATAATGAACCGTGCCGGCCAGGCACAAAACGTGTTTCCTTTCTGCGCTTTTCGAAGTTGTTAATGAGAAAAGTGACTTTTTTACGACGGTATGTAAATTATGGCTGATGGCCTCATAAACGCTACAGAAAAACGACAGTAGGAGCGCAACTGTTTGACGACAAGAATGGAGACGATGCGAAACTAGGTGATGGAATTTGACACAGAAAAGGGTTATAATATATCACTTCATTAACATCAACGCTAACGATATTTTGCGATTGATTCTGAAAACACTACAGTCACTGTCACGACATTTTAATTTTACTAGTTAATGTTATATTTGGGTTAAACTGTAGCAGTATTGTCAATCAGATAATACTTAATAAAACCAGTGCAAAACTCTATCATAGGATAGAATTAGTTATACATTTTTACTACCCTTAATGCTTCAATAATCTGACCAATGGGCAATACATATTTCTTATGATAATAATTCGATTCTGTTATTCTATCTTATTCTAAATCTTGCTCCACAATATGTATATGTCCATTAATCAGGTAATACACGTTTTAATCTACACACAGTTATAATTTACATTTTGCTGATTTACAAGTCCATAGGAATGCACTGTCATTCTTTCGAAGTACTTGACTATAATTCATACAGTAATTATACTCGTTATGGATTCTACAAATTTATCATACTGTATCACTTCCATTTTCCATATTGAAATAAAAAATTCATATTTCCAAATCCATTGGGGTGCACTTGACACTCTTTCGAAGTGTTTAAAACTAACATTTATAGCACGCAAGACTTTGTATTGAAAGCCTTGAAGATGTTAGAGCAGGGTCATTCTGAGGGACTAGGCAATTATTAATATTTACTAATATTGGGGATATGTTTTTCTATGCAAGGTAAAAGTTACAGGGATAAATTTTGTTCTACTGGTTATACGCCAGGTTTTCTGCAACAGCTGTATTTCATTAAGATGTGTTTATGCTGTTGTTGGGTTCTAATGAGATGCTAAGATTGTAATTTCTTCTGCATATATTGTCACTATATTATTGTCATTTCTTTTTATTCAATATACACTTCGTGCATTTTCGCATTCACCGATTTAACATAGTTGTCGCTTTTTTGACTTTCTTTTTTTAACTTTTTTTTCTTTTTTGACTTGATTATGATTCCTGAAAATGATAGGAAACGTTAACACTGCAAGGAAAATATATGTTAATAAATACGTTATTACTAAAGCATTTCAATATTTATCAGAAAATGATGAATGACTAAAAACAGTACAGCAGTGACATACAGCACATAAACGTTTACATTATTATATTTCATCACCAAAATCGCAATTGTCAGTGTCAGTGTTCCATATTCATGTACAACACATTGAAGATAGCGATATCTTGCGAGAGTTGGTACATCATAAAGACAAAACAAAACGTTGATGAAAAAGTTGATAGATGAATTAAATTTGGTTTGAAATATATCACTTTATTTTCAATTGTCTCTTGATATACCACTACAACTGGTACTTTTTACAAATTTTTGTCATTTAATAAAGAAAGAAAAAAACAATCGAAGGCAGAAATAAAGAGATGTGGTTATTCTGAAAAAAGAAAAATGAGAAAGTACTTTATCCATCTAATGCTAGTGTCGTTTGATTTTTTTTAATGTTTAATTGAAATTAAACAAAATGTTTCAAGTAGTTACAGTTTCTTAAATAGTTTCAAATAGCAGTTAGTTACTTCCTAACTAAAACAAAACAAATATAAGTATTGATGGGGCTAGCCTCAGAGTTCCATCCAGTGTTAGCATAAAGCGTAAGAAAGTTTTTGTGTAAAATGTGTTATTGGTGAAGTCAACAACTGAACCGAAATATAGTACCATACAGACAAATACCAGTGTCTTACTCCTTATAGCTTAATTCTTGATGACTTGTTGGTATCCAATAAAGGTAAAATCACCATTACCGTTCATTTTCTTCGGACTGTGTAAAGAAGTTGGAAAATTATTCTAAAACAAATTTATCTATAATTATTGATATGCCTTAATTAAAAAAAGAAATTATAGAGGGAAATAGTTTTACTTTTTATCCTGATCTTCTTTTTGAAAATATTAATTAAATATACTTAAATGAATAAACAATATATGGCTGTAAAAACAAAGGCGGAACAATTTAAAATCACCAGATCTGATTGGCCCCAGCAGTATGAACAAATTGGACCAATCAAATGACGCAAAATATGAAAGCAAAAGAGTTATATTCGTGATTGAATTATAGTCTATGTTGTAGTTTTGCAGTATGTTCAAGATTATTAAAGAGTTTTTTATTTTAATATTATATTAATATACAAATATTTTGCAATATGCAATATGTTCTCTCTGTTAATGTAAGCATCTTTACTGCGATACTAATCTGGAGCATATAACTTCTATCAGTCCATCTTAAGTTCCTTAAATTGAAAATATGTAATGCAATTTATTTTTGGCATACATTTTATCTCGCAAAGAAGCCTCATTATCTACCTGATATTAATGATTTCTTTTCAATCAACAATATCATCAAATCTGTTGGTTTTTAAAAATGAAATTAACTGTAATATATCATTGTAACGTTAAAATTATTAAAACGCTGTAACGCCATCTCTCGAACAGACGATCCGATAATGAATAGTTTCCGTTTTAGATTGAGGTTAGATTTGAAAGGACGACACTCGATTGGTATATGTCATACTTGACGTATAACAATTACCATTACTATAACAAATGTTTACAGCCTATCGTGAAGTTTGCAGTACGCACGAAGCACCAGTGGGAACTGTGGAAAAGAATGTGGTGTATTTACTATACCTTTCTATTCTGAGATGACTTTTTTAGTATACCATTAAATAGTCATGAGAAAAGTAATAAAAATATTAATGTTAGCCATAATTGATTAAATTACATTATAGAAGACACTCATTACATTATATATATAGATATTGTAAAATGAAATAATTTAATTAATAAAAATTAAATTTGATTATAACAAATTATTTTGAGAAATATCTGGTATTGTTTACGAAAACTAACATAGATAACAACAAGACCATATATAACTTATTAAGAATAGTAATTTTAAAAATTTAATGTGATTGAGATTTCATATAACTGTAAAGTCTTTCCAAAGTATCAGTGAACCTACGTCATCTCAATTTTTGACGTCTAAACATCGCAATGTTGCCGCATCAACTCTGAGTTTTAGGTTATTTTGGCTTTGATATATAACAATATTCTAGTCTAAATAACATAATGAAACAAAAATGTTATCAAATATAATTTATTTTTATATTATCAAATATCTATTACATATATTATTAAATAATTTAAAGTAGAGTTAATTATATAGCCACAATAGTTTATATGCTTTATTCGAAGTTTTTTTTTGTACATAACGTCATCCAGTTATTTAATGTATTGCTTGCCGCAATTTGTAAATTCGTTTTAGAATCGGATAATATTTTCCTTCTCATTTTATTCTAGTTAAAAACGACACAATGCTATCTGATTAGCTCGAATACGTAAACGAATGAGCCTGTCAAAGTTGCCCGGTTGTCAGACGTATCCAAAATTATTGAAAGCAATAATGATAAGGGGTTATAACTCTAACCTATAAACCATTGTGGCTGTATAATTAGCTGTACTTTTAGATGTACACTAATGTTAAAATAAATTATATTTGATAACATTTTTGTTCAATTATTTTATTTAGATTAGAATTTTGTTATATGTCAAAGCGAAACTCAGAGTTGATGCGGCAACATTGCGACGTTTTATTGTCACAAATTTAAATTACGTATGTACAAAATATAGGTGAGACATCTATATAATAGACTATAGGTGAGAGTTGTTTTATTATATTTACATTAAACTCTTTTCCATATCACCCATGAGGTAGACACATATATCTATGCATATATATCGTTTACACTCTACAATACAACTTCCTACAGTTTGAAGTCAGCATTGAATCATAATCCCACATTCAGCAAATTTAATTCAAATAAATAACTAAGTGTATGACCTAATTCATCTAAATCAAAGGTGTTATTAACAATTCCTACTCAACAATTTTAAAAACAAGAACAATATATCTGTTACCATTGATAATACTTAATGAAATGTTATTCCAACGTTTACCTTTTTCCAACAACTTTCATTGTCTTAACACAGTTTTTTGTTATGTTGCTATGAGTGACCCAATGTCCCATTCTGAAATATCCATGTTTCATCTAAATACAAACATCAAAATAATAAGTCTTCCTTTGTTCTATTATATGCTGTTAAAATTTCTATTCTTTTAAAAGCAATATCTGGAAGTTCCATTAGAACTCTTTGCGGATTATTTTTACACCATTTAAATCCTATATTACCTAAAAGTGTTCGAAAGCATATTCTACATGCCTCAAAGACCATATCTCTTAGCTCTAAGCTATCTATGGATACTTTCCAGACAGTTTCATCTGAAATAATTGTATTAAACCATATTAATATTGAAAAAAATGACTTTTTTAATACTTTTCATATATTTGATCTCTGAAAGAACAATAAGCTGATGTTGATTCGTCATCCGCTTCGTACGAGGACCGTTTCTTTTCGGTGAATCTAAGATTCAATTTTTAATTTTTTGAGATATTTTAATAACCGTGCTATACTAATATTCAGTGCAACTGCAACACGCTAAAAATACTTAATAATTAGCTATAATTAATGTTTAATATTTATAATTAATATTATAATATATTATTATAGTATTATTATATATTAACGTTACAATTAATATGTTGAAGACTTTTACAGACATTTGACAACCAAACGACTTTTGCAAGATCATTCGTTTACCTGTTCGAACGTATCAGACAGAATTGTATCTCTTTTTAATTGGAATAAAATGAGAAGGAAAATATTATCTGCTTCTGAAACAAATTTACAAATTGCTGCAGGCAATACATTAAACACCTTGACGATGTAAGTTCACAACTTCTTTGGATAGACTATATACTCGGTTTGCTCTATGGTAGTAAAACCTACACATTTATATTTCTAAGCATAGACGCTTAAACCTCTATAGGAAAAAATAAAACAATATGGAGCTGATATAATCAAGACACAATATATAAAAATACATATTTTTGGCAAGAAGACTTTTAGTTATAAATTAATTGAATCGCTTATTATTTGGTTTCATGTTACATCAAAATACCGAAATTAATTTCTTGACAACCTATATCTATATATACACGCAAATATTTTATTATTGTTTGATAATATATCTTACGTTGTTACGTGTGGTTATCGGTCATATGCAAAAGTCAATTTACTCGATCTGTTAAGCCTTTAATACGTTAAATAACTGATGGCGAAGTAAAGCGTCACAATAGATAATAGATTTAATTTGATAATACATAATAATTATACAATTTATTAGGACGATTAACTAGCAAATTAATATTTCTAGTTATATTATACACCAATATTAGTGTAGAATATATTTATCAGCCATTAATAAAATTACAGGAATTATGTGTCCGTTGTTGATTTATAAGGTATTAAAATCAGTGTGAAATTTAAAGCGCCTAGTCGTTTAATACTTTAACTGAAGTTTCGCTGTATCATTGCAGATCTTAAAACGGCACGCTACGATGTTTTACGTGAAATAAAACAAACTATTTATAGGCTTCTCATTGACAAATATTTATATGTGGGATTATATGGCATCGACGACATTATTTATTGGACTTTTAATTTTAATTCGCAACAATTGCTGTCTAATCCGACTACTTTTATCTGTTAACGTATCGACTCGACGTTCATTCGTACCTTTTCTCTTTGCAGAACGCAACCCAATGTGCTCCATGATCGATTACGAGATGTTCCTACCGCACAGCCCGCCTGTCTTCAGTCACAGCCCGCCGACCAGCTTCCTCAGTGACTTTGCATCCTTCCCCCGTCTGCAGAGATCGTCCAGCTGCAGACAAACCCAACACAGCTTCACCATATACCCGAAAGCCGTTGCCGCGCCGGTCGTGTCCCCGAAGAGACCATGTCTGGTCATCAGACCCAATGAAGATTCGTTTTCGTCGTCCAGCGATGAGGATCCGACCAGTCCCACCAAGCTCAAGAAAAAAGTAGTGTTCGCCGATGACAAAGGTATGTCGTTAACCCACGTGCGGGTGATGACGGAGCCGTCTAACGTGCCGCCTTTGTGGAGCATGAGGTTCCTCGCTGAGGTCACTCAAGGCGTCACGGCTGAGCCGGAGGTTCGGAAGGAACCGTGGGAGGTGACCTTTCCTCAGCCCGCTTCGGACTACGTGACGTTCCGAAAGAAACTGGATACCATGATGGTGTCGCTGGAAAACGTTATAGTTAAGGAGGCTGACGAACAGGTGGTCGGTACCGTTAAGGTAAAGAACTTGGCCTTCCACAAGGAAGTGTTTGTCAGGATGTCAATAGATGACTGGAAAACACACGAAGACGCTTTCTGCAACTTCGTCCCGAACAACCTTCCCGGAACTGGAACCTACGTGGTCTTCGACACCTTCTCGTTCAAGATCAATCTTCCGCCCAAATCCCGGCGCGTGGAATTTTGCGTCTGTTTCAAGTGTGATGGTCTCGAGTACTGGGACAGTAACGATAGCGCGAACTACATCATAGTGAAGAAGGCCATGAACCCGATCCACAGATCACTATCCGAAAACTCAATCTACGACAAGAAGAAGAACGTCCAGGCGCCGAACGGTGTCAAAATCGAAAACAAGTGTCGAGACGCGTCCCAAGCCAAGCTGGACTCGTGGGCCCAGTTCGCCAGCTGGAACCATCTCGAGAATTCATCTCCATATTGGTAGATGCCGTCGGGATGGCCCTGTATTTTTAGCAGGGTTGCAGAGATATATATCAAATTTTTGTAAGTACCCATTTTTTTATAAACCTTTATAAACACATAGTTCTTTAGCAGTATATTATTATAGTTAAAATTAAATGTTGATCCAATAAACCAATGGTGATGATACTTTTTGATTATATGCTAACTATATTTGGTCACGGTATAGCACGCTGAAAAATACTTGATTGACCATTTAATTTCAAGTACTCAGTTCAACTGAAATCATAAATTAAATAATTTCAGGCCTACCAATTTAGAAAATACTGCCAACATTGTAATACCATGTCAATAAAAACTGCAGCACTATCCTATGAATTTTTTTAAAATATTTTGTCTTGACATTTAATGAAAACTAGTGATTGTCTTGTGGTCGAAATTCAACCACAATTTATTAAGTTAATCATGTTTCTCCCATAATGGAGTAAAATACGGAATGGAATTTAATTAAATCTAATTTCCATTGAGTTTTAAAAATTAGCAAAGTATTAATAAGTTTAAATTACTTCACCACTGAATATTATAACGTAGAAGTATCATGAATAAGAGTATTTTCAGAACTGTATCAACTTCAGAGCATCAAGTATATATGGTTTTGATTTATTTTTATGTTATAAACATAAAAATGGAATATTAAATGAAGTAATACAATTTTTTGTATTAATTAAAATAATATCGAATACAATTAGGCACTTTATTTGTTACAATATAAAAATTATATTTAATGTATTTATAATCACTTTTCAAAACTTAGGCCTATAAAATAACTAAAATAATTGATAAAAGGTTCAAAGAATAAATTGTCATATAGTTACATATTTTATTGCATTCACTGTTAAACATATTAATATCTACCAGATGCTTAAGTTTTTTACCAAATACTGTTAATAATTCATATTTTCTTCTCTTTGTCCCATGTATTCATTTTCTATTTTTCTACATATTTTCATCATATTTATTTCATAATTTCTATTTTAATTCTTATTAAATTTTATCTTTTATACATATTTTTCACATAAAATATATAGTGAACGACAAAAAAAAATATGTTTGATTTAAGAATAATTTCTTTACCTAAATTTTATTACATCTTCATCTACTTTTTATTCCATTGTTATCTTTAAAATAGCAACTATCATATTATTATCTCATCAGCAAATATATTTATTTCAAACTATTATTTTATGTAATATTCTGGAATCTCACCATTGCAGATAGCTGATCTTTAATCTACCTTTTATGGCTTTCGTTAATCTTCTGCTTTCTACTTTGCCAATGTGGGACACAATATGGGGACTAAAAACTCATCAACAAATGAAACTATTTTGTAATTGCTAATACCTTCATTTTGACTCTTCATGCCCAAATTAATTTATTTATTATCTGCAATATTTGGTTACTGTACTAATGAAACCTAAAATGGTAAGTTAATACCAACAAAATTTACAGAAAAAATCTTAATACATTTTACAATTACCTCTAATGAAATGATAAACTATGTTAAAACGTTGATATACTAGATACGATATATTGAATACGATATACGTATATAATTAAAACCAGTTCTTGAGCAAAAAAATTTTTCTTAACTGTTCCGAGTTCATCAAACTAATTGAAATTGTTAACATTTAAAGTGGATTGGAAAAAAGCTACAGCGAAAATCTAAATACCTTGTAAACAGAGGACAGGCGATTCTTGCTATTCTCGAATTTTATATTGTATATGTCGCGCTTTTCTGTACAGCTTAATATACTTTCCGATAAAACGAACACATTAATTTGTTGTCCCTACAAATAATGTAAAATATAACACTATATAATCGTACCTCTGTTAATGGCTAATTAATGAGTGGCAAGTTCGTAATTGCAGCAATATGGGAATAACGACAAATAATATAAAATCTTTAAAAAACACTGCTTAAAATTGAAGCAAATCATTTAATAATGTTAACTCAGTCGCTTTCCGTGTTAATATCGTTCCAAATACAAAACATAAGGACTTGTCTTCCGATTTAGAATTGCTCTGCCGGCATTTTGCGGTACAGCGCTGCCAAATTTACGTCCCAACGTAAAATTACACGCTCGTAGTTGACTCATGTACAACAGAAACGGGGAATAATATACCGTATTAGAATTGGAGCTGTCATCGGGCCGGTCAAATCTAATGAAAGTAGAACCTAAAATATTTGTTTATATATTTTGTCAGTGACTTGGCGGCTATTCCTGGTTACGCTCATTTTTTTTATAAGAATTTACTTACTTGTAGGTTATGTTACACAAAAAGATTAGGCTTAAAAATTCTTCCTTCGTATAGGATTTAACCGTGCCAAATTTCACGCCTCCCGGTGCTTCAGTGTTCCTCAAACAAGGAGGCAATTTTTTTTTTCTAAGCCGATTAATATGTAGACTGAAAAAACATTCTTCATCATCTCGCCTTTACCACTGATTTAAAATATATATTTATTATATTAATTTACCGTTTTCCTCAAGCACTATAGTAAATACCACCCGCATATTTTCCTAAATCAGTGCCAATTATTCTCTTCCGTCGTACCACTTGTATTCATATATTAACAGACGAGTACTGTGTTTCTTGTTCATACTTGCCCACATACATCACGAGTATATTATCTCTGTCAAGGATCAGCTGCAATGCATCTTTCTACTTTTTACGACTGAGAATTTATCGAGAACCACCCTCATAGTTTCAAAATGAATATAAATAATTAATAATACTAATTTCACTTAATCATACAAGAAAACAAAACAATAATAACAATTGGTATTGACAAAACTATGATATCTGTCAGTAGGGTACAGTAAACATTATTTAATGGTTAAAACAAATTCTATAAATATAATGAAGAAAATATAATTTTAAAAGCAAGTTATTTAGGCAAAAATGCTATAGATGACGCCAGGTGTAACAGTTACGTAAAGTTTTTCGGACGTTTATCAATTATCACCTTTTCTTAATTACCCCATGGATTATTTAAAATAAAAAATGTATATCTACCGAAAATATCCTTCTTTATAGTCCACAATAAAAACAATAATTGCAATTATTTAAATGTCTAACACGAACATGATTTAAATACGAGCGACTAGATAACCTCGTTAAATAAAAAGAGAGGTTACAATCTAGATAAACCTCAAATGAAAATAATTGACATGAATGACAAGATCTTGACAGCAATTATGCAATTTTTATGTATTTTTTTAAAATAAAACGTCAGTATAAGTACGGTGAAGGTACTTAATATAATGTTTATTCGACTTGTAAATAGCATACGATATGTCGCAACTGCAGTAGAACTGAAATAAGGTCAGATAAAGCATAATCTTGGCAGATACTGAACTGTTTTTTTATGAGAACATAAAATAATTGCAGAATGGCGAGCGGGTAAGCGCTTTTTATCTTTTTTCTAGAAAGATTACGCGACATTCAGTGCTCATCGGTATTTTAATATATTACATTAATATGAATTAACTTTTATTTAAACGTTTTGTGTATCATTTATTATGAGATTATGCTCATTAAGTTTATTATATTGGAATGTCGAAACCTATCAGAATAAATTAAAATTACCAATGATAATTAATATCATTTTGGAGCGAGTCACTTTGCATAATCTTATTTTTATTTCATAAATATTTTTCAAAACCCGTAATTGGTTGATATAATATTTTTGCGGCTAAATATTTTTAGGTTATCCCTTTTTGCCATTGATGCTTTAAATTTCACTCGGTTAATCATAGCTGCCAAATATTGTTATTTTCGAGTCGTAATTTTATCGAGAACGTCTGATTTACTGTGTTACTTTTCCAAGGGCTACGCACCGCTTTAGAACCAGTTTTTTTTGCAGTTAATATCAAGACATTATATAAAACTTGTCCGGCTTTCTATTTTGTTATAAAACAACGCTATGGAAATAAGTACGGTACTATTTTTAGATCAGAGAAATAGCATAAACTCCGATCAATTATAGTACGGAAAAATGTATGGTTAAATTAAAATTCAACCGATAGACATAGACCCAGATGGCGCAGCGAGTGCGGTTTGGTTGAAAGCCGCTAATAGGGGAAAATTCCAACCGTACAGGGTCAGTGAAAGAGGTGAACTTTAACATTAGATTGTCGGTTTAGTTCGGAGTGCTTTTTCGCATAGAACATGAAATACAGAGTGTTCCTGAAACAATATGCTAGTCCTATTAAAATGATTTAGGTTAAATTAATCGGTAAACTTCCAGCTAATTAAAGGGGAATGTTCTAAAAATAATTTCTAGATACTTACTGATATTATGCCCTTTTGTCATTAACCGACTTCCAAAAAGGAGGAGGTTCTATGTGAACTGTGTACTTTTTTTAAATGTATGTTCGCCGATTTCTCCGTCAATTCTGGGCCGATTTTTAAATTTTTTTTTTATTTGAAAGAGTGCACTTCGGAGGTGGTCTCATTGGATCTAAATCAGGATATCTTGGGGAGAACGAGGGAAATCGAGGGAAACTATCAAATTTCAGAGGTACACAAAGTTTTCACATATTTTTTATCTAAAATAATCAGGTATTTGGGTATAATGTTAATGCTGAGCTGATGTGACAGAAAATCGAAACTGGTTCAGTGCAAAAGCCATTGAGTTTACATTTTTGCTATTAACTGTAGTATATAAGACTTCGTAGACATTTTATAGACAACTGCTTCTATAGTGTAATGGTTAAAGTGTTTAGCTCCCAAACGGAGGTCGCGAGTTCGATTCTCGGCGGGGACAATAACTTTTTGTTGTTGTTTAGTTAGAACATTTGTCACATCACCTAGAGGTAGCGGAACCCGGTGCCTGAAGCGCTCCTTATTTTCAATCATTGTTTTTTTATTCCTATTTTTCCTCATACGGGTTGCACCTTGGCCTACCCATTGTAACATTAAATTAAATAACTGCGTAATTTATCGAGTAAATATCGAACACTAAAAAAAGAAAAATAATATTTAAAAAACTTGAACCGACAAAAAATAAATAACGAACTTAGTGAGTTTTATATTATTTTAACCAACTGATCATTTTGAAGTCGGTGCCGAGCTCAAACAATACAAACTTAATAATATAATTTTGTGAAAAAATTAAATTACCAACACAACAAATCAAAATTAATAAAATAATAATATAATTGCTTCGATTAGGCACCGACTTTTGATTTTTTTAAAATTTTTAGTGAGTTCTTTATTTAATTTTTCCAGTCGGTTATATTTGTTTACTAAACATATTTTATTTTAGATTATGCATCATTTATTTTTAGCTAATAACACAAAAAGTAATAATAAGCATAATAACATAAAATAAACGTATTTCAGTGTATATAATCATATATATGTAATTTAAACACATTTTGTACCACTAAAAGATGATGGCATGTTATAAAGAGCGTCTATTTTCTCTATCTCTCTCTTTTTAGCCTCTTCCACTCTCTTCTGCCTTTGGTCTTTCTCTTCACCTATCTCTATGTCCTCCCCATCAAGTAAGTTGTGTCCTTTCTATGTACTCTTCTACTGATTCGATATCATAATTTTTCCAATAAAATTGCCCATGCATATCATAGATGACGTTGAGTATACTACTAAGTGCAGTTTGTAAAAGTGTAAAATTCATTCAAAAAATGTCTACAAAATTCATCAAAACGTTAGTGATAATAATTACAAGTTATAAATCGGCAAACGTTTTGCTTTACAATGTCCAGACTTCATAAATTTTGATAACGTGCTGTTTTATTGAATTGAATAGAATTATATATTCAATATTGAAACGTTTTCCTTTATTACAATTCTAACTCTTTTCAAGTGTTTTATTTCGACTGCTTATATCTTGCTTTTATCCTTGTTAATATCTATGATTCGCATATCAAGATTCTTCTATATATTGTACACTTTGATTTTGCTTCATATTTCTTTTTTGTCATAAATTTACTAATTAGAGCGAAGTAATAGTTTTTCCAATTCTTGCATTAATTTATTTTTCCTGTTTCCCATTACCTTACATTTCTATACCAAAATATTTAAATACATTTGTTCAATTTTTACATCTTCAATTTGAATGTCTGTATGTTCTGGCTCGCCCATCACCACTTCCTTTTGGTTTTAGTTATTCTCTTACTGTTATTTTCAATCTGTTTAAAATTTCTTATAGGTGATCTAGCCTGTCAGTTGTTTTATTTTTTCTATTCCTTTATATTCATCCATTAATATTATAAACATATTTGGGCTTAAGCTTCCGTGTTGTCTTAGTCCTGCAGGGTTTTTGAGGGTGCTCGATTTCATATTTCCTGTATTGACAGTATTGATATTTATTATTTAGCATTTCTCTTCATACTCTATCAAATGCGTTTCGAAACAATTAATGCTAGGTATATTTTTTTTCTTTGGTTATACTTTTCCACTCTTTGTGTCTAAAAGTCTACAATATTATATATACAAGTCTATGCCAGATGTTAAACTATATACTCTAGAATATATCTTAAATATTTCTGCTAAAGTTCAAATAATTCGTCTTTATTTTCGAATTTAATAGCAAATAAAATAGAAGGACTTGGTGTGAAAGCCATTGACTATATGTTCTACCATAAAGGTTACTTCAAATTAAATTAATAAAATATATATGTTATTTTCTATATGATTTCATATAAATTTCAGTTTTCAATGCTATACCAAAATTTTCTTTGTCATTATGACAACGCAATCTCTCACCCTAGAGATGTGTAATGACGCGTAATGTATTCGCATCAAATTGTCTCGATTTTCGTAATCGAAGCAGAAAGCAATCTAAGAGGGTTGCAAATATGTTAGCTTAGTATAATATTATTTAATGAAATAAGATATTGTTATGTAACCTTCCATATATAATAGATATTCCACTTGGTACATAACGAATATATAATTCACAGTAACTTTTCGTAATGTATTTTTAAAGTACTAATTCCATTCTGTTTTTGATTGCAGATGCTCTTACGAAGAAGTTGACTCTTATTCTGGAACAGAAACAAGACCTTGACCGGAACCCTGAAATATTTAACGATGAAGAAAACGCAGAAAAGAAAGTAACCAAAATGATGGAAAAATAGTAATTACAAAAAAAACAGGAGAAATAGAAACGCCAGATCCGCCGGAGCTGTGATAGATTATAGCGAAATTAAAGTGATAATACGTCGTTTTTATAGTGCCAAAAGCTTAATACAAGAAGAAATACAAATAAATAATATATATACAGATATAAGTGGTAACTCGATGCCTTGTATAACGTACCTTTACTGAAAAACAAATGAAAGACTGATATTTTTATTGTTGTGAATAATATTGTTTCTAAGTTCATTTATCACGTTAAGTTGTACAGTACTAAATATGTTTTAGGTTTAGGTGTTTTATTTTTGTCGTTTTTAAGTTTTTACTCTTATCTCTTGTAAGCAAATATCGGTTTTTTCTTTAAAATGTTACAAACTGACTGAATACGAGCTGTGCATGGTGCTGTCCTAGTTAGTTGAATGACGCGATGTATGCTTGATCCGAGATAGTGCGCGTTATCGAAAATGCAAAATATTTTGTGATATTTTTCGAAGAAAAATCTGATTCGCCCTGTATATAATTATTATAATTATCACTGCGTATTTTATTGTTTTTACAGTCCCTAGTTGGTAAGATGTTATGATCATGTTTTAGTGCTTCATTTTACTTTTGTCTTATTCTTTCTCTTTGTAAATCTGTAGCTGTAGGAGTTAGTTTTTTATTCGCGAAGATATTCGGCCAACTATGTGCCCTCTACATTGTTTATCCTATGTTGTACAGTTATTTTGTTATTAAAATAATGTTACATTATTATGTTTAGTTTCATTCAGTTTGTATATTCCAACACACGTACCAAATATAGGTTTAGTACTCAATTATAATGGTAATGGGTGCCAATAATCAAAAACATTGACTTGTATCAAAAATATGGTTGAAAATATAAAAGAAAAAATATAAAATACCATTAGTATAACATTTGGCAAGATAACTAATAATTGCAGGATTATATACTCTAAAGAGATTATATATGATAGAAGTTGTTGATCTGAGGTCACCAGTTAGGAATTGTGAGAATACCTAAAACAAGTATCCATTAATTACTTAAATAAAGTGTCCCACAATTACTAAGATATATCTAAATTATGATCATCGATAACAAGATGACAAATCTACTAAAACATTTCGTGACGATAATTTTAATAAATGAATGTAGGCGGCAAATATATTTGACAGGCCTACCAATAGGCTATTTTGCATCCCTAATAGTGACAATAGAAATAAAAAGTTTAAATAACATACGATTGATGATGGATGATTATTTTCTTAAATAACATAAAAAAACCTTTTAAAATAAAATATGTACATAATAATCGTTGTAATAACTAAATAAAAATAAACAAAAACCTTATTTAACTTATATACTACACCTATTTTATATTCTACTATATACATACAATTTAGCTTAGTACCTAGTAAACCTATTTATCTATTTATTATATTACTTTAACTATTACTAACAGATCAGTTTGAAATCGGTACGACCATCAAATTAGGTTTGTTTTGTTCCTAATTTAATTTTGTGTATATGACACCAAATTATTTTTTTTTTGTATTGTTTGGGCTCGGCACTATCTTCAAAGAAAATCGATCATATAGAACCTCCTACTTTTTTGAAGTCGGTTAATAAATGGCTAATGTTGAAGGTATATCTGATGCGTCTAGTTTTTTAAGATAAGTTATAATATGTGAAAAAGGTTAGAAAAGACAATATTTTAATTTAATTGAGTATATTATTTAAGAGAAAGAAAATGCGACTAGCTGACAAAGCGACAATGAGGATTAAAACAGACCAGTCCGTCTCACTCGTTCACCATTCAGGTAGTTAAAAATACAGATGGATACTCTGGGCCCTGGGCCGTTAACGCGTTCCTCCTAAAGAAACGGTCACAGGGATGTACGTGATCGTTATTCCGTCTGAACAGCTTATAATTTGAGTATCGCCTGTATCTTCGCCCGCCAGTTTGTCTTTGAAGTCCTTCGATATGGCACTGTTTCTACCCGATTTTCCATGGTAAGGAATACTTTGCTAGCTTTGGTAACTCCAGATCCCCATAGACTACGACTAGAAAACTGAGCTACTGCAATACCCTCTTGGTGGCCGTTCACTCTGAACTGCAAGCTTCTGTTCAAATTCCAGTAAATTATGGTGATTCACAACCACTTCAGTCCACCTTTGATGGTCTAAGACCTTAAAATGTGATGCATGTGCCGGGAATCCATGAACTAGGGTTGTTTTTCAAAGCCTCTTTAGCTTCCAAGAAAGGAATATTTTTTACTTGGAATAGTTTATGGCTACGGTTCGTTGAATCCCTTCAGTCCATCTTTTGTGAACCTTACAACATCAGCTGCAATACGTTTGCCCTAACTCCACTTAAGTACACCAAGAAATACCTCAAATAATTGGAATAGCTTATGGCTAGGGGCCGTTAAGCACCTTCAATCTACGTTTGATAGCCTAACACGTTGAGCTTAAATGGTTCTTACTTGGAACAGTCCATGGCTAAGGATCGTTGAGCACCTTCAATCTACCTTTTGTGACCTCATAGCTTCATCTGCGATAACTTCGCCAGAACTCCACTTAATTACACCAAGAAACACACGCGGAATGATTGACAATGCAAAGTCAACCTCTCTTCTTTTCTTGATCTTTTCTTCATTTGTATGATCTCCAGAGAATCCTACTGACTGAAAGACAAAAGAATGACAAGAATGACAGAAAGAACTTAAAACACATTAGATCGATAGTTAATATTTTAACTACGTCAATTTGACGTCATATATCTTATCTCATACGATTGCTACGTCATTCGTAATTCGACCAATTAAAAACAATCAGGTTCGTGCTTCAAAAAGTAATAACAAGTATCATATTGATTGAAAATAGCAATGCACTAATGTAATAAACAAGTAGTACATTACTACTTCTCTCCGGCAAGAATAAAAAAGGTAATTCTAACATTGAGCATTTAATAATTGAATGTTGCAGTTCTGACCGTATTTATAACAAGACTTTATGGCCATAAATGTTTCGTTTCGGTGTCGATGTGGATGGCTTCCCAATGGATAAAAATTCCACTTTTCATCGCCATTCATAATACTTCACAGAAAATTCTTTTCTTTTTGCTCGTCAAGCAGTGAAACCGCGATGTCGAAAAGGTTCTAAACGGCATTTTAGAAAACGGCAGTTAATGGATGATCTACTACGATTGAACTGCTAAGCTGTTCAAAAACTCGTTCTCCAAGCTATTCGTTGTCATCGATATAAAATCGCCACGTTTAAATCGCTGAAACCAAAACCGAAAATTGACATGCGACGGAGCAGCATAGTTATACATTTTAAAAGGTATTTGATGAGCTTTTCCAGCAAATGTCTTTAAATCAATTACAAAAATATCTAATATCGAAAAGGTTATATTGAGCGTTCTATGATTAGCGGCTCCATACATTGCATAACTAAATATTACTAAATGAAAAACTATTATTTTATGCAGTGCTCCCAAAAAATAATTATATAACAGGTAAATTGAAAAGTCCCGCACACTCTGATTATCGCAACCCTCCAACTTTTCGATACCATTTTTGTAGTACGATTTGTCCTTTGCTTCAAAATAGGCCTCAGTTTCGGCGATCATCTCTTCATTCGACGAAAATTTCTTCCCAGCGAGCATTCTTTTGAGATCTGAAAACAGGAAAAAGTCTCTGGGGGCCAGATCTAGAGAATATGGTGGATGAGGAAGCAATTCGAAGCCCATTTCATGGATTTTTGCCATCATTTTCACTGACTTGTGACACGGGGCAATGTCTTGGTGAAGCAGCACATTCTTTTCCTTCAAATGCGTTTTTCGACGATATCGTCCTTTAAACGGTCCAATAACGCTATGTAATGGTTGCTGTTGATGGCCCTTTCTTTTACAAGGTAGTCAATGAAAATTATTCCATGCGCATCCCAAAATACAGACGCCATAACCTTGCCAGTTGTTGCGTTTTCCTATACTTGCAGTGGGTTCATCGTGTACAATCCACTCGGATGTCGATTGGACTTCGGAGTGAAATGATGAAGCCATGTCTCATCCATTGTCACATATCGACGCAAAAACTCGGTTTTATTACGCTTGATCATCTTCATACACTGCTCTGAAACATCAACTCGTTGTTTTTGGTCAAAAGTGAGCTCGCTCGGCACTCACTTTGTACGGAGCTTTCTTATACCCAAATATTCGTAAATGATATGGTGTACACGTTCAGTTGATATCTTTAGAGGGTCTGCTATTTCATTCGATTTTAATTAACGGTCATTCAATATCATTATGTGGATTTTTTAAATGTTTTCATCGGCAACAGCCCCTTTAGGGCATCCACTGCGTTCGCCGTCTTCGGTGCTCATTTCACCACGTCTAAACTTAGCATACCAATCCTTGATGGTTGATTTTCCTGGGGCAGTATCCGGAAACTTGGCATCAAGCCAAGTGCTTGCGTCAACTGTGTTTTTTTCCCTCCAAAAAGCAATATTTTATCAACACGCGAAATTATTTTTTATCCATATTTTTCACAATAACAAAAGTTGCTTCACTCAAAATGCTATAATTCATAAACTAATGGATTTAGTTCTAGTAGCGCCGTCTATGTGTCAGGCTGGGAACTTTCCAATTGAACTGTTAATCGCACTAAAATACTATTTTCTATTACTTACCAAAACTCAAATCTTACTTAAAATTTGAGAATTCTTGATGTAATAAATGATAAAAAAAGTGCAATGGAAGTAAGAGTCACGGAAGTAACGTGGACCAGAGCAATAACCTACCGTCGGTAGGCCGACCCACGCTATCACTATTATTTATCTGGGCCACACCATCGTGCTCTGCGAGCTCCTTCAAATATCCGCGGGGCACTCCACTACCCTCGTATCCGTAAAAACGGTTTAAAACATCGCTGATATTAAAGTAGAGCTTTTGCTGCATTTAGTTCAGCGCCATATGAACCGTATGTGATATCGATTATCTGTATCAGAATTTTAAGCGACTCTCAACCAGTTATATTAATATATATTATTATATTAATTATATTAATTAATAGTTAATTTAATAAGTTTGAATTTAAAGGAAAAGGTAGGTCATTACCAGATATTATTATTGAGAAATCTGATGCAAGTAGTGGGAAAAGTTGCATCCGTTAATTTAATAGAGACATTAATTGCAATAATTAATGTATGTAAAAAAACGCGTAGACTGATTTTCCTGCTTACTTTTTAGTGGCGACAAAGCTCGGACGAAAATAGAGGTCACCAATCTAGAACCAAGAGAAAACTAAGAAATCTAGAATGTAAGTATGACTATAAGACATGAAAATTGTAAAATCCATCTTCATAATTGTATTCATAATTTGCGTTACTTACTGATATTATGGCTCATTTACTTTCTGCGTATTGGATAAATATACAAAGACATAATCATGCGTCAAAGAACAGGTTTCTTTTACCAAAATTATAAATTGCATCAAATTTTGTGGGGCGCTTGAATTGGCTCTTCGGAGACATGATGAGAGCGATAGAGGAATCCGAAGATATTTCGTGCACTTATACATTTTTCGGCTGACCTCGATGCAAATCTAAGTAAGCACCTAAAAATTGCTTCAGTATTTAAAGGTATCTCCAAAGAGATTCAGAACGATCTGTTACAGTGTATGCCTGAAGTTTGTCATGAACAAATAAGAGTAGAAGTGTTGAATGAAATTGTGAACAGAAGTATCACCCACGGCGCTCTAACACGTGGAAGCTTTAATATTCGGACTTGAGTGTAAGGACAAAATAGAATATCATTTCTTCGGCAACACTCCAGCAATGATTCGATCTTCTCTGTTTGGCTAACTTTTGTCCATTATGTGATGCTCCATGTAGTTATAATTCTTTACCAACTGTCGCAAAGAAAAATCGAACCTACTGGAATAAAAAACGCTTTCGATAATTTTGAATGCAGTATTATTCAAGTTCGAAATAATATTGTTAACATCATTATATGTTATAATACATTTTGCAAAAGATCGATTTCATTTTATATTAAAGAACATCTAGTAGTCACTTTTCTTTTTGTAATACTTGGGAGAGTATTGCGGTAAATTTGCTAAAGGTAAACTCACTTCCATATGTTCCTTTTATCCCACACTTGATGAAATACGATTATGAACTGAACTGTTATTTGTTTAAGAAATTATTTCAGTACGTTACATGGTACATTAGTTCTTCCAAATTTTTTTAATAGAAAACAATCTAGGAGACACGTTGAAGGAGACTAGACAATTATAAGAAATTGGGATAACAACTACCATGATAACATCAGAGCCCGAAACATGTTTCTCAACACTAAAGCGCATCAAACTTTTCTCAAAAATTCAATGGCCGAAGATCATTTAACAGCTCTTTCCAATCTATCTATTGAAGAACAGTTTATCTCAAAAATAGACAATTCTAATGACAAAGTGATTACCAAATTTGCGAACAGTAAAGAACAAATTAAACTTTTTTATCAGGAGTCGCCACTGTATAGAGAAAAGTAAAAACCATCGAATTTAACAGTTAGATTGTATTGTATAATAATTTTTACTTTTTATATTTTTACCAATATATATCCATGATCAAAATATATGCAAACCCTGTGAAACTATAAAGCATCCAGTATATAATTAAAGATTTATTTTAAAATTTACGGTTAAAAGCCAATTTAATTTTGAATGAAAGAAAATCGGAAGATAAAATCTTGTACATAATTGTTGTGCGATCTTAATACGTCCGCGTACCTTGACGGGAAAGATCTCGACTTTGTAGCAAATAAACCAACGATGACCTAAGGGGAAATGTGTGGTGAAAATTTTTCAGTTCCAACAAATAAACAAAGCACACGCAGACCGTTTTTTACCTCTTATTTCCCTAAAGGTTTTTCAATTTAAACTTCTCCCAGCTAATCTTCATATATCATCGGGAGTCAAGGCGCTATCCCAACCATAAATTTAACATTTGTACCGTTTGCAGCAGGGGCATGGTACTTGCTCGTGGTACTGCGCGAACAATTTATTACGCTCTTAAAGAACGTAAAAACCTTATCTGCTTCTCCATCTCGCGTCTCCCGTTTTTTCCGCCATTATTATTATTATGTGAGCGTTTATCCGTCAGCCTGCCGTTTTGTGTTCATTAAGATGGAAATAATCATTTTAGAAATATATGGCGGTTACCGAATGTAACACGACTATGCTAATTTCGTGTCGTTTTAACATGATGCAAGATCTATTAGATAATATTCAATTCGTTGTGGAAAAGGCACGTTCATTATTTATAAGGTTCTGCCGTTCTATCGCTCTTTTTTTCGTTAAGAATCTGATTTAATTCAACTAATCCGCATTTTGCAGGATAGCAACAACGAACAAAGAAAAAACGAATTACTATTACATATTATCCTCGAAGACAATACAGTAGAACTGACGCCCTAAGGTGAATGATCAATTTGAAAAGATAAGACGTAAACTACAATTTTTTTAATAATGTACGAGGGTGGTTCAAATATGATGAAGACAAACGCATGTATGTTTTGAAGGTCATACCTTGAGTATGTGATAGCTGGGTACCCTACGAACAGTGTGACATAGTTTTGTTCGGGAGAGCATGTTTCACGCGTATGCTACAACCGTGAGTGAACACCAAGTGCCGACCGCCGTAGCGCAACGTATTGTCATTCGTTTCTTAGTATAGGAAGGCGTTAAAAGACCGAAATAATTCTGCGTTTGCCGCATGATCGTCGACCGCGAACCAGCATCACACCAGACAACATTCGCCACGTAGAACAATTCATTTTGGAGGACCGTAGGATGAATGTTCGAGATATCTCGGCTGAACGCGGCGTCAGTATTGGTAGTGTAAAGTCCATCATCCACGAACAGCTTTAATATCGCAAAATAATGGCGCGATGGGTTCCTAAACTTCGAGGAAAATTTTACGCGGTTGAAACTTTGTCGCCGCTTGCTGACGCGATACTAGGCGGAGGGGGATGAGCTTTTAACGAGAATCTTCGCTACAGGCGAGACATGGGTACATTATTACACTTCCGAAAGCAAGATGTCGTCTAAAGAGTGGAAGGGGCGCCAGTCAAAGCGAAGATAACCAGATCCGCGGGTAAGGTTTTGTGTGCGTTGTTCTGGGACCGGCGGGGCGTGCTGTACGTCGATTTCCTACGCACTCGACGTACCAATAATGCTGCTTACTACTCTAACCTTCTGAAAATATACGTGAAACCCGCTTATCGCTTGAAACGGAGGAGCATTCCAGCACGAAGTGCGATTCTTCTCCAAGATAACGCGCGCCCTCATACTGCGCGTCTCACGCTCGATACAATATCGGAATTAGGATGGGAGGTGCTGGAACACCCCCTACAGTCCGGATTTATCACCCTGCGACTACCATATGTTTGGACCATTCAAAGAAGTCCTCGGAGGTCAAAGATTCAACACCGACGACAAGGTAGAGCAGTTAGTGACCACATGACTGTCCGAGTTGCCCAAGAAATTCTTCTTTACTGGCATCAAAAAACTTCCGGAAAGATGGACAAAATACCTAGATGTAACTAGCCAGGATAAATATCTAGAAAAACTGTAAAATTTTGTCAATTTTTTCAGTAGTAAATAAACGTGTCAAAGTATTTGTCTCAATCAAATTTGAACCTCCCTCGTATTATTACTAGTCGTTGCCGACTAACTTAGAATTTGTCTCTACAGTGGCTTAAAACTAAGTATTTATCTAGGAAGAACCATTAGCCTAGTGTCTATTAGTGTCTAATAAAATAATAGTAGCGCGTTTCAGTATTTTTACAATTTAAAACACTTTAAGATATCTACACAAGATCACAAGGTTTAGTTTTCTTGAGTCTACGTCCTAGTTCAGTATTATCCGGTTGTGCTACTCTCAGCATGAGAGCGAACTTTTTCCTGATGTACTTGTATTATGTTGATATTATTTCACGCCAAACAGCTCTGTAACTGAATTCCATAAGTCCATAAAGTACTTGCTTGTACAGCAAATTTATTATATACGCATAATTTAGATTTTATTCCAGAAATGTTTCTTCCAATGAAATTTTGCATCAAGGCTCTTCCAATAGTACTTGCCGTTGTTACTGTATAGGATGATAATGTTATTCATATTTAGTGGTATACGAACAGTTGAGTTGTAGGTGAATTTAACATGACAACATGAGTGATTTACTCTCGTGGACTTCTATTCTCCATGCCCAGGTCCACTTATTTATATTATTACTTGCATGTTGCAGTTTTCTGCTTACTTCTTCGTAAAACTACAAATAAACATGCACAACAAATTAATTAGGTGAAAGAACAACATTAGATTATTGGATGCGCTTTCTATATTCTTCAATAGATAATGCTGTTAAGCAATAAATTGTATTTCATTGGTGTAATAATGTGGCAATATCTGTATTTACTATAACTCTATTTTGTTATCGATCGCATTTTTTAAATTAGTTACATCTTACATTAAATATGCTTAGTAAAATCATAATTTACAATTAATTTATTACTACTTTCTGTTGTTGTTTCCTTTGATATACAAGCAAGGCGAGTGCGGGAGTAATATATCAGTATGTATTTCCCAAATTAGAATAAAATTAAACCACTTAAACTAATGTTAAAACTACACTTATACACTAAACAAGTTACTAAACTGTTATACACTAACAAGGTTTGGTTGGCTT
This sequence comes from Rhynchophorus ferrugineus, assembly GCF_030347505.1. Lineage (NCBI taxonomy): Eukaryota > Metazoa > Arthropoda > Insecta > Coleoptera > Curculionidae > Rhynchophorus > Rhynchophorus ferrugineus. The sequence continues at coordinate 29,554,336 of NW_027472581.1, read as the reverse complement.
CAATCTTCTGATTTCCTGCGTGTTCTCCAGTAGCTGTATCGATTCCACGTTGCTGTGATTTGGCAAACTTATTTCATTTTTATTTATTCATAAAGTCGAAACTATAAAGAAACTACGATTGCGCATAAATAATATTAATTTTAATACATATTAATATCAACGAAAATTTTAAAAAACACCAGTTAAAGCTTTTACCAAATTTGGTCAAAATATTATATAAAATAAAGGCAAACATACTGCTAATACAATAAGATTTTAGGTTCAATCGTCAATAAATCTACAAAAAGTAAATCAGATCATCATGGTCAACAAAATGATCAAACAAAGGAGTATAGAGCTATATAACCATTCAAACCAATAAATATCAAAGGTGTTTATACAATATTTGTTAAATAACCAATGCTGTTTATAAAACATGCATTAATGTTGGCTGATTTCGGCGAGAATCTACACCGTTTACAAGACAGCTAATTTTTTCCTTAAACATTCTGGTTATATTCAAAGCCGTATCTTTGAAACTAATCAAAACTCACTTTGCAGTAATCGAAATAACGTAAAACTTTGAAAGATACTTGGTACTAAAAGGTTGTTGTAGTCCTAAATGTTGTTACCTCAAAATATCACATGAATTCTTTATTAGGTGGTATAGGTGAGACCAAGGACCTTTTAGTTGATGTACCATATTGATATTAATAATTAGTCATTATATCGCAATAAATATTGCAGTTATAATTTTTCAAACTAAACAGACATGTAAAAACAAATAAATATCAACGAAAAAAGCACCGTCTTCGTCCGCTATACCATTTTGCGCCTGAAAAGCCTTGATATTTCACGTTTCTCACAGCGTAGCTCTTCATGCAGAGAGCGTCTTAATCGTAATTAAACGCAACTCCTATTCAAAGGTTCTCAAGTTTAACTAATAAAATTTTAATTAAAAAGGGGCGTTGATATGGGCTGTCCTTTTTTATTTGTAGTATAATTTATACGTACGTCGTCGTCGATAAATTGAATCTTCTCTCGATTAACCTTTGCTCTTACCCAAGTTATCGTCCTTTCTTAAATTTCATTTAAAGATTCTTAGAAAGGCGTTTGTTCTTACTTTCTCATGTTATAGTATCTTGATATAGGTATTAATTTATGTCATACATTTTCGTTTAGATTAGAATACTACTAAATTAACAGTCTCGTTAGTGTCTGGATCAATCCAACAAGTTACCAGTCCTTTCCCTTGTTTCGAGGTTTATTGCTAAATTAAGGTAGGATGAAATAAAATAGTTATGGTTACATCATGTGACCGTTATTTATTTGCGTTATAAAATAAATAAACATAGCGATGTAAAAAGAGCGCGGCGCAGTGTTACCTGAAGAGACTTGGGGACAGTCGGTGGTGGCAAGTCTGAACTGAACGATGGTTAATGACTGAGTGATTGAAAGTGATACCCTTCAACGATATTCGAGATCAACATCTCGGGATTGCCAGATCTTCGTTATGGTTTGCTGGAAGTTGTTCAGCGTTTGAGATAATGTTTTTGGATATTTTGTAGGCCATTATTGTAAGATGTAAAATTAGACAAGCCTCACAGTCATAACACTTGAAATAAAATGTTTTAAATAAATGAAAAGTATATTTTCGTCCCTCCCAAAACATTAATTCACGACTACTGCTCAAACTCATTATCAATAACTCGCTATAGCTATCATCCTTCATCTAAGAATAAATTATTTCATTTGAATTTCACTATTCCTCTTTTCCTTTTGCAAGGAAAGCGCCAAAAATCAATTCTAGCATTGTTTTTATATGTCTTAGTTAATTGGTGAAGTGTTATTAGGTTTTTGCATGTATTTTGATCAGCGATATCTATTGATATAATAAATATATAAATAACTATTAAATAACTTAATTGTTAAGTTCAATTATTCTGATAATTTTCCATATAAAATAATATTTTTCCATTTATTGTTATTATGTTATTTAGTACTAAACATGGAACGCTCAAATTTGATTTTCGACATACATTATGTTTGTTGCTTGATTTGCAGATATCTACTGACGAAGCCCATCAAACATTTTAGAATCGTATGGTAATGCTGCTCAACCATATTCTAATTGTCCATTTTGGTTGCAAAAATGTAAAAGAGGTGATTTTGATATCATTGATAGAAGACAGCCTGGAGCTCTAAATAAAATCACAAACAATGAACTGAAATGAACCTATAGGACGAAAACCCCTTCCAGATAAAGACTATAGAAAAAAAAATTTGGAAAAGGAGGGAAAATGGTTACTACACGAATGGACTAGAAATGTTAAACCATTTCAGCATTGGTTTTCATTATTTATCAGAAAAAAAGAAGAATTTTCTGTGACATATTTTGACTGGCGATGAAAAGTGGATCTACTACGACAAACCATAGAACAAAAAGTTTAGAAGAGTCAACTACCTTAACAATCGTAATATTCATGGCCATAAAATTTTAATGTGCATATGGTTATTAAAAATGGAGATTAAAAACTGTATTATGATTCAAATTGTAATGTAACTGTAAGATATCTACCGACGTCAGTCGACGATGAAACAACGTATTGTTGGAAAGAGTTGCGAAAGATGCTCACGCAGCATGCTCTCTAGGTATAACGCCTTATGATTAACATTTGTTCAGATCTATGCAGCATGACTTGGCTGGCATAATGTTTCGAAGGAGAGCGCATATGGATCGATAATTGCCAAACCGAAATTGTTCTATCAAGGCGGTGTCGTCATGTTGCTAGAAAATGATAGAAAATATTTTGGATCTATATAAATTCCATCAATTTTTCTCAATAAATGGCTTTTTAAAGTAAACAAATAAGCAGAATACATTGAAGTACATAATGCTTATTTTGTCTTATACCTTTTAAATTGCCTTAGAATATTTATATATTTAATTTATATATTATTAATTAATGAACCATCACTATCTTAGAATATTATATTCGTTTTCTAGAATTGGTTCAGTATGGTCGTATGTTGTCATCAATGTATATTTTGCTGTGTATTTATTTTATTGATGGAAAGCATCAATTTTGTTAGTTGCATCCATACAGTTTTCCAGTATAATATATACTTTTTTTCTACCCAATATTTTTGCTAAATACCAGAAATATATTTTTAGTACGTTTGTCTGGGTAATCTGTATGATCTACTTATATTCGTAGCCTTACTGCTTAATTTTTTAATGTACTTTCTATTAATTTTTCACTAGTTATCCTTAAGTCTGTCTTAGATCTGGAAATATTTTTATGACTAAATATAATATTCTGAGCAATGTAACATATGTTTCTCATCAATTACTATAAAATAATAAATTTTATTCTAACGGTTGGTACTGTTGAAGTATTGTTGAGTTTCATTTGATTCCCATTAATTGTAATAACAAGATGTGTGACCAAGTACCAGATCAATCAATATAATACCCTGAAATGTTTTAAAGTAATTTGGAACTCTATTTTATCCTAAATAACACATTTTAGAGTAGCCTTTTTTAATTATTTAAACGATAATGTGGTTAATTATAACCAAGAATTGTAATAGACTATGGAATATACTAAATATGGTATTTTTCATGTTCAACGTGAATATATTCATAAATTCAGATACTAATCAATGATATATGTACCATTCTGATTGATTATTTTTGCCATTTTTCTAACAAAAGTAGAATCGATTCACTGTAGAATTGGGGTCCTTGTATTATTGTTTTACACAATTAAGGGAGTATTCCACAGATCGAAACAAATGATAGTCGGACGGGACTGAGTTTAGATGATACAGTGGATATATCTCCTAATTTTTGACAGGTTTCTTTTATTAATCCCGATTGAATGTCAACAATCTGCCCGTGAGCAATAAGTATTATTGTTTGATTTCCGTTATATAATATAGCCATCCTAACTTGTAGAAGCCCACTTCACTAAGTAATCTGCTGTACAACTTATAACCTAAATCTTATTCTAGATAATATTCTAACTTATTTTAAAGTCTATCCTAACTTATTCTAATAACTATTCTAACTTAGTCTAGAAATTATTAAATTTCACTCTATGTGTCTATTAATCAGTTCGTATGGTAGTTTGCGTTTGAGCCTACGCACTTCACTGTCATTGCGCATATTTAACTGTTTGGCGAGTGCATTAGGATGCACTAATAGTCTTTAGAAGTACTTCGCACTAGCACTTCAAATCACACTTGTTATGGGCTCTATGGGTATATCGCGTTGAATCAGTTTATTTGACACGTAATATGGGGCATCGATGATGACTCGCAACACTTTATTCTGGAACCTCTGGAAGATATCTATGTTAGATTTGCTAATAGTACCCTATAGTTCAATACTATAGGTCCAGATGGGCCTAAGTATTGACTTATACACCAAAATAATCAGCCTATACGTATAGTTTAGTTTAAGCTAATAATTATGCTGTTTGCATGTTGTCACTATATGTTTTCTCCAAGTCAGACGTAGACGTGGATCAAAATGCATTTCCAGATATCTAAGGTTGGCTGCTCGCGGAAGTTCATGATTATTCAATTTTACTAAGGGACATGTTCTTCATATGGGTAGATTTTGTCTCATTTGCTTTGATACGCCACGTTTTCAACCACAATTCGACTTTGTTAAGATAAAGTTGGAGGTTTTATGTGGATGATATTGGATCCTCGTGTGATGATAAAACCGCTGTATTGCCAGCATATATATATATATATATATATATATATATATATATATATATATATATATATATATATATGTATATATATATATATATATATATATGTATATATATATATATATATATATATATATATATATATATATAATATATATATATATATATATATATATATATATATATATATATATATATATATATATATAATTAATTTGGTTGACTAATCTATGTATTTGTTATGTTGTTCCGTGTTTATTACAGAAGCCAAATTGATGATCTGGAATAATATTTCTCTCTTCCACGATTAATTTTAGTCTCTTAATGTATAGTTTTTCAAAAAGTTTTGAGATTATAGGAAACATGTTTATAGAACGATTAGAGGAGACATATTCTGGTTTTTTCCCAGGTTTAAGAATCATAATGATTTGAACCACTTTCCAAGTGCTAGGAAAATAATTAAGTCTTAGCATGGCATTAAATATGAATGTTATTAATTTGATGCACATTCCTGAGAGCTCTTTCAAGATTTTTCCAGTAATTAGGTCAAAACCGGGAGCTTTTTATCATTGATTTCTTTAAGTATTGTTTGTTTTACTTCGTTAACAGTAAAATTCTTATGTGGCAGATCCATTTGAAACGGAGTGTTAAGAAAGTCAATTATGTTATTTTCTTCTGTTGCGGAGATTTCAGGTGGGTACGGATTAAATACGGTTTTTAAGTGTTTAGAGAAAACTTCCGCTTTATCTTTATCATTCCTAGCCCAGGTATTGTTATCAATTTCCATGAGTGGATTATGCTGTTGGGGTTTTTTCATCTTTTTGTTACTTTCCAAACAGAATATTCCGTTGCATCAGTTGGCATTAAGTTTTCTAAATAGTTTTGAATTCCTTGATTTTGTTCCTTATTTATAAGCTCTTTCAGCTCTTTTGTGGTCTTCTGTTCTGATTTGTTGCCAGATTTTTCGCAGTTTTTTATTCTCAGCAATTTTTGGTTTAATTGTAGATGAAATATAATTATAATTAAATTTTTGATATGTCGCTCTATTAGGTGTTGCATATCATGCTGCCCCTTGTATAGTTTTTGTTATATATATATATTTTTGACAGGTCAATAAAGAAATATCTAAAGTTGCTTTTGTGAGAGAAGCTTTTCACATTCATTAATTTTGGTAGCTTTTTTTTAATCGCCAGAGATCGAATAGAATGTTAGAAAAAACTAAAATTACTTTTTCCTGAACCTTATATTATCAGTAGAATATCTTGCCATCATTTTTTTTTCTCAATATCTTTTCGATTTAACCAAAAATACCTTTCGAATCCGGTCTAATTCTTTTCGTATAGATCTTCGATAGTACTTTGACTATGTTCAATACATTTCTATTTCCGCATAACTAACGACTATTTCTTTTAGAAACGCCTGAATAATTAAAAAGTAGCAGAGAAATTATTATTGTGTAATAACAATTATTAGTACGGTACTTCGGTCCAAGGTAATGGGTACCACCCATAGAATAAATCATGAAACTCTATTAGGTTATAAAATTAAATTAAATGGTACTTTTAATTCATTTATGCATATGTATGGATGCTGTTAGGTGGTCAAACAATGCACACAAGAAATAAATTGTTAATTATAATATAATTTTTTACACGGTACTTTGATACATACATGCTACGTTTGCATAGACTCAGGAAAACCACACCAAATTCAATTCTAAATAATTTTAGTATAGCATTGGTTTTATTGATGTCGAAAAATCACTTAAGCAATTAATTGTCAATAGAAAATTTGAAAAAATTGTCAATGGATAATTTTGAATATATTTATTAAACTATAAGAGTAAATAGGATTATTTGGACAGATATCAATACGTTAAATGCATAGAAATACAGCAATCAGCGAGATATTTACTAAAATAATATTGAATTGCAAATAGAAAAAGCATATTGCTAGTCTAGAAAGTATGTGCCATTTTATGCGATTTTATCAAAGACAATTTTGGACTGCATTTTAATATTTATTTTATCTATATTATATACTCATATTTTATAATAATATGCGTAATGATTTTGAATCAATTTAGCATTTGGTAAAGACCTTCCCTGGCAGGAATAAATTAAGAATATAAACATTTATAGAAATATTTATAAATATAATATAAAGTCGTTAAAAAAATATATTTTTACTAACTTTGATTTTTTTTTATTATCAATAAGCCAATACATGTTTCTTATGAAACAGTGCTATCAAAAAAATTATAAAAACTGCTAATATATAATATTTATCATAAGTTCACATTTGGTTATCATGATTAATGTTTTATAGGCAACACAAAACAAGAAATAAAATCAATGAATGTGTAAAAAGTTAAGATTTAACAAGAAAAGAACTTGAGGTAAACTGGAGGTTGTGCAACAATCTATAGAAACTGGCCAATGCAGTCAATAAAAATTAAAAAATAACTAGGGAAATATAGACAAAATGATTAATGGATCATAAAACAGAATGAAATAGAACAAAGAGAATAAGTTAAATTCTTTTTTAGATCAAATATAGGAACCTAGAAGAAAGTATATTCCTTATTGAGAAAACTCTACACTAGATATTTGAGTTTTTGAGTTATCCTTCCTATAAAAGACCCGGTAGATTTCGTACTGCCTCAATCGATAAATAAAAGACCTAATAATCAGTAATTAATAAAAAAAAATGCTCGGTAAGAATGAATTTTTATTATTATTTTCGATTAATTACACATGATGTTTCATACTTAAAAAACAGAGTATTCCTGAAATACTGGCTATTTATAAGGATTCAATTAGATATTTACAGACAAACAGTTATGATACAGTTTGTTAATCAATTTAAAGCTTTCTGATAAACTATATTTTTTGTTGTTGTTGTTTGTTTTGTGGTGCGTAAATAAACACAGACGACGGTTTCCCGACGCGCGAACACGCGACTTCCATGCGCGAAAGAAGGAAACTCAAGTTAATTCTGCAAACTTCCAACGACTGGCCTTGAGATTTATTTATGGTCATCGCAAAGGCCAGACGTTCTGAAAATTGTAAACGTTTAAAATCGAATGGTAAATCCGTTGGAACCATCGGTATACGCGGGATCAAGGCATCCTCTTCTTTGTATTTTCTCTTTATGATTGTTGCCTCAATGACCTTATTTATTATCTTTTTCACAGCCAGTCTTGTTCCATTGCACAGTCGAGGTTGATTATTGTTACGCAACATGATGACAACTGATCATACTTTTAGCTTCAAATTGTGAGGTGGTAATCCAGGCAATACCAGTGAATTTAAAAACTCCGTGTGATAGTTGACTACGTCGTCCTGGACATCGTTATAATGTCGACTACCTTTGTTAACATATTTACATATGTACTTTATCGACAGAGTTACAATATTCCACATTGATGTGAGTCTCAAAAGCTTTGAGTAATATTGGCGAGTATGACATGATCCAACGATTGTCTACATCAACATTTTGTTGAAAACTCCGCAAGGTCCATGTATCATGTGTTTGATAACTACTCCATGCAATCTTGGGACAACTGTTGGAAAATGCGTATGAAATTGTCCTGTATAATATGTTTAGCACCAAATGATGTCATCTAGAAACAGTTGTTACATTTCTGAATGTTGGCCAAGAAGTGTTTAGAATAATTTTCAATTCCAGAAATTAAAGAGCGTAAAGTATATGGTGGTGGGACCAATTGTGGCAATTTTACTTTGCCTCGAGCACACCATAATTCAGTAGATTCACCACTGTATTTTAACGCCTTGCAATATTTACAAATTATTGTCATTTCCCTAACTGTTACCGATTTGTCAGCACAATAATCTATTGCCGCCTCATAATGGAATGCAGCTCGTTCCAGGATCACAGGGGCACTGTGTCTGCGGAATCGCTCAATTTCATTATGTCGTGCTCGCTGTTCTTGTGTTTGATGTGCACGAACTCATTACATTCTAAGCCTATCTACTTTATTGTGACTCTCTAAAGACTATTTTCTTGATCTGTCTCTCTCTGGTGATCAGTGCGGTTAGCACGTGAGGTAGCTCTTCGCACATCTGATTGACTGCGACGACCTAAGTCAGGTCGTCTTCTCTCGACATCGTAAATTGTAATTAATCAAAGTAAGAAAAGTTCTCGCGTACTTAGCAGAAAAGTGTCACCATCACAAAAAATTAACAAAAAAAAAGAGCACATAATTTGAAATGTCACTATCACAAAGGATCACCGAAGTTAAGAAAGTTCTGGCGCACGTAGATTGTCGGATTCGATCCTCGACACTAAAGAAAAACAAAATTGTTATTTTTATTTAATTTCTAGCATTTTCACAGTTATTCACCAATCGGTCCAGCCGTTCTCGAGTTTTAGCGAGACTAACGAACAACGTGCAATTCACATACTGATTATATTAAAATAAATTTTGATCACCGTGTATAAGTCGTCTTTAAACAGTTCAGCACAAGAAGTTTGCAGCTTTATGGCAGTACTCAATAGTTTTATTGTTCGAACATCATTAGAACAGATCTTGTAGTCTTATACTAGAAAGTAAAATAAAAATTAAATATGGTGTTCAAAACATACATTGTAAATAGAACATAATTTTTTCATAAATTGATATCCTGCTATAGGGTGAAAATAAAATATTATCAAAAGTTGTATATATGATAATTATATATTATAGTTTGGATATAATTACTATTATCAATTTCAGCTTATTTCTACTCAAATAATAATTGTTTACTACTGTTACTATTGCTGTTATTACTACTATTGTTCAAAGAATAATAATTTGTAAATAGAAAAACATTTAGATGATTAAAATAACATTTACACAATATCGTTGTATTCTTCAGCTATGTGCACTCTTTTTCTTTTATTTTATTTTATTAGGACGGGATTGTTATTATTTAACACTAAAATGCGGTTAAGGTAAGAATATTATTCATCAATATAGAGCCGCACTCGGGGAGAGCCCTTACTTCTCAACCAAAACTGCAAGATTTGTTAGTCTCTTGTCAGGAACAATGTTAGTCTTCTATTTTTCAGTTCGATATCTATGACTTTGATGCACATTTTATAGAACTGTTCGATATGTCTTCCAAAAAGTCGATTTCGCTACAGAAATCGTTCACTTTTCACTTGACTTTAACATTGCCCAACTCTCAAAGCCATACAGAAAAAGTGGAAAATTAAGATAAGACAAAAACTAAGATTTAAGTCTTATTATATTATTAGGATCTTATTTGTATCTGCAGATATATGTCATGTTTCTTTTTAAAGGCTTTTGGTATAATTACATACACTACGATGTTGAAAAACAGCGGAGAAACGCCTTGTCAGATGGAGCTCAGATGAATATGACAAATCCATTCGCAGTATCACACAGTAAATAGAACCATTTACTTCTACATTTTAATTCCTTAAGTGTTTGATATAACTATTTATGTTCATCTAGCTTTAGCATTTGCACTATTAACTTTGCAACATATCTACAGTCTATTTTACTACGGAAATATCATGACAATCTCAGATTGGCAGCATCAACACGCCTATATTAAAAAACCTCATATTGTAGTAAAACTGGTCTTGCGAGGAGCTAGTGGTTTATTTCATTTGCCTTCACGCGTATTATTCATTCGTTGCACTATCTGAGTACTTTTTTTGTTAAATCAATGACGCACAGTCTGAGTAGTCGGAACTGCCGACATTATGAAAAACTACATAAATATACACCTTTATATCTGTTATATCTTTACAGTGCCACAGAAAGCACGAACCTATGATTTAATAACCATACAAATGCTGAAAAATCTACCAATAAAGGCAATCACTCACCAACTTTATTTATGTAGCATTTCGATTAAAATATATTTCAGATGTTTAGAAAAGTTATTGTAATAACGAAACACGAAAAATTACAAAATGAAGTAAAATCTTATAAACCAATTTCACTGCTCCTGTAATATCCAAAGCAATTAACAATAATAGAAACAATAAAATACCTAAGCATCAATTTTAACAATTGATCAGTTACATTAGAATAACAGACATTAATCTAAAAGCCTATGAAAAGAAAAACGTCTGTTCGCAGCTATATTCTTGGACGTAGTGCTAGTAGTAAATGTTACCGAAGCAATATCTTAAACTCATACATCTTAACCAGGACGTTTAGAATTAAACAAGAAAAAACGTAGTAGAAAAGGATACAGAAGCAGGCGTCTCACAAGGCAGTGTTTTAGATTCTGTTCTTTATCACATGTTTTATACCTCATATGTGACATACCATGAAAAGAAAATGTTATTATAGCTACATTGGCTGATGATACTTGTTGGGAACAGTAGCAAAGAACCAAACACAAAACTGTAACACGTAAGTAATAATATAGATAATATAGAGAATAACTAGACCCAAACTAGAGTAATACAAGTCAATAAGAGTAAATCAACGCGTATTGAATTCACCTACAATTAAACTGCTCGTATATCAATAAAGATCAATAACACTATTATCCCATACAGTAACAATGCTCAGTACCTTGGAATCAATCTTGATGCAAAGCTTCTTTGAAAGGAACATATGAAGAAGAAAAGAACGCGAATTAAGATATATAAAAATGTGTTGGATATTTGAAGGAACATCGAAATTATTCTTAAATAATAAGTTGCTGCTGTACAAGCAAATACTAATACCTACATGGTCCTATGGAATTCAGTTATAGGGATGTTCTGCAATAACTAATATCAACATAATACAATTATTTGAATATAAGAAATAGGGACAATTACTTACACCGAAACCTTCGGAATTCAACTGTCATAAACTCAATTAAGGTATTCATAACATGACATGAGGAAAGACTCGTGTGTTATGTGAACATCGAGTGCTACGACTCTTGGTAACTTGGATTTAGATTCAAGAGAATTGAACCATGTTGTTACGCGTTTTTTCTTCTCGAATGCACGGATAATTTTTGGCAAAAAAGGCAAAATTTACTGTTTTGACGACTGTGGAAGACTCTTGAAGACCACTCTCTAGTGTCGACGGCGGACATGGAACCTCTTAATTCCCTTTTTCTGTGTCATTCCCCTCTCTCGCCATACTATATTTACCAATAATCGTCTCCTCTGACCAATAGAAATTATAAGATTTTTCTTATATGTTAAACAAACTAGGGGCGAAGCAGCAGTAATAAAATGTTATCACACAATGACGGCCACGCTGCCAGAGAGACTCAAGCATACCGTAATAAAGCTGTAAATGTATTGATATAATAAAAATGGTATTCCGGGTTATCTCTCTGCACAAATATTTTCTACACGTGTGATTTTGTGTTGCCAAGTAACTCAATGGTAAAAGCACTATTATTTTATTTTATTTTCATCTTGAGACGTATTATAAGTAAGTAAGTAGTAATATACGTAAGTATATTAATTATTTAAATTAAAAAATATATTTTTACGACAATTTATTAATAAGACATAATTCAGCAGATAAAGGGTTAATTAACATATACATTTCCTTTTTCTTCTCATGGTTTTCTAAATATCAAAACTACTAAAGCCTCTGTAACTTAATATTACCAAAAATGATACAGAATAGAAGCGACATCAAAATCAACAAAAATGAAAAAAGGTAAGAAAATTAACAAATCTGTGCAAGTTGCCACGATACTGGTCATTAAACTCTTTATTTACCACTGAGATGTGAATGATTCAATCACCCTGTACACCAACCATATGCAACGTCCGGACATGGGCGTGTACCATTTCTGCAAAATTTCATGTAGGTTTAAAGTGTATCGCTCCGGAGTCGGTCTCGAAAAATTTCCGCATAGATTTACGGGCAATTTCTCGTCTAAACATATTCGAATGTGTGGCGTGGGTCGAGATCCCTAGACCGGCAGCGCCTTTGACATACGCCGTGGCTTAAATCTGATTAAGGATATTTCAGCGCGTACAGGATGTTCCAATTATCAATTAGGAATCGTTTGTTTCACGTCCCGGTGGATTTTATTTTCGATTTTGATGTCGTTGCTCTTTCAGAGCTGCCCACGATCTTGATCATTTATTAAAGCAATTAGATTGTTCAGTCTACAAAAGAAACAGCACAAAGAAACATACGGGTAATATAAGGGAAGAAAATAGTATTCTTTTGTATATTTAACTTAACCTATTAACTTATACTAACGTAAGCTCAGTATATTTATCTTCGTAGTATCGAGACCGTAAAGTTGCTAGATTTTTTATTATTTTATTATGACAATTGTATCTGGAATGTGTTGAAATACCACGTGATATAAATATGTGTACATACTATATACTACAGTTATTTATGACAGAAGTACGTTATGGTAATTAAAAATTCAGCCGACTGATTGTCACTAATTATTGTCACTAATGTTGCTGTCCCCTGTTCTCAAAGGGCTTGGAGTTGAATTTGCTTGGACGACTATCCGAGTTATTTCCATAAGAATCTATAATAAATTGTTATTATATAAACAAATGTTGAAGCCAGTGTGGATCTCCGGTGGGCAACTATGGGGTTGCACAAATAAACCTAAAATCAATATGTTCCAATCTCATTTCTTAAAAAGATCCAAACTTACTAAAAGAAAGCTCTTCGCGTCATTATTAAATGAGACATTCAAAATAGATAAAGGTGTAGAAACACCAAAGATAAGAGAAAATGTCAAGTGAGAATTCGTAGACAACAATGATTGAAAGTACAAAAACTCATTGAAATAATATAGTTATGATATGTGTAATAACTGTACCGTGTTTAAAAAGTATTTGTAGTGCACAGTTGAAACACCAGTGCTGTTTGAGCAAATTCAACAAACGCTAATTAAGTTTAGGTCTGAACCTTACAATAAACTTAACCTTAAGAAAATATGAAGAAAGATGTACATAGTTGTAGTTAATAACTAGTTGTAATATATGTACCATGGCTTTATATTTATAATATTCATATTTTTTTATTAAACAAAACTATGATTACGAATATACACCGGACTTGCATGACGTGCATATATAAATGTGTGAGTTCAAATAGCATATATCTCTGAATTATTCGGATGTGTGATAACTTATCCATTTCCATCGTGGTGAATTGATAATTTAGGCAAGAACGATGTGTATGTCAATTTTTCATATCAAAACATATGACAAAATGCTTGGAAAATCAAGTGAATTAAGAGAACATGAGTTTAAATCAAGTTTCATCCGATATATTTAGAGAAACGGGATTATATTAACCATAGTTATTTGGCATATGAGCAGTTTAGTTTATTGTTAGTGATAATAGAATAATTATTGATTTACTCAATTATTTATATTTTTACGAATTGCAGTTTTCTGGTTATTTCTTCACTATTATCTCTAACTCCAAAGATGACATCGTCATCTGCAGAAAGAGTAACAAGAACATTTACCACCGCCACATAACCATTGCAAAAAAGCCATGTATGTTTCGGACGTAATTCATTTGCAATATTGGAAATAAACACTTAACAGATCAATTGAAAAGTTCCCGTCCTACCATAGTAAAACATATTTTTGGGCAAAATTTTTTTTTAATTCAACATAATTCCCTGATTATAGCGACCTTCCAACTTTTCGATACCACTTATGACCTTTGCTTCAATATAGGCCTTAGTTTCGTCGATCACCTTTTCATTCAACAAAAATTTCTTCCCAGCAAGCATTCTTTTGAGATCTGACAACAGGAGATACTAACTGTTGATTAGACCTCGGAGTGAACTGATGAAGCCATGTTTCATCCGTTGTCACATATCGACGCAAAGACTCGGGTTTATTACGCTTCATCATCTTCAAACACTACTCCGAATCATCAACTCGTCTTTGTTTATGGTCAAAAATGACCTCGCGCGACGCCCACTTTGCACGGAACTTTCTCATGCCCAAATATTCGTGAATGATATGATGTACACGTTCAGTTGATATCTTTAGAGTGTCTGCTGTTTCATTCAATTTCAATTTAAGGTCATTCAAAATCATTTTGTAGATTTTTTTAATGTTTTCGTCGGTAACAACCTCTTCTGGACGTCCAGTGCGTTCACCGTCTTCGGTGTTCATTTCACCGCGTCTAAACTTAGCAAAGCAATCCTTGATGGTTGATTTTCCTGGGGCAGTGTCCGGAAATTGCTTCACTCAAAATACTATAATTCAAAAACTAATCATCCAACAGCTGTCAAATTTATACACGCATCTTTTGACGGGTAGGGCTAACTAAAGAACATATGGATTTAATTCCAGAAGCGCCATCTCTGTGTCAGGCCAGCGACTTTTCAATCGACCTGTTAAAACAAAAATTGGTCGCATTACATGAGAAGTTCCATTTTCGAAAATTCATTAATAAGTATTGATTTACTCCACTTATCTTCTCTGTGCTTGAATTAATTTTTTTATAACAATATAAACAATTGATGTTTTCTGTTTATTTGTAACTATTGTCTCCTACAAGTATAATACTGAGCAAGAAAAGTACCAATAGCAACATTAACTAATTTTCTTATAATTTGAATTATAACCTTTAACGAAATATTACATTTATTCTCTGTTCGAAATGGTCCAATATCTTTACCATTCCTTATTCACAATTCCATTTATAATTTAATGGGTAAGTTAACCTTTTAATGAGTTAAGAACTTTTGGTCCAATATCTTTACCATTCCTCATTCACAATTCCATTCATAATTTAATGGATAAGTTATCCTTTTAATGAGTTAAGAACTTTTAATTTTTTAATTTGAGCAATATATTAGTGTAATTAAACTATTATTATTAAATATTGGTGAATTAAATTTGAAGCTTTTTTGGAAATTTTAATTTTTGTTTTTGAAATGTGTTGGTTGAATGTGTGAGTTAAATTATGATGATGGAAAACTAATATAAATAATTGAGTAATAGAAATTTACGAAGATGCATCCAGATACTATAGGAATTACTTACACCGGGACATGAGTAGAGTCTTCAGTCTCACTTCACGTATGTTATATTAATACCGGAATATTGCAACGCTCGGGTAACACTCGAGCAGGACACAAACTCAAAAGAATCAAACAGTTTCATTTTGTAATTCAGTGAAGTGTATTTAACATAAATAAAAACAGAAGAAACAGAACCAAACCAAACCAAGAGTTGATATACCCAATTTCTAATTATTTATATAATCTAACGTACTAATATAATCTAGTGTACCTATATTATCTATATCTATATATAAAGGCCTATATGATCTATGGCAGAGTCACCATAACACTGTTTAAGCTAATATTTTTCTAACCACAATGTAATATCGCTAAAAAATAAAATTTATAAGCTTCACTATAAATATATTATTTCGCTAATAAACAAATTAATATATCTTTATTTAAACTTCAGCAATAACGTGAAGAATGAATAAGCCGTACTCATAACCTGAAAGTAAAAAAGAAACGCGAACTTTCAATTATAGCCCACGAATTAACGATTTAAATGTTTCACCTTTAGAAAAGCCTGCAAAGACACAATACCCATATTAGCGGCCGACATGCTCAATGGTTTCTGGGACCGTAACATAATCATTTGTACTTTCTGTTGCATATCGACGGAGAAATTAAACCATTGAATCGAATATATGTCGTTCGCCACTTCCAAACTCTACAAATAAAAATAGCATTAGGAAAAATTACTTGTAAGCAAATGTACTAATTGATAAAATTAAAATTGACTTATTGAAATGTTGTAAGTTGTTCTCGTGTTGAATCCTCCTAAATCTTAATCCAATTTTAGCGGATCAATATGGTCAATCTTCTATTTTAGAGATTCCGTAGATATAGTGAGAAATTCTCGAAATAAACCAGTTTTCATATATGTATTTTTATATGGAATCCAGAAACCAGAAGATACTAAATTTGTTGCAATGTTTTAACAAATAGCAGCCTTTTACGAATATATATTTGGTAATTAGCTCTTCAACTATTACTTTCTTGCAGCGTGCCAAACATTTATTATTAGATATTTGGTAGTTTCTTTGGACTTCACACTTCACTTGAATGTTACCTACACAAATATGCAATACAGCCCGACTAATACTGATACTCTAGTTATTCGGAAAAAAAAATGTATTTACTCTAACTGCGAGATGTAATAAGTTAAATGTTTAGTACTAAGGGTTTCGTTTATATTAAAATAGGTTTGTATAATAGCTCCAACAAGATTTAAATTATACTTTTTTCTGTTAAAACAAAATTTAGTTTTTAACTATAATTTTTTTTGTTTTCAACCTTTAATTTTTCTGGAGCCATATGACTCATACGGTCGTCTTTTAATTAATTAATTGATATTTTTAATTAATTGAATTAACCGGTATCGATTTACCTATCAAGAAAAGAAGCAGCTAATCAAAAAAAAATGATAAGTTGACATTGAATTGATAATTATTCTGCAGCAACATTCCTTGACATAGTTCAGTGGGATTGGTGAAAAGGTGATTAAAATAGAGTAGGTACGAACTATTCAGATTGGAAAACCCTATTACCCTAGCTAAGAACTACTAGAGTTAGGAAACATGCCCTAATTTGATACACCCCAAGGTCTTTGAATTATTGACAAAATCATAGCAGTTTAGGGTAAACGGAAACCAATGGTAGGCTGAAGCTGTTCTGAATTAACCTAGTATACCGAAATGTGTGCAGAAATTTGCGGTTTACGACCACCAAAATTGGATTGCAGCAATTTTTTGAATTTGAATTTTTGAAGACACTACAACTCGGAAAACGATTTTAGGTAAAAACAGTACATTTCAGAAAACTATCAATATTGTAAAAATTATTTTATTGAATTTATTCAGGCGAAACAGCGACCACCTTTCAATTCCTCAGGGGGATATTACAAACGCTGTATTTAGTGGAACTGTTTAAAAATGTTTACAATTAAGAATTTCTAGTATTTTTTTATAACATCTTTTTTACATACGTTTAGTACAATCTTAATTTACAATTAATTTATTACTACTTTTCCTATGTATTTGGATTAATTCACAAGCAAGACGAGTGCGACAAAATACATCAATATGTATTCTTCAATTATAAGGTTATAATAACTTATAGCTTTAATTCAGACTAAAGAAAGGTATACACTTTATATAAGTTCGTATGGCTTTGTTCGCTTCAATTTCCTGACATCCTGCGTGGTGTCAAGCAGTATTGCTTCCACGTTAGTATGATTTAGTAATCCTCTTTCGTGTTTCAAGGCGAAATCTTGGATAACTTCGCAAATCCATTTGATTTCCAGGTCATCGTGCAGTTTTTCGCTGGTTACGGTGGTCGCCATAGTCATTGGTAATCAATCGAAGAACCTTATTTTGACAGCGTTGTATGACTAGTTGATTTGAATTTTTAGTACAACCCCATATTTGCTCCCCATAGGTCCAAATTGGCTTTATAATTGTATTATAGATCAACCTCTTTGATTTTAGATCAAGTTGAGAGTATCTTCCGACTAACCAGTATATTTGTTTTACTTTGGTTCTAATGTTTTTTGATTTTGTCTAACGTGATGTTTCCAATTTAATCTACCGTCAAGATGGATTCCAGAGTATCTAGCTAATTCTGCTTGAGGAATCGGGCATCTATTGAGTGATATAATTTAGTTTTTATTATTTCGCCGCAATGCAAAATTAACGTGAACAGGTTTGGAGCTATTAAGTTGAATTTTCCAATATTTCGTCCATTTGTAGATTTTGTTGGCTGTCACTTGCACTTTTTCTATTCCCCTAGGCAGAGATATATCTTGTGCCATAATGATTGTGTCGTCAGCAAATGTTCCAAGTAGTGTTTCTTTTGTTGTTGGAATGTCAGCAGTATAGAGCAGATATAGGAGAGGTCCTAAGAGATTACCTTGTGGAACTCCAGCCGAAATAGTTTTAAATGTCGAGAACGCCATTTCGTGCGATACTCTACATTTTCTTCCAAAAAGATAAGACTCCAGCAATTGACAGTAGTTACGGCGGTAACAATTTACTCATCTTACAGATTAATCCCAAATGCCAAACCCGATCAAAAGCTTGTGAGAGATCCAGGAATATTGCAGGACAGTATTTCTTTTCTTCAAGCGCTCTTTCAATAGCCGCAGTTACTCTGTGCACTTGATCGATTGTTGAATAGTAATTTCGGAAACCAACCTGGAAATCAGGTATTATTACAAAAATTTTAATACGTTTAAATATTAGTTCCTCAAATAGCTTTGATATTGCAGGTAGTAGCTAAATAGGCCTGTAAGATTCGACTTGTTCTGCAGGTATATCAGGTTTTTTGTCAACGTGCTTCAGTCTTAAAGAGGCTGCTTTTCGTGGCAGTTCTTTCAATAATCCAGGTGAAATGTTATCTATGCCGGGTACCATTTTAGCATTAAGGTTATCAATTTCAGTGGCAACTTCCAATAGAGAAATTAGATTTAGATCTACATCGTGTTGATAAACAGGAGATGTATCCATGGTGGATTCTCTATTAGGTTGAAGCATATTTCTAGTATATTAAAATAGAAATGGTTTATGGGTATTGTCTCCACAATAGTTCCAGCAAGTCGCCACTTCTTTTTGTTAAAATAAAATGTAGTGTTTAAGTCATTTCACATTTAGTTTCATAAATAATATACATATATATCACATAATCACATAATTTTTGGGTGGCTCATTCTTATTTATTTATGTTTAAGGGCTAAAAATATAATCTTTCAAAAGGGTAAAATTTGATATAAGGTCTCTTTCTCACTAAAGTAGTATAACACTTCTAAAATATCTCTAGTATCAGTCAATTTATACCTAAACTTAATATATAAATGTTTAAACTATGTTTGATACCATGCGCTGTTTATTTCAAACAGGTCTTTTAAATAAGGATTTTTAATTGAAAAGGTCATGTAATTCCTTAACAATAATTTTAATTTTAATGAGCAAAATATAAAATCTCATCAATTTTTTGATTCAAAATTTGGCCTTTCATATTTTGTTTTGTTTTTAAACTTTCTGAAAATATACACTTTTTAAATCAAAATACTGTGAAAATGAGTAAGATCAGTTGAAAATCTGCGATCATATATATAAAAAACCGAAATGAGTAGCTATATAACAGAATAAATAGGAAATATCGAATTTGACTCCAAAATAATGAAGTTAAATCACGGCGTAAAACCGAAACAAAAATCTAGAAAACCATTCACTTCCTAATTTGAAGAACCTAATTAATCGGCCTTTAAGACAAAATACTACGAATCACGCCTACAGATAAGTCATAATTTTTAAGTACTGTAATTTATCTAATAATCTTATGTCATCACAAAACAATAGACTTTGTTTATTATCTCTGTCCTAAATACATATTTGAATGAAATAAATTGAACATAATCCTCTGTATAAAATGTATATAATTCGTAGAAATCTTTTAAAAAATTTATTAAATTCGAATTTTAAATCTAAACCGCCGACTTTTTTATAAAATGATGGCTTAATGTAACCAAAAATTGCATCGCTTTCACTTGACCTGATGCCATCTATAAAAAAAATATTTTTGCTCCGAATTATATAATCTGTATTAATACCCCATCAGTTCTTTCTGAACTACTGTGATATAAGTTATGAAACTTGTGGGGTTTTAAGCAAAACCTCTAACTTATATTAAAGTTATTATCATTTAACAGTAAGAAGTGGTAACTTGTTAGAACGACTGTACAGGCAATTCTTCAGAAACCATTTTTACTTCAATATAAGCAAAGTTCGTCACATTACATATCCAGACAGTTCTTCGATTTCTTAGAATATCATGTGCCTTATATAGCATCTTTCTCCCGAAGAAACTAACAAAGGGATGTACTTGGTTATTGCATGTACTTGGATATCTGATATAGTAAAATTGAAATATTTGTGAACTTTCGTCCGCCTATTTAGCTTTTGTATTAAATTATTTTCACCTAAATGTCCATGTTGTAACAAGAATGGAATGGTGACCATCCTCAACTATAAGCTTCTGTGCAAACTTAAGTTAGTTAACAGAAATCTAAATCCATCTTTGGTGGCCTTATACTCTAAGCTGAGATAATTGTGCCAATTTTCTAATTATAGTTGGTTATAGCTGGGGAACTTTGAGCACCTTTTCCCAAACTCCACTGAACTATATCAAGGATGTAACTGTTGAACAAATCGCAAACTAACGTCAACCTGTACTCTTTTTTTGATATGAATACAGTTTGATATGTCAGTGATTAAAATATGTTAGGTTATTGGAAACTTTTTTATCAATAATATAATACTATTCAGCTATTACGATTTTAGTTCTGCTAGACTTTCATGAACCTAACTAACAATTATTACTAAATTAATTTTTAACTATCGAAATCTGTGAAGTTAAATATAAAAATAATAAATATAAAACATCATATTTTACTATAACCTTACTTCATCAATGAGCAATTGCCCATTATAACAAACCGAAAAGAGAATCACAAGCCACCCGACCAGATGCAGTGAAAACCTGACAGAATCTTCAAAAGCATCGACCATAATAATCTCGAAGCACAAGACACTCAACACTAACGAGGTCAGGGTTATGTAAAACAGTAACATCGTGCTAAATGCATCGGCTATTTCTTTTGAATATCTACAAAACAATTTTCATTAACTTATTTCGTCATAAACGAATAAATATATCATGTAAAATTCGTTTGCTCGGTCAATTAAATTGAATAGAATTGGACTGATGACCAATTTTGAAATACCATGATAATATTATAATATTGCTTTTTCTTAGAACTCTATTATTACTAGAAGGAATAAAGGTTTTTACAAAAGAAACCCTTTTTTCCTTTCCAAAATTTTAATTCGCGCCAAAATATTTGTCATTGTCTTATGACGTCAGCATACAGTTAATAAACTACACGAATTTTTTTTACGTATTAATTATGAATTATATAGTATTTAGATAGCATAAAACAAAATATATATACAAAATCAATAAAAATTTTCCTATAATTTTCTAATTTAGAGAAGATATCAAAAACGATAATTTTTCAATAAACCCATATATTTTCTAAGGGTCTTTTTAAGGTGTCAATGTAGTAAATTTATAATGTATTTATATTTAAATAACTATATATGGATATACCGATGTTTTTGCTACTTCCAACATCTCTATAACATCCGCAAATAAACCTGATTGACGTTCTAATTATTAGGGCAAATTGTCGTATTTTCTGGGTATATTTTATGAAATCTTGACTTAAATATGAAAATAAATGCATTTCAATAAATCAATTTACTGCCAGTCTCCAAACTGTAATTTTTTTATAAAAAAACTCATCAAATCATTATTTAACTCAATAATTAAATTTTTTATATATAACCTCAAATTAGGGATGTATAGGAGAAAAAACTTATCGATACGTCCTTTTAAATAGATTTTTTGCAACAGCTAGGAAAAATATTTAAAAATACCGATATTATTTCAACTTCCTCAATATTAAAGATATTTTTCTAAAATCTTTTAAAACTATAAAATTATCCATACTTTTTCAAATATTTAAAATATATGTTAGATAGCCGGCTTGGTTGGGGCAGTGGTAAAGGCGACAGGACAGTCCACCTTTATGTTTGTGATTGTTTAATATTTGTGACTGTCCTAAGTAAGAGTACAAGATCCGACAAAGAGAATAAACCCAGTCACGCCATTAACCAGGCTGAGTAAGACCGGATGTATTCTAGGATGCTTTCTAGGTAGGTCACTCGCTAGTCGGTAGGCTTAATGCCGAAGACCGTGGTTCGGAGCCCACGTTATATATATATATATATATATATATATATATATATATATATATATGAATTATTCGTTATCACTATGATTACGACATAAAATATGACAAGCAATACCGTAAATTTGGAGAGTAATTGATGGTTTGTTTTGATTTCTTTTTGATAATGTTACTGAAATTACACATATCATTTTTTTTAGAAAATGTTGTCGGCAACTCTCGATTATTTATCGAAAACAATTTTCGTTCTTTTATAATTATCAATAATGCACAATGCGTATCAACCGAATTTGTGGAAGATTGTCTATTTATCATATATAAGAAACTCGATCGATTGATTCTCCTTAAATTTAACATTATCATCCCATGGCATTGTCAATATCGAAAGTATAATCGCTTCAAGAATAAACCAACAGATAACCATATAGACTAAACATGCAGGCGGTTGAATTTTAAAATTTTAAGAATATCTTCAAGTATTTGTCAAAGTAAACCATGCCGTTTACGGAACAGGTCCCCAAGTAAATGTGTCCTACGTTCCTAAATAAATAAGGGTTGTTACGTGATGGACAGGTAATATAACGCAGATATCGAGAAGCAATAAAATATTTTTCTATATACATATTTCGTTTAATCCTACAGATGAGTGGAGGTAATATAAAATTGTATTTCCATACCAGCCGGGTTTGACTTTGCTGTGGCCCAATATTATATTCATTATTGGAAAAGTCAATAAGTTCTGCCATTATTGCAAAACAAAACTTATTTATTTTTTATAAATTCCTTTTTAATCAACTGCAACAAAAAAAATCGAACCAATTGGAATAAAAGACGCTGTAGATAATTTTGAACGCAATATTATTCGAGTTAGAAATAATATTGATGATATCATTAGTGAAGCATAGGATATAATAAGTAATGAGCCTCCAGAAGACGCAACAGTCCAGGAAAGAGTAAATTTGATCACCGAATTTTTGCTTTAGAGATATGTGATGTAATAAATTATACAAAAGATCGATTTCATTTAAAAAAACATCTAGTAGTTGCATCACTTTCCTTTTCGAAATTCTTTGGAGAAAATTGCGGTAAATTTCCTAAGGATAAACTCACTTCCTGTGATCCCTTTATTATACACTTGAGAAAGAACGATCACGAACTGAATTGTCAAGTTAATTATTCGAGAAATAACTGCAGAGTATAATAAATGGTGCAATAACAGGTCAATTGAAAAGTCCCCGGCCTGACACATAGATGGCGCTAATCGAATTAAATGCATATGTTTCAAGGAATTTTCAAATAGCAAACAGCACAACAGTGAAAATAGGGATTTGTTTAGGGAGGTTGAATATGTCTGAAGATGTGGCACCTAAATTACTATTACTATATACAAGAATGAATTTGTGTATAGAAAAGAACGGGGGAATCACAGGGATATTTTACAAGGGGGTAATACAAATTACGTCTACGGTCCAATATTTTAATGTTTTGGAATATATTAATAATATGTTTTGTTGAAAGTTTTACTCGATTGATTTATTTTTGCTAATAATTGTTAGTTACTCTAGCTAAGAGGTCGATTGAAAAGTCCTCAGCCTGACACATATATGGCGCTACTAGAATTAAATCCATATGTTTCTTAGTTAGCCCTAACCCTCAAAAGATGCGTGTATAAATTTGACAGCTGTCCGATCACTAGAACGTGAATTATAGAATTTTGAGTGAAGCAACTTTTATTATTGTGAAAAAAAGGATAAAAAGGAATTTCGCGTGTTGATAAAATATTGGTTTTTGAAGGGGAAAAATACAGTTGAAGCAAAAACTTGGCTTGATGCCTATTTTCCAGAGACTGCCCCAGGAAAATCAACCGTTAAGGATTGGTATGCTAAGTTTAGACGTGATGAAATGAGCACCGAAGATGGTGAACGCAGTGGACGCCCAAAAGAGGTTGTTACCGACGAAAACACTTAAAATCTCATTCACTCACTTTTGACCAAAAACAACGACGACTTGATGATTTGGAGCAGTGTTTGAAGATGATCAAGCGTAATAAACCCGAGTTTTCGCGTCCATATGTGACAACGGATGAAACGTGGCTCCATCATTTCACTCCGAAGTCTAATCGACAGTCATCCGATGAACCCGCTCCAAAGCGTGGGAAAACACAACAATCGGCTGGCAAGGTTATGGCGTCTGTATTTTGGGATGCGCATGGAGTAATTTTCAATGACTACCTTGAAAAAGGAAGGACCATTAACAGCGACTATTACATAGCGTTATTGAACCGTTTGAAGGACGAAATCACCGAAAAACTGGGATGGACTGGACAAATCGTACTACAAAAATTGTATCAAAAAATTGAAGGGTCGCTATAATCTACTTCACGCTATAACCCGTGAAGGGAATTATGTTGAATAAAAAAACTAATTTTGCCAAAAAAATGTGTTTTACTATGGTAGGCCGGGGACTTTTCAATTGATCTGTTTATTAGAAAACCTTATATACAAAAACTGGTCTTACTTAACTGGTCAATTGATCTGTTTCCTCTTCTAAAATGTTTAATATAAAACAGTCTAGGAGATACGTTTAAAGAGACTAGATAATTATTAGAAATCGTGGTAACAACGCCATTAACAACATCAGAGGCCGAAATTTGTTTCTCAACACTAAAGCACATAAAAACGTTTCTCAGGAATTCAATAGCCGAAGATTGTTTAATTGCGGTTTCAATGTTATCTATTAAAATCCAGTTTATCTCCGAAATAGACAAGTTTAATGACAAAGTGAGTTGCGAACAGAAAATAACGTAGGATGGATTTAAGAGGTAAGTTCTTAAGAGGTAACACCTTAAGATATTTATCAGGAGCCGCCACTGTCTTAAACCGCCACTAAAACAAACTTAATTAACTTAAACAGACTAGACTTCTAGAAATGTATAATGAGGTCTGTAATATTTATAACGAAGTCTGTATTATTTAAGGAATAAACAGTTCAATATAAAAAAGCATTTACGACAAACATATAATATATGTTTCTATAAATGTGTTAATGTATAAATATGTTCAGTCTATAGAAATAACTTTCTTCTCGACTCAATATATTAATACCTAGATCAAAATTACTCCACATACGCTAAGGCGATACATTAAAAAAGACTAAGCAAAAGAATTTTACCCGTAGCATAGGTAGATAATAATATCTTACTTGATAATGTCAATGTGAAACCGTATAATATAAATCAGGCGCTCAAGGAGTTTATCCATCTGACATTCCTGCAATTTTCTAATGTAAGCTCTCAAGTTATTCAGCTGGTTTACCGTGTGCATTAATAGACCGCACAATAACATAGTGAGGCTCAGCACCACTATAGACACCATTGTGCACGTGTAGATCTGATGAACGAAAACTATTTCGTATATAGGGGAGTGGTCCAACTTGAATGGAAATTGACTCCTAACAACCTGCATTAAAAGAATCATCACTATGCAATTTATTCAGGGTACAGAATCAGTTTACGGTATGTACGTATAATGTTCATATTTAATACGCCTTAATTTCATTAAGTCATGCATATTATTATACTGAATTACCTTAAAAGATCTTCGTTTCATTTTTATATATGATTGATTTAGTTCGTATTAAGTATATGAAACTACATTTTATTACATTGCACATTTTTTCTATAATGTAATATTTTTAACAGGTCAATTGAAAAGTTCCCGGCCTATCATAGAAAGACACATTTTTTTTGAAAATTAGTTTTTTATTCAACATAATTCCCATCAAGGGTGATATACTGATTATAACGACCGTCCAACTTTTCGATACCATTTTTGTAGTACGATTTGTCCTTTGCTTCAAAATGGGCCTCAGTTTCGTCGATCACCTCTTCATTCGACGAAAATGTCTTCCCACTGAGCATTCTTATGAGATCTGAGAAGAGAAAATAGTCTCTGGGGACTAGATCTAGAGAATACGGTGGATGAGGAATGTTTGACCCTGTGTATTGTCTTGGTTAAGCTGCCAGTTGGCTTTGGAGCGAGTTCATTGTATGCCACTCGGATGACTGTCGATTGGACCTCGGAGTGAAATGGTGGAACCGTGTTTCATCCATTGTCACATATCGACGCAGAAACCCGGGTTCATTAGGCTTTATCATCTTCAAACACTAATCCGAATCATCAACTCGTCTTTGTTTTTAGTCAAAAGTGAGCTCGGGCGTCACCCACTTTACACAGTGCTTTCTCATACCCAAATACTCGTAAATGATATGATGTACACTTTCAATTGATATCTTTAGAGTGTCTACTATTTCATTCCATTTCAATTTACGGTCATTCAAAATCATTTTGTGGATTTTTTTAATGTTTTCGTCAGTAACAACCTCTTTTAGACATCCACTGCGTTCGCCGTCGTCGGTGCTCATTTCACCACGTCTAAACTTAGTATACCAATAATTGATGCTTGATTTTCCTAGGGCATTATCCGGAATTTCCGGATTTTCCTAGGCGCAGTATCATGCTTCAACTGTATGTTTTCCCTTCAAAAAGCAATGTTTTATCAACACGCGAAATTCCTTTTTATCCATTTTTTTCACAATAACAAAAATTGCTTCACTCAAAATGCTATAATTCACAAATGATCTAACAGCTGTCAAATTTATACACGCATCTTTTGAAGGTTAGGGTTAACTAAAAAACATATGGATTTAATTCTAAAAGAGCCATCTATTTGTCAGGCCGCGGTCTTTTCAATTTACCTGTTATTCCTGAACATGTCACAAGCTTCTGACCGGGTATGTATGGTATTTAAGAATAATCTACAGAATGCAAAAGCAAATTGCTACGGCGGAATTATTGTCAACTACTAAATAGAGTCTCGCATGAAGAGACATTCTCAACACTTAAATCTTTTTCGGCTAGGGTCTTCAAGGATAGTATCTTGGGTCCACTCCCGTATACGCTCCACGTTACTGATATCCCAACAACCCTAGAGAAATAGTAGTTAGAACATTTTCCAACGACACGGACAAAAATGAGAGTAGATCAGACTCAGAATTAAGCGACTGTTAGAATTATTAGTCGGAAGATACTTTCAACATAAAATCAAAGAAAGGCTGCAAATATGAGGCTGCCCGAAAACACTAAACCAACTAAGAATCCAACGATGCCTAAACAAAGTTCTACGATTAATTATCAATATTTATCGCTACGTAACCAGCGAAGAGCTGCACGATGATCTCTAAATCAAACGGATTTGTGAAGTCATCCAAAATTTCGCCTTGAAATATGAAATAAGATTACTTAATCACAGCAACATGGACGCAATACAGCTACGGCAAACACGCAAGAAATCAGAAGATTAAAGCGAACGAATCTACACAAACTTTTATAGTGTACAAGTGTTACTATAGACTTTAGCTTAACTAGTTATATAGCTACTATAGTTCATTCTTGTATGGAAAAGAGCAAAACTATTTTTTTTTATTTTTAAGAAGTGCCACGAATTATGTTAACGCCTAATAATCAATAAGTTATTTTCAATAAATACAGTTTTAATAAATAAAACGATTTTGTCAAAAAAATTGTAAAATATCATTACTATATATGTCAAAAGTTTTATACGAAATTTTACATTAAAAAAAGATTTACACAGAACAAGGCAAAATGAATGCTACAAATTACAAATATAACGGCGTTATAGTGTTATTTATTGTTATTAAATGAATATATTTGATATGGTTAGTTGAATAAACATTATTTGGATGTTATCTTTAAATACTTCAATTTATTTTATTACCTACCAAACCACAAGGCATTTTATTTTCTACCATGCTAGCTTTGCATTTTTGAACGCTTAGCTGAGGCATTAACATATATACGAAATTTCCCATAATGCCATAAAACATGAAAACCTTACAAAATAAGTTGGCTCTGTTATCCACTTCGATTGTTTTAATCCAATAACCATATTTTTTGAAACGATAGATTGACATCTGCTAACAAATGATTTCTGACATCAAATCTACATTCTTTATTTTGAATGAAAATTTTTAATTAATCTAAAATATAATGTACCACCAATTTCCGTATAGTTTTTCTATTACTAATGAAGCATATAACCATGTAAACCATTCCAATAATACAATTCAGAGCAATCATGTTTTCTACTATTTGTGTTAAATTTTTCATGCTGTCTAAAAAAAACTAATATGTCAGTGATATTATCCAGTATTTGGTTTTTCTTACCCTGAAATAGAGAAATGAAATCAACAAATATGGGAATAGCACAAGGTAATAATGACAAAATCATGATAGAATCCTTCAGCAGCCTCCATATATCATACACATAGTTAATATCATCAGGCCATAAGAAACAAATTTTCAATATCAAGATATTAAAATTAAGAAATTGTCTATTTTGAAGTACCGCCATTTCTAAGCTAGCTTTTATTTAAATGAAATTTAAAAAAGAAACATACTTCAGATATATTGTACTTCAAACACCATATCAGTGTTTAGATTAATATTTTATATTGCATGTCTAACGTTGCTTTAAAATTTATAGGTTTTAGAACACGTCGTTTTAATATAACTGTCCCAGCTTTATTCAAATGATCTAAAAGAATAAATAAGTACTTATATTAAAATAAGAATTACTTCCCAAAATTGATCTCAATATCCTTTATAACATGGTGAATGCGCCAGGATTGAGGTAGGTAATCAAACATGTTTTTAAGAATATAAAATAATTAATGTATAATAAATATGTTTTACAGTAAGATTTCAAATAATGAATGTAACCTAAATGTAATTTTACTTAATGGTGAATATGTGACTTTCTGTATTTGCTATTAACTATTTTAAAACCTGCCACATAATAAAGTCTTACTTTCAACAAAACGATACTTTTAGCATAACAGTGGGAATGTTGTTGAATATAATTTATTAGTTATATTATCTTTAGAAATTAAAAATTATTAAGTGATAAAATTAAATTAATATTATACTTGCCATATTTTATTATATTTCAAACAAAAAGAAAATGCAACTATACTAATATGAATCTAAAAAATTCATAATTCTAAGTCTAATACATTTTTAACTAAATTGATGGGTTTTTACAAGAATATTTAATTTTCCCGCATTTTTTTACAGCTGTGCGCCCGATAAATTTGACAGATGAATCAGAGTTAAAAAGGCAATGTCAGCGTGATAACCGCACTAATGCCGAAAGAATCTGTTGTATTTTAGATATTTTTTAACCGTCCCACTTAAACAAGTAACCGAATAGTGCCGTAAGTACCCGTTTTACCTTTCGGTCGATTTTTAAATTTGAAACCGATCGATTTTCAAAGCGATCACTTCCGTCCTGTACAGGAACAGGAAACCTCTATGTCCAAAATGGAGATCGGCCTGTTTTCCTGTCGGTGAAACTTTTGAAAAAATGAAAAGTCAAAATATAACCTTACTTTCAATATGATACTAAAAATGAATAAATACCTTTTAGGATATGATAAAAATATCCCTGGAAAACGCTGTAACACCAAATATCAAGTACATTTTGGCACCTAATAAAATACAACCAACTTCAGAAATAGTTGTAAGTGTAAATATTCAATGTTTATATTTACATTGCTTAATGCCTTATCATTTTGATAGGACTTTAAGGTTGATCATTCGCCACTCGTTACCACATCTTTACACTCTATTAATGAATTGGGGAAACAACTTTTAAAAGCTGCTGCTGATGGCGATACAGAAGAGATTAAAACACTTCTAACCAAAGGGTCACCATTTACATCTGATTGGGTATATACAATAGCAAAACGAAACTTATTATGTTTATACAGTTTATTTATAGTTAGGAACGAGTCCTTTGCATTTAGCGGCGCAGAACAACAATGTAGAAATGTGTGAACTTTTATTACGATATGGAACATCAAAAGATGCCAGGAATAAAGTGGATCGAACACCTTTACATTTGGCGGCCTATGAAGGCCATTATAAAGTAGTTGAATCTCTTGTCAAGCATGGTGCTGACATAAATTGTAGAGATATGGTCTGTAAAGTGTAATATAATTATATTTATTTTTAACGAAACTAATTTTAGTTAAACATGACTCCATTACATTGGGCTGTGCAAAATGGTCATAAGACAGTTGTAGAACTTTTGCTAAAAAATGGAGCGCTAGTTAAAATATCCAATAAATTCTCCCTCACTCCTCATGATACAGCTGGTCAAATAAATAAATGGGAGATAATTGAATTGCTTAACGGTAAAAATAAATCTTAAATTTAAGGAAAATCATTTTATATATTCTTTAAGGTTATGAAAATGAGTCACAATCTCAGGTAGCTGCAGATAATCTTATAATGCAATTAGAAACAGAAACTGAAAGTTCAGAGGAATGTAGTGAAAAGACGAATGACATAGATGTTAATGCTGAAACAGGTAAGCAACCACCTTTGATTTGAAAATGAAACCTGATATCTATTATTTCCAGAACCAGTAGTAATAAATTTAGATAATAATAATCAAATTAGTAACATAGAAATGTTAAATGAAGGAACTGAATTTAGTCAAAGCAAGTAGATGTTTATATTAAAAATTTATTTGGTACTTATTTCAACCTTAATTTTAGATCATGTAATAATAAATTTGGAGAGTGAAGAGGCCAAAGGAGACAATTCACAAACAGTAAAAGGTAAAACTTACTTATAATATCAAATATAATGTTACTGGATGACAATTTTATTTTTAGATGAAGATGAAGTAGTTGATAGTCCAATTACTAATTTTAAAATAATTGATGCAGTATTACAAACCAATGAAGAAGATGGCAATTTTTCTGCTGTTAAGTTATTACAAGAACATGGTATTACAATGTTACCAAATGATCCAGATGAAACTAATATTTTAAATAGTGTTATGGAGAGTGGACATCAGGTGGTTCTGACAGGTCAGTCATTGTCCAGAAATCTGTGCTCAAATAACTTCATAAATATTCATATCATAAAATGATAAATTTTAGAGGTAGGTAAAGAAGTCTTAAATACTATTAAACAACAGGAACAAGCCAAACCTGTCATGAAAAATAAAATAATTACCGTGACTCCTCAACAATTTCTTCAAATGACTAGTGGAAATGTGATAAAAAGTGGAAATGTATTAGAAAAAATGAAAGTTCTTCCCACCAAACCAATAACCAAAAGAGTGGTAATGAAAAAAAATAGACCTACACCTTTTGGAAATGTGATAAAGGTAGTACCATTATTTTTTAATACATCGGTATAAATAATATAGCATCAATATCATTTTAGGTACAAAGTAATGTAGGTAAAACCAATAATAAGACTGATTTAGAATATGTTATGAAACAACTGGTGGAAGCAAAGAAAACCATTGAGGAGTATAAAGTAAAATTAAGGAAAAAGGAAGCAGAAGCTGAAAGATATAAGAATCAACTGAAGTTGTTGATGGAGTGGAACTAAGGCAATTTGTTTTACTTTTTATAAGGACCAAAATAAATTATTTACTGACTTATATATGGTCCATCTTTGTTGTTTGTCTGGGATAGATCTTTTTTAAATCTATTGCTATGTAAATATTATGTAACTATTATAAAATCTTAGAGCATACAGTTATTTTTGTACTTTTTGTATATATTGAGAGTTAATAAATTTGTTTATCATAATGATCATTTTCATTCTTGTTAATTTAATTTATATAGGAAGGATATGGTAAGAACAAAAACTGAATAATATATATTGTGTAATTTAATTGTTATTTATGTATATAACAAGTATATGAATGGTAACATTTTAATAGTAGTAAAACTTCACATGCAATAAATATTTAATTCTGCATATTGAATAAGCAGGTATAAGTATAGTCAGTCAAAATACCATTGCTGTAAGTGACTTACTTCTATATCAAACAGCAGACATGATTTTAAGCTCCTTGTAAGAAAACATACCAGAGTTGCCAACTACACTTTATATAACATCCTACTTTATTTTTAATAAATATACTTTATACTATTGCATAAAAATAAAATGTGCGAAAATACTTTGTTTCTAATATTTACTGTTACTGTGATCAATCTGATATTAAGTAAATTAAAAAAAAGTTCTTTGAGAAAATGATGAACTTTATGAGGATAGTTGGCTTTCAAGTTTGCTAGTGTATTTTTGAAAAATGACAAATTATTTATTTGAACTCAATTTTAATTGTAAGGCTAGCGTCAAAACTTGCAAAGCAACCAACTATTTTAGTGGACACCAAATGAATAAATTTTAAATTTGTTCTATTTTAAATATCTTTTTCAATCTTAAGTGTTTGATTATTTTTCTGAAAAAAATTGGTAACCCTAATGCATAGAAAATATTTCAATAATATTTTAACAGTAGCAGGATAAAATATAAGTATTCTATAAAATCGATAATATTGTGACTAGTGGTATAAATAAAGCTGCTAATACTCTGACAACTTAGAAGAGCAATGGTTTTTGGAGACCCTCTGTCCTAATTTATATGAATATCAAAACGCTCTAAACTATCGAAAATAGACTCTAAAGCAATCAACAAATTTCAACGATGTATTTTATTGTCCTACTTGACCAAATGGAACTGGAATGTCGAATTGCGCGAAACTACCCGCTGTAATAATTTCTCTCCTAGTTCTTTCGATACTTCGTGCCAAACGTATTTTCCTATAATCGCCACTTCTTCAAGGGGAACTCTGAAGGTCACCAGAAGGGTGAGGCATGCGCCGTCTTTATTCTCGCTGGGATCATGTTCAACCTACATAATAAAATTAAATATAAGCATTATGATTAATTATCTGAAATTTTTACCGAAAAAAACCCATGAGGTTTATGGGAAGGTACTTCAGCACCAAATATATCCACCATAAACCTTCTCAGCGTAGAATGCACACTCTTCCCGGGGTTTATTTCGCAGAGTGGCAGATGCCATGACGTACGCTCGCTCAGCAAAACGTGGACTTTATTGTTTAATTTCTTTTTAATTACTACCACCAGACGAAGCAGAAGCCTCTCGTGGGCTCGTAAAGCAGGTAATTGGTCTTGATGCCAAGTAGTGTCATTGTTTGCTCTTGCTTCAGTATATGCCCTATTGATTAAAACAAAAACGTCTATAATTAAACACTGTAACTTTAATCAAGAAGTGTTGACGACATAAAATGACACCGGACGTCAAAGCGTAGAATAGTAATGGTAGGGCCACGTCAAAATAACATGGTATTCAAAAATAAACAGAAAACAACTACTTAGTATTAACACAAAATTATCATATATTTGTTAAACCCTCGTTTTGAATAAACATGATCTTCCTGAAAAGAACTGATAAAATTTATAGCATTCAAAAATCGACGAAAAAACGAAAATTCCGATTGGTCGCAACAAAACGAACCTTTAAATTACCAAAGAAAAAACCCGAAATAAAAATGAATTTTGTCGAGAGAATTAAGAATACCTCGATGAAAAAATGCGTACTACAAATACATTCAGATCAAAATATGGATCAAGGAAAATATGCGAAAATATCGCGTCAGTTGTTCGTGGCACTTCCGAATCAACATCGATTTGTACTTTTAAAATGCAGCGACTGATGTGCACGGAGTCGCCGTTTTATGTAAGTATCTAGATAGCGGGGTTGCAACAAATCACTGGCTTATATTTTGTGATTTACACTATTGTAGCTTCACCGTGAAGTGCACGACCACATGAAAGACTATAGTGACTCTTTCAAAGATGTTATCAGGCAAAGGGAACAGCTACAGATACCATTCTTCCACGGATCACCACAGGTACATGTCAAAATACCGAATAATATAAATAAAAGTTGTTATATACATATTTACAAAAGTGGGCATTAACTAGATTAACGTAGTAACTAGGTAACTTTATTGAGTTAAC
Source organism: Rhynchophorus ferrugineus (assembly GCF_030347505.1). Taxonomy (NCBI): domain Eukaryota; kingdom Metazoa; phylum Arthropoda; class Insecta; order Coleoptera; family Curculionidae; genus Rhynchophorus; species Rhynchophorus ferrugineus. The sequence continues at coordinate 29,519,860 of NW_027472581.1, read as the reverse complement.
AAACTGTTTTACGGGTTAGTTTTAGTCTGTTACTTGTTGACATGTCATAATTTTGTTTATTTGAATTACGCGCTATGATGCGCTCCTCCCCGTCGAATCAAATAGTCAATTCAAAGTGGAAATTCAGCATATCTTGGCCTTAAGATAGCAAAACTGCAATATCTTTATAGGGTTTGGACAGTTTATACAAAACAAAGTTTATTAACTGGCCGTGGTTTGAAGCTTCAAAAATCAAGAAGCTTATAGAATCAAAAACTGGAGGGACTCTAAAGAGAAAGAGAAAGAAAGGAAACTGAAACAAAGGAGATGATTTTTTTAGTGTTACCCAATTTAAGGTAAATTGCTCAGCTAGATATCACTGAAACGCATAATTTTGTGAGAACATGGCTGAATATAAAGCCAAAAAATCTTTTATGTACGGTTCCTTTTAAGAGGAACCAGTCTTGACAAATAGCTTTATCGGGTTAAGATAATTTTATCCATACATATGATAATATTGTTACGCATCTTATAGGTTTTCTTTACTTATTCATTAGTAACTGTACCTACTTATACATATTTATAATCGATAACATTTACTTAATTTTTTTGTAATTATAACAAAGTCAATGAAAGTTACACCTACCAGAGTTTTGTATTAACAATTTTGAGGATTATTTTTGACTTACTAACCGTTGTGATAATTTTAATTAGACATTTTCATTATTTGTTTTAGCTTTCATATAGGCATGGGATGGTGCAACATATGCGCAGTATTTGCGTAAACAGAAAATTAACACATTGCACTCTACATTTGGCGGTTTACCTAATGGATTCGTTTATGGACTGTCATCACATTATACCAGAGAAAACACTCCTACTGGCCAACGTTTGCCTACTAATTGCAGGTAATTTTAACATGACTATATTTATTCTTAATTTAATCCCCTTTATTAATAGCAAAATTTGAGGAGAATACCAAAGATATACCGAAAATTACAGAATTGAATTCAATGGTTAATGGTCGTTATAGTATTAAAGAGTATAAAAATCTGGAGGTGATAATACTTGACTATTTTTCATGGTATGTCATGTTTCCCACAGTGGCTCATTATGCACATTATTATGTACAAGCTGCCATCTCCCGAGATGATTTGCTGAAAACAGATGAAAGAGTGCGCAGCTTAATTTACAGATTGCACGAATCTATTGTGGAATATTTGGATCAAATTATTAATAGTAAGTTCTAATTCTGACAGTTTCTTTCCCAGTATTATCAAAGGCTCATCTAAAAAAATAGATATATGTTTTTCCTACTGAAATCTAGGATATATGTAGATCCTAGAATAAGAATGTTATTGCTTCCTTCAGATGTACATTATATGCAAGATTTTAAACCGTCACTGCTGGCAGCAACTGTAATAGCTGCAAGCCGCCTGGAATGCCAATTATCTATGTGGACTTACCAATTAGAACAACTGACTAATTATACATGTAGTGATATAGTAAATGCTTTGTGCACTTTAATGATTAATAAGTAAGAATATATGCATTATATTTTTTAATTAAAACAGATGTTTCATAGTGTTTTAATTTGTTGCAGATTCAATAGAGAATTGGCTTATCCTCCTGATATTATGTGTACCAACCATGGAAATTTCTGCATTACATGCAATATTACACATTGTCCCCAATGTAATTTTCTTAAAAAACTGTAACTGTTTATTATACGTTATGTCGTATAGAATTAATATAAATTAATTTTAGGATTTTCTATGTCAATTATTATGTTGACAGGCTTATATAGATTATATTGCTTATTTATTAGTAAATAAATATTTATATTTATATATATTTTATTGTTCATAATAAATTTTGTTCCAAGTAACCTTACCTTGCTTTGTCAATAAGATGTGTTATGTCTGTAGCTCTTAATGTCAGTTCATTTAAATTACCAACCCATTTGGCTTGAAGAGATTCTTTATCAGCTTGTGCCGGTGTTTTTAAGGTGCCTCCTGTTATAGTACCAGTTAAAACAAATCTAAAATTATGTTTAATTTGAGATACTTCAATGATTTCAAACATAATTTACCTTATCCAATTTCCTCCAGCCGTTTCAACCATAAGAAGTGTAGTGCATTCCATTTTTAAACCTGTCTCCTCTAAAACTTCTCTTTTACAGGCTTCTACTATTGATTCACCTTTTTCCATTCGACCTGCTGGTAAATACCTTTAAAATCATACAAAGATGAAATATGGATTATAGGAATGTTAATTTAACACACCATTTTCCAGCACATGATTGTTTAGCCTCTTGGATCATCAAAACCTCTTTATGCTCATTTAATATTACACATGCTACGATATAGATAACTGTTTCTCCAACAACCGGTTTATAATTAGGGTCAATCATTGGCTGAATGCCTTGCGATTCCAATGCTTCATTTTGCTCTTGTAATGAATAATCGCAAATGTCTGATTCTTCCCCATCTAATGGTAAACCCTTTAACACCTTCAACAAATTTGATTCAACTGTGTCCGGCATTTTTTCACCTTTTCGTCACGCCACTATCACATTTATAACTCCCATTAAAACGATGAATAATACGACACTAATCCAAAGAGCACGATAAATAACAAACAGGTGAATTATGAGAAAGGAATGCAAACAATGACATAAAGTATGCAAACCTGCAACTGGGACGATTCTAGTTTTTTTTCTTCAAAGAGGTCAACGACGGCATTCCATTCTAAAACTCGTTTCCTTCCTATGGTCGACGTTTGAATTTTAATTAGTTACTGACCAGTTCGAGAAAAGTGAAAGTCAGTTTAACAGTAAATCAACATTTTTATGAAAAATGTAAACATGAAATTGTAAGGTTATATCTATTCTTTGAAAGAATTCTTCTTATATCTAAAGATATATATTATACGTATATAGACCAATATTTAAAGTAATTAATAATAATTATTAGCAATAATGGAACGACTTTCCCATAAGGACATTTATGGTATTTGATAATTAAGTAATATTATAATTGTTAAGATTTAATTGGTACAGATATACAAAAGGGTTCAAATAATACAATCTGGGTATGAATATTTTATTATAATTTATTATGGTCAACATAAAAAAATATAGAAAACTAGTAACAAAATAATTATTACAATGAAGACTTTAATAATAACAAAACAAGAACAGGCAGTGAACTAATAAAAAATAAAATATATATGGAAATAATGGTTACAATGTACTAGAAAATGTCTTTTTATGCTTGGGAACAAGTTTGTTTCGATTCTCAGCTATTCGTTTTCGTTTCCTCAGTGGTCGCCTGACTAATTGTTCTGGTGTTTTAGTATCATTCATGTCATTTATAACATTTGTTGTATCAGTTGATTCATTGTCTAGTTCAGTCTGAGTAGAAGTTTCTTTTAATTCAATTATATCTCGATCATTATTAGTTTTGAACATCTTTGGAATGGGAATAGGTATTGGTATAGGTATAGGTAATGGAAGAATTACTGGATATGGCACAAATACAGTGGGAGGGGGTAGTAAGTTCCCCAAAATGGCTTTTATACAGGTAGGAGATATTTTCGTAGCACCTTCTGGATTTTCTGTAGTCTCACTACTTTCTACATTTGACGCTTCCTCTTTCATGTCTGTTTTAGTTTCTATTTCGCCTATGGGTGGAGTATGGCGTACCCGTAAATCTTGTGGAGTATCATTGAAGCTAGGAGGACACTCTATTGAAGTAACAGTGGATGGACATCTTTTTCTTGATTTTTTTTGCGGTCTCAGACGGCATTTTCTCGCTTCTGAGCTGAGTAGTTTTATATTTGGCGTAAGTGTGATGAGAGGAAGCTGCTTGCTTGCTGGAATATCGGTGGGTTTTGGACAAATATCTTTTGGCGAAGGAGATCGATTAGTCGGCGATTTACAATTCCTTAACCAGAGATCAGGCGTTATTAAATTACCGCTGGTTGGGTCGTCACCGTGAAGATGCGGATGAAGCTCCAAATGTGCGCGGGTCTCTCTACAGAAAATGTGCATTTTGTACTGATTCAGGCATTTATCTGAGCAAAATTGCAATTGAGAAGCCCCATCCTGAAAAAAATTACGGGAAATTACAAATATTATGTTTTCATAATTCTTTTCTGTACCTGGAAGTCTACATAGGACACAGTGTGTCTAACGTGACGGCACCAATCACATGTTTTGTTGCGTTTAAAATTAGCTCGTCTAGATTGAGAGAAACACAGTTCCGAACAGAAGACGGATGCGGCTGAAACAATTCCATTATTTTCTTCTACTGGTTTACCACACCAACCACAGCCTTCTGAAATAATAAAATCATGGTTATTGATTCCATAAAATGTATGTAATCAATTTACACGAATTTGAATTGTCGATATAGGCTTTCAATTTAATCAATTGTTATATATTGTTGATATTGACATTGACATTTACAAATACTTAATAATAAAATAAAATTTTTCGAATTTTCATATTATACAGACTTTTTATTTTAATATGTTAACAATGCTACATAATGATTATCCTACTTTTTATTTGCCCGGTATAACCTAAAAAACCCGTCTAATTGAAAAGTAACGTAACGCGATCGCTTTTTGTTTATTTTAATGAGCAACATAATATTGATTAACGTTTTTCAAATAAATGCGATTTTATGATGGCGTGTTGCAGTAGCGAAATTCTAACGGCGTGTATTGTTTTTCGCTTTGGACTTTTCATTATTTTAATTCGATACCAGCCGCCTATTAATTTAATTATTCCGTTGTTATTTTCCTTAATAAGTTGTTGGTTTAATTATGGCCCTGTGGCACATGTATTTACCAGGCGCATTTTTTTTCTAGATTTCATACCGTTTCCGATATCAGATGTTTCAAATCGAAATGAAACAATATATTTATTTATGTAAATATGGTATAAAGGATGCTATATACATTATTTTTATAGATGGCGTTATTGATGATTGTTAAAATTTAATTGTAGTTAGCTATTTTGATTACGAATAAAACAATCCTAGATTATTATATGAGTACCGAATGAACCCAAGTATGCCTACTGTTTGTTTTAACCAACATCGTACATATTTCTACATTCTACCGTATTCCATATTGAGAAGTACTGACTGCTAGCTGCTGTCACTTGATGTTAGTTCTAAAAACAGCTTTTAGTACTTGCATTCTTTGCAAACTAGTTTTGAAGTGAATTATTTTGAAGAAATTACATTGTGGTATTCGCAAAAATAACTCATCCAACTGACCTAAAGCTTGTAGGTTAAGTTTCTTTTTTACTTTATTATTTATAGCACATATATTTATTTTCAGGCTTTTTCAACTGGGTGCTAATGTTTACTGTACGTTTAAACATACAGTAGGCTTACTTACTTATAAAATACAAAACTATTGTAGGTACTTATATAAATGTTGGAATTATTTTTCTTTTCTTGGTAGGCGCAGTGGTAAAGGCGACAAGACGGTCCACCTGCTATTGCGATATTCGCGGGTTCGAATCTTGCTGGGGCGTTGTCGTAAATTTATGTTTGTGATTGTTTAATATTTGTGATTGTCATAGGCAAGAGTGTAAAATCAGACAAGGAAAATGATTCCAGTTATGCCAGTAACCAGGTTGGGCAAGACCGGATGTCTTTTGGGATGGTCTCTCTGGGAGCCCACGTTAAACAGTAGGTCCAGTCAAGATAAACCCTCGTTGTTAAAAAGGAGACTATATCAACAAAAAAAACCTTGCATCAAACTATGCTTTTCCGAAATAATATTCAATTCTTGCCGCGAATTATATTTCATTTTTCCAACTTGAGTTTTGAAAAGCTGCCCAGGAACATAATATGTGCATATGCTTGTTTGCTGGAATTGAGTATTTAGTTAAACATTCATTCCAAATATTAGCCTTATGGGATCGTGATTGAAAATCCAAATTCAGATTTTTCGACTTTTTTTGAGTCATCAGTTATTTTACACGAATCATGTTAACCTCACTTCACATGTCGATAGCCGACTAGAGCAAGGAGAATCTTTCATCCTATCTCTGCCCGTGTTTTTAACACACTTCATTAACAACAAGTTACATTGAAACATATAAAACAATTTATTTGTTCGATGTTTTTATTTATTGCAAAAGATCACATTATGCACTTGAAATGAACTGAAAAAATTGAGCACAGTACACAAATTAAGGATAGATGATGTTCAAATTCAAATTTTTCAAATAATGTGTTGAGTGCTAATGCCTATCTTTTCTTCCATAACGAAATCGCTTTTATTGCTCGCCTGTGAAGAAGACGAATTTTTTAAGACATTTTTTGCACTTGTAACTCGGCAAATTGGCAATTGGCGATGGTCCGTACGTAACACTGGCTTCGATATTGATGATACATCAGGATTTTTATACTGTGTTATTTTTTTACACTGTGTGTTATTTTTATATGTGAATCGAAGATATTCACCGATGATGTGTAAAAGATTTTTCGATATTAAAAAAAAAAAATCTTAAATATCATAAAAAAATCATTTAATCATTTTTAATAAACCTTTTAAATTGGTACTTAATTTTAAAATATCGAATATTTTTTTATCTCCGATATATCGATATTTTCTTAAAAATATCGAAATCGTTATATCAATATTTTAAAAATATCGATATATAGAAATATCGATATTTTTCCCGGTAACCGATCTTTTCACATTTATCGAACATATAACATCCACAAACGTAACAAAAACACTTTGAATCAACTTTGCAATGTTGTCTCTGCATTTTCAAACGTTTATAACATTTTGTCGTATTTATATATTCTGCCTCTACCGGGAATTTATCATTTGAAACATCTTTTTAAAGTGATTTTTAAAATCCTGTCGGTTGCTAAGTTGCCACTAGTCCTCAACACATTATTTGAAAAATTTTGATTTTGATCCTGTGTCATTAGTTTCTTCAGAATGCTCGATTTTGTCAGTTCATCTCAAGTGCATATTGTGATCTTCTACAATAAATAAAAACTTCGAACAAATAAATTGTTCTAAATGTAAAGGCTTCATCAGAAACACGGACAGAGATATGATGGAAGATTCTCCTTGTTCTAGGTCATCAATATCTGAACTGAAGTTAACATTATTCATGTAAAATAACTCAAAAAAGGTGAAAAATCTGAATTTGGGTTTTCAATCACTATCCTATAAGGCTATTACTTTGAACGAATTTTTAACTAAATCCTGTAAGTGTATTATTTCGGAAAGGCATAATTTGATGCAATGTTTTATGGTTGATATATTTTAAACTTTTTCCAACGAGATTTTATCTAGACTGGACCTACTGTTTAACGTGGACTCCGAACCACGATCCTCGGTATTAAGGCTATCGACTGGCCAGTGACCAACTTAGAGACTATCCCAGAAGACATCCGGCCTTACCCAGCTTGGTTACTAGCGTGACTTCCACTGTTGCTTATAAAGACATTCACAATTACAATCACAAACATAAAGTACATCGGTACAGCAGAATTCGAACCCGCGACTATCGTAATAGTAAGAGGACCGTCCTGTCGCCTTAACCACTGCGCCACCAAGCCGGATTGATGTTGGCGCATTAACTTAAAATTTTGATTTACAACGATTGCTGGTTTGTAACCTTTATTTGACTAATGTTTTGAAAAATATTGTAGATATGTATATATGTGTATATATACAGGTATTTTTTCTTGATATATAAGTTCCATCAATTTTTTTCATCAGTTGTTTAATGTTTGATATATATCCAAACTGAAATAATTCAATTACTTTTTAACCGACTTCAAATAAGGAGGAGGTGTTCCACTGTATATGTTTTATGTTTGTTCACCAATTTCTCCGTCAATTATGGACCGATTTTCAAAATATTTTTTTTATTCGAAAGAGTGTACTTCCGCGGTGGTCCCATTGGAACCAAGTCAGGATCTGATGGTGGAAAGGGGGGAAATCGAGGGAAACCCTCAAATTTCAAAAGCACGTAAAAACTTTTCATTATTTTTTTTCACATATTTTTTTATCTAAAATAATCACATATTTGGCTGAACTGATATGACGGAAAATCGAAAATCGTTCAGTTCAAAAAACCTTTCAGTTTGTTTTTACGCACTGATCATATCATATACCATAGAAATATTGTAAGCAACTGCTTCAATGGTGTAGTGGTTAGAGCAGGGGTGTCGACCGCCGGGAAAAATATCGATATTTCGATTTCGATATTTTTTAAAAAATGTCGGAGAAAAAACATGTAGATATTTTTTTGCAATATATATTGATATTTTTAATAAACCATTACAATATATTTAATTTTGTTGAAAAAATATCGAAAAATATCGACATATCGATGTATCGGTCTAAAAGATATCGCCCAAAAATATCGATTTAATTTCAAAATTATTTTTGTATTGTTTAGGCTAACAGCAACTACAAAGTGATCATTTGGTAGTAGCGAAAATAATATAGAAAATAGATAAGTAGTTTTAGGTAGGTATTAAGCTAGCTAAATTGTGTTTATATAGTAGAATATAAAATACGTGTAGTAGATAGGTTAAATAGGGTATTTGTTTATTTTTATTTAGTTATTACAACGATTATTATGAATATATTTTATTTTAAAACGTTTTTTTTGTGTAAAACATCTAAGTTCGATTATTTTTTACTTTTTAGTGGGCTCCTAATTTAATTTTTGAAGTCGGTAAAATTTTTTTGTTAAAAATATTTTATTAAAAATGTAATTGGTATTTAAAATGAGGCTGAGGTATTTTGTAATTACTATTTCAAATACTTATAGCTTCAAAATACATTTGAATATAAATACATTTAACGATCTTATTAATGGGTTGATTCTGCAGAAAATAATGTTCCATAGCTTTCGTAAGCAAAATGACCGTTATTAAGCTTTTCTGTTATGTAGATGGTTCTCCTAAATTAATCCTTCACTTTATGCACTTGGGGTCATTCTAGTAGATTTACTTTTGAACTCCAGCCACAATACACCACAAAAAACTTTTCTTTTTTTTTGTTGCGAAGGAGTGGAATTGTATTCTCAGTAAATTTGTGTGGTATGGCGGCCTGCTAGATGTTTCCTATCACATGTAAACGTCTGAAAATTATGCATCAAGTTGTCTGAAAGTTTTTGATAGTTTGACTTGGGTTTTCATCCAACAAATCTCGTAATCCATGGTCTTCTAACTATTTAGTCCTTCCAGATCTTTGTCATTTTGACATGAAAATTTTTCGACACTTTTAAATCCTTGAAACCAAAGCTGACAATTGGGATATGACGAAAAAGTGTCACCATACGTTTATATAAGGGTTTGATGGGCTTCGTTGCTTCTTCGATCGCACTTCGTGTTGGAATGTTCCTCCGTTTCAAGCGATAAGTGGGTTTCACGTGTGTTTTTAGACGGTTAGAGTAGCATGCAGCATTAATGGTACGTTGGGTGCGCAGGAAATCGACGTAAAGCACGCCCCGTCGGTCCCAGAACACTGTACACAGAACCTTACCCGCGGACCTGCTCGTCTCTACACTACCACTACTGATGCCGAGTTCAGCCGAAATGTCTGGAACATTCATTCAGCGGTCCTTCAAAATGAGTTGTTCCACGCGGCGAATGTTGTCTGGTGTGATGCTGGTTCGTGGTCGACGATCATGCGGCTTATTCTCGATGATTTCGCGGCCATCCTTGAATGCTTTCGTGCATTTCAACACGGCAGCCCTACTCAGGCACTCACTACCGAACTGATTTCATAAACGCAGAAACATTTCTATTTTTTTAACGCCTTCCCACACTAAAAAACGAATGACAATGCATTGCGCTACGGCGATTGGCACTTGACATTAACTCATGGTCGTAACACTCGCGTTAAACATGCGCTGCGGACGAAAACTATGCCACACTGTTCGTAAGGGACCCAGCTATCATATACCCATCGGCTGGCCGCAAAAATCAACTGTACTTTTAACCGACGTGAAAGATTTGGAGCGGTCTTCTTGGACCTAACCAAAGCTTTTGACAAGGTTTGACTGATGACCTAACAGCTCTTATCAAATCATTTCTGTCAGGACGATCGTTCCAGATGAAGATTAAAGATATTATCTCTAGCCGGAAAACCATCGACGTAGGAGTTCCACAATGCTTCCCCTAGCACCCAAGTTCACGATTTTGTATCCGAGCTTTACTCGAGATATTTCTCCACTATTCGTCTCTCGGACAATAGATGTATTACCGAGATGGCCGATATTTTAGGCCAATAACTCATTCGGCTCCTCGTAGCCTTATTCTATCACAACCGACACTACCCTGTCGTGCTTTAACTCCAAATTGTCTCGACCTTCTCTGGCAAACGATTAACTCATATACCGCAAGCTGCGTGGTGTGATAATGACGCCACGTCTTTGCCTGGCCCTTGTGCCCCTTAATGGTGTTACCGGTTACGGGCACCCTCCTTACTAACAGTAAGAACTATCAGTTAGGGTCATTGGATCAGCTGATAGGGTGGAGTTTAGTGGGTAGCCCAGAGGCAGCCTCCACATAACCAGTCCAACTCGCTTATTCCTGCGGGTCTTTCCAACCAGGTATCCGTAACAGGATTCCCCTACCCGGTTCTAGGAAAAAATATCATATACTCAAGCCATGACTTTCAAAACATACGTGCTCGCTATCTACAGCGTTTGTCCCCATCATATTTGATCCACCCTCGGACACTCAAAATTACGCTCAACGTTTGATCTTTCTAGTTCTTTTAGGATTTGTTATTTGTTACTTGCAACAAATGTCAACTATCTAAAAAAAAGTCACCTAGTTTTTCCAAAACCCAATAAATTAATCGGTAAGTAAAATAACAGTGGAAGCATCAATTAATTATGTTACGTTTAAATAAAAGTGAATTAGGGTATATCAAAAATGCGATTTTATAGGCTGATTCGATGACATTGAAATTCTCCAAATGGTTAGTGATAATAACCAGAGGCTATTAATTAAACCAGCGCTCGTTGATTTGGTACTTTGTTTGTTTTGATAATTTTCAAATCACTGATTAATATTTGTGATTACTCTGGTTGAAAATACCGCGACTGTTGTACCATAATGTTAAAATAAATTATATTTTATAACATTTCTGTTTAATTATTTCATTTATATTGCCAAATTTATATTGAAAATGCCCAAGCCAATAAATAGTCACAGTCAGAATAGAGAGTGTCTCTAATCACTTACTTCGAACAGGAATGGGGATTTTCTCTTGCCAGTGAAACGCATCAGAGGGGCAAATATTGATACTATTAAATATTAATTTGCTACGGTTTTATTGGAAATCTTTTTAGCATGTTGCAACTGCTCTGAATAATAGTATGGGTATTGTGACTAAAATTTCTCAAAAAATAAAAAACAATATAATGTTGGATTGACTGAAAAGAAAGCGTCTACATAGGAAGCGGGTGACGAATCACGATCACCTTAATATCTCGAGGAAAATGATACAGAGTAGATCAACAATATGGCCACATATTATTATGTCTTCCTCCCTATTACTGCACATTCAATATAATAGAATTTATATGGGGTGTGGTAAAGAATTACTACAATAGGTATGCAGGACGACTCTGGATACCTGGAAAGAAGTATTGTGTACAATAACAATTTTAGTCTGGATGAACTCCATCAAATATACAGAAAGTGATAGTAACTGGAAAATTTCAAAATGTGGGATTATGATACAAGGCTGACAATTACCAAGACTGGTAATGAGGTAAATATGTTTTCTAATGAAAGTAAAATACATTACTTTGATGTACAATTGTTAATTAGATGGATTAGGCCTCCACGTAATGCCACTGCATAAAAACGTACCTAGAACTATACCTCATAGTACCTTATAGGTGGTGTGAAAAAGAGAAAGTAACGTAAATATAATAGAACAACTCTAGTACAAACTATTATGGCTCTATATTTAACTGTAATTTAAGTCCTTGGATAATATATGCATGATAATGTTAAAATAAATAATATTTGATAACTTTTTGTTTCATTATATTATTTGAAATAGGGTATTGCTATATAAAAAAGCCAAAATGAACTAAAATTCAAAGTTGATGCGGCAACATTGCAATTTTTTGAAATCATACATATTGATGAGGTGACTTCACTGTTTTATTGAACAGACTAGAACTAGGGAAAATGAGTCCCACCGGACATGTTATATAATGATCTAAAGTTCGACTAATCGTAAAACGTATACTACAATTAAGGGATTAGAGTTTTACGGCAATTATATTTCGAAAAACCATAGGGTATGAGCCTTTCGTACCGAGTTCGAAGCGCAAGACTGTTCTTTCGAAAGCGTAAACAATACCCGAAAGGGTGTTGAATTCGCTGTGAAATTAATAGCCCGGTTATTCGATAGGGCTCCTTCGTACAAGTGCTCGGTTTTCCTATCCAGTACAGTTTTCGAAGAATTTTCATCATCATTTCAATGTTCTCCGCTTAGCATAGCCGTTCATTTACGGATATAAATAAATTGGGATCGCTTTTAATAAATCATTCCAGTTCTATTTTTAAAAAACGCGTTTAATGCTGTCACAGATGAATGGAGTCGTAGCGTTAAGATAAACAATGATAAGGTCTCGTACTTGATCATGAAAATCAATGTAGACAAGTATTAAACAATCTACCCTGTTAAAATCGATGGTTTAGATATTTCTCTATATAAAATAATAGTTTTCTATTTAGTATTCGACATTCATTGGTTTTGTTGTTTAATTTGAAAATATTTGCTACCGAAGCCCATCACACATTTTTAGAAAGTTCTGCTGCTGTTTTTGGTTTCCATGATTTACATGGGGTGATTTTGTTGTCAGTGTAATGCAATAAAGATACAAAATGAGGCAAAATTCCCTACTGAACCATTTTAACATTTCCATTTCATTGCTTAACAGGCAAAAAAGTTTTTTGTGACGCATTGCGACTACCATGATGTGACGACTAAAGTGGAATATTAATGTTTGGCTGCGCATGGTGGAACCAGCAAGGTGTAGTGTACTAAGAACTACTAAAATCGAAAGAAGATATTATTGCAGATCTCTACAGACACGAAGTAAAAAATTGAACGTCATTTTGTTGCAAAAACTAGCAATAGCGAGTAACAGATGCAAGCCTACAATATAACAACGCTCGACCACATGTTGCAAAAGTTGTAAAGGATACACCACAAAATTTGGTTTTGGTTTGGAGTTTTGGTTTTTGAAGCTTAGCGGCTATAAGTATAAAAGCAAGATGAATGACAAATTTCATGTTAATTAATTTTAAGAAAAAATGCTGAAGTAAACAAAGTTCCGTTTATTTCATTGTACAAATATTGGATAAAATATTGATAATTAAAAATATTCTCTAGTGTTTCCTAGAATTTTTAAATATTCTCTCTAGCCATATCATTTCTTAAATGTTGGTTATGTTTTGGGTTATAGTGGTCTGAAAAGGGTGAATTATTTCCAAGAGCATCTTAATGTATATCAGAAGAAGCTTAATTACTAAAATAATAAGGCCTAATATTATCATTATTTTCATTTTAGACAGGCTTACTATAAAACCAAATATGGAAGACCATTGTTTAACAAAGATAGAGTTAAACAGTAAGCCCTTCATCATGGCAATTCTGTAATTGATATGTTATGTATTTAACATATTTTTATTTACAGATATTTTTGCATTGCCATTCGGAAATGAAAATATGAATACATGTTTGGCATTAGTAGAAAGATCATCAGTCATCTGTGAATGCTCTAAACGGAAATCTATGAAAAGAACAAATGTGGGTAAAAACATAATTTTAAGCATTTCCAAATTGAAATGAAGTAAATTGACAAATTATACCGAATTTATTCAAATTCATCAGTACGATAGATGAAGCCTAAGAAAGCTTGGGAGGTACTTTAATTTATCAGTGAATGAAGCATTATCTTGACTTGATTTGATTCCAAAATTAAGTACTAAACTTAATATAAATAAGAAAATACTTTAGTAATATTTTCAATCAGCAAATACTTGTGGAATTACATACTGATAATAAATATATATCAAAGAAAATATTAAAAAATAAAAGATATTAAACATAACATACAATTTATTTAAGATGCGTTATATTTACGATAAGGCAAAATATTTCCTACTTGTTGAACGTTCGAACAGAAATTGTGAGATTTGATAGTTTTTGTAGTATGTTCATTTTAATAGTATTAATAGTATTTAGGAAATATTTAAGCTCACAATATATCAGATCAGTTATCATCTAGAATTATTATTACATTTATTTTCATGTGAAATAGTATTATAGAAATACAAAAGTTTTCATTAATGTTCAAAGATAGGGAATTTATTAAAGGCTAATATATTAATGTGAAATGAATTAATATCATTGAAAATAGAAAATTTTATAAATTCCCCTTTAAAATGATATTACTACTGTAATTAATAAAAAAATATATTTCTGATTTTAGGCAAATTGTAAAATTATAAAGCATTTTTTCATGTATTTTCCAAATAACTACATAAAACATACTTGAATAACATTTATTTTAATTGCATGTTTTTTCCTACTATTACTATTATATTTTAAATTTTCATAGGTCTAGAATGGTTTAGCTGAAGAAGTTCGAAAATTAGTAAATGGAACATCGCTATCAACCCAACATAGTTCTTTCAAAACCGTATCATCATGTTGCCAGAAAAACAAATCAGAACAGAAGGAGACAAGAGAAAATTCAACAAGGCCACAAAAGAGCTGAGAGAGCTAATAAATAAGGAACAATAGCAAGGAATTCAAAACTATTTAGAAAACTTAACGCCAACTGATGTAACTGAATAGTCTCTCTGGAAAGTAACAAAAAAAGATTAAAATACCTCAACAACATAATCCACCCATTAAAATTGACAACTATACCTGGGCTAGGAATGATAAAGATAAAGCGGAAGTTTTCTCCAAACACTTAAAAACCGTATTTAATCCGTACCCGTCTGAAATATCCGCAACAGAAGAAATTAACATAGTTGACTTTCTTAACACTCTTAACACGTTTGAAATGGATCTGCCACATCAGAAATTTACTGTTAAGGAAGTAAAACAAACAATACTTAAAGAAATCAATGATAAAAAGCTCCTGGTTTTGACCTAATAACTGGAAGAATCTTGAAAGAGCTCTTAGGATAGTGCATCAAATTAATAACATTCATATTTAATGTCATGCTAAGACTTAATTATTTTCCTAGCACTTGAAAAGTGGCTCAAATCATTATGATTCTTAAACATGAAAAAAATCAGAAGACGTCTCCTCCTATCGTCCTATAAAACTGTTATCTATCATCTCAAAACTTTTCGAAAAACTATCCATTAAGAGATAATTAAGAATTAATCGCAGAGGAGAGAAATATTATTCCAGATCATCGACAGCCTTCGACAAGGTGTGGCACATGGACTGCACGTTAAATTGAAAAAGATTTTAACCCATATGCACTTTCAACTGCTGAAATCATACCTCACAGACAGATATTTTATCGTCAAATAGGGTGACGAATACACTGACCTACACTCAATATATTCGGGTCTTCCGTAGGGCAGCGTTCTTGGCCCATTGCTATATCTTATGTATACGCTGACCTACCGACTTCAAGAAACACTACTGTTGCAACATATACTGACGATACAGCATTTTTATCATCACACGAGTATCCTATATCAGCCATAAAAAACCTCCAACGTCATCTTAACAAAGTCGAATTGTGGTTGAAAACGTGGCGTATCAAAGCAAATGAGACAAAATCTATCCATATGACATTCACCCTTTGTAGAAGAACATGTCACTCAGTAAAATTTAACAATCATGAAATTCCGTAAGCAGACAACGTTAAATATCTGGGAATGTATTTTGATGGACATCTGACTTGAAAAAAACATATAGTGACAAAACGCAAACAGCTTGGGTTTAAACTAAACCAAATGTTTTGGCTGATAGGTCGTAAATCTAAATTATCATTAGATAACAAGGTTTTGCTATATAAGTCAATACTTAGGCCTATCTAGACCTATGGTATTGAACTCTGGGGTACTACTAGCAAATCTAACATAGATATCCTCCAGAGGTTCCAGAATAAAGTGTTGCGAGTAATCGTCGATGTCCCATATTACGTGTCCAACAAACTGATTCAACGCGATATCAGATGATTCAGTGCGAAGTACTTTGAAAGACTATTAATGCATCCCAATGCACTCACCAAACAGTTAAATGTGTGCGACGACAGTAAAGTGCGTCTGCTCAAACGTAAACTATCATACGAACTGATTAATAGACACACAGAGTGAGATTTAATAATCTCTAGAATAAGTTAGACTACTGGATAAGTTAGTAAGTAAGTAGATAAGTTACTTACTGAAGTGATCTACATGTTAGGATGGTTATATTATATAACGGAAATCATACAATAATACTTACTACCCACGGGCAGATTGTTGACGTTCTAAGAGATTAAAGAAAAAAATGTTGCCAGAAAAATATTTTGTTGATATATGTACTAATTTTTCTCAATAAATGCTTTAAAAAGTGAAAAAATAATCAGAATACATGCAGGCATCTAATATTTCTAACAGGTGTTATCAGTTGAAGATCATTTTGATGTAATATGAAATATGAATGTTGAAAATATTGAAATTGATTAGATTTGAAAGTGTCGTCTTCAAAAGCGATCAGGATACGAGGTAGTGACAATAACATCTTCTAACAGTATTATGGGATAAAATACAGCTAAATGAGTAAGGGTGATAGGAGTTCACCAGAAAAATGGAAATGGTATAAATTTTCTGACGTGAGTTAACATATAGAAGCGTAGACAATTATTGAGATTTGCGTAATATCGCTTAAGGAAAACAAAGAGACTAAACCAAAGATTTAAGGAGTATGTTATATTGATAACATACATGAGAAACATTTTTCAACTCTCATTTCAGTTCAGGTTTTAAATTAGATTATTTTATGAAGTAAAAGTAATCATTGTCAGGCAATAGCTAAGTTCCGGAATAATAGAAAATGGACAGCATCTGACTGTCGGCTTGATTGATTCAAAAATTTAAACACATTTTTCTTTCAGAGCCTTTAATATGGTTGATACAGTTTAAATTTATTTATTCCAAATTTTATGCAAAAAATACAAGATGGGGATCCAGAATAACAACAACTAAAGGCAATGAACTGCATAAAGAGCTACTGAATTAAGATGTAGTTACATGTCAACAGGAAAACCAACTTATTGGCCGACTGATCAAGAAAAAACTCCAGACCTGTTAGATTTCTTCATAGTAAGAAACATAACATCCAACAATATAAAAGTCGAAGAAAATTTTGAGTTAAGTTCAGATTATAAGCCAGTGATTTTGACGTTGAGCGAAAATATAATAAGAAAAGAAAGAAACCCAACGTTAACAAACAAGAGAACAGACTGGGAAGGATTTGCTGAAGAATTGAACAAACGAATTCAACTAAATGTACCCCTCAAGACAACTGAACAATTAAATCTTGAAGCAGAAAAATTCGTAGTAGATATTCAACAAGCTGCTTGGAATAATACTCCAGAAATTAAGAGTACAACTAAAGGAATTAATTATCCAAAAGAAGTGAAGGAAATGGTAGCTGAAAAACGTAAATTACGAAAAAATGGCAACAAAACAGAACACCTGAAAATAAAAATAGTTTAAAAAATATAACCCAAAGACTGAAAAGAGAAATACTGGAAATAAAAAACAAAACCATAAATGACTATCTCAGAAATTTAACAGATTAGATTCAGAGAGAAGAAACTGATTACTCACTCTGGAAAGCCACAAAATATCTAAAGCGCTCATGTCTACACAGTCCACCTATAAGAGACCTATGTGGGATTGGGCACGTGGCAATCGCCAAAAAGTAGAAGCATTTGCTGAATATCTAGAAAAAAACTTTCAAACCAAATGAAGCTAATATTGAACATAATTTACCGGACATAGAAACTGAAAATTCGATGATTGAATTAGTCTCGCCGAAAGAGTTAAGTTATTAAAACTGACATTAAGGTTTTTAAAAAACTCCTGTTGAAAAGAATAAAATCGATCATAGAGAGTAAAAACCTAATACCAACACACCAGTTTGGGTTTATTAAAAAACACTCAACAATTGACCAGGTCCACAGATTAACAGATGTTATTGAAAAAGCCTTGGATAAGGTTTGGCATGAAGGCCTTGTTCATAAACTACAAAAAATGCTACCAAAACAGCACACCGAACTATTAAAATCATATATTACAACCGGAATGTTTAGAGTCAAGCAAGAAGAAGCTTATTCTACAATAAAAGAAGCTAAAGCAGTTGTACCACAAGGAAGTGTACTGGGACCAATGCTTTATCTACTTTACACTTGTGATATACTACAAATGGAAAATATCACGGTGGCTACATTTGCTGATGATACTGCGATTATAGTTATCGGGGACAATAGTGAAGAAGCCTCACGAAAATTACAGGCAACAGGCAAGTGACAATATAAATAATCGGACAGAAGCTTGAAAAATAAGAATTAATGAAAGTAAATCTGTACATGTGCAGTTCACCTATAAACAGGCCGTACAACCACCAATAACATTAAATAACACTATCATTCCATATAGCAACAACGTTAAATATCTCGGAATGAATCTCGATGCAAAACTTCGCTGGAAGGAACAAATAAAGAAGAAAAGAAAAGAACTGGAATTGAAATATAGGAAAATGTACTAGCTAATTGGAAGAAAATCACAATTATCAGTACATAATAAATTGCTATTATATAAGCAAATATTGAAACCTACATGGACATACGGAGTTCAATTATGGGGATGTTCTACAAAGAGTAACATTAATAAAATACAAATTTTTCAGAACAAAGTCCTGAGAGGTATTGTGGGTGCACCCAAATACTATAAGACTGATTATCTACATCGAGACCTTCAGATACCCACAGTCAGTCAAGAAGTCAAGAGAATTGCAAGGGGGCATGAGGAAAGACTCCATTCTCATACTAATATTGAAATATTGCAACTTTTGGATACCACCAGAATAGGACACAGACTCAAAAGAACCAAACCATCTGATCTTGTGTAGTGTTATGTAGTGAGGTGCATATATTAAAAAATTCAGCAGTGACATGTATAAACATTATTTCACCAGAGACTGAGTTAGGGCCGATGGGTCCTCCTAGTTATATATCTAGATTTAAGTTAGCATAAAGACAAATTGTAGATTAGACGGAAACGATTAGTAACAATATATTAATTAAATAATAAAAAAAATTAAAATTTTGTACTAATACACTAACACTAACATACAAATAAACATTTGTAATGTAGAACTTTCTGTATACATTATTTTTAGATATATTTTTTACTATTTTAGAAAGTTAGATATTATGAAAAAAGTGTACTCTCAAAAGAGTCTCCCTTCACTCTTTTTTTCAATTAGTCCTTTAGAATTCTAGATTTTCTAGATTTTAGAACAAGAATTCTTGAGCAGCAGGTTGATATTGATATTGTGCCAAATAAAGCATGTGCAAGGGTTAGATATAGAACGTGAGTCTTATATATAGTAGTAGTATATATAGAACATATACGAACCTGGTTATCTAACGAATGTTTAAAGATTGCAAAAGCACAAAAACTCGCTGATTTCAATTATTAATAAAAATTACATAAATGAGAGAAAGTTAGTAAGAATGAGAAACGAGCTCAAAAAGAACCAAGACGAAAACAACAAGAATAAGTAAGTCGACCAAATCGCAGCTCTATAGATCAATCAATTGCACTTCGACACTATAAAAAAATATGTTAATTGTTGAAAGTGTGTTTTATTATTTTTGATCGACTTTCGTTCTGCTTTTGGCTATATTTACTGCTTCTTACTTTGAGCAGATTTGGAAGCTCAGCATATTCTACCATAAATTTATTAAAAAGTCTCTTAACTATGAGGAAATACAATATTATTTTTCGGATTCATTTTCAATATGAACTGGTGTTTCCCAAGGATATTGGAACTAGTGTTTTCAATATTGTTTATTCAGTGGATTTCAACATCGTACTGGTTAGAATTATACGAAAAGTAACAAAAACATGACGTACAAACTGATAGAAAGCTCTTGGGCGATTTAATGTTTGCTGACAACAACGCCATATTTACTGATACCAATCTTGAGGTTAGTTCTTGAAAACCTCATTGCAGAACTTCAATTACCATAATATATGGCTATTCTGATGACTTATTTTGCCCATTGTCTCTGTATGTTTCCGAAGCATGGATAGTGCTACAAACTGAAGTAAGCTTGAATATTTAAAGAAGACTTGACGCAGATTACAGAATAACGAGTGAACGAATTCTTACCAACATAATGATCAGATCCAAAAAACATGGATTAAGATCATAGATAGTGATTTAAAAATGGCATGAGAAAATTTATACTATTCAAAGTCAGCCCTGGTGATGGTTTTGAAGTATTTTATTTTGCGATAATTATTTTTTATTAAAAAAATTGTGGAAAGTGAGTTAAAAGAAACAGCAAATAGAAAATCGGATATTTTATCAAGATTGGAAACCTTCATTTTGTTCGAAACGTAATACTAACCGTTGAATTTCAGAGATTCGCCTTCTGAATCGTTGCTACCCGAATAGGACCTGCAGTTGGTTGGGACTTTTACATCGCTTCTAGACGTTTCGTATCCATACCAGCCGAGCAGTTCATTCATTGCAGTCTCAGCAAATTCCTAAAAAACAAATGCACCTGACTTAGATATCAATATGTTTAGAAAATGTTCAAGTTTTAAGTTTAAGTTTAAAATTACTTTGATATACGTGTTATTTCAACATTGGTATTAACATCCATTCCATTAACAGTAGTAGAAAATAAAGCTTTTTAACACAAAATCTAATACTATTTTCTAAACAAGTATTTATCTGTATATATGCCAATCACTGTATCGGCCTTATCTATTATCCTTATCTGTCTATCTTATTATCTTATATTAACGACAATAAAATAAAAGATTAAATATGTTAGAAATACAAGCTATAAATATAAATATTGCAGCGGAGCACTGCAGTTGATAGAAACATATCTGAAGGGTAATAGAAAATAAATATACAGTCCAAACAATGACACATCAAGAAAAAGTGATATTCGTATTACAAAATTATAAAGTGATATTTTTACAGACAAAAACATATAACTTATCGTAAAAACTACCAACAGTTTTTCAATGTTCATCTGATACTTAAAGTTGTTATCGTTTATTTTAAATCTGCGTTTCATTCGCTAACATTGACAGTTTTTGCTTCAATTCCTAGCGACTAAACACTAATATATGTTATATAGTGCGAGTGAAACGGTCGTGGTTTAGAATTAAGGGCTTCATTTATATTGTAATAGCATTAGGTCGGCAGCACCATTTGTTCAGTTGATTCGCTAAATCTCTACTTGTGACTGTTAAAAAGTTTTCAAATAAATCACAAGTTTTATGCTCTGTACGTTTTAAAACTGGCCCTGTCTGTAGGATTTCAGGGAGGTCATAAATTATTTTCTTTTGAATTAATTCAATTAATCGGAATAAATTTATCTATCAAGAAAATAAAATATCAAGAAGAGAAGACATGTTGATTGACATTCAATTGCCAACTTGCATTCCTTGGCATAGTTTAATGACATGCTAAAAATATATATACTATAGACCTAGCCATATACTATACAAATTAGGAATCACCCATGCTTTGAAAAACACTTTGTCCATGGATTCCTAGCACAAGCGTCAGTGTAAGGCGGCTGAAGCTGGACTACTGGATTTTGAGCAGCACCTTGCAGATTATGGTATATGACCTCCAAAGACCAATTGCATTAGATCAGTTACTCAGCCGTTGATTATTATTGTTAAGGACATCGAACACTTGGGAAACCTTTCAATATAGACTATATTAATGTTGGGAACTATAGACTGAAATCAACTATCGACTGTTTAGTAACTGACTACTTTTTACTATCGACTGTTTCAGTCACTAATTTTGGTTCGAGTGATTTTACTACTTTTTACCAGTAACCGTTTCAGTCGCTATTTTCGATCCGACTAATTTTGTTACTATTTACTATCAACTGTTTCAGTCGTGTACTTTTAGTTACTACTTTTGGTTCTACTAGTTTCATTCAATTGATTTTTAACGTTCTGGCTCTGTCGTCTTAGCCGCGACATTGGCATAAATGTACGTAATTTATGCTTACATAAATTATATTATATATATGTATATGTGTATATTAATATATATATTGTATATTAATATAGCAGCATTTTGGAATGATATTTTTTAAGATTGTTTATGTAATAGGGTAAAAATATTAACATTGTGAATGATAAATAGTAAAATACTTTTGACTTTTTTTATTTTCAATTTATTTTTATTATTCAATAATATGAAATAATTCGATTACTCTCTCCATTTTTGTTAAAAAATATTTCTGTTCAATAATAAATAAAGCATTAACTTTATTTTAAAACCTCGAGGAACCTATAGTTATTGTGCAATCATTTTGAATTAAGTCATGAATTAGTTTTTTTTTATGATTAGATTTATTTTTAATTTTTATTTAGTATTTATGGTTATTGTACATCTTTAGTTTTTAGGTTTTGTTTAAGTTCTATTGTATTGTCTATATTTATTATAGTATATTATTTGAAAATAGCAATTAACATATTTAAATATGATAAAACATTTTTGGGATACTATTCCATTCCATAGATCTCCGTCCTTTCCTCTCTCACAATTTATACAGCAAAAGATCTTCAATCTTCGTCTGACATCACGAACAAAACAGTCGAATCGTACATTTGACTGAACATAGTACTTACTATTTTCAGTCGCTAGTTTTTTGACTATTGACTGTTTCGACTGTTTTCAGTCGATAGTTCCCAACGCTTGACTATATCATAGAAACTTGTTGTTTGAAGTTTGCCCAGTTGGGACAACGAACATGTACTTTGGCGGTTTTCTCAATAAATAAAAGAATATGGCTGACACGGCCTTACGTTTATGCCTATATGTGAGGTGTAATGAACGAAGTGTTTATGATTAAGGGTTTTGTCAATAATGCAATATAATCGGGTCGGGAGTATCCTTTGTAAATAATGAAAAATACAATAGCACGTTATGTTATAAGTTGTTTAATTAGATTTAATATGTTTAGTAATCGTAAAACAATAATTTAATTTATTTATAAGAATACGTTATTCCATATAAATCAAATTATAAATATTGATTTCCATCGATTTCTTACAAATATTCTTAATACAAAGCTACCTTCAATAAATTGTTCCGTTAAACGCACGACGTTGAAAGTTAGCGAAAAAACAGCATATCAACTTTAGATACGACTACAGATAATAAAAGTCCTACAAATTGGAAATTCATTCATTGCATATTAATGAATGAATTTTTACAAGCATAAAATAATTAATATTTTTCAAATTACTAAAGCTTGGTAAACTCAAGATTGATATTCGTCATAACAAAGACCTGGTAGAGAATGTGCACGAAGATTCAATGTTCCAAGCCTAAATATACTCAAACATGATCAATTGTTAAAAACTACAAGAACTCACTATATCATGTTGTCCTACATATCCAATATGTGAATGTCCTAATTGTAAAAAATCGATATTCAACTATCGATTATTTAATTTGGATATTTCCATATATTGTTATTTTAAAAAAGATCGATATCTGCTAGGTTAATATTGGCCAAAAATATCGATACATTTTCAATCACCCTACAAACTACTTTTGTAATGGTACCGATAAATATGACTTCAACGTTAAAAATATGACATATGATACAACATTTGATATTAATCTGTTTGAATCAGACCAACCTTCGCTCTGAAGCCTATGTTTATTAGCGACATGCAACGATAAGTTACTGTTAAAGAATTAACATATTTGAAATGTATGCTTTTTCTTTCTATTAATTATAGTAGCAATAGACAACAAGAAAAAAACATATAATACAATGCGATCAAGATGTACCATAATTCATGTTAACCATGTCCTATTGCCAATGGAATTATTGGTAACAAATGTAGTTCCAACAATGTTAATTTCGATTTTAAATCGCGCCTTGGACAGTATCGAAATATTGAAAATTCGGAATTGCATGCTCTTTTAGAAAACAGGCAAATAGTATTTGTATTTATAGTGGGAAAATGATAAATTTCGGAGTTTCCGCTGACAATAAAGAATTGTGGAGAATTGTGACGGGTTATGAAAAGTATATTTTTGCGATAATCTCAAACATACAAAAATGAATGCTTCTTTGGCCAGTGGAATCAGACTTGACCTCATCTAATCTTTGTAGCATGCCTTAATGGATAAACGCTTCAAAAAAATAAAAACTTTTGTATGTTACCTAAAACATGGCGCTATTATATGAAACTGTTGTCTAGTCTATTTAACTAGAACAAGATTTGCTAAAAAACTGTAAAAATTGGTCATACATTGTCAACCCAAAACACCGCCTTGCGCTACACTTCTTTTTGTTTGTTTCATTGTTGAGTAAGCTTCTTCTTGTTTAGCTCTAAACATCTTGGCTTAGATGGAAAAGTTTTAAAGTTTAACGTATTGCTTCGGTAACATTTTATGGAGTTTATACATACTATTATTCTCTCATGCCAGTTATTATCGAAAGCACGTCTTACTTCAAAGAATAGCTGATCAAACTTTTTCTATTCGTAAGCTTTTTTTATAATGTTCTACGATTCTATGTCAAATACCAGGTTGTTGAATGTTTGTTCATAAAACCAAATTAATGTGCAGCTATTTAATGTTTGTCTATGATATGCTTTAACCTATTTTTATCAGAGTTTTTGAAATACTTTGGATATTACTGATAGCACTGAAATTGCTCGATCGATTTTTACTTCATTTTGGTGGTTTTCCACTTTACGGGATCATAGTGACTTCAAGCATTTTCCAAACATCTCTCTCTTATTTTAATCGGAATGCTGAATTAACTAAGTTGCTCATTAAGTTGATTGGTTGGTTGGTTTTCTAAATGTCTTTCTTGGTAGATCTTTCAGAACTTTCCTGGTTATTAAGTTATAACTTTAAGCTTTCTTTGGATTGATGTCACTTTTTATAACTTTGAAGACCGCTTTTAGTGTAACAAATTTAATCGCAAAATTTTCGCACACGCTAATCGCTAAATTATGTTTAAATTCAGTTTCATTTGGTATCATTAATTTCCAACTTCTTCAAACTGAGGATGCTAAATATCTTATGATGCTAAATACATCTAGACCGACGCCTAACCTGGAAGAAGCACATACTTGCTTAACGAAAACAACTTGGAATTAAACTATATCAAATGCATGTATGTCAATTATATCAATTTATTATTAAATAACAAGGTATTGCTATACGAATCAATACTTTAGCCTAATGGTCATATGGAATCGAACTATGGGGTACTGTTATTAAATTTAATATAACTATCAGTCAATGGTTTGAAGACAAAATGCCATTGTCGATGCTCTGCACTATGTCTCTAATGAAGTGATACCAATAAGAAAAGTAATTAAAAATTTTTGAAAGGTACCATTAAGTACTTTAAAATAACGTTAGCGCATCCCAAGGTGTTCACCAATCAGCTAAAATGTGCGACGTAGTAGTGAAATGTGTAGATTAAAACGTTTAACATCACCCTGTCTGGTTATAGAACATATATAGATTTTAGAAGAAAATTTAGATTAGAGCTATCTAATTAAATAATATTATACATAGTAAATCACTTAATGAAGAAATATATAGGTATTAAGATTTCCTATTGCCCAACGGGCAGATTGTTAAACCGATAATCCTAATAATTACAAAAAGTGTGTGTTAATGTGAATGATATCATAATAATATGAAACGAAATGAAACGAAATAAATGAAATAAATATTAAACGAAAAACAAAAGACTCATTACAATTATTCTCGCCATAAACTAAGAAAGGGCTTTTAAACATTTAAATGATATTTTTTAAAGTGTCAATTTTTAATGAAAATACCCCTTTTCATTAAAATGAGACTGTCTGAATAAAACCAAAAAAAAAATCGGACAGACGACAAAGAAAGTCTGGTGTCGTCGTCCAGAGCATTTAAATTTCTATTGCGTCTCGCGATCCATTACCATCTTAGACCAAACTACAAATCGTCCTTTTTTCGTACCTTTTTCGTCCGTCTCCATCTCGGCCGCTCGTTTTACTTGGATAATTTCTATTGAAAAATTAGATGGCTGGTATTAGATGGCGTTCCGTGCTTAATTACCGCTAAAAACATTTTGTAAACGAACACCAGATAAAGGATAAAGAGTCGGTTTGCGACGTAACGCCTCGCTGTTGCTGCTCGGCGCTCCCCTCGCCCCCTCGCGCTCCACGCCCGTGGCCCGGGGCCGCAACATCGCCCACCCCCGCGCCTCTCCACCTTTCGGCATCGGTGTCATCTTACATGTTCCACCTCTATACTATCCTATGCTGTATCGCGTATACACACACGCTATATGGCGGTGTCGTTTTCATCAGCTGACATGGTGCGTCTATCGATATCAACGTTTTAATTTTATTGAAAAGATAACCGGTAGTTTTATAGTTGAATTAGTTTGGCTTTGATATATCACCGAGGTAGTTAACAGAGCTCTCGTGTTGGAAATTGTTATTCCCTTAGTACTTAAAGGAATTGTCTTTACCTTGGGTATCTAATCTTCTGATTCGTTTAGTCTTAATAATATATATTTTGATAAAGTCCCTAAAGCCAAATCGTCATGTTACGCTCCGCAACTTAATTCTTAACAAAAAACTAAGCTACGAAAGAATTGGTAACAAGTAAGAACTACAGAAAATAAAATAAAATTCAATAAAGCAACAAAGGAGCTGAAAGAGTTGATCTAAATGAACAAAACCAAGATATTCAAGAATTTTTGGAAAATCTGACGCCAACTAAGTCTACAAAATATGGAAAGCAACAAGAAGCCTCCAATCCACCTATTAATGGTTAAAGCAATAAAGAGAAGGCTGACATTTGCTCTAATCATTTAGCAGGTGTACCCTTTCTTTTTTCGAAAAAAAAGTATTATTTATCCAACCTATTGACCGTTTGGTTCTGTACATCTTGTCCATCTCTCGGGCAATTTATGGATGCCATCTCAAAAAAACTGTTTCTTCATTGGGCAAAGCCATTCTCCATGACTATTTTCTAACTACTTCGATATTGGCGACGTGCTGCTCTACAACCGCGTGTCCTATTAATGAGAAAGTTTGATAGTCGGACAAACTCTTGAGAGTATGATGGGTGCGATATTATGTCCATCCAAGTGCTTTCAATGCTTCGTTGACCGGTTTTGCTTTATAAGACAGAGCGTTATCGTCCTGTAAAATAACTTTATCGTATCTTCGGGCCATTTTTCGATCCGTACATTGTTCAAATTAATCATTTGTTTTCGGTAGTAGTCACTATTAAGTGTTTCACCAGGTTTCAACCGTTCGTAATACGTGACGACCTTCCGGTCCCACCAAACACAGATGATTGTCTTTGGCGACCAAAAGGATTTGGCCTTGGGGTCGATCGGCCGGCTTCGCCAGGTTGACTTCTTGCGTTTAAGGTTTTCAAAATAAATCCATTTTCCACTATCCGTTACTATTCGATGCAGAAGTGACTTCGAATCATACCTTGGAAAGCAGCATTTCACAGAAGTTTTTTTGATTTTCCATTTGCCTCATTGCCTCATCTTAAGTTTCTACTAGCGAACGATAACTTTCAGCGACTTTTTTCTCTTGAGTAAATATAACATGAACAAAACCTAACATTTATAGCATTGAAGCTTGATGGCAGTAGAATAAAATAACACATGTGTCAAATCATCAAGAAGGGTTTAAAATTGCATACTTAATCGTAGCGACATCTGTTGGAAAAACCTATAATAATTTTCCGGTACACCTGGTAAATGTATTTAAGCCTTTCCTGTCTGAGCTGGCTAAAAATGACGAAGATAGATTTACCAGCTTCCTAAATTTTCCGTTTTAAATGGACCTGCCACATGAAAAAAATATAGTGTATGAAGTAGAAAAAAGTATAATGAAAGAGATAAATTGTAAAAAAAAACCGCCGGACATGATTTAATAACCAGAATAATTTTAGAAGAACTATTAGAGAGGGGTGTAAAATTATTAACATTTGTATTTAACGCAATACTACGACTGAATTATTTTCCTAACATTTGGAAATTAGATAAGTATATCATAAGAAATGCTTATTGCCCGCTGTGTAGATTGTTAAACCACTAAGAATAATGAGAAATAAACTATTAATAAAAATATTTTTTTTGTTTCTACGATTCATATAGCATTAGAAAGAGACAGCTAATGTTATTTTTCACAACTTCAATCAGTCTCTTCGACAATATTAATCTCAATATAGGGTTTTCGGTATAAGTGTGCATCTAAAATGCTTCTCAGTATCCTGAAATACTTATGCTATGTTGATATTTCAACATTTTTCGTAGAACCTATTCATATAACCGTCACGGAATTATATTGGTCCGTGTAGTTAGTAAGTACCACAATGTTATCAGATAATATTGTCATAATAACATATAGTAGTATGGCACATTGTACATGTTACATATACAGAGTAGGTAAAGAATGGAACCCAAAATACTGCCTTGCGGTACCCTTCCTTTTATTTGTTTCATTGATGAGTAAGCTTCTTGTTATTTAGCTCTAAACATCTTGCCAGTCTTCATCGAAGGCTTGTCCTACTTCCAAGAATAGCTGATCAAACTTTTTCTGTTCGTAAGCTTTTTCAATAATGTTGAACGATTCTATGTACCTGACCAGGTTGTTGAATGTTTGTTCATAAAACCAAACTAATGTGCAGGTTTTTAATTTTTGCCTATGACTGGCTTTTACTTTTTTGGTCGACAAGATTTTACATCATTTGGTGGTTTTTCCACATTAAGGAATCATGGTAACTTCAAGCATTTTCCAAACATCTCGGCCATATATTAATCCGAATGCTGCATTAATTAAGTTGGCCAATTATCTAACTGTCTTCCCTGGTTGATTATCTTTAGATTGATGTCACTTTTTATGACTTTGGAGACTTCTTTTGTTGTAACAAATTTAATCGCAACATTAAAAATGCCACATGAGAAAAATGCAGTCGAAGAAGTTGGAAAAACTATAATGAAAGAAATAAATTGTAAAAAGCTCCTAGATATGATTTAAAAACCTGAATCATTTTATAAGAACTATTAGAGAGGGGTGTAAAATTATTAACATATATACGCAATACTACGAATAAATTATTCTCCTGACGTTTGGAAAGTAGATATGCATATCATATAGGGTTTTAACGTAATCTTGATTTAACCTTTCCATCTATCTTATATAACACCTTTTAGTTGCTGAACGTTGCCAAATTTTTTATCATCTGAGAACTTTTTATTAGCACGTGTTAGCTTACTCCAACAATTTTCAATATAATGCGAATCAGAGGAGCGCGCTTGGCCACTAAATTTTTAATATTGTGTTCTGAAAATTAGTCTTTAACGAGTTTCCCAGTAGGCACAGCAATACTGCTGAAAAATATAATTCCGACCGGAAGTTTATGTTCCATATATGGCTGACTTTTCTTGGAAAAAATTTATATAATTTAATATACTATTAATTTCTCAGAAATGAATTTTATTTCCGCTTTTTCTTCAGAACTTATAGCAACCCAACACCGGATACTTAAGCATGTGTCACAATAATTAATCATTTGAAATCAGACCAATTCGAAAGTTTTCTCTCCAATCAGTTTTTATATGCCTCGACATTAGATTTCTGGAAATCAAACCACAAGCGTTATATATGTCAAAAATTTAGATTCAAGCGTTGGTAAACGTGTAAAATATCACTCCATGAATGCCAAAATTATTGAACATGACCGTGTAGACTACAGTTAACTGTCATAACAGTAGGAAGTGTATTGGGGCCTATTACCACACTACATTTAATTTCTGATTTTATATTTGATTCTTGCTGTCGGAGATAATAGCGAAGAAGCCACAGACCAACAGGCAAATGACAATATAAATAATTGAGCCCAAACTTAGAAAATGAAAATTAATGAAAGTAAATTTGTGCATGTGCCATTCACGTATAATTAGTCTGCATACTCACCAATAACAGTAAATAATACTATTATTAAATACTGCAACAACGCTAAGTATCTCGGAATGAATTTTGATTCAAAATTCACTGGAGGATACATGTTAAAAAGAAAAGGAAAAAAATGGAGTTAAAATATAGGAAAATGTATTAGTTAATTGGAAGAAAATCACAATTATCAGTACATAAGAAATTGTTATATAAATAAATATTGAAACCTACAGTCTATCCAAAGTATTTTGTACATACGTCATCAATATGTTTAATGTATTGCCTGTCGCAATTTGTAATTTAGCTTTATATTCAGATGATATTTTCCTTCTCATTTTATTCTAGCTGAAAAGAGAGACAATGTTGTCTGATAAGTTCGAACGGGTAACCGAACTAGCCTGTCAAAGTCGTCTGGCTGTCAAGCGTGTGCCTAATCGTGTGCAAAATTCATCAAAACAATAGTGATAGGAGGTTATAAGCCGGCAAACGTTATTTTAATGCTTTGCTTGTTTTGATATATTTCAAATCGCTGCTTATTATTACTCTGATTGAAAATTCCCAAGCCAGACAGAACATATTGCATCTCTAATCAGTTACTTTGAACAGGAAAGAGATAATGGATGCTCCCTCTTACCAGTAAAAT
Organism: Rhynchophorus ferrugineus; assembly: GCF_030347505.1. Lineage (NCBI taxonomy): Eukaryota > Metazoa > Arthropoda > Insecta > Coleoptera > Curculionidae > Rhynchophorus > Rhynchophorus ferrugineus. The sequence goes on along the minus strand of NW_027472581.1, from coordinate 29,488,935 downwards.
TCGTTTGAGAGGTAAGCATTTTCACTCTTAAATATTAATTTACTGCGATTTTTATTGAAAATATTTTTAGCGTGTTGCAGCTGCACTGAATATTAGCATGGACACGGTCACTGAAATATGTCAAAAAATGAAAAATAAGTCATAAAGGTAAGAAAAAGGGTACTCATACAAAGCGGGTGACGAATCAAGATCAGCTTAATGTTAGCTCTATCATAGATTAAGTATATGAAATGTATAAAAACAGTGTGTAGTTAGTAAATACAAACATAATTTAATACATTTATTTCATAGGAAACTGTTAGTCTGGAAAGTATCGAAGAGGTCTAATTGAACTTCCGAATATTGCTTTTAAAAGAATACAATTTTTAAAAGCATATAATAAAATGATGGAAGATTATTTCAATTTATGTATTTAGATGAGACGTGGATATTTCAAAATGGGATGGTCACTCATGGCTAATGGGATATCATATGGTCACTCATGGCTAGATGATAATAAAAATAGTGGTAGGATAGCAAAAATTTATGGGAAATTGTAAACGTTGGAATAATAATTGATTAGGTTTCATTAGTCATAACATTTATTAATAAATCATTGCAAATATATTGTACTTCATGCTGGAAACATGAATGTGTAATAACACCTTCGGTTTCGATGAACTCGATCAAACACATTGAAGAAAAAAATGACGAAAGGTTAAATTGTGAACAAATGTTAGATGGATTGAAAATTAACAGCTTAGTTATTCAGTTAAATAAAACTTTCTGAATATGATATGATTCAATGCTGCTAATTTCTAAGACAGGTTGGTGAGAGTGGAAACCAGTAAAGCTGAGTCTATAATTAATATATGATAACTGTAGGAAATCGTTATTGTAGAGTGTAAAGGATTTTTGTGAACATATACGTGTGTAATTTTTCAGAATATACATGAGCATTTGGTTAAAATGTATCAGGAGGGAAAGAATAGTAACTGATTTGCAGGCATGACAAATGCATTAAGGAGAATGCAGCGATTAAATATATGTGATTAAATCTAGTTTTATCAAGAAACATGTATGCAGGTATTAACAGAACAAACTAAAGCGATATACAGTCAGATTAAAATGTCTTTACAAGATAACATTGTACAGAAGGACACAAAAACTAAGCGTAAAAGGTAAATATGCTCTATAATGAAGGGCATATATCTTCAAACGCACCTTCAAAATATAATCAAACACAACCCTAACCTACAAACTATTATAAATGTATAACTAACTGAAGTTTCAAGTCCTTTGATAATATATGCATCAGATTTACTATAATGTTAAAATAAATTATATTTAATAACAGTATTTTTGTTTAATTATTTTATTTGGATTAGAAATTTGTTGTATGTCAAAGCCAAACTGAACTAAAACCCAGAGTTGATACATCAACATTGCGACGTTTTGACATCACAAATTTAGATGCCGTAGATACAAAATAACTTTGGATAGACTAAATATGGACATGCGGAATTCACTTATGGGTATGTTTCGCGAAAAGTAATATAAAATTTTCCTGAACGAAGTTATGATAAGGTGCATCCAGATATTACAAGATTAATTACTTAAACTAGACGTTTAGATTCCGACTGTCACTCAGGGAATCAAGACAATTGCAAAGAGCAACACGTCCAAATATAGAATTTTTTATTTCGTCATAACCAATTTTAAGTAAATGTTACAAGCATAATTGTCTTATATGTATGGCGCTAATCCACATGAAGTTCGCTAGGAGCAATACATCTACAAAATTCTATTTTCTAGTTTCTATTTTCTATTTTGTCGACTGCGAGCGATAGAGAATAAACCAAACCGATTTCTTTGAGCCCAAATATGGACTTTAGAGTAAGATTTAGAATTTAGAATATATTTTATAAAGAGTTCACTTATTGCAAGGATTTGCTACATATCATGTATGTAATAATTATCATAAGAAATACTTATTGCCCACTGGGAATTATTAAACTAAGGGTAATAAAAATATTTTTAGAAACCAATTTGCCTTTAAGAGGCGTTTTTTGGTTGTGGTGATTCCGAAAAAGACTTTCTTTTAAATATGGAACAAAAAACGTCCTATTTGAGCAATTTGGGTAACTATGTCAAAATAATTATTACACTAAAATAAAAGGGAATAGATTTGAAAAATACTGTTTTATTTGCAAACTATTAATGATACATATTTTTTATCTAATATAATGTTCACTAGTACAGACTAAAACCGTTTCTCTTTCCCAGCAGACTCTTTGTACATTTTCGCTCGTGAGAAAAATCTGGAAGGTTCTTCTGGAGCGTCCAACAGTAGTCTGATATCATTGAGAGCCTCGATCTTTCTTGGTATCTTTTAACTTTAGAGCGCTGATGAAATCATTAACGTCACCATTCACTTAGTAATCGAGGTGGAAATGAAAAAAATTACTTTTAGACTTATATATTACTTTATTATAGTTAGGATCTCTATAATTGGCTAAAAATGTATATATGACCTCCAGTTATGGCCGCGATGAATTGTGGGTCAGTCAGTCAAGCCGTCTAATATCTGGTTTGATGAAAACATCTTTTACCTTTGCTTCTGAGACTCTTTGAAACTTTAAAACCATGTATTTAAAGCAATCTAAATCTTAGAACTCCCTCATGGGCCAACTTTTTTAGTCATTGAAAGAAAACAAGGTAATTTGGTAAACCGAACTTGTTGTCGAAGCAACATGCACAACATTTTAAAGTTGCTGCACACTTCATATACTAATTTGCGAAGAACTATGAAAACTACTACGAAAGTATTAGTGAAAATATATTTATATGAATTCTGCCCGAAAGTTAGTTTAAAATAAAATCCCTTCTATTTATGTTAACAAAAAAAGCAGCATTTTTGTTGCAGACCTGTGTAAATGTATAAATATTTTGGATTATTCAGATATAAATAAGTTATACTACAGATATAGATAGTTATAGTTTATGGAAGTACCGCAAGGTACTTCCATAAATATAATAATGTCTAACATTTTTGTCCAGCAGCGTATGTGTTATGACAAAACCGCTAATTGTATTAAAGGTAATGGCTGAATCATTAAACGGCTATTGTTTCTGATGTTAATTTTCTGGTCTTTGTCATAATATCAAGGAAGATAAGGAAAATTACTCGTTAATGAGCCTCATACTTTCACGATTAATATTCACGTATCGCATTTTTTTGAACAATAGATCATTAAACTAGCACTGATTACAAAGAAAAATATGCGAATATTAAGAATTAAAGCGATTTTTTCGTCATTAGCAATTTTAAATTAATTAATATGCTATAAATATATATATATATATATATATATATATATATATATATATATATATATAGTATTTATGGTACTACTGCGACTTTTTGCAGGTTTATTAATCAACTAATGTATTTACAGTCCACGATTTATTTTAGTCGTCTTTTTACAACTCTTAGAATGATCGAAATAATTAACCAAAAAAATAGAACTGGAATTTTGATTTTTGTTAGAAATCTGACGAAAATTGATTTCGACGTTTTAGTGGTGACTTAGAAGCGGTTGCCAAAAACTAACTGAAAAAGGTCGGCAATGAAAAATCGCAAGCTGAAACTGAATGAAACAATCATAGCAAATTGATGCAAATGATATGTATAAAAAAAAGTATTTTTTCATTGTGAGCGTTATTTTTTTCAAACTGTTGACTTTCAATGAAAGAAGAAAGTTTTGAGACTATTCATTATATTTGTATATTTGTACTGTATCATGCTAAATAGATGATAATCAGAATATGGAATCTGATGAGTATGCTGTTGTATCACCAAGGACTTCCAGTTAAAAATACAATATTGTATCTTCCACATCTCATGCAATGTTCAACAAATAGCAATCAATAGCTTTAACCATTTTCATTCCATCTGGATTCTTTCGAAATTGTTCATTCATCAAATATTAGTTTTTGAAAGTTCGTTATGTATGTTGGGCGGGTTTATGTTCAATATAGCTTGTAATTTGTTGTTGGATTTTTTGATCTATGTTTTGTACCATGTTTGTAGACTGGTTAAATGGTTAGTATTTCATATCAAAAGTATTGAATTTGACAGTGTAGACTGTCGTTAACTGTCATAACATTCACTTAAAATAATAAAAGATTAATTCAGTAATTAGAGTGTTCAAAAGCCGTTGATAAAAAATTTAATAAAAAAGTACAAATATGACCATCCATAGCCATCTTAGTCGCTTCAATTTTCAATGTAGATAATGTTATACCAATCCTAAGATAATATCTAGTAACTAATCGACAAGTCTCACAAATTATAAGATTCCATACTTCATGTAAACTAAATATAAAGCTTTAATATTTACACCTTTAGGATATGCTGTCTTAGATATTATATGTTGTTAGAGCTACCTTAAAGAACAATGAATGAACAATCGCAATAAACTAATATAAACTTTAGATTGCTAAATGATGAAATGACTCAAAATGACGAAATAGGTAATTTTGATATGGTTCGTAGAACAGAATCAATAAATTAAAGGAGTTGAATAGTTACCAGTTGTGACAAAATAGCTAATGGTAACGAGAGGTAATGGTTACTAAAGCGGAACTAGGAAGATGTTAGAAAAACGGCAACATAGTTTTTAAAAAGTTACTTTAATTTTACAAAACCAATTATATCAGAACTACAACTGATTTTTCGGCAGTGATCCGGCCGGTAAAACTTTATTATTTATTATTTTTATTATCGAGTCGGATACGGGCCCCGATAATAATAAATAATAATAATCACAGAAGAAAAAGGTAAATAAATCCCGTCTCTGATTTTCAGTGCCAAAACAACTAAATACTGAACACTGTGAGAAAAAGAAAATCTTAAAATATCTTAAAAACGTCTGGTGTCATTGTATGATATGTCAATAACATAACCTCCAAATATTAATGTTTTTGAGTAGTGGCTACCCTGAAAACTGTACACTTCAGTAGTTTCGTCTTGTGTGTTTTTCTCTATTTATTATACTTTTATATTATACCGGCTTATTAATTATTCATTTTATAAGTCGGGCTAAGAAGTTGTCGATTCGCATATTACAATTGGTAACAGTGGATAAGGCATTTGATTGTGAATATTGTCAAATCACCTCAATGCTGTTGGCATCTGGGGAAATACCATCCAGGTGAATATATATTCTATTATTTATTTTAATTTCATAATTTTCAATTCTATAGTTAATTCATATTATATAAATTCTGTATTCTATTCTATGCTTTTACATGAAAATTGATTATTAAAATTTGATTAAAGGAAATATTTAAGGTTAATTGTTAACACATATAATTTAAATGAATAACCAACTTGAAAAATCAAATTTCAGTGCGCATGTCAGTCGTCCCTATGAGTATATCCTGGTCACTGCCGAAGTGTGGCCGTACTTATTGGAGTTTCTCTTCTCTAAGATGGTGCGCATGGAAGAGAGGAAATATTATAAACAAGATTAAAATGTGATCATGTTTTTATAGAAGACACATTCTGGACGAAAAAGAGATGGATCAAGATCACGGAAAGCAATCTGAAAAATACGAGATTAACATGCTACTAGACAAAATATGGATTAAACAAGCCTCCATGCTTTAGAAAAGAGGTAGATAAAAATATATAATTTATTTTAGGCCCTGGGTTTAAAATTAGCACTACACAATATTTCTAATTTAATATAATATTCAATTTTTTCATAACAAATGCACATATTTTGATTTAAAAAAAAACAGATTGAATTAATTTTTACTCGCAATCTAGTACAGTTCATAAATTTAATTTTTCTCCAATTTCAACGTCCGCCAGCAATACAAATAACGATTAACAAATTAAAACAGAATCACAACCAATTTTTTGGCAGTGACCCGGCCCGTGGAGCGTTACTAATTTATTTTCGAGTCGGATACGGACCCCGATCGTCTCACCGATCGCACTAGACACCGAGCCCGTAATAATAAATAATAATAATCACAGAAGAAAAAAGAAAACAAACCCCGTCTCCGATTTCCAGCGCCGGAACAGCTAAATACTGAAAATTGCGAGATGAAGGGTATAAAATATCTCGCCGTATTTACGAGCGCCCACCGATAGATATCGCTTGCAAGCCATCTGTTACCCGATACGCGGTATCGTTTTACCTGATCGTGTTTCAACATCCAAGTTAGGAGAGCGCGTAGCGCCCGTAGTTTCAGCGCTAGTTCGAAACGGAGGCCTCGTGTCTGTCTACACGGCCACGGATAAAAACGGGATTAATTAGCGGTGGGTTTATCGTACACCGGCTCTTACCTTGATGTCTTCCTCCTTCTTCACCGATACCTTAGTGATGGACACCTCGTTCGAGATACCCTCTTCCATGAACCCGTCTAGTTGTCGGAAACGCGGTGGTCTCCTGGTCCCGAGAAATGACTGGGACTGTGACTTGTCCCGGTATTAATCTATGGGGTTCACAGGAAACGCGAACAATACGTGAACCGAAAATGATGTAAAAGGCCCGCGCGCGGTGACTTAGCGTATTTGCGCTCGTCTGACTATGCAGGAGCGTCGGATATTTTGGTCTGGCGTCCGGTGGGTCTTCCCGCCAGCATATTTCGAATTAACAAGGCGCAAGCTCATTGGTGGGATTCTGGTTTCGAATTGGTGAAAAAACTTTGAGTCGTTGAGCGATATTTTCGCCTTTTCTCAGGATATTGTTAATGATGATGATGATACATTCAATTTTAATTTATGACCTTCATTATTTCATATCTAGTAAATTATTTCAATCAGATTCATCACTCTTGCGTTTGAAAGTTTGTATTTCCTACGATTTATAGTGTTTAGATGATGACCTATAGTCTATCCCAAGAGAGCAGTGGACTAATGTCATCAAGATCTATAATATATTGTCTATTGCAGTTTGTCAATTCGTTCTAATACCAGACATTATTTTCGTTCTCAATTTATTCTAGTTAAAAAGAGATATAATAGTGCCTGATCCGTAAAATTCTTAAAAACATTAGTGATAATGACGTTATAACCCGGCAAACTTAATATATATAATTACACAGGTTGAAAATGCCGAGGCCAATATACAGTCAGTCAGAAATATATTATGTATCTAAACAATATTATGTATCTAACAATATACGAATAATAACGAGGCAAGGGGGTTACGTTCTTACCAGTAAAATAAGTTAGAAAGGTATTGATACCATTAAGTATTAAGTTTTAAGCCAGAGTTTGGATTCACCATGTCTACATATCTTGATGTTAGTTCTATTCGAAATTATATTTATGAAATGTATAAAAACAGTGCATTAGTATGGAAAGTATTCATAGAAAACTTAGGGATAAGCAGCTCTTTAAGGGATATAAGTCATCTTTCCAATCACTGTTAGGAAGCGTATGATTTAGATAGTGTAAGGATAACCACGAAGAGGTCTAATGCAACTTCCAGACATCGCTTTTAAAATAATTAAAGAAGAACTAAAATTAAGGAAGATTTGTTATTTTAATTTGTTTATAGACAAAGATATTTCCAAATATAACAGTGTAAAGACAGCAAAACTCGATGGAAAAAGGTAAAAGTTAAAATAATATTTTATTAGGTTTTGTAAATCACAATATTTTTTAATAATTCACTGTAGATATATTATTCTTCATTCTAGAAACAGGAATCCAAAAAGATTCCAATAAGTGATCGTAAAGGCTGTAACCAAGGAATGGCTTGCAAAACATAAATGAAATTTAGATGATACCAAGTTAAAGAATAAAGTATTTCACATTATTTCTTGGTAAATATAAATGATATATTTAATAGTGTTTTATGTAATTTACTTTTTTGGAAATACGCCTTAGAAAAATATCTGAACAATCAATCAAATCGAATTATTGTGGGATGTGGTAAAAATTACTGCAATAGATATGCAGGTCGAGAAAGATATACAAGCAAGAACTGTTTGGATATGTGAAAAGGATTATATACAATAACACCCTTCGGTTTGAATGAACTCCATCAGATACACAGAAAAGGATATTGACAAATAGTGGAATTGTGAACTAGTGTTATATATAACTAATATTCAATTTAGCAGCTTAGTTATTGATTTGTAATTGTCATCTAATTGTTAATGTGTGTCATTGTTCAAAATATATACAAGCATTTGATTAAATTACGTGAGGAGAGAAAGAATACTAACTGTTTTGCAGATATGGAAAATGTATTGGGGAGAATGTAGTGATTGATAGAGGGACACTATGGAAATTTGGGTAGACACAATGCTTTTCCAAGAACTTCAATGGTACAGGCTATACTCAAAAATAATTTTATTAGAACTATTAGCTGTCGAGATGGAACAACAATCACATCCATCCCTATAGTTGTTTTTTAGGAGGGAGTTGGTATATCATGCGACTGTTAACACGAGGTGCTTATGTAACTGAATGGTGATGATGAGCGAGGCGTTTAGACTTAAATAATTTGGTTCAAGTTCGAACAGATTTAAATCGTCAGTGCTGTTTTCTTATCGCTGTTCAACAAGTCGCCTCTTCTTTCCTTAAATAAAATAGTTTTTCAAATAAATCAATAGTTTTTGTATTTTAAACCCATCCCCATTTTGTAATTGCCGATGGGATTTCGGGCTTGAATTCAATCAATTAACCTGAATCAAATTAATTACCAAGGAAAGAAGACAATTTGACGTTGGAGCGGAAATCGTTCCGCAGTTACTCGAAGGATTCTTTCGCATAACAGTTCAGTTGAAAAGTCGCCGGCCTACCATAGTAAAACACATTTTTTTTGACAAAATTGGTTTTTTTATTCAACATAATTCCGTTCAAGGGTGATACCACCAATTTTGCGATACCATTTTTGTAGTACGATTTGTCCTTTGCCTCAAAATAGGCCTCAGTTTCGGCGATCATCTCTTCATTCAACGAAAATTTCTTCCCAGCGAGCTTTCTTTTGAGATCTGAAAACAGGAAAAAGTCTCTTGGGGCCAGATCTAGAGAATACGGTAGATGAGGAACAATTCGAAGCCCAATTCATGGATTTTTGACATCGTTTTTACTGACTTGTTTGTAACACGGTGCATTGTTTTGGTGAAGCAGTATTTTCTTTTTCTTCAAATCCGGCCGTTTTTCGGCGATTTCGTCCTTCAAACGGTCCAATAACGTGTTGTCATACCCGAATATTCGTGAATGATATGATGTACACGTTCAGTTGATACCTTTAGAGTGTCTGCTGTTTCGTTCAGTTTCAATTTGCGGTCATTCAAAATCATTTTGTGGATTTAAACTCGGTATCAAGCCAAGTTTTCAACTGTATTTTTTCCCTTCAAAAAGCAAAATTTTATGAACACGCGAAATTCCTTTTTATCAATTTTTTTCACAATAACGAAAGCTGCTTCACCCAAATTGCTATAATTCACAAACTAATGATCCGACAGCTGTCAAATTTATACACGCATCTTTTGAGGGTTAGGGCTAAAAAACAAATGGATTTAATTCTAGTAGGGCCATTTATGTGTCAGGCCGGAGACTTGTCAATTGACCTGTTATTTAAGTGGAGTTCGGGCAAAAGTATCGCAGCTGAATCTGTAAGGTCAGAAGGTGAACTGAACATGTTCAAACCCCTAACCATAAACTATTCCATTTAGGAAATATTCAAGCTTTGAAAAACCCCTCTAGCTCACGGATTCCCGACAGAAGCAGTACAGTTCATGGTATGATACGGTCATCAAAGGTGGATTGTAATAGCTCAGTTTTCTTTAGTCGTAGACTATTGGAATCTATAGTCACCAAAACTTGGAAAACCATTCCACAAAGATGAACCTGTACATAAAAATTTGGGTAAAAAGAGTTCACTTCGAAGATCTTCAAAGGCAAACTAGCGGACGAAGGTAAGGGCTATACTCAAACATAATTTTATTAGAACTATAAGCTGTCCAGACTACAACGCTTTCGCCCCAACACCCCGTGGTCGTTTCTTTAGGAGGGAGGTGTTATATCATACGATTGTTAATGGGCTTGATTATGATTATTCGAAGACTCGGTGAGGTGCTTAGGTGACTGTGACATCATCAGTATCGTTTTGTATCTCCGTCTAACAGGTCACCTCTTCTGTCCTTAAATAAAATAGCTTTTCAAGTAAATTAATTGTTTTTGAATTTAATAACTTATGTACATAGATTTTAGGGGCGTGTGCTTTTTTAGTATAATATATCATTAAGAAAGTTAGTGACATGGCATCTAAACCGGCGGGGCCGGAAATCGAACTATAGACGAGGAATAGACTAGGGACCAATGATAATTTATTCGTTGATATGGACTTTTGCACAAGATTAAATTTTTATTTTTTTATTTCATATTTATGAATCATCTCTATTCTCAAAACGATGGTCTTTATGGGAATAACAATTAGTCTAGGAGCGGTCGCCTTTAAAAGTGACAAGTACCAGATTATGTAGGGCTTAAACTGCGTGTAACTTTATCCGTAACTTTATATGCGTTTTTCTTGAAACTGTTTTACTTGTTCGAGGACGGCTGACATGATATTCAGAACTTGAGATAAGTTCTACTGAACCGATTTGCTTGAAACTTGGTGTGATCCTTTTTAATTGCGTTAAAAAGCCAGAGGAAATTTGGTTTGACTTATATTTAGTTTGTACGATAACAGCACTGTTAAATATATTATTTATATCGATACAAGAGTCAGTGTAGAAAAGAAGAAGAAGAGTTAGTAGAGGGCGCTGTAATTTGTATCGAGACTGTTCAAAATTTTATAAAAGAGCAGCGATGTAAATAAAGTTTCTCTTTTGTTCCAAAGCCATAAGTGGTGATATCAATTCCGTCCCATCTCGAATCATAAGTGATTCTTAACAAGCACTTCACTAGATTAACAATATTTCTTATTGGTTTCGGATTACAAGGTTGCAATCGTGTCAATGTATCATCGTGCGCCATTTTCTGGGACCCCCATTTCATTATCCTTTTCACTTTTTAGTTTTATGTATTCTTTAAATATTAATAAATATCGAGTAAAAAAAATGTATAGTACAAATATTGTTTTTATTTGAGAAAATATTTAAAATTCATGCTTCTAGTCTAAAATACCGAATTAACATGGCTTCCGGACTGCAATCCTCATCATTCAGTCGTCTAAAATGACTCTCATCGCTAAATGTGATGAATGGCCAAGTCTTCATCTAACCGTATTGCACTTGGACAATGTTAGTCTCCTCTTTTTCAGATAGCTCTCCTTAATTTCTATTCTTATATTTTCTATCTTATATTCATTCAAACAGTTGATGTCTTCACAGAAATTTCTGAGCAATTGTTTCATGTTTTATTCGACGACCATGTACAAAGCTAACTTCAATTTTAAAACGACTTCAGGGAAAACAGGCAGAATTTGCCTTAAGCATCGCATTTGAAATAGTTCAAATCTTCATATGCTAGACTGTGACAATGCCCAGGTCTCGGACCCCAAAGGTAGACTTGGAATTAGAAAAGGACATAAAATAGGGGCAATCATAACTATGGTCTATTCGAAATAATAGTGAACTCACGTCATCAAGATGTTTAATGTATTGCCTGCTGCAATTTGTAAATTAATTTTAGAATCAGACAATAATTTCCTTCTCTTTTTATTAAGTAACCGAACAAGACTGAAAAATCATCCGGTTGTCAAATGTCAGCAAAGTTCTTCAAAATATAATTGTAATAACTACAGGTTATAAACGGGCAAATGTTATTTTAACGCTTTGATTATTTTGATAAATTTCAAATCGCTGCTTTTTATTACTCCGACAATGCACTGAAGTATTGCAGCTGCACTGCATATTAGTATGGAGACAGTCACTTAATTATTTTAAAAAAAGAAAAATATAATCTTGGATTCACCGAAAATAAATAAACCATCCTCCCAAGAAACACTCTTATTAATTAGCTCTATTAGAGATTAAATATATGAAATATATAAAAACAGTGAGTGGTCTATTCAATATAAACATAATACAATCATTTCAGAGGAAACTGTTAGTCTAAAAAGTATCGAAGAGGTCCAATACAACTTTCAGACATTGACTTATACACTTGTTATTTTAAGTTGTGTAATTAGATGAGACATAGATATTTCACAATGGGACTAATATACTCAATGGTCACTCATGGCAAGATGATAATAAAAATAGTGTTAAGATAACAAAAGTTGATGGAAAATGGTAGGAATAACAATTGATTATGTTTTATTAGTCATAACATTTATTAATATTTCATTGCAGATATATTGTGTTTATGCTGGAAACAAAAATGGTTAACAATACCTTCGGTTTGGGTGAGCTTGATCAGATACATTGAAGAAGAAATTGACAATTGATGGAATCGTGAATCGTGAATATGGCAAATGCATTAGGTTCTAAAAATCTAAATCTAAATCTAGTTTTATCAACAACAAGAACTAAGCGTAAAAGGTAAATATGCTCATTAATTCCTTTGATAATATATGCATTAAATGTAATATAATATTAAAATATATTGTACTTGATAAAACTATTTTTGTTTAATTACTTTGTTTAGATTACTATGTTGTATGTCTAATCCAAAATTATTAAAAACTCAGAGTTCATGCGGCAACATTGCGACGTTTTGGCAACATCAATTCAGATGATGTGAGTTCACTGTTTTATTGAACGGACTGTATGTGCCTTGGTTACCAGAAGACTAGTGGTACAAAAACAAATACTGACAGGTTTATTTGTTGGTCCAATTGATCTGAAATATTACTGTTATATAGTACATATGTATGTTATATTACATTTATTTCCGATTTTTGTGTATAATTTTAAGGAAATTTGTTGTTATAAGGAGTTTATCGCCCTTTTTATAGCTTTACATATCTCAGTATGTCATTTCGTCGAAGAAGAGCAAAAAAAGTTTTCAGTGTGTTGAAAATGACTTAATTTGTAAAATATCGAATTTACCGAATAAATCACATATGCGGGAAATTTCTTATTTTTTTTCTTATAGAAGAAGAAAAAGGTAGCTGAAAGTCATCGAATGCTGTATCAAGTGATGGTAACCACGACCCATCGACTTCAACATGTGAATCCTAGTTTCGACGTTTTAAAAATGGTGATACCGAAGACCAGGAGTGTTTTAGGCTAAACATTTTTGAAAACAAGGATTTGAAGGCATTACTCGATGAATGCTCAATTGATGCGTTTGAGCTGAAAACTGTGCGAAAACACAAATAGGAGCAAAAACACAACAATGTTATTCTACAGTATGACAACACTGACACATTAAAATGAGAAGTACTACCCCACCCGCCGTATTCTCCAGACCTTGTTCCTTCTGTTTACTACTTTTTCTGAACAGTACTTCTCTTCTTACGAAGGTATAAAAAAATGTGACAATTCGTGTTTAACCTCAAAATATACATCGATATTTCGAGATGGAATTCGTAAATTGCCTGAAAGATGGGAATAAGTAGCAGCTCTCAATGGACCAAAGTGTCCTTCAATAAAGCTTCAAATTAAAAAAAATCCCTTAAATCTAATTTGTAGGCCTAATATCTGCCCTATTTACTAGATGTAGCTCCTGTTGACTACATTAAATATTTGAGCAGTGCTTTATATCATCTAAAATTACTAGAAATTAGGTTTCTTCATGGATACCGTTAAAATATTAGCCCTTCTAGGCCTCGACTAGAAGTACATAATTAAAGATATTAATTTAATAAACATCATCGTCAGCGTCATCAATTCAAAATCATTGTTCGTCATATCTAACTATCACTAATTATATACTAATATGTAATTTTATATCTATTAGCATTTGTTATTGTTTGAATAACTTTTATGCTGCTTAAAGTTGAACATTGTATTATTATCAAAATTAAGTTTTATAGAAACATTATTGTATAATTATTTGATAAACGATTTTGTTGGAATTACTAATAAAAAATTTGAGTTTGAAATACAACTGCTTACATATCATCTTCTTATAGTTTTACATATTTACTTAGTATCTAATGCCATGCCTTATTGGACATGTGGTCAATCAAAAGTTAATCAACAATACGTAAGCATATCTGTTCCTAAGGAAGTCAACATGAATAGATTTCCTTCCCTTTAGTAAAACTATGATGGACTATATCAAAAGATCTTAGTATATGCAAATTATTATATATTAGATACCTAAAAATTATATATCTACCATTTAATATTTTCGTGTTACATATTTCAATTTATTTATTATGTATTTTAGTTGAATTTCTAAGGTATAATGCCAGTGAATGTCATTCTTTATATGTTATTTTTATACCTCATTTAATTTTTATTATATCCATTTAATGATCAATAACATTTAATTTAAATATACACATAATTAGATTTACTATTTCTTAGGACTCGATCATTGAACAATAAAAAAAACACTACACTATCCATATTAATATAAAAGTAGCGTCCTATAAATAGATGGTAGCAAGATTCTAGACTATAAAAAAGAAACTTTAATAACTGCCATAAAATATATTAAGTATTTTATAGCAAAATAATATTATTAGAGTATTTATCAAAAAGCTCATATTTCCATGTAAGATAGTTAATTTAGTTATAACATTACCGTTTGATTATATAAAATATCATGTCTTTGTTTCTGAAATTACCAAATTTATTTTATATATTATTACTGAATTTTTCATGTCACTATATAATATACAAAATATTTCATATTAAATTTATATAAATTAAATTTGCTTAACCAAATAACATTTAAATATCTATGTAGTTTATTTGTAACGTTAAATGTCAAAACATATAAAATGTCAGCATTTAATATTTGTATTCTATTATATTAAAGGGGTTATATAAAAAGTTCACATTTACCTTTTCTGGTTTTTCTTTCTTCACTGTAATTTTAGTGATGGTCACTTCGTTCGACAGGCGTTTTTCCATAAACATTTAATAAAAAACCAGTGTTTTAGTAATTGAAAATCACGAACTTCACTACTACCAAGTGACGAACTTAAGGTTGTTCAAAATAGCGCAAATTGCGGTTATATAAAACTACGCATATTGAAACGAAATTCGAAAATAAAGCGAGACTAAACCTTTTCGGCCAATGACTGAACAGGAGCGTTGGATATTTTCGTCTGAAGCGCGATCTGAAATCTTCCCGCCAGTTTATTTCAAGGGTATAAAGCGCAAGCTCGTTGTTTCGATACACTTCGCCAATTATTGGGAACGCCAGGTTATTTTATATCTTTTAAGTTAATTAATCAAAACCCTTTAACAAGTGTTTAGTTAGGTATTCTCACTGCAGAATAATAAAGTCAATCAGTAAACAATAACTGAATAGCAATTGGGTGTTAAACAAATTTAATTTTGTTCTATTATATTTCCAATCAAGTTAACTGATGATAGCAACTTTTTTAATGTCATAATGACGTGCTCTTAGAATAAGAAAAAAATGTATTCAAAATGTCTATTAGTTACAACATTATTTTTCAATTTAAATCAAAATTTAATTTATATTTATCACTATATATGACCACTATAAACTAATGTTATTAACATTCACTTGATGTCATTAATGATGATTTTTGATCAGATTATTTAAATTTATTAGGTTAATAAATTAGTACATTGTTACATCAAATCAAATTACTACCTGTTTATTCAATTTCAACTAAAATAAAATAGTTTTATTATTTAGCTAATCCTATATTGTTTTCTAAAGTTCGTAGGCATTTTTGCCCGTATTGCAGATACATTTTAATAGATATTTCATCAGTATGGTGAGAGTTCTGCCTGAATTCTCTTCGAGTCCAATCCTTCAGTTCATCTTGATATTGTTTATCAGGCACCTCTCGAATAGCTCGAAATATCTGCCTATATAGATTTTTTACTTCTTGTTTCAAAATAAACTGAAATAATAGAAAGAATTGGCTAAAGTTAAGAGCGAGGTTATGATATGCAGTAATTACTTACCTGTTGTAAACTTAAAATAGGTTTTAGATTTTTACTCATAGTAAGATAAGAGGTATTTAATGTTAATTAATACTTAGCTTATTATATACATGGAAAAAAATTAACTATATTAATAGTATCGGTGGATGACACTTAACCTAACATTATCAGCTGATAATATAAACAGTGTTTTGAGGGATTGTGGCAAAATAATACGAATAGGAAAAAGTAACATTATTTTTATTGTCTAAAACATTCGAAATGCTGCGTGCCCAAGTAGCAAAATTAAAAATATAGTGAACAACCATATGATCACAGTTGTTACTAAAAGTGATTTTCTTTTACCTAATGTTTCTTTTAGTAACGTTATTCCAATTATTTTAATTATATATTCCCCGTCCATATACATGAACGGTAGAATATTCACAAAGGCCAAC
Source organism: Rhynchophorus ferrugineus (assembly GCF_030347505.1). Lineage (NCBI taxonomy): Eukaryota > Metazoa > Arthropoda > Insecta > Coleoptera > Curculionidae > Rhynchophorus > Rhynchophorus ferrugineus. The sequence continues at coordinate 29,472,490 of NW_027472581.1, read as the reverse complement.
CCTAATGAAATTACCACAATGTACTTCATCAATTTTGTTGTTGCATCAGGTAAATTCAGTTCTAAATATTTAAATTTTTTTATGTAAGACGATACATCTATTGTCTGATACAGATCATTAGGATGCCCTATATATATCACGGTTTTCCAGTTATTTAAATTAATTTTAAAGAGAAAAGTGTTATTAGGTAGAACTGGCTTGAAGCAGTATAAATTATTAGGACAATGATGTGGCTTAATGGTGCAGAAATTTGCTGACTTTTCTATGATTGTTCTTACAGGTAAACACACATGTCCAGGTAATTCCAGTTCATCCCGTTCCAAATCGATATACTCAAAACAATTATTCTTTGAATTAGATGGGTCACAACATTGAACAACTCCATTTCCTAGATGCTGTAAAGGCACACTTTCATCTAAAGTATTTATTAGTTCTGACTCAATGCAAATACCAGGTATTAACAATTCTCTATTATTAAGACATGAATACCAGTCATCTTCATTTAGTATCTGGCAGTCATTAATGCCGAATATTACATCATCAGGAGACAGGCCCTTGGAGGACTTCAAAGGGGATTGTTGAGTAACACGAGATACCTGAACACCATGGCCACTTTGGTAAAACGGAGAAAAAATTGTTGGTAAAGAACAATATATTAAGTATGCTAAGAGTGATATAACTAAATTGTGCCAGATACCAGCACAGAATATGCTTAGTTTCTTTTTAATGTTAAGTGTAGTTAGTTTGTCTGTTGGTAATGTTACTGAAGCTACTGGCAAAATAAAATATACATTACAACCTACTTCTTGAATACTCAAATCATATAACACTGCTGCTAAAGCATGACCTGCCTCATGAACAATACTGGAAATAATTAAAGTGAGTGAATAATATCCAAGCTCAGATATTGGCAAATTAACCCCTGGTATTACAACTGTTATTACTGGACTATTATCAGTGAATTTTGGAGCAAAAAAAGACTGAAAGGCACTATAGAACAAAAAACTAACTGATAGCGGAAAGAAAATTAAACTAACATATACACCCAGCAGAAACCATAGTTTCCAAAACTGTGGCCGAAAGTTGCCCCATTTCAAAAAGAGTCTATTCAACGCTTTTGTTTTCCATTTTAAATTAAAGTAGCCAATTTCTAGTCCTAGGCCGTCCAGCAACCTCAGATAGGGATAGTGTGCACAAGACTAAAAATAATTATATTCATAGATTTGTTTACAAAACCATTCAAACACTTACTTTGAAAAAAAAGTCAAAAAATAGCAATACGCCGTAAATAGCGACTATAACTAACAAAGTAACTAAAGTATCCATCTAGAGGACGAATTCTGCCGGAAATAAATGATTTTTATCCATATTTTTTTGCCTAATATAATTTCTAAAGGATCTAAGAGCGTTGCCTTCTAATCATTTTTTAAAAATTAGGTTAATGTTATTTCTTCTGCTTAAAGATTGCTAGGCTTAAACTGATAAATTATTTTTTAGTTCAAATAATTATAAAGAAAATAGGAGGGAATGTTAAAAAATACTACTCATAAAAATACACAAAAATATATTGTTTTAATACAGTTAAATACAAAACGATTTAAGGTTCTTCCGCTCGGATAAATTTCGATTTTACCATCATTACCGATTTTTTTAAGGAATAATTCCCTAGCCAGTGTTCCCAGATCAATCCTCGGAAGTGTTCATTTTCTCTAGGAGTTTTAAAATAGATTCCGTTTAAATTTGATTCGAAACACCTAAAAAATTCAGAAATATAATATAACTTATTCTTTAAATAGAATTAATAGGACAACTAGTTAACTAGTTTCAACTAAATAATATTAACCAGTTTAAATATTATATTAATGTAACAAATTACAAACGTATCATAGGGTTTGATCGTTTGAAAAAGGGAAGGGAAAATACTATTTACGGTTTTATAACGTTTTGAGATACTTTTCAATTCCTATTTATTGGAATAGTTTGTTATTGTTGATAAAATTAGAACCCTGATTAAGTTCACGCTCCCGATTTTATTAACTAGTAACTATTAAATATAATTTACTTATTATATTTAAATATAATATTTTATTAGAATTGAAATGTTAATTAGCTGGACCATGCGGCATCAATCAAGACGTGTAATAGTTAAATAGAGCAATGTTTGATAAATCCAAACACGTGAGTGGACGATATAAGGGTATACAAAAATAAGTTTCAATTTAAATATCTTTTGTTCGAAAGATGTCGGCACTTATGTTTTGAAAATAATTCTCTTAGAGTATCTGTTATATAATGGTACTGCTAAGTTAATTATTTTAAGAAATACGTGTATGAGGGGCTGATTTAAAGTGTAATGAGTAAAGTGCTTACACCATCAAAATGTTATTTATAAAAATAGGACTGGATAGCTATATCGTTGCTAGTGCGAGTGATCTAACAACATCTATGTGATGAAATAAAATGTTTTAATCGAAGAAAACAATTATTTCCATCCCCATACCAAAATGTCTCCGTTATGTATACCACTGCGGAAAAACATTGGATCAACCGCATTTTCATAAAAAAATAATACATGACAATTACTGAAATTATTTGAAATGCTTATTCATCGTAAATATTCAAACTAAAAGGTGTTCATCATCTGTCAAATGCCAGTTTACCTCATTGAAATTTCAATTACTTAAAATATATTACCAGCGTTGATTTTCTACTTGTAGAGAGCTGTAAAAACTTAATTAAGTTGTGTTAATTTGTAAGTAGTAGTTTATTAATACAAACTGTGGATGTTACGTTAATATATAAAATTTTATTTCAACATGAAGTGGAAAAGCTGACGATTTGTGGAAATAATTGCTGTTTTATAAATAGTGCTTTTAACAGTGTTCTGCTTAAATGTATTCTAATAATTCTTTTTTTCATTTTAAAAGGCTATTGACTATTGAGAAAAATTGATATAATATATATTAATCAAAATATTTTTCCATTTTTTTGGCATCGTTGATCTAAAGAATGGGTAATCGGAAGGTGCTATATATTCTATCACACGTAAACTTACGGAAACAATAATTAATCAACTACTAAGTAGTCTAAACGTTTCTTGAGAGATTGGACGGGGTTTTTCTCCAATAAACGTTGTATTTAATTGTTTTGGAACTTTTTCACCGATAGATATCACTGATTAGAATACATGTAAGAACCTAATTTTAAAAAAGCAAAGGGTTAAATATTAGTTAAAGCCAACTATAGCAGAGTGGAGGATATTATATATTATATTCACCTGGTAAACCACCACCCCCCTCCATACGATACTGAACAAGGACAACACTCTGGGGCTTTGTCATTTTTACGATCGTAGGTACTAAAAGCGGCGCCATTATGACTACCCAACGAGTCGGAGGCATTACCCGAATATCCGCCTACACTCAACTTAAATTCTTCGTTAGCTTCACCCACCCTGAAATGATCGTACTCAGCCCACGCAGTGTTACCTTCGAAGTCTTCCAGTTCGATTCGTAGTACTAGGTCTCGATTTCTGGACCATCTAGCCAGGAAATTATTGCCCATCCAGAAGTCTTTCTCCAGGTCACCGAAACCGAACTTGTAGTCGTTCCAGGAGACGTTGAAATCCTGCTGGTTGGTATAATTGTCCCGACGTTGTACTACGGTCCAGGGACCATCATCTCGAATCACACACACCTTCTTCTTGAAGAAACGTTCGTATATAAGCGTAACTACATTAATCGGATACTTGAACACATAGATGCCGCTAAGCTCATTCGGCTCCAGATTATCACAAGACATTTTGTTGGGATCGGTGATGTAAAATATCTGTACAGGGTTAGAACTGAGTCTGGTGGTAATAATAGTTGTTGTAGGAGGTGGTGGTGTTTCAGTTGTGGTCGTCCATACTTGTCTGATTATGTCAGTTGTGCTCTCCGGTATAGGTAGAGTAGTTCTGGGAACAGCATAGTTTGTCCTGTCAAACTTTGCCATGAGCGATTCCAGATATGTACGGTGTTCTTTGAAATAACTATCCAGTATAATGTTAATATGCTGTCCTTGCTGGGTCCAGTAGTTATCTAAAAGGTTTCGGAGCATTTGCTCGAAAGTAGTCTTGTTGCAAGCGTTTTGCACATCGTAATTGATGTTTGACGTATGTCTCTGTAAGTTGAACAATGTCCGTTCGATATCCGCGAGTTTGCCAGTGATATCAGTCAAAATTGGCACCAGAACATTACGTTTTGACGTTAAAACCTTCTTCGCATTAGGATTTTGTTCCAGATTTGACGGAATCTCCAAGTCTCCGCTTCCTTCCGGATATTTAACATCCAGATAATCGTCTGAGTAATCATTTTCTATTTTCTTATGCACCGCATCAAAAATTATGTCAACCTTGGACGAAATGTCGTTAAGCAAGTCCTCGGTGACCTTGGGTAGGCTGCACTTCACCGCATTCTCCTCCAAGTTTTTTATTCTCATCAGATCGTTCTGTTTCCCCACTAGTAGGCGATCCAGTTTGCGTTCTACCAGTTTCAAGGAGCTGAGGATACCGCGAACCGCGAATTCCTCGAACAGGGTGGCTTTGTTAGGTTTGTATTTATTTTTGAGCGATGAAGACAGATCCACTATGGATTCTTCCAGAGTAGTCACTATTTTGGTTAGTCTGTCGATTTTATATTCGGCTGACAGCATCGTGTTCACTTTTCCATCGATTGTCATCAACTTTTCGGAGCCCCTGAGAACAAAGAATAATTTTTAATTTGATATTATTATTTTTTATTAATTACATCTTATATTCAATATGCTTGGTACAATCTTATTTTACAAATTAATTTAGTACTTATTTGTTCTGTTGTACTTGCATTAATATACAAGCAAGGCTTGTACGGGATTAATAAATATATCAGTATGTATTTCCCAAATTAGAATAAAACTAATCTATTTAAGCTACAGTTAAAAATAACAGGTCAATTGAAAAGTCCCCGGCCTACCATACCAAAACACATTATTTTGGCAAAATAATTTTTTTATTCAACATTTTGATGCCATTTTTGTAGTACGATTTGTCCTTTGCTTCAAAATAGGCCTCAGTTTCGGCGAAACCTCTTTCTCTTCTTCTCTTCACCTCTTCATTCGACGAAAATTTCTTCCCAGCGAGCATACTTTTGAGAGGAAGTAGTCGCCGGGGTCCAGATGTGGAGAATACGGTGGATGAGGAAGCAATTTGAAGCCCAATTCATGGATTTTTGCCATCACTTTCACTGACTTGTGACACGGTACATTGTCTTGGTGAAGCAGCACTTTCCTTATCTTCAAATGTGGCAATAGCCGATGTTGATGGTCCTTCCTTCCAAAATAAAAATTATTCCATGCGCATCCCAAAATACAGACGCCATAACCTTGCCAGCCGACTGTTGCGTTTTCCCACGCTTTGGAGCGCTTTTCACCGCTTTTCATCGTGTGCAGTCCACTCGGATGACTGTTGATTGGACTTCGGAGTCATATTTCATCAATTGTCACATATCGACGCAAAAACTCGGGTTCATTACGCTTGATCATCTTGAAACACTGCTCCGAATCATGAACTCGTCATTGTTTTTGGTCTAAAGTGAGCTCGCTCGGCAGCCACTTTATACAGAGCTTTCTCATATCCAAATATTCGTGAATGATATGATGTACACGTTGAGTTGATATCTTTAAAATGTCTGCTATTTCATTCAATTTCAATATGCGGTCATTCAAAATAATTTTGTTGATTTTTTAAATGTTTTCTTCGGTAACAACATCTTTTCTCTTTCTCAATTCAACGGCGTCCACTGCGTTCACCGTCTTCGGTGCTCATTTCACCACGTCTAAATTTAGCATACCAATCCTTGATATTTAATTTTCCTGGGACAGTGTCCGCAAACTGGGCATAAAGCCAAGTTTTTGCTTCAATTGTATTTTTTCCCTTTAAAAAGCAATATTTTACCAACACGCGAAATTCCTTTTTATCCATTTTTTTTTCACAATAATAAAAGTTGCTTCACTAAAAATGCTATAATTCACAAACTAATGATCCGACAGCTGTCAAATTTATACACGCTTTCTTTTGAGGGTTAGGGCTAACTAAAATACATATGGATTTAATTCTATTAGTGCCATCTATGTGTCAGGCCAGGAACTTTTCAATTGAACTGTTACACTTATACACTGAATTACTTCGTGTGGCTTGATTAGCTTCAATCTTCTGATTTCCTGCGTGTTGTCCAGTAGTTGTATTGCTTTTACGTTGCTGTGATTAGGGCGAAATCTTTGATCGCTTCGTGTATCCTCTTGGTTTCGAGGCCAACGCGCAGCTGTTTGTTGGTATGATGAGAAATGTTGTTGGTATGAGAAACTTGTTTTGGGTCCGTTGGATTACTAGTTGGTTTGGTGTTTTAGTGTAACCCCATAGGTCCAAATAGGCTTTATGAGTGACTGATAAACAAATATCTTTGATTTTAGATTAATTTGAGAGTATCTTCCGACTAACCAGTACAGTTGCTTGACTTTGAGAATCTCTATCTCTAATTTGCGCGGCTTTTTGTTTCAGATGATGTTTTTTTACCTACTATCAAGATCTTCCGTCAAGTGATATAATTAAGTTTTTGTCAATTCGCCGCACGGCAAAATTAACATAGACAGATTTGGAGCTATTAAGCTGTATTTTCCAGTCTCTAGCCCATTTGTGTATATTGTCGACCGCTACTTCTAATTTTATTTTATGTCAACATATTAGGTGCTTGCATGTATGACAATCAGAAGGTACTATTTCTGGTGATTATGCTATTTTTGCCAGAACTTTCCATTCGAGCTGCAACAGTGTATTCGTCACAGTCAAATACAAACAAACATGCGATCCAGCGTTGACATGTAAGAGTATAACATTGCGTTAATCCATGCTATTACTGGTGCTTTTTTGCAACTATATGTCGTTCAATTTGTTCAATTGATGTCAATAAATATCTGTAGTACAAATACACCTTGCACCAGCAAATGTTTTAGTACTTAATGGGTACGTTCCCTTTATTTACAGCATATTTATAAATATTATTTGTTGGAATTAATTATCTTTTATAATAATTGGGTAACATAGCGTAATACATTTTACAAAATATCACATAGATAATAGAGCATTTTATTCTTATAATCTATTATCTGCGATATAGTTATATTTCAGATCATTTTGTCCGGTTAAAGAATTACAAATATCCGAAAAAATCCGAATTAACGAAATTGTTTTTTTTTTATTTTAAAGACCCATGTATTCCATTATGTATAGATTATAATTGAATTCAAATTGAATATTCTACGAGTAAAGGCCCATATAAGACCAGAAATAGCCAGAATAGCTTAAAAATTTCAGCGGTAAAAATTAGATGACAAAATATATGTCAAAATATTTATACATTAACATCGATCGAAACATCGATTGTTTTTCATATTTTCAGAGTTTAACCCTTTAATAATAGCTCTTAAGAGGATTTTTCGACATTTAAATTATTTTAGAGTTATTTGAAAAGGTTTTTTAAATATGTTTTAAAGTCTTCTTTTTATCAACGAGGGTTTACTTGGACTGGACCTACAGTTTTAACGTGGGCTCCGAACCACGGCCCTCGGCATTAAGTCTACCGATTGGCGAGTGATTGAGTTAGAAATCATTCCAGAAGATCCGGTCTTACCCAGCCTGGTTACTGGCCTGACTGGGATCATTTTCCTTGTCGGATATTGCACTCTTGCGTAGGACAATCACAAATATTAAACAATAACAAACATAGATTTACGACCATGCCCCAGTATGATTCGAACCCGCGACTATCACAACAGCAGGAGAACCGTCCTGTTACCTAATGCCACTACGCCAACCCAGTCAAAAAAACGAAATTTTTTTTTCGAGGGGGTTGACATGATGCCTTTACTGAATTGATTTTTTAAAACTGACTATTTTAAAGAAATTCGTAAAGGTTAAAAAATTTAAAAAATCTCGTTTTTAGAAAAAAGTTGTGTCTTTTTTGTTCTTTTGTGGAATGCGTCTATTTTTCTTTGAAAAATGGGAGAGTATAGTAGCTAGCAATGGATAACTTTATTAATATTTTGATTTGAGGTTTACGCGGTTATTCATGTTTGAATTGTTGACTTTTGAATTGGAGAATCTTTTACTGAAGAGCAGACTACTTCATAGGGACACTTAAGAAATACAACAAAAAGATCCGGTAAAGACAGAAGAAGATACGGTTCAAAAAAAGGTTCCACCTTTAAGTCAGTAACAAAAATATTCCTATGTTACGTTCATGAAGGTGGTAAACGATGGAATTGGCTTGGAAGTTCTTCTTAGATACCCCTCGTGTAACTGAAAAAACGTTTTTAATATCAATTATTTTGGCAACGATTCGACTACAAAATGTAGTTGCACTTGCAGTTGCTTCATCGGATGTAGCTAAGTTATTGGGCGGACGAATAGCTCATTCAACACTCAAGCAGCGTTGGATATGTATACTGATGAAGCTTCAAATGGCAACCTTTCGGTGAACTCTACAGTTGCTAAATAGTTGCAGCAAAGTAATTTGAACGCAAATGATGGATACACAATGGCACCCAAAAAGTCTTAGGCAAATAGTACAAATTATGAATCTAAATATAAATTAATGGTTATGCTAGGAGACTTCCGGAAACCAATGAAAATAACGACTCTGGTGGCTGTTTCAATAGTGTCAATAGTGTGTGTTTAGCCACTGATACAATATAATCCAGTAGCTTCTTTTGAAAACTTAAGTGCGTTGAAATACAGGCACACAACGTTTATTGGTCTAATAACAACGATTTTTTGTAAACTGTAATCGATTGCCGTGTTATAATTGAATGAAGCTCATTGGAGATTAAGCACAACATGTTTATGTTATTCATTTCGAATTAATCGATTCCAGTGAAATTGAGTTCGCGTTTCGACTAACCTACGTGAGTTTGATTTGCTTGTATATATCTTTGAATTGCAGCACTGCAATTCTGGGACCTAAGTGGGCACATCTAGTTGCTGGCATTTTTAAGAACCAATTTCAAAGGAAATAACAAATTAACTCCCTTAATGTACCTGTATAACTATATGTACCGTGTGGTGTGAGTCTCAGAACGTACTAAAAATCGATGTTTACCAAAATTTTCAATATAAGACGTTATTGCAGTGAACCAACTTCGATGAACAAAAAAATTATTACTTAACTTAATTGAATTATTAAAAAAATATTACTCAAAACTAGATTCATGAAATTATCAGATCGAATAGAAGTTTTCTGAACTTTTATAAATTTCTGCATCATTTTTCTAATATTGTTTTTAATGTAAGAACCTTCTATAAGGTATTAGAAAACTCAAAAAAAAAGATTAATGAAGTCGGAAAACTCTTAACTCTCTCAAAAAGAAATGTGTCAGATTAAATACGAACTTGTCCAAATTAAAAAAAAAAAATCTATAAGATATTTGCTCGATAAGGATAAACTTACTTGCTGAGTATGTCCATCTTTCTGTCCAACGAGGCCAGCTGATCATTCCATGCAGCTACATGAAGTTGAAACGTATCCCACACGTGGGCCCTTTCTTGCAAATTGTGGATGTTGCTATCGATGCTAGACAGTGTCGAGGCAGTTGAAGTGACCCTAGGTTCCAATGACGTTATAAAGAGGGTATTCCATTTTTCCCATTGATCTAAGAATGGAAATTTTATGAGTCATCTGGTTTTTTAAAAAATTAAAAACGAAATTACGCAGGATTTTCGATTTACATTGACTTTGATCTATTTAAAAATTAAATAAAGTTGTTTAATAGCGCGTCATAAAATATGTTCAATGTTATAGTTTGGAGATAGCCAGGAGTTCCTAAATTAATTTTAATGGTTATTAAATAATCTACGCGTTTGGCTGCTATTATTAATAGTTCACTGTAGAGGAATTATTAGCGATTTTTTCTCAGAATTGCCATAAGTGTGACATTTGAAGTTATCGTTTTTTTAATAATAATTAATTAAGATATCGCTGTTTTCCTACAATATAGTTTAACGGTAAGTAAATAAGATGATAGATGCAATTTAATAAACTTTAATAAGACGATTTTATCCCTATTGTAAATTTATTGGTTAATCGAAATTTACCAAACGAAGAAGTTAGTTGTTGAAATTAATTAAAAGCTTATAGAGCGTATGGTAAGATTAATTTAAGTGAAAGTGTGAGTTGTTTCAAGAAATTAAGCATCTTGGCAGTAAAGTTCGCTTGATTTTATAGCTCAAATCGGTCGAAACTACTATGGTTATACTAGGTTATCAAAACCAAAGTTACCAAAATTCGTGTAAAGCTGTGTAACATTGTTACGAATGTTCGGAACAATATTATAAATTAAATGTGACTGTAAAAAATATTGAAGGTTGATAAAAATAGATGTTCAGCCAAAAATAATAAATGTTGCGCAAGCTCACAAGTCTTCGTACATTTCAATGTTGAAAAAGAGATTTACCAGTGAAAATATTGTTGCCAAACAACCTGATAATGTTGAAAGTTTACTTCCACTTGTACCGGAAAAATTCCTGAGCTTAATCTTTTTGTATAAAAGAGATTATGGTAAATACAGCTGTAAGTTGGATTATTTTATTCGTTAGCATGTACCAATTGTCAAGGCCGTGCTTCAAAGTTGAATCGCCACCAGGAGAGGGTTCACACGATATCAGTAAAGAGACATCGGGTGCATCGCTCTTGGAATAGTTTATGTATACCCAGCAAAAAGAAGAAGATGAAAGGGAAGACAAGGGCCAACAAGAACAAAAGGAAGTATTTGATGATTATGAATTAGACGAATCATTTTTTTTCCATATGTGGAATCGATGAGGACCTAATGATGTAACTTTACATATCTACTTTGACCGGACATGTTATAGAATCGAAAACGTATTATATGATTTTGTTTCATGACGCTTGATCATTGGATGTTTGGATATTTTCTGATCATTTTTTTATGTTTAAAAAGGCATATCTTGAGAAAAGCTTGGACAATAAATATTAATCAAAATATGTTTCCTGAATAACGCAAATATTATTGGCTATAGCTAACACTTTTACAACAATAGATCGTTCATATTGAACAATTGTTGTGGGTAGACATCTACATTAAAATTTGCATTCGGTTTCAGCAGCTCGTTATATACTAAACCTTGCTGATCCCACCATATGCAGAACAAGACCTTATAGTCATGGATATTCATGGACTAATCTATGATTTTATGCGCTTGGAATTATATTTGTAGTATATCCATTTTTCATCACCAGCCAGAATATGCTAGCCAGAACCTTCCATGTTGCTTTGGTAAGCAATGAAACCGTGATGAAACGGTGTGAAATAACATTTTCAATCAGTGTGTGTTATAGAAGTTTTTCTCTTTTTAGATCTTTTTCATGGCGTGTAAATGCCTGGAGAGTTTAAGCTTGGTTTAATCTTAGCATTCATTGTTTTCAAACTATTTTGGTGGACTAGGGTGTTCCTTGTCATTGATACCAAGTTTGTCATTTGAAATTATTCAAACAAAACCAAACCATTGGGATATGGTGGAGAAATATCACCATACATTTTTAAAAGGGTTTAGTAGGTTTTCGTAGTAGATTTCTTTATATCAAAAAACAGAAGTAACGAATGTTGGAAATGCTATTTTGGGAAATCTGTTGTTTTACGTAATGAAATGTCATACATGTCAAAGCATAGAATTTGACAGTTAGGTTATATTATTCACAAAATATAAAGATATATAATGGAATATTAAATGGGCTCACCCGTAACCATGTTTGGACTCTGCGCCTGAGTCACTAGAGAGCCGGATGTATAAAAGTAGAAACTGACAATTTTTTTTCTTTCGATTTGAATTTTTTAAAAATATATTTTAAAGTTTCCTTTTACCAACTATGGGTTTATCTGGACTGAGCCTAGAGTTTAACGTGGGCTCCGAACCACAGTCCTCAGCATTAAGCCTACCGACTGGCCAGTGACCAACTTTAGAAATCATCCCAGAAGACATCCGGTCTTACCCAGCTTGGTTACTGGCGTGACTGGGATCATTTTCCTTGCCGGATTTTACACTCTTGCCTAGAACATTCACAAAATTTAAACAATCACAAACATAAATTTACGACCATGCCCCAGCAGGATTCGAACCCACGGCTATCGCAACAATAGGAGGACTGTCCCATCGCCTTTACCACTGCGCCACCAAGCCGGCGATTTGAAATTTGTAGAACATTTTAGTCTTTCTTCTATTTTTCTGTATTATTTTAAGGAAATTTGCTGTTATGGCGTTATTTTTGTAGCATTTAAGGGACATATTATTTGTTTAAAGGAAAAAATAGAACAAAAGTTTTAGTTATAGGATTCTGCTCTAGCGCTGAAAGGGTTTATGAAAATATGCAATAATAAATATAAAACGACTAGATAGTATAATAATAAAATATAAAGGACTAATTGTATTTGTGGTTATATTGGAACAATAATTGTTACATATATATTTTTATTATTCTACCATTGTTCTTATGTTATATTATCTAAATATTATATAGTGGTAGAAGAAGCCAATTTTAATTCGATTCGTATCTTGAAACTAGTGTTAATATCTTAAACACATATATACAAATATAAACCAAATATTAATAAAAAATAGATATAAACAAATATTTAATTAAATTAATTAAACAAATATAAACAGTATATAACATCCTAGGCAAGGAAATGTAATAGGAGATATATATAAATAAAAGAATGTTTAGAAATTAAAATTCATATATAATTCCCCCTTTATATTATTTTTATTATTTTTTATTGACTCGTATTTTTGAAACTTCATTTTTTAACTATTTTTTGGGAATACTGTTTTTCAAATCTTAGTACTTATTGTAAAATTATGGTATTGTGTTACAAAATTTAAGGCAATAACAATATACAGTTAGAAAATAATTTATCGATTTTCAGATTAAATAGTGGTTCTTTATGTATTTTGAAAATTTTTTATGCAAATATTAACTAGTATTTAAAAAAACTACGTTTAAATAATTATTTAATACTTATTTTTAGATTTCCCCCTATAATAAATATTCTCGTATTGCGCGTCTAAGAGCAACTTGGTTACGATTTATAAATAAGGGATCCCATTCTATGCCTGTTTATTTTATGATGTTATTTAACAATTAATTATATTAATCATTCGAATAATCACCAGTAATTAAAAGTCATCTATGGTCCTAATAGTTTCGATTTAATTGCTCTCATATACGTTTTCGGTCATATATTTCGCAATATATTAGGTGCTTGCATTTTTATCAGACGCACATACTCTCAATAAATGCGTTTTTAGAGTGAAAAAATGCTCGGTACACACGCGAGCACCTAACATAATCCCATTTGTTATGTTCCATAGATACAAGAAATATGAAATTCGATAGTTATAAAAATTATTTTTTGCTCTTTTTTCAATATGGAATTTATACTTATAAAAAACTAATGGATAACAATGGATTATTTACAGCGATAAGCGGTATACATTTATATAAAGAAAGTAAAACGTTTTTTTTATCAAATACGCGCTCACCAAAACACACACACACGGTCACACACGATTTTCTGTTTACCTGACAATACTTTTATCGTATTCTTGATGGTGGATATTTCAGAAATGACACTTTCATCGTTGGTCGGTGGAACGCTGTGCGCTCGACACAGAACCGCTAAAAACACAATTAAACGATACATTCTGGTGTCGGCCGCAGTCCGGCTGTCTCGGGCTTTGAGCACGAACAAAAAAAATCGGTAGTGGCGCACCAAAAGATTCGGCTCCCTTTTCCAGATGGCCAAGTAATAAAAAGCTATATATCGACGCTGAACCATCATCTTCATTAATCACGTCGATGATCCAGCCAGATTTATAACCGTTTTTTGTTTAGGTGATGGTTTAATTGCTTTTGCAATTACCAGAGATGCGGGAACGAGCGCCAAACGTTGATGCGAATGATTTTATACTACGACGTTGATTTTTTACTATCTCTCAGTCTTCATCTCTCTTTCTATAACATTCTCTAATTGGCTCCGATTTACATACATAAAAGAAGGTTATTTTGAGAAAATATTTAAATCAATTAGTACATTGTTTAATGTTTTTATGTATCATTTCCTACAGAATTTAAAGCAAATATTCCTTTCTCAATAACAAATATATATGTTGTTATGTTATATATGCTGTTATTATACAATATGTGTGCAATTATGGGGTTGCAAAACAATATTCTCGGCAGCATTGTTAACGCCTCTTCATACATTAGAAATGAGGACAGCCACACATATCTAAGGGTACCAAGGCTCAGAGAAAAAATTAAAAGGTTTTCTGCTCGATAACAGTGAACTTACCCAGAGATTGAGGGTACACCGAAGTTTTTAAATTGTTGAAGTTTTCATCGTTTCATATATATAAAATATGATGATCTTTTTGATAATTCCTGCTATATCACAAAGTACCTTATAAAATTTTTAATCAACTTGATAGAAATAGTTTGTTTTTTAAATGCAGTCATGACAATTTTTAACATGATCATTCTTCATCGATTTCTATTTATCAATACTGATTTCAACTTTTTAAAAATGATTATTTTAACACCACAGACAAGCAAAGTTCTGGACAGTAAAGCAAAATTGTAAAGTGTAATAACACAAAAACAATTTTCAATCACTTGAAAATTATGGGAATGATCAAACAGCTTAGATAATTTGTGCCACCTGAATTATAACCAAGAGAAATTGAAACGTGTTTAGTTATATGTGTGTAAAATAATGAGGGCGCCCTGGTCATGCATCAACATCTACGAAAAAGTCGAATTTGTATAACTTCAAGCTAATACTCTCTATTTGGTGGCATTAGCTTGGTGAGATAGATCTAATAAATCCATCAATGGTTTCGATCGCTATCGACTAGCAAAGACACAACAATGTTTTTCAGCATGAAAACGCTCGACCACATGTTACAAAACCGGTGAAAGAACAGTTGAAGACATTAAAATAGGAAGTGTTACTCTACCCACCGTATACTCTCGACCTTGCTCCTTCTGATTATTATTTGTTACGACATATGAGTGATCATCTATCTGAGCAGCGTTATCTGAGCCTACCTTCACTCGTTATGAAGATTGGATCGTCTCGAATATATGCTCAAAAGATGTGAAAAGTAGCATCTATCGATGGACAATACTTCGAATAAAAAAGAAATAATTAACAAAAAAACTGCAAAACTAATTCATAGACCTATACAAAAACGCTTTGAGCTAATAGAGTTAGGTGTGAAAAATTGTTTTCAAAAAAAAAAATCATGTTTTAAAACATGTATATACTGAATAATTCAATAATACTAAATCGAAAACTTAACGTTATGTTATCAAACTATATTATTAGATATCAAATTTAACCATTGTTTATATTTATATTTCATGCCCATCAATATACATGAAATACAATCCTAATATTAACCAGGTTTTTTTACGAATGTTTACATCCAGATTGCCGAAAGTGTTAAAAGAACCTGAACCGATTCACCAATGCAGTTAGCAAACGGCTGCATTAGTTGATGGACTTGATGTCGGCTTATGGTCTGGAGCTAACGTTAGCAGTAGGTCTAGTCCAGATAAAATGTAATAAAATGAATAATAATCTTTTTAACTATAACATGTAACATAATTTATTTTACATCACCAAAAAGACTGAATAACTTATTAAATAATTAATCTCGATTTTAGATAAATAAGTGGCAACCCTCGTATATATTCAATATTTTACTACTTAATTTATATGTTTTTAATTTTTCTCAATTAAAGCAGATAAACCCAACACGACATTATGTATCTTAATTGCGATTTTGATTATGACTTGTTAAGCTGTTTAAAATTATTATAGTTTATTCTGTCTGTGGATTTGTTTAGACGTTATGTTGTTGATATACCTGTTGTTTGTATTTTCGTTTATACCATTTATACAAAATATACTTTATTATGGTGAGTAATTTTGCTGAATTTATTTCAATTTTTATATTATTATAAAATAAACTCTGATTAGTTGTTAATATCTCTCTCTCTCTGCTTCATTTTCACACTTGAGTATTGTTGTTTTCTTGCTAGTTAAACTAACCTGTGAATATATATTTATCAAATTTAGTTTTGAAATGTAATCTTTATTATGTTAATTACCAATACTGTCTTATGATATGCAAACTCGAATTTTATAAAATTATGTTTTTACATTTACTATTTAATATACTTTTAAGCTAACTGCTATAGTATTAAATCAATATACTTTTAGGACCAAACATTTATAAAAAAATATATTACTCAATTAATTTAAGAAATGGGTAAAAATGTCTAAATTAAATTGTAATATTTAAACTTTCTTGGAATATTTTTATATATTTTACAAAACGTTTAATACTTTTTCATATACGTATTCGGTATGCTGTATAGTACCAAAATACTGTAATTATTATTAACTTTGGAGATACTATTACTCTATTATTCAGACTTTATTAAACATTGTTTTTTGTTTCTGTAAGAGATCAACATATATTTAGATTAAATTTGCGGGCCCCTAAAATCTGGAGGACTAAGCTCTATTCTAATTAGCCTGCTGGTAAATCCTCATATTAGTATGTTGAAAATTTAGGTTCATTTTTGAAGTATCAATATTATTGTCAGTGAATAGTTTATTCAGACATTTCACAATGTCAGATATTAGATTATTATTAGTGATAGAGTAATAGAGAGTCAACTCAATAGAGGTCTCTGGTGAAAAATTTTGCTTTGCACAGATAGGGTTATATGGGCTATTTAAGTATTGGCCAATTTAAATCTACATTATAGGCACCTGTAAAAACATTTCTCTGTGAAGACGCTTGATTGGTTATTTGATAAAGTTTGCCACGCAGGTGCCGCACGTGACAGCCCTGACGTCACGTTTAATTAACCAATAAAATTTAAATAAAAAGAATTATAGACAAAGAACTTTGGAACAGTTCAAAATTACTTCTTCCGTCTCTATTTCATATTTGCTTAGTGCCATCAATTTAATCTATTAGAGTTCTGTGTTTTTGTTTTCTTATACTGAAAGTTAATTTTGAGTCTTTTCCTGTTAAAATTCTGTTTATCTATTTTATCCAAAAGTTTATGGCGCACCATATTATTTTTAATATCCTAAAACTGTGCGGAGCTCGATGGCATTGATTATTCACATTTCTATCAAGTTCATCGCATACTAATTCGATATGAGAAAGGTCTGGCAATTGTGATGGCCATTTCATTATTTACAAAATTTCTTCATTTGGGTTTTGTTCGGGCAACAATTGATATAATTTAAATGATAGTTTAGAGTATTTATATTGTTAAAAAAACAAAACTGCGGCCAATTAGATTCACTCTCGAATTCTCCTGAAGTGTTTTCAGATAACCATCTTTATTTAGTTTTCCATCAATTTTAATTATACGACCTGGTTTATTACTACCGACACTATGCTTAACGGTCTGCATAATGCAGCATTCTAAAGCTCGTTTGTTTATCAAAGCACAATGACACTTCTATTAAACCTAAACATTTTAAATTTGGCCTCATTCGTCCATATTTGATTTTACCAGTTTTTTCGTCTAGTTTTTATGTATTTCAGCCTACTCTAACCTATATTTCGTGAGTCTCGTTTTATCGTCTCGTTCGTTTCTTAACAGTTGTCGTTGAAACTGGCTTTTCTGTGTATGAGGTTGTTCTGTGATTTAAAAGAGCGGCCATTTGTAGACCGCGATTTCGTTTCGATAATATTACAACAAACTTGTTTTGTTGTAAATTTTGGACATCTACTATGAGTAGATATATTATCAGTAGTGATTTACGATCTCTTCCGATCTTAATTTCCTGCGCCATAGAAATTTGTGACGTTGAAACATCGCAATGTTGCCGCATTAACTCGTAAGTTTTAGTTCAGTTTGGCTTTAACTTGTTTTCACACTACCATGAGGTAGAGTTTCTAGGCGCGTTCTTTATGTAGTGGTATCCCACTGGAGGCCTACTCCACCTAATTAACGACTATATATCAAAGTAATGTATTTTAATTTTATTCGAGACCATATTCAACTTTTTTCGTTTAGTTCTTCTTTCTTCTAATGCATTTACTATATCTACAAAACAGTTAGTATTCATTCTCTCCTCATACATTCTAACCTAATGCTCATGTTTAATTCTGAACAATTATAATCATATCTGTGCACACAAAACTTTTAGGCCCTACAATACAATTTTCTACAGTTATATTATATTAATTATATGCATACCTTTAGTTGTTTCCACTCTCATTACTCTATCCCATTTCCAGCATTTCACAGCATTATCACATAACCTGAAAGTTTCCTTTAGTCACTTTCACTTTCCGACTCACGGTCCAATTTAATCACTAAACATTTAATCTAAAACATGTTCACGATTCCACCACTTATCAATTACTTCCTCTGTATGTCTTATCGAGTTTATCCAAATCGAAGGTGTTATGATTGACAATGCTTCTTTCCACATATCCAAACAGCTCTTGATGGAATATCCTTCTCCACCACCATGTCTATTATAATAACTCTTTGTTGTCCCCCATATCAACTCGATTGGATTGAATATACAGTGATAGGGAGGAAGTTGTAGCCATCTGATCTACTGTGTATCTTTCTTCGGGCTTATTTAAAAAAAGGAAATTGCAATAAACGCAATGAAACATTTCATTTATATTTACCTAGTAAAAATTTGAAGTAGTTCAGTTTTTTCGCATAGTCTCTTCAAAACTCAATTCATGTTTTGAAAGCCATTCATTCATTGCACACTTTGTTGCCTATGATATGGTGCATTGTCCATAATAGTAACAGATGGTTCTAGGTTTTTTAACAACAGATTTCCAAACCGTAACAAAAACATGTTAGGGTTAGTTTCTCCATGGTAATCGCCCGATATGGAGGGAAACACTAATTCCTCTCCAGGAATATAACCATTCTTATTACCTGCATGAACAGCAATATATCTGCAAATAGTTATAAATAAATGTAATGACCAACAAAACCTAATCGAATGCTATTGTAACTTTTACAATTTTCGATCAATTATTGTTGTTTTTACACTTTTTTTGTTACTGTCTTGCAAACAGTGCCCTATTGAACCATTTTTAAATATCCAAGTTTTATCAAGACACATAAATTTAAATAATCTATATTCCTTGATTTTATTATACGCCTTTAAAAATTTAATTCTTTTTAAGGCAATGTCTGGAAGTTCAATTTAATCTCTTCGAGGGTTATCTTTGCACTATTTAAATAATATGCCTTGTAAGAGGATATGAAAGGATGTCTTACATGCCTCAAAAAGCTGAATGTTCCTAACTCTTTTATGAATACTCTCCAGGCTAACAATTTTAACTGAAATAATTTTATTAAATTATGTATCGATAAAATAGTTTGTGTACTCACCTTTTTTATACATTTCGTATTTTTGATCTCCATTATATCTGAGTAGAGCCAATATCAAGATGGCCAAGATTCGTCACCCAATTCGTATGTAGATGGATTTTCTTGGGTGAATCTAATACATTGTTCTTCATTTTTTAAGCCATGTTATTCACAGTACCCATACTAATATTTAGCGCAGCAGCAACATGCTAAAAGGAATTTTCAATAAAATTGCAGCAATTTATATCATTTAGAATCATCAATAATTACCTCTCCAACGGAAATTATAGGCAAAAAGGGACTTCCATGAATTTGTGACTCTGACTGTCTATTGTTTTCGGAATTTTCAAACTAAATGGTATCATATATTTCGGAGCGATTTAAAATTTATCAAAATAATGCAAGCGCTAAAATAGCATTTGTCGTTTTATAACCTGTAGTGATTATTACTAATAGTTTAAATAATTTTGCGTACGTCTGACAACGGGACATATGCGAAATTCTTGAAACCAATAGTTTATATATATATATATATACTATAATATTAAAATAAATTATATTTAATAATATTTTTGTTGAATTATTTTATTTAGATTAGAATGTTGTTGTATGTTAAAGCCATAGTGATCTAAAACTCAGAGTTGATGCGGCAGCATTACGACGTTTTGACGTCACATATTTTGATGACGCATATATAAATAAACATTGAATAGACTATAGAACTCTGCTTTTAACACAACGTACGCGCTTATAAACTATTGTAACTTATATGAACGACACACAATATACGGAGCTCTAAACTAATAGTTCTTGAAATTGAAATTAAAATTATAATAAAACCTATATTTAAAAGATTTTATATTTAATAAAAAACAATGACCAAAACCACCAATCTAAGATATCAATAACTGACAATAGTACAACAGCAACATTTGTGGTCATAAAACATGTGTGACAGTGTGTTTTCAAAATAAGAGAGAATTGATAAGAGATTGGTAATTTTATTTATTACTAATGTGTATTTATTACTATGTTCTCGTAAAAAAAACTCTATTAAACTCACTACCAAACTCGTACTCCAATCAACATGTTTATTTAAGGTTTATTTGTTGTAGTATTTTTATGTTAACTAAAATATAGTGAAATATTTTGAATGGTGGTGTGTAGATATTAAATTTTTTTTTTAGATTCACCATGCGTTATTAAAAAAGATAACAGTACTGGTAGATGCGTTTATATTCAGGAATGCCCGCACGTCATTCCCGGTATAAAAAAATGGATATTTCCAGAGACTTGTTTTTTTGAAAAATCTGAAGTGGTAATATGCTGTCCCAATAAAGAAGATTCTTTCAGAATCCCACATACGAGGATGGACTCAACACCTACCAAACCAGGAGAAAAAGCAGAAGAACGTAAGTTACGAGTTGTTCGTTTTTTTTATATTAAAGTTGCCTTGATATTTTTAAATTGTGTAACTAACTATTGTATATATTGTATCATAAATTATTTGTTGTTGTTCAGTAATTAAAAATCCTATAATTACACTTTGAGCGTTATTTTCTGCAACGTGAAGATAAGAAAGATAGAAAAAAAGAAAGAAAGAAGGAAATAAAGAATGAAAGAAAGAAAGAAAGAAAGAAAGAAAGAAAGAAAGAAAGAAAGAAAGAAAGAAAGAAAGAAAGAAAGAAAGAAATTTAAAGGGGTTTTGTCGCTTGAGGCTTAAATTTTTTAGGAATTTTTACTAGAATGAAAAACAAGAGACATTCTTACCTTTAATATAAAAAATATAAAAAGCAGTTGTAGGCTATATCTCCCACTATTAAATAGCAACCAAATACTCTTAATATATAGTACATATATTAATACCTCTTACTATGCACACAAAGACTGTGACATCGATGATTTAAAAAAGGATATTCTATTCCATTAATACAAATTTTAAGGACATCATTGGCCAACAAAAAAAAACCTAAACAAAATATGTGAGTTGTCGAACTGAACTGAAATGAATAAAAACAGAAAATTCTTTATTAGTATGAGTTATAATAGCTAATAGCTATAATTTTGGAAATACAATTTAAAAAAATATTTCGGCAAAATTTTTGTAATTTAAAAAAATTGCTTCTTTTCTGTTTCTTCAAATTGCTTAAAATAGTAAAATAAAATCCGGGTAAAAACATCCCAAAAAAGTACTTAAAATTTGAAACCAAGCTTCGGGCAGCGTAACTCAGATAATGGTCTTTAAGGCATCAACTTAATCAACGTTTTTTGATACACATTGACATACACTACATGTATTATAAGGTTCTTGCATGTATTCTGATAAAATTTTCCCATTTTGTCGAGAAAAATTAGTACAGTGTATATTAACCAAATATTTTTTTAAATTTTTCGTCTCATATAGTGTCGAAAGAATGATGTTGATTTAGCAGTAATGCAATCATCGATCCATGATGTTCCCTTCTTCAGGAATTTATAATTCATGAACTAGTTATATACTTAAAACTCTCAACTTTCAAATTCTGAGATTAGAATGCTCTCTTAATTCAACCCTCAGCGATGAAACGTTACCAAGGACTATTGTTCATGGATAATTTTCCGACTTATTGGTAGTAAGGCAGTAAATATGACAGAAGAGTAAAAGAATAAATACTTTCATAATGAATTAATATGTATATACCATATTCCAGAATATAAGTGGAAACCCTCGTAACGTTTTATGAGCACTAGTATATGTTGGGCAATAGGTCATATTATATATCAAATGACGGAACATCTATCTTAATATTAAGTGTTGGGTTTTCCCATTTATATTTATCAATATTTTTCCGTTTCTATAGTTCATCGTCGATTAAGAAGTTATAGAGTTTTTTAATTTTAACAGGCTTATTTAATTTATTCTTTGCCATTCAGTATCTGCTTATAAATCGCCACTGCAAGTTATACGATTGGTCAACTTGTCCAAGCGATAAAACCTTAAACAAACCAGCCAACATCAATACGTCAAATTTAATGTTAATGTAAGCATAAGTACCGTATATGAAGCAGACAGCAGGAAAGTGAACATGAAATGTATATTAAAATGTAATAATGACAGGCTAGTTGAGCGCAGGCGCACTTAAATAAAATGAATGACATTTCAATTTTAGTTAGGTTATGTTTAAGGTTTTTATTGTTTATATGCACAGAGAAATAGAGATTTAACTTTATAGGAAATTTTGGGGAAATGTTTCGCGACGTCCAACATCTAGATGTTGCTACTTGGAACTTGTTACTTGCTTTAATAGCTGTGCTAAGAGTCGCGACTGATTATCTCACTTTGTTTCTATTTTGCGTTTATTGTTTATTTATTTTGAGCGTCATTTTCAGTATGCCTGACGTAAGGAATAGTGATTTTAAATCATAGAGTAATATATAGACTGTTAACTTAATAAAAATAATTTTAGAATTGTTTTGCGAGGTCTCAGAAGGAAGGCGCTGAGAACGTTATTTCGCTAAATTTCATTGGTTATTTTAAATTACCATTACAGGCACCTATAAAGAAGATATTTTAATAGAAAAGCATTTCATTGGTCGAGGACTTCATACCTATCCCTATGACGTCACATTTTACTGACCAATTAGATTTCAAATAAAACCCAAATGTAATTTTTCAAAATTATTTATTTAAATAAAATTCTGTATAAATACAAATAGTATAAAATATCATAAAGCTAAAATATAAGTATATAATGAATAAATATAATGAATTTAAATAAAAAATAATAAAATATAAATATATAAATAAAAAATAATTAAATGTGAATATAAGAAAGGCTGCAATCTAATTGAATACATAAGATATCTCCTGGCAAATATAATCAAAATTGTCTATAGCGCTGTTTCCTTTTTCATATTTCTTTAGTGCTATCAATTTAAATAATATGTATTAAATTTTCTATCTTTTTATTCCCTCATTTTTAAAGCAGAGTAGCACAGCTGAAAGTCTGTGTCTGTTTAGATTTTACTTGCTTGTTCAATGCAAAAATGTATTGATATAATTATTTTTACCATGTTATTGTGAAAATTATGGAACGGATCTTTAAAACCGTTAAATTATATGATATACCAAAAACCGTACTTTAAAGAACGGCGACAAAAAAATTAAAATGTATGATATGTATCAAAATTACTACTGTGCTTTTATTATGGTAAAATCGAGGAGTTAAAGGGACCGCTTAAGGATTTATTAACAATATAATAAAACAGCCTCTTGTCTATAAAATCAAGCTTATCTTGTTGATCTACACATTATATAATTTTATTTTGTACTGATGTATTTTTTAACATTTTTGTTGAAAAGATTATCTCGGTTAAGGAGCCTTAAGCCAAAGTATTTAACCAATATGCATTTGTTTCAAGTAAATGAACCCCTTCAAAATAATTAAGTTTTTAATTGATGACACTTACAAGCCACTTTTTATAGCTAATAAAAACTTTCAAATAATATAATCATATTTACCTTCAATGTAATTTTGCCATCGCTCGATTTAGACACATTTTGGTTTTAAAGGGTGGGTAATATTTTCATGATTTCTTCTGTTGTATTCCTATGAATAACAATATATATGAATATACATGCTTTATATAAATAATCACACACACACCCTTAATATAGCTAACTTAGGTTGTTTCTACCTAGGAAAACGACACCTGTTTTTTATTTTCGCACATATACTGGATACACAACACTTTTGAGAATGAAGATACATTGTAATCAAATAATTGTGATTATAATTAAATATGCTGATCGTACTCAATGTCAGACACACACAAATGGTGTTCTAAACGAACCACAGAAACAAACAATCGTGTTATAGAAATTGGCCAATCAAATGCTTTTGTAAGGAAATTCAAATAAACGAATAAAAAAGTGGTCTCAGAGCCAGCATAACTTGTAAAACATTTCCTCGATTTTGCTTATTCAAGTAAAATCTCTATATATACTTTATGGTTTAGATTTTTAAAACATTTAGGGATTAAATTATTAGTCTATTAGTATATATAAGTTGGTAGTAAAATAAGTACACTGAATTCTCGATGTAAGTGTTGTGTACTCGGATGCACAGATCGTGAAAAAATGCAGATTAGTTTTCCTTCAAAGAAGTATTTGGCTCTCATGAAAAAATAGTTGATAATATTAAAAAACCAGAACTTATTGTAGTACCAAAGTACCAAATTACCAAACCAAGAATTGACGATCGTTAGGGCATGTTTTGTTGTTATAAGTTGGGGTAAGTTTATATATATATATATATATATATATATATATATATATATATATATATATATATATATATATATATGAAATATTTAATTTTTAATTTTAGAAATTAATCACCTTCCGAAAGAAGCTACACAAATGGCTATATACTTTTTTTTGTATCACTAGTTGCACCTCCACTGAAATAATAGATCCTAATGCAAACCTATTGAAAGGGGATTAACCGAAATTCAATAAACGAGTAATGTTAGTGCAAAGCAACTCAGCACTTAAATAGTGCAAAAGCTATTACCCAAGTATGAACAAATTTGTTAAAGTATCATCACATTAAAATTTAATAACTACCTTGAGGGGTGCATTTCATTACTTAACCAAGATAGTTAGGAATTTTTTTCCTTCTGTTAGAGCTCATGAACTCAGGAATATACGTCCTTCATCTAGTCTATTTGAGAAATCGTTTGAAGCGCCCATAATTTAATTGTTTTCATTTCATTCGCCCTCAGGAAATACTGAAGAGGATGAACATGAGGGCCCTTTAGATAAAATGCATTCTATTCTAGTAGGGGATGAGCCTATAACTTCAATTTCAGTTGTTCCTATATGAACAAACAAGTCAAGGCAATATCTTATGGTCCAGAAAATTGTTTTATTGTACTGTCAGTAGGTCTTTGAGCTATCTCTTTTATTTTATCCCGCAATATTGGCGCGTCGATTATAAAATATATTCTTGTCAAATGTCAAGAAAATGTAAATGTAAATCATTTTTATTGTACACTGCATCATGATTTTCCAGACATAATATTAAAAATAATAAGGTGCATCATATACACTTTTATAAAACGGATAAACAGAATGTATACAGGGAAAGACGTAAAAGTTTCATTCAATATAAGGAATCAAAAAGACGGAACTGTAATAGATCTTTAATAGATTAAATTGATAGCACTAAACAAATATGAAAAAGGAAAAAGACTGAAGAAGTAATTTTTATTTGTTCCAAAGTTTTTTGTTTACAGTTTTATATATATAATATTTATATTTTATTGATATATTTATTTTTAATGGTAATATTTATCTCATTCGTTGAATTGTATTTAATAAATTTATTTGAGAAATTAAATTGTTTTTTTATTTAAATTTTATTGCTGAATTAACGTGACGGTCTTGACATGGCAAATTTTATCAATGAACTAATCAAATGTCTTCAGAGCGAAATGTTTTTTCACAGTTGTCTATAATGCAGATTGATATGGGCCAATTAAGTTCAATGGAATGGACGATATATGAACACTATCTGAATGTTGGGTAAAGCAAAACTTTTTGCCAGAGGCCCCTATTGAGTTTTCTCTTTTGACTAAGGTTTTTCTTTAAAAAACAATTAATTACAATGCTTATCAATATTTTAGAAGAATTTAATGAAATTGAAAGTTGAAGAACTTAACTTAAAATAACATTAAACTTGTATCAACATATATGGTGCTCAAATTTACTAATATACCTTCTTCACTAAATATTATAACTGAATATTATTTTCAAAATAAAAGCTTATAACTAATGTATTGAAAACATTAATAAAGTAACAGTATGGGTGTATTATATCTTTTATTATATTCTTTTATTATGTTTTATTATATATTTTTATTATATCTTTTACTATATCTTTTATTTTAGTTACGTTTTTGAATAACCTTTGGATCAGTACACTAACAGATACTTGAGATTAACATATATATTCATAGATTTTTTAGTCTCAGTTTCGGTAGATTTTTTTAATCTATTTATAAATTTCCTAAAATATTCACAAACATATAAGAAATTAATAAGTCGGTAACTACATAACCATAGAATTAACAAATAATAAATACAACTTGATGGAGATTGTTGAAATGCGCATGGGCAGAACGGGCCAGTCATATAGTATATCTTGTTTCACTGTAGTCTACATGAAACGACGCCAATCTGATATAAGGTTCACAAGTAGACCGTGGTATCTACGAAAGCTAATTTTTGATGGCGATTTTTAACGAGTCGGTCAAGTTATCGGACTGTATTTTTTCGAATAAAATTTAAATAAGAAATTATTTCGTTTTCTTATATGCGGCCTATTTGGAAAACCATATAATATAAAGGCGATACATTCAAAATTTCATTGGAAGGAAATATTATTGTGTAATTTTCCTTTAATGTTTGTTTATAGAGTGTTCTGAGTACAAGGAAAGTTTGAGGAGAAGTTTTGATCCAAACAGACTCTATCCAGTCGTGGTAGGAGGAGCCAAAACTAGAAAAGATGAATTTCCGCATATGGTAATTATAGACTTAGATTTTCCAGCAAATGTGTTTTCTATAAATTTTTAAAATTATATTTATTACAGAAATTTAGAAAATTAACGCTAATAGGCTATTTTTTAATCTTAATTTACTACGGTTTACAATTACAAAATAGTTATTGTATGATAGTCGCTTTACTCCTAACATATAAGCCATTGTTTTAATGCGCATTTAGTTTTACTTATAACTTCACTGAATTAGATCAAATAGTTTTAATATCTTTAAGATTCTGACTTAACCATCATGTCTAGGTGCTGAAGAACATTAACATTAATGTGCTGATGGAGCCTTCGTTTTTTCTCTGTTCTTCATAGTGAATTTATTCAAATTAATTTCATAAAACAATTTTTATAAGAATTATAAGCAACCCGAACAGAATAACGACCACGCGCATCCCTGTGGCTGATTCTTTAGGAGGGAGGTGTTATGTAACACGACCCTGACTATCCAGCTATCTGTTTTAAAACTATCTGATAATATCCCTCAGTGTCAAGTCACCTCTTGTTTCCCTAAAATAAAACAGGTTCTAAAATAAAGTAACAATTTTTGGTTATAATATTTTAATTAATAAACCCATTAACAAAATATAACTTAGGATTGTTAGATAATTTAGATAGTTTAGGATTGTTGTGTGTTCTGTTTTGGTGCGTCTTTCAGCTGCTATAAAAAAATTAAATGAGACGATGACTAGAAACGAAAATGTAATTTGTTTTGTTTTTGTGACGTGACATTTAATTGCGACTAGAAAATTGAGTGCTGGACAATACTAGCAATAATATATAATAACAGATTTTCTCATTGTCTTAAGATTTAGTGATTTCAGGTTCAGATTGGTTATGATACCGATAATGGAACCAGCTGGAAATGTGGTGGGAGTTTAATAAGTGACCAATACGTCCTCACAGCTGCTCATTGTTTAAGCACTCTAAATTTGTAAGTAATTTTATAAACATTGAAGCTAAAATAATTTATTGCTGAATATATACTTAAGTACTGTTTATAAAAATTAACTGTTATTTATAATAAAAACATTATTTTGTTTTTCATAAAGTGATTCAATATCTATAAAAGTTTACGTTTTGGGAATAACATCTATATCTGCAGTCCCCTTTCAGCTTTCAAGAATTCATCATTAAATGATTAGCTTTTTCTTGTTTCAATAAATTTCCACCCTGTTAACCGTCCATTTATATTTTATTCAAACTCTCTTTTATCCATTATCTTCAAATATCATATGTCCTCAGTGCATTAGTTTTTCACTGTTAAAATCATCAAAGTGGGTACCAAATTACATGTCAAAAATGATGTTGTTTTTTCTATTTTATCAATTGGATGGATGACTTCGCCTTTGTTATTCGTAATTGTTGATCCTTTTAGCCATAGAAAAAAGAAATTTAGAAGTAAAAGTTATATGGAAAGATCGTGTCCCACGTTTAAGCTTTTCAGAATTCGAATTCTCGTCCGGCCTAGGTATTAATAATTCTAACCTAAGCAGTTAACGGCCATTTTTAGGTGATATAATTTGTGTTGTTTATTTACGTTAAGTTTTTCGGTATGTCTTTCTATTTATATTTCACAATTACTTTAGATAATTGTGTGTATCTTAATTTATTAGTGTAATAAAAAGAAAACCTTAAGGGATCTCTTATGATCTCCTACGTAGGTCCAGGAAAGTTTGTAATCATTTTAAAGAAGAAGACTAGACCAAAATATGAAAAGCCATGGCTGAAACAAGATGTAATCCCTACTAGTAATTTAAATAGTAAGTATTTTGTTAAATAATAATGATTTATTGCATTGAAACAATTAAGCAATATTTATTGAGATTCTTTACCTTTACTACCAGACAAGGAACATATGCCCCCAATGATAATATTAAATCACATAAGTTTTTTGATGCTGATAGATATATAATAGATTCTTCTACCCCAACAAGACCCAGAAGTAAGTATATAATAAGAAACTTATGCTTATTATTACAGAATGAAGGTTCTAACATGAAATGTATATGTTCATTTACAGCTAACTCAGCTTGTCCCATCAGTTTCGTTTCAGGTTGGATGAAAAACTAATGGCTTTATCGTTATTAAAATGCAGTGGCAGAGGATATAAACTATTATCGAAGATATTCTGCTTGCCTTCTACAAGAACATTAAGGCAGATACTGAATTAGGTTTCCTTTTGCTGCTGGAGTAGTAAGCTTTAATTTTGGTTGTTAGTTCAGAAACTTGACATTATAGACCGAACTGCAGTTGTCATATTTGATAAAATGTACCTCAATTTAGGTAGGTTGTTAATTTAGTTGATACTAAAAAATAATACTTTAACCATTAAACAGATCCATTAATAGTTATATTATCTTATCTTATATTATGAGAAGATAACATCAGTGGATTACGTATTTTGGGTAGTGGAGATATCTGTGATTATATATCTATGTAATTATAATATATCAATAAAATATATTTAAATATAATAATTTTTTTATTTTTCCAGTAAATTTTTTTTTAATTTCCCGATAAACATTTTTAAATTTCCCGCCGTAACTAACTGCCATACGGTGCATGCGTAAGCGCCCTCACATGGAGATTTCGAGAGTAACTTAGAACCAGTTTTAACATAGGAGATGCGCTTCTAAGTTCCTTTATTCTATGCTTTTAGCAACAATACATGGCTCAGTTTATTTAATTGACATCGATAGACATCTGTACAGACAGAGGATAAACATGGTGAACAGTAACCGTAATTATTGATAACAAAATAACTTGAACAATAAATTTAATAAGATATATTTTTCTACTTATTGAACCTAATCGACAATTGAAATATGATGGAGCGGCATTAGCATAAGTTTCTAAAAGAGTTTGGTGGGCTTTGATAGTAGATATTTTCAAATGGGATAATAAAAGTAATGAAATATATTTTAAATTTTAAGCGTTCCATGATTAGAATATTTATACACTGAGTATATGAATATAATAATATAAGAATGTTATTTTATGGCAAAACTTTCAGCAGTTAGGCTAGGTTCTTTAGCAGTTATTTACATTGATACTTCGCATTCTCACCAATTATGGTTACAGTACACAATTATAATTACACAATACACACTTACAATACTATTTATACTATCAGTTTCTTTGTTAAAGTTTCTCAATCAAATCAAATTTTTATAAATTTCAAATTTGATTTCTATGTGTTTTGCCGTATGTGTATTATTTGTATTCAAATGTAAGTAAAGCATATATTGTTTTCAGCGTAGGATAAGTTCTATATTCTGCATATACTTGTACAATGCGTAAAGAACTGACTAAACTGAAGAGGCTATAACTGTTGCTGTTTCTATTATTTACTAGGAACATATAATACATAATATGCGCAAAACATAAACTGCTCAACACAACGTATTCCATTGTATATTAAAATATTACACTACATTATATTTAAATCAAAACTGCATAGTATAAGAGCCCAGCAAGATTTGATTACTTAGTTTTGCTTTTGATGCAAAATGCCTCAAGCTAGACTAACTGGTTTTAATAATATAATTTTTAATAATGGTAATTTTAATGTAATGGGGTAATTTTTGTGATTTTTTTACCAACTTCAAAAATGACGAGGTTCTATATTCTGCTGTTTTTTTTAATGTATGTTCGCCGATTTCTCCGTCAATTATGGACCGATTTTCAACATTCTTTTTTATTCGAAAGAGTAAACTTTCGAGATGGTTCCATTGGAACCACATCAGGATTTGATAGGGGAAGGGGGGTGATAAATCCCACAATCTCAGGACCTTAAATTTCAAAGGCGCGTACAATGTTTTCACATATTTTTTATCTAAAATAATCAGATATTGGTATATAATGTTATTTCTGAACTGATGTAATGAAAAATCGGATGTAGTTCAGTGTAAACACCGGTTGTAGACACGCTGTAGGCAACTGTTTCTATGGTGTAATGGTAACCAACTGATAAGTTTGAAATCGGTGCCGAGCCCAAATAATACAAAAATAATAATATGGTTTTGTGACACATACACAAAAGTAAATTACGAACAAAACAAATATAATTTTTTGCTCGGCACCAACTTCAAAGTGATCAGTTGGTAATAGTTAAAATAATATTTTAAATAGATAAACAGATTTAGGTGGGTATTAAGCTAAATTGTGTATATAATAGAATATAAAATACCTTTAATGGATAGGTTAAATAAGGTTTCTGTTTATTTTTATTTAGTTGTTGCGACAATTTACAACGATTATTATGTAAATATTTTATTTTAAAATGCTTTTTTTGTATTAAGAATATAAGTTTGATTACTTTTTACATTTTAGTGAGTTCCTTATCTATTTTTGGAAGTCGGTTAATTTTTTTGTTAAAAATATTTTATTTAGCTAATTAAAAATAAACATATTTTATCTATATCTTGTGAAAATGTTGTATATATACTTTAGTTTATTTATAAAATAGTTTATCAACAAATTTTCAAATTATTTTTTAATCACTCAGAGAAAATCCTCTTCTGTGCGTCATGAGTCTTCATACAAGTAGGTGATTTGTGTATATTCTGGAGACTACAGTTTTCATCTGAAATAAATTTTTCGAAAAAATAGTGTTTTAAAGGGTCTCTTCGGCGTGAACTAACATTAAATATTAGAAAAAATGAAAATTTATTATATTCTTTATATATATATATATATAAATATATATAAAGAATTTATGTGAAATATTTCATAATTGTGTTTCATAATATGTGCAATTTTCGGATTGCTGCTGTTCTTTAGAGCTTCTTTGCTATCCACAGAGCTGTCCTGATTTTGTCATACTATGCGTCGATTGTCAACTTCTTGGACATAATTGAAGCTTCTGCTACCAACGATAATATTGATATTGAAGCTCGCCCAAAATGGTTGAAATGCTGGAAGTTCCTTCATTAATTAAACACGCGGTCAAGTATGGCGAGACCTCAACGATTTTTAAACCAGAATGCAAATGCTTTGGAGTCAATCACCAAACTGTTGAATTGAAGCTTTCATTTATACTTTGAGTATAACAGCTTACAAATCTCTTGAGTAAATCATCTTTCGATAAATATTCAATTCCTTTATTTTCATTTTTTTCTTCTTTCATTTTTTTCATTCTTTCTCTTCTTTGTTTTCTTGCTCTTCTATCACTTTTTCTACTTCTTAATTTTCACTACAGTTATTTGACCCCGATACGAAAACATTTTTTGTATAAATGAAACTCACGCTATGAAAGTTAAGTTTAAGCTAATTGTAAAACGTAAATATTCTTGTTGGGTCACTAATACTTCTATACATATATATACAAAATTTCTATTGTTAAAAAAAATTCTTTCAATGCCGCCCAGTACTACTTCACGCTCATTACCCATTAGACCGGAGGACGCTCACTAAAATGCTAATAATTATTAAATAATTTGTAATTTTATTTTGAAAATTTCAGAGTATATTCTTGAATAGTTGTACTATCGATTTATGATACAAAAAAGAATTAATTTTTTTAATCCTTTGCATCTATTTTCCCCCTTAACTTTTTTATTTCCTAGAAATCCCTGAGTGTTAGAATTTCTAACATTCTTCCTTATATTAAGAATAAATAGAATGCAATAATTGAAGAATGAAAATATAACTAACTTTGTTTATACATGTAATATGTTTATAGAATGTAAATAAAATGTATTCCCGACAGATACTATATAAACTAAATCCAATCCATTTATATTTATTTTTGCTGACCTAAAATTAGTAAAAATATTTTTAGTGTGTCGTTATATAATTAACTATTTTAATTTCAGTGGAGAAGCTCAACATGCAAGAATGGGTATAATCAGCGTATACCAAACAGCGAATCTTCAGCAATTCCGCATAATAAAACGTATTCCACATCCCAATTATACAGCATCCCAGCATTATCACGATATTGGTCTGGCGAAATTATCTCAACCTGCGAATTACAATAGATATATTCGTCCAGCTTGTCTACATGCGAAACATGAAATAGATTACAGTTGGTTTCTTCTTACGGGATGGGGTTATACCGAATATGCCGGTGAATCAAGTGATTTTTTGCAGAAACTGAAGCTAGAGTTGTATGATGTGGAAAAGTGTAGAAACGTATATCGGAATAATAGAAAGGCAATGTTGCCAAGTGGCATCAGGGACGACATCATGTTATGTGCAAGTGCACCAGATGCTATTGGAGACGCTTGTCTGGTTAGTATTAACATAATTCGTTAGTATTTCTGTTATTTTTTATAAAAAGCCACAACTCCAAACCAAATAAGTCTTCAGTTCAGTTTCTAAAATTCAATTAAACTTACCAACTTCTAGTACAAAAATAACACATTCAATGTAATGTGAAAAATCCGATGCAAATTAATGCAAAATCTGATATTTTTAAGATGTTAACGATCCCACATAGTTTTTAGGCTTATGTAATTTTTTCTGTTTTCTAGTTCTAAAATAAGTATGGATTTTAAACGAATGATGACGAATGATTGTCGCCAGGCAACATAAAACTGTTAAGGATAAATTTATTTTTATTTATTAATATATTGTTACTAGTCGTTACTAACTTAAAATTTTAAGCTTAAAACTACGTAATAATAACATAATAATACAAACCACATATGCTTTCAAAATTACATAAGATCACAACGTTTGGATCTCTTAAGCATACTACTTCAGTGTTCCATACTACTTCATCCAAGAATGGCAACACTTCGGTGTTTACCTGTGAGTGTAGTCTTTCCTTATGTCTTGTTGTGAATCTCTTAGTTTCCTCTAAAATAGTTGCGAAGGTCTTGTTATAAGTAACTCTTCCTGTAGTATCTGATTGCGTCCACATCATCTTAATATTTCTTCCTGCAGAACTTTCCCATAGCTGAATTACGTAGGACCATATGGTTTGTTGTATCTTGTAAATTTATTTGAATTTTAAGTCGAGATTTAAGTTTCCTTGTTATCTGTTAGATCTCGTAAATTCTTATTTATCGATTCATTTTTTATACGGAATGATTCCCTTCCAAAGGTTGCTTATAACCTATTTTTATTTTCTGGTTACTTTCAGGCCATTTTTTCATAACTTTCGTTTTATTTAAATATCATTTTCTTAATTTTTTAGACTTAATTGAATTCTTTGCCCTTGCCCTTAATTTCAAGGGTTTTATTCCAGCAGCATGCTGGATGCCTGCAGTATGTTTTTCTGCTTCGAAGTTTAATTATTTGGTTGTATTGGGTAGTATATTCCGCCAAATCCCTCCTCGTCTGTTAATTTGCGGCAAAAGTCAACTCAACCCAACTCTGTCTTGAGTAAAACTTATTTTGATAAGAACAGTATGACGGGAGCTCAACAAAGATAACAGTCATTGAAGGACTGCTACTGTGAAACTCTTGCCCCACTGCGAAAGAAGTGCCTTCAAACGGCCTTGTTTATGTATGGAGAACCTCAAAAGAAGCCTACGATCTGGACTATTTAGCTCTTACGTAACTGTATAGTTACAGTCAATGTCGTGGTATTCATCTGGTTTTCAATACCACACCACTTTGTTCACATTCCGTACTACGAAACTATATAGGACAGGAAACTATTTATCCGCTCTACGAACACTATTCGACGAAGAATTGGGAGCTGTTTTAATATCTATTAGTGGCTCAACATTTTATTAATAAATACATATTGTGGATATGTCAGATGTTTGTATTATGTTGTCTATATACTGCAATATAACTTTAATGTCGCATTCTAATATTAAAAGATTTTAAGAATCTATTAATAGTTGTATCATATGTCTATAAAATGTCTTCCTGAGATTTGCTAAGAAAATTCTAGTAAATTAGGACAACATTTTTATTATGCCATATTTTATACCATATTAATTTTATATTTATTACTTATGGTTATTTCTGTATTTCAGGGTGACTCTGGTGGACCTTTACAAGCCATAAAGGCGTATAATGGTAACTTTGATAATTTGTATTCTATTGTCGGCGTGACATCTTTTGGTAAAGGATGCGCTTTGACTAAAGGATTTCCTGGTATTTATACCAGAGTGTCATCATACATTCAATGGATAGAAGGTCAAGTATGGCCTTAATATTTTGTATCGTGAAGTAAATTGTATAAGAATAATTATTATTTATAATCTTCATCTAATATCTATATATAATATATATCTAATATAGTTCATGAAATGTAATATTTGAAGAAAATAAAATGTTGTGATTTCATTTGTCACATTAGTCCTTAATATTAATTATTATGTTTAGATTATTAATTCAGATTATCCATATTATTCAGAATATGTGTTACATATTAACTTATTGCATAAAAAAATATAAAGATTGCTCGTTTGATGGCCACAGTGGTTAAGGCGACAGGACTGTTTCATTGATGCGAAGGTCTCGGTTTCGACTCCCACAGTGCATGGGTTTATGTTTATGATTTATAATTGTAAATACCTCTGGACAACAGTCCAGTAAAATCCATTCCAACGACGTCAGTAACCAATCTAAGTGGGTTACGGGCCACTTGCGAAACCTAACAAAAAGGACCGAGGTATGGAGGTCATGTTAAAAGGTATGTTCAGTTCCAGATAAACCCAGATTGGTAAAATCTTAAAAAAATAACAAAAACAACTTTAAACTCTAGATAGAAATTCAATAGATTGCGATTTAATCAGCGTAATTATTATATGTTTGTGTGGAAAACCGCTCAAAACCACCAACTGCGAAACGTAAATGAAACCACAATTGAGATTAGAATAGGTGAAAGATGGGGAAATACAATCTTGTCTGATATATTTATTTAACCACTGGTTACGATATATTACTCAGCTAAGGGTCAAATATGATAATATGCTTATAAATGTTCGATTTCTATAGACCTTGAAATAAAAAAAAACTAACATTATATTTATACGCAATACAAATTTTGGCTAAATCTTTTGGGCTTTGCTAAGGATTCTACGATAAGTCTTTAAAAAAATTGACTGGGTTGTAAAATCAGTCATTATAAATGGTTAAATAAAAGACATTGTTGCCGGCTGGATTGGCGCAGTGGTACAGGCGACAGACGGTCCCTGTCCCTGTCTACTTACTGTTGCGATTGTCGCTGGTTCGAATCCTGTTGGGGCATTGTCGTAAATTATGTTTGTTATTGTTTAATATTTGTGATTGTCCTAGGTAATAGTGCAAAATCCGAGAAGGAAAATGATTCCAGTCACACCAGAAGCCAAGCTGGGTAAGACCGGATACCTTCTAGGATGATTTCTAAGTTGGTCTCTCGCCAGTCAGTAGGCTTAAATGCCGCCGACTGTGACATATAATGGGTTTCTATATTCTTTTGAGTAACGAAATCGGATTAATTGATTTATAAAAATGCTTTATTTTCGACATTGATAATTTACTTGATAAAATATAACCAGAAGGTACAGCAAGTTGCCATAATGAGTTGAACAGTAATCAGAGTTAATTAGGTCAGTGTTCGGTGTCGGGGATTTTGGAAGAGCTAGACAGCTAAAAAAGTCTTTGCTCTGGAAAATACATCGGTTTGTTCAAAGGATATCGTTTTTGATATGTCCTTTCAAAATCATAAAAGGCTATGAAAATATTTCTAATTTAAGTATAATTTTTGGTAAAAAAATATTTATAGTTTATCCAAAGTTGCTGTCAACATACCTCATCAATATATTTAATGTATTGCCGGCCGCAATTTGTAAACTTGTTTTAGAATCAGACAATATTTTCCTTCCAATTTTATTCTAGTTAGAAAAAAGAGACACAATGCTGTCTACTATATTTGAACTCGTAAATGTATGTAAAATTCTTCAAATCAATACTGAAAAGACGTTAGAAACAGGCAAACGTTGTCTTAGCGCTATATATTGACACATTTCTAGTCGCTGTTTATTATTACTCATATTAAAAATTCCGATGCTAGACAGAATAGATTGCCTCTCTAATTCGTTACTTCGAACAGGAACGAGATAATGGAGGTCCCCTTTTGCCACAAAATTCGATATAGAGTTAAGCATTTTTACTGTTGATTATTAATTTGCTGTGGATTTATTGAACATATATTTTGGAGTCTTGTTGCAGCAGTAAATATAAGTATGGATAAGGTCACTGAAATATCTCAAAAAATATAATCTTGGATACACCGAAAAGAAACCGTCCTCATACGAAGAGGACATATCAAGATCAGCTTGATGTTTGTTCTATAAGAGATTATATATAAGAAATATATAAAAATAGTGAGTAGTTTTCTCAATATCAACATAATTTAATACAATTATATCAGAGGACACTTTTAGTCTGAAGAGTATCGAAGAGGTCTAATGAAATTTCCAGACATTGCTTTTAAAAGCATACAATAAAATCAAAAACTTATCAATTCAGTTTGAGTATTTAGATGAGATATGGATATTTCAGAATGGGAGCAATATAATTAACGGTCACTCATGACAAGATGATAATAAAAATAATGCCAAGGCTAAAAAACTAAAGTTGATGTAAAAAGGTAAACTTTGGAATAACAATTGATTAAGTTTTGTTAGTCATAACATTTATCAATAATTCATTGCAGATATCTTTGTGTTGAAAACAGGAAAGGCTAATAGCAGCAAGAAATTGAGATATTATATATATATATATATATATATATATATATATATATATATATGTATATATATATATATATATATATATATATATATATATATATAATGTTAAAATAAACTATATATTGTAAGTTTTTGTCTAACTTACGCTACAAATACATAAATTCCAATAAAACGAAATAGGTCCAACGTAAGCAACCAGAAATATCCGTCAGATCGATGACAATAACACGATGTACAAGTAAATATTCTTTCAAGTCTAATATGATAGATTTTATTGTTATTAATTTCTAATTCATTTCAAGTTTCATTAGTAAATATATTTCATAACAAAGCCGTAACCAAATATAAAAACACATTAATTTGTGATTCTAGAGTTAAAATTATGTTTTAATTTCTTATTTGTTGGTAAGTTTTTAGTCCTTATGCGGGATTATAGATGAGCTTTCTATAGTTTCTAGAATATTATATAAAATGAGAGCTTGAAATAAATAATTTCGCTGACAGGAAAAAATATAACAGCTACTCTATTAAAAATTGAATAGTGGAATGAATATGTAAAGTACAATGCTATTTTATTTCAAATTGAGGTCAAGAAATTTCTCCTTTACCAAATAGCTCTGGTTTTTTATTACTTGTATTATTTTTCAATATATATTTTTGTTGAAAAATATACACAAAAGATAAAAATTATATAAATACATAAATGAAACCGCTGAAGTTTTGAGAAAAAAGACTGAAGTCAATAATTAATTTAAAGATTGTTATATCAAGATTATTAAAAACTGATATAAAGCACTGTAATGATTAATTGAAAGTTTTAAAAATGGAGGAGAATGTAGCCACTATTGAAATAAAAATTTTAAATATTGGTCAGTTTTGTTTTAAACCCAATTGTGAATAATTTTGTCGCGTCTCTTCGTAATATTTACACGAATCGTAGAATATGAAATATTTATTTTTATTAAGAGTTAAAATATATAAATATACTGGAATATCCATATGTGGAATCAATTTAATTAAATTACCCTGAGCAATATAATTCGTATATATTCATATATTAAGTTTGTTATAACGTTATATTCTATTTCATGTAGACTTAATCACTTGTTCCATACTATTTGTTGGATCCATGGGATATAATGCGATACTCTGGTATATACTCCAGGTACATTAACGTTGCCGCATTGTATGCCAAAGGAGGTAATTCCAACCAAATACCAGCGATTGTCTTTGCGTAATTGAAGTGGGCCTCCCGAGTCTCCCTGAAATATGTTATTAGTTTATTATTGTTGAGTCATTATGAGATGGCACGATACCTGACAAGTATCCTTTCTTTCAGTTCGACTACCGGC
Organism: Rhynchophorus ferrugineus; assembly: GCF_030347505.1. NCBI lineage: Eukaryota > Metazoa > Arthropoda > Insecta > Coleoptera > Curculionidae > Rhynchophorus > Rhynchophorus ferrugineus. The sequence continues at coordinate 29,433,370 of NW_027472581.1, read as the reverse complement.
ACATATTTGTCCTTGTTCCTGTATACCAAGTGGTAACTGGTCTTTGGATATGATACTGTAAGCCTTCTGGCATTCGGTTTGATCGAATAGTTCTAAAGCCACCTTTTGCAGATGTAAAGTAGGTGCTCCGGTTTCAGTTTTTCCCCAGCCTATAAATACAATTCAGGAAAATATACGATTATACTATACAATACGATTCAAGTTTTGGATGAATATCAATTTATTAGTTAATATAAGAAATAAGGAAGTTATTATAAGAAAAATGAGCTATTTTAGAAATATTTATAATATATGCTGAAGTTTTCTGCGATATTCTGATGTTTTACTTTAAAAGGCTTATGTTGAGGAAAATTGGTGCAATATATAATAATCAAAATGAACCTTGAGAAACGAAATCAAAAAAAGTTGAAAAGTTGAAAAGACTGAATCAATTAAAACGACTATCGACAATTTAGTAACTGACTACTTTTTACTATCGGTTGTTAATTGCCATTTTCGGCCTGACGACTTAGTTTTATTCGACTGAATTTTAACGTTCTGGTTTTGCCGCCTTAGCCGCGACCTTAATAATATTGTGACGAATTTATGCTTACATAGATTTATATATAAAACAATTTTGACTGCGTTTATGTTATCTTGACAACTATTAGGTCTTCTTCTGATGTCATTTTTGATTTTCTAAATCAAAAATCTCGATATTTGTTATAGCCTTTTATGCGTTAAAACTTCTTTTATTTAAGTTTCAATGAATATTAATCTTAAAAATTATATTAACCTAATTAACGATAAATAAAATTATAAGTATTTACAAAGTGTGCGATTGTTAAACAGTTGATAAATATTGATTGAGAAAATAAGATACACATGTTTATTTATACAATATTCTATTCCTTTACAATTAAGTCAGATATATAAAATAAGAAAAGTTCGAATGAATATGGAATGAATGGAATGAAATAGATATAAACCAGTTACTATTATTACATTATATTACAGTTACTTTCGAAATATTAAAATATGACTAAACATACTTGGGATCATTATGTTATTCTATTACTTTTTTCACACTGCAACTTGCCAATTTAAAATAATTTAAAATTAACTGATATATACAGCACAGAGAATCAAACAATTATCTCGTCTTTTACTTTTTCAAAATCAATAGTGGAAGAAACTCCGTCTGTTATAACAGGTCAATTGAAAAGTTTCCGGCCTAAAACATAGATGGCGCTACTAGAATTAAATCCATATGTTTTTAGTTAGCCCTAATAAATTTGACAGCTCTCCGATCATTTGTGAATTATAGCAATATGAGTGAAGTAACTTTTGTTATTGTGAATAAAAATGGATAATAAGGAATTTCGCATCGAAAACGATGAACGCAGTGGACACCCAAAAGAGGTTGTTACCGACGAAAACATGAAAAAAATCCAAAAAAGATTTTGAATGACTGTAAATTCAAACTGAATGGAATGACACTCTAAATGCATCAACTGAACGTGTACATCATATTATTCACGAATATTTGTGTATGAGAAAGGTCTGTGCAAAGTGGGCGCCCCGCGAGCTTACATTTTACCAAAAACAACGACGAGTTCATGATTCGCAGCAGTTTTTGAAGATGGTCAAGTGTAATAAATCCGAGATTTTAACGTACCTTAATTAACTAATACATATAAACATAATAAATTCAAGCCAAACTCAGGAGCCGCTTGCTAACATTATATCAGTGACTGAAAACACAATTTATAACCGTCTTATAAGAAACTGGGTAGAGTTTAAACTCAAGCTTAGAGACATTAAGCTTTGTTATAGAAAACTAGTCGTGTATCGTTAAGAACTATTTTTTTGTTTCAAGCAACCTATGAATTCCACGCTGAAAAAATTGACTTGCTAGTCAGCCAGGCTATGCGCCGTTAATCTTGATAACTGATAATAATACTTTTCCGGTTTTATGTGTAAGACTGTGATTTTGTAATATCAATTTTTTTACAACCATTTCTCTCTTAATATTGTATTAAAATGAATCGATATTAATTTCTAGTAATCTTCCATTTTAACTTGGTGTATTGATACATTTTTTGCTTTGCTACTGACAGTGACGTCTATTTAAAATAATTTAACGGGACTTGATAATAACTTTTGCGATATTTTGCGGAGTCCCATAAATGACGACAAATCGGTTAATAAACTAACATTTTAAATTGTAGATTATTTTATGGTACTGACCAACATCAGTCATATGTGTAGATATGTCATCTATAGGAAAATTATTATTATTTTAAAATCTATTATTTGGAATAAAAGCAAAGAGTGTTATAGTAATATTAGGGTAATAAAATTTTATATAACATATTAGTATTTAAAAATGTTGTGAATATACCTGTAGCTATTAAATTTCTATCTTCGTAGTTAGATGAGGAAAACAGACAGATCGGCATGACATAGGCAGACAATTCTGCTGAACGGTCCAGTTGTAGTAGAGCTATATCATTATACTGGCCAGATTTAACATAGTCTGGGTAAGGTATCCGTCTTATAACATTAAATTCCTGTATGTTGGGTGTAACCTGATCTAAGTCAGTTGTACCTAATTTAACATAACGGACATCCCCACTAAAACATACAAGATAACATATTAACATAAAATTTGCAATGTATAACATTATTTAGCATGGCTAAAAAAATCCTAGATATATATCAATAAGAGGGTAATTATTATAAATGACACAATTTGATGTAGAATGGACTAAATCACACGGAATATATAGAAACATTGCTTCAACTGTTTAATTATAATAAAAGAATTAGTATTCAGCATCTAACTCTATTAAACAATCTTAATAATACATATAAATAATAATAAAATAATAAAGCCGGCCCATAAAAAATTTTTAAATATATTTTTCATTCTTTATTTTTTTAACCACTTTTCCCACTGAAAAATAATATATTTCGAATACAACAACCTATATTAATTATAATTAGCAATAGTAATATATAAATTATGAAATGTACATTTAAGTGAATAGTCCATGAAAGAGCGATGAAGTTCTCACAAAAAGTTAAATCAATAGAGGCAGTAGTAATAAAGTAAATATTTATTCATTGTTGATCACAATAATATTTTTCTCATTTTATTTACTCTAATAGTCCTTATGATATAAAATAACTAAAAATATTATGATTTTGCTCAAAAGGGAACCATTTTCATAGTAGTTTTTAAAATTGATAAATTACAAATATGATGAGTAAAAAAAGATGTTCCAAAGCAGTTATTTAATTATCAGCCAAAACTATTGCAGCTACTGTATGATATGATGTCTAATCATTATGTAACTTGATTCCCATTCTAGACTATATCATAAGTTTAAAATACATTTTTTTCCAATACATTGTCAACTACAACATTGTATTCAATATTATTTTTCATATTTAATAGCAATTGCCTTTAAATCCATTTTGAAAATCGTTCCATAATTAACAGAGGAATCGGCGAATATACATTAAAATAGCCAAGTTGTAACTTCTTCCAGATATTTGATACTACGTACAAATTGTTGCATGTTTGTTAATGGTGTGCATTATTCCTAATCGTCTATTTTTAATATCCTTTAAACATATACCTATTCACAAAATTTTAATAAAACATTACTTAAATTTCCGATAGAAATATTTATACGTATTTCAGAAAACTGATTAAATTGTTAAGTTTTCCTATTCGTAATAATTTTTGCATTAACATTCGTAGGTACTTATATTAATATAAAGGAGTAAATCTATATTGAATGCATTGCAAGCTGTGATAACAAGAGGCAGAAACAAATCATACAGCTTACCCCTATATGACAGTACAATAGCTTAAATAAAAAGACGTAGAGATTGAGAGTAATTTTGTTGTGATAAAACAAATGAAATATGTTCCACTAGATGAATTGATCTAGTGAGTCTTATTGGAAATAATACCTAGAAAATGATCTCAATGGTTGGTTTAATTCAAAACATATCGATATTCTACGCATTTAAAACACCTGAATTATAATTACTGCTGGGGCAACTTACATGTTTGAAACTGATAAGCAATGAGCCGCTGTTACAACATAATTCTCCGATATCAAGCTTCCTCCACAAAGCCACTGTTTGGCATTTGGTTCACCGAAACCCAAGGCAGCCTAATAAAAATAATTTTATTTAATTAATAAATTTTATCAGTAATATTTTGAATAGTCTTTTGAATAGTCAAGGGAATTGTACGAAACATATTTATTGTACGACTATATTTTCTGTACTATATTTATTCTTATATTTATTGTAGAACTCATATATTATTATTACATATAATTTGAGTGTTTTTCTTGTAATTTTAAGGACTTTGCTGGATTAGCCATCTTTGCTAGTTCCCTGGTCTTGGTAGTAAAGTGATTAAGATGTTAAATGGTGCACCTACTCGGTTTGATGTTGTTTCAAATTACAAAAAGGTAGTAAAGGAACAACTATACGAAAGAGTCTATTTTGATCAGCAAGCAAATAAAATATTTTTAGGCAGTTTTTTGAAAATTCGCTAATTATGACAATATTAGTTATGGTGAGCGAGTGTTAATATTTCTCTGTAAAATTGAAGGCGCTGTTTAAATTGGTATGAATGGAGCAAGTAAAATAATGTTGTTGTACACTCGACACTAAATAGTTCAGCAAGTTTATCTCGAGTTCGACTTTAACCTTAATACGAACGTTTCGAATACGTACGAAAAAATTATGCGAAAAATTGTACTTCATTGTACTCATACAAAGTCACTGTCATTGTACGAGAAAACCTCGAAAGTTCTGTAAGTGTATATATTTTATCAGGGTGGGAGTTATACCACTCACCCTATTAAGGTCTGGTAAAAGTGCATAGGGATATCGAAAGCGCAGAAAAATATCGATATATTGGCTTAGAAGAATAAAAATTATCGGATAGCTTTCTTAAAAGTCCTCATTTTCGAGGAAAAAGATATTTTGGAGAGAAAATCCTGAAATAATATTCAATAATTTTTAGAGAGCAACTAAGGATTTTGCAACTTAGTTTTAACTTTTTAAAATATTTTTGAAACATCATCTATATTTAATTGAATAATTTCCTGCTACGAAAATCATCGATTAGTTAATTGATTTATCTTAATATCGATTTGTTTTTCAATAATTGACAAGATGAAATTGAAAGTTCGAGACTCTATTTTGAGGTCCAGTCCAAATAAACCCTCGTTTGTAAAAAGGAGACTATATATATATATATATATATATATATATATATATATATATATATATATATATATATATATATATATATATATATATATATATATATATATATCTACATATATATATATATATATCTACATATATATATATATATATATATATATATATATATATATATATATATATATACATATATATATATATATACATATATATATATATATATATATATATATATATATATATATATATATATATATACATATATGTACATGTATATATATATACATATATATATATATATATATATATATATATACATATATATACATCTATATATATATACATATATATATAACAAGCAACAAATCTATATCTACAAGTACTAAAGTATGAATGTTTTATAAGATTCTGGGGACGATAACTATTGCTCTATTCCGTCTTGGTCGCTTCGTTGCTGGACAGCCTCGAAGACTGAATTTCAATTGAATTTTAATTGTGAGTAACCTAGAACTTTCTAATAGCAGTTTTATTTACGAGCTATCGAAGAGTTTTAAATGATCTTTTCTTTTTAATATTAGTAAGGTGTTATATCCAATTAAAGTTATCTAATTTATTATGAATGTTTTATCTATATTATATGATTTTTAGGTTAAGAAATGAAATATAAAAAAATATGGGACATTTCAATCACTTTTTAATATTTTTTAGACATAAAACGGTACATGAATGAGTACATGAAACTCTCAAATAAACAGAAATATATTTTCTAATTGTATATCAGAGGACATTATTTAGTAGTATGTTTACGTTCGTACTTTGTACGTACGCTGATGTTTTGATAAAATTAGAACCACAATTGTTGAACTCGAAGTTCAACTTTTTTATCTAATTTTTAGACAGGTCATTGTTTCTCCTTACATATTTTTAAATGGTTAAGTTATGTTTCCTTGTGAGACTCAAAATATTAGTGGAATGAAGTTAGGTAAAATTCTTAGTCTTGAGACTCTAACTGTTTGTGCTAAGGTAGGGATGTACTTTAACAAACGAAAGATATCAAAAAATTAGGACCAGGGACATCTCTAAATGAATTATAATTAAATTAATAACTATAAAAGATATGATCGAAAATAAACCAAGGTTTAGTTGGCTTGGTTGGCGTGGTGGCCAAAGGACCGTTCTATCCTCCTACTGTTGGGATAGTCGCGGGTTCGAATCCTTGTGGTTGTAAATTTATGTTTGTGATTGTTTATAATTGTTATTGTCAATTAAACCAAAGTGCGGAATTGGACAAGGAAAAAGATCCTACTCATGCCAGTAATCAAACTGGGTAAGACCGGATGTCTTCAGGTATAATCAGTCCCATAATGCCGATGACCATGACCATGACCATATTTGGAGCAGATAAAGGGAGATAAAAATTCCCAGAATACTTATTTAATATAAAATTTTACACTTGAATAAAACTTACCATATGAGGGAACTCTTTTTCTGATGTATCCACTCCACCGATGATCATAACGATCGGTTTTAATGATCTCTGACGTTCAGATGATATTTGCTCGTAGTTATTACATTCTATGGTCCAAACCATGATAAAATTGTATGTGCGTATTGATGGTCTACTCACTTTGTTCCAGAAAATCTAGCGAGTTATCTAGCACTTCAGCAGAAATTACGATGGTATCTGATGGCGTAGTAAACGGCGGCATATTTCTAGCTGGTAAATCTGGTGGTACCATGATATTTCCTACTAGAGGTGGGGGATTGCCTGTACCACCGCTCGGAGGCCCGTTTCCACTAGGCGAACTACCACCAGGTGGGGCCCCCACACTCGGTGGAGAGCCACCTGATGGAGGGGACGATCCGGATGGTGGGGACAACCCGGAAGGAGGCGCAGATCCAGACGGTGATGACGATCCAGAAGAAGGCACGGAGCCAGATGGCGGTGATGATCCAGATGGCGGTGAAGCACCTGAAGGTGGTACCGATCCACCGGCCCCCGTTGGTGTGGTACCTGTAGGATTTACAACTACGGGAGATACTGAAATGCCATTGTTTTAATGTTATGTTAGAATAATAAGGAATGGCCTTGATACCTGTAACCCACTGTGATGCAGTGGTGCCGGCTCCAGATTGCGTACCACTAGGGGGAAATGCGTTCGTGTTTGTATTTGCCGGGGTCACGATTTTAGCTGATACTTTACAGCATACTGTTCCTGTCTGACAGGTTGTATTGAAATTATTTTTAGCTGAGGGACATAAATAATTTGCGACACATCTTCCAGGACCATTCTCTGATGGACAGTACTGGTAATCTAATTCAAAAATATAAAATCTATTATAATTTAAATCGACCTCAATTATGCTTATAAGAATATCATGAACAAACGTCTTTCTTATTATCTATTCAATAATTGATAGAAAAAGGCATTTGGTGTTTCATATAACTGGTGATAATGTGCAATGTGGAGAGCCTTATTATATTATCCAAATTCGTTGTTGCAACAAACTAGTTAATTTTCATGAAAATCAAAGACACTATTCGAGATTCAATTTTGTTGATATATAGCATATTATAGTATAGTATAGTATAGTATAGTAGAGTAGAGTACAGTATAATATAGAAACATAAATTTAAGATATTTTGTTCTTTATTTATTTTTTGATATCAGTTAATATTTTTTGTTAAAATGTTTACTTCATTTTTACCTTTTATAATTTTTCTGTATGAAAGATGGGTTCGCATTCTAATATAAAGCAGTTTTCAAGTACGTTAAAGTATACTATAATATAGTATAGTATAGTATAATATAGTATAGTATAATATAGTATAGTATAGTATAGTATAGTATAGTACAGTATAGTATAGTATAGTATAGTATAGTAATAATTTTTAAAAATTACCCTGTATGTTTAAGAAAATTATAATATCCTATTTGAGAAAAATTTTAAAATTATGTAGTATAGTAGAGTATAGTATAGTAAAGTATATTATAATATAATACAGTAGAGTATAGTAAAGTATAATATAGAAACATAAATTTAAGATACTTTGTTTTGTTATTTTGTTATTTTAGATATTGTAATATAAGACAGTTTTTAAAAATCAACCTGAATATTTGTTTTGTTATTTTGTTATTTTAGATATTGTAATATAAGACAGTATTTAAAAATCAACCTGAATATTTAAGGGAATTACAATATTCCATTTTAGAATAAAATTTAAAATTATGGTCTTCCCGCTACACTGCTATAATATGCTATAGTACACAGTGCTATAGTTTACTGCACTAAGGTATAGTACAGTACAATAGAGTAAAGTATAGTGAAATATAGTATAATATTGTATAATATAATGTAATATAGCACAGTACAATATAGTACAATATATAACAGTATACCAGAGTGCAGTAGGATATAGTATAATACTGTAAAGTATAATACAGTACAGTATAGTATAGTATACAAACATAAATTTAAAATCTTGAATTTTATTTTGCCAAATTTTGAAAGGTGTCAAATACATTTTCAATTAGCGAATTATAATCATATCTATAGCAGCATATGAAATAAATTCTTTATATTCCCATGAATATATATTTAAAAGAATTAAAATATCCTAATTTAAAATAAAATTTAAATTATATTCTTTGCGCTACAGTGCTCTATTGTAGTACACTACAATATAATATAGTACAGTACAGTATAGTATAGTATAATATTCAGTTTAGTTCAGTTCAGTTCATTATAGTATAGAATAATATATAATAGTATAGTAGAATAAACAATAATACTGTAAAGTACAATACTCTATGGTATACAAACATAAATTTAAAATCTTGAATTTTATTTTGGCAATCTTGCTGTACTCTACTGTACTGTACTGTACTGTTATATATTATACTATATATATTATACTATATATATTATACTATATATATTATACTATATATATTATACTATATATATTATACTATATATATTATACTATATATATTATACTATATATATTATACTATATATATTATACTATATTGTACTGTAGTACAGTACTATACTATACAAAATATTTCACTATGCGTTATTATACTGTACTGTACTATACCATACTGCACTGTGTACTATAGCATATTGTAGCACTGTAGCGGGAAGAGCATAATTTTAAATTTTATTCTAAAATAGGATATTATAAATCCCTTAAATATTCAGGGTGATTTCTAAAAACTGTCATTTTAAAAACAGCACGCTATAGTACAGTACAGTACAGTGTAGTACAGTGGAGTAAAGAACAGTAAAGTATAGTATAATGGAGAAACATACATTTACGTTCTCGATAGGTATTAAGCTAAATTTTGCGTATATAGTAGAATATAAAATGCCTGTAATAGATACATGAAATGAGTTTTTTGTTTATTTGATTTAATTATTAAAACGACTGTTAAGTACATATTTTATTTTTAAACCTTTTTTTCGTCTTAAAAATGTAACTTTGTTTATTTTTTTACCTTTTAGCGAGATCCTTATTTATTTTTTGAAGTTGTTGAATGTTTTGAATATTCGATTTTTTTGTTAAAAATATTTTATGGTATACTGAAATTAATATTCAAAACATTCCTGGAAGTCCTAAATGTTTGATAGGTACATTTAAGGTCCAAGATAATACAGCGCAATGACATATTTTCATATATTTATCAAAAAGAAGCCTTAAAGCAATTATGCTTTAATACGGCCGTTATTATGCTTCCATTCCTGTAGGCTCGACTGAGCTTGGATAGTATTTATTAATATTAAAGAATATATGACAAAATAGACTCACTTGATGTATGTGCGTTTAATTGTCCCAATATTAGGATGGAAAAACCTAAATAAAATGTTACCATCGCCACAATTTATTTGAAATCACTACTTACATCACAGTGCAACTGAAATATGAGTTCATAATTATTTTAAAAACGAATTATTTTTTATGTGCGCCATATAAAAAGTTTCAATTAACAATGCAGTATTATAAATTTGTTTGTTATTGAATGATTATCTCGCCTATGATCATTGTAGCGCGAAGACTATAATTTTAAATTTTATTATAAAGTCGGATATAAAAATTCCCTCAAATATACAGGGTGATTTTTAAAAACTGTTTTATATTATAATGGAAACACATATTTCATAGCTTAAAATTATACTTAAATAAAAAAATTTTCATTTTTTTTACTTCAAAAAATAAATAAGGAACTCACTGAATAGTAAAAAATAATTAATCTTAGATATTTAACACAAAAAATAAACGCTTCGAACCACGATCCTCGGCATTAAGCCTACCCAATGGCCAGTGACAAACTTAGAGACCATCCTATAAGAGAGCCGGTCTTACTCAGCCTGGTTACTGCCGTGAGTGGGATGGTTATTCCTTGGGGTAATTGGATCCATCTAAGTCTCTATTATATTATTTAATAAACTTTTAAAATTGAATTCAATTCTATTGTAGGCTCTCATACTTTAAACATAAGGTTTTTGTGAACAAAATTTAGCATATGAAAGTAAATTTTCAAAGAAATGTTACTCCAAGTGCTTTGTGTGAGTGAAAAATTAAATAAGAAACATTGAAAATCAAGACCATTGAAGATTTTGAAAAACACTGAAAGAACAAGGTTACAAGCACCTAAGCTAAAAAAATCGATATTATTATTTCAAATATCCCCTATATATAAATAAATATACGCATTTATATAAAAAGGAACGTTGGCGTTTTATTAAAATTAATTATTATATTGGTTATATTTTATATTGTTTTCCTTTCTTATATATATTTTGTTATATTATTTATTGTTTGAATATGAAATAGTAAAATACTTTTGACTGCCTTTATGGCAATAATAGGTAATATTTCGATTACTTTATTTAAAAAAAGCTCTAGTGGTTATTTTGCGATCATTATTAATTGCAGGTTAATAGTATTCAGTAATTTTTTTTCTTTTTAAAAGTTAAAGTACGTGAAGGAATATGTACATATCCGTCTCGCTTATACTACCCTATATATATTTTCTATGATACTACCGTTGGAAAATATAAGCACATGTAAAATTAACTACTCCAATTATCTCCATCCTTTCCTCTCTTACAATTTATAATGGAAAAAGTTCGTAAGTCTTCGTTTGACATCATGAATTTAACAAAACAGTCGAACCGTGCATTTGACTGAAAATATTAATTACTATTTTTTTGCTAGTTTTTTGAATATCGTCTGTTTCATCTGTTTTACGACTATCGACTGTTTCGAGTCGATAGTTCCCAACGTTAGTATTAAGTATTTCTCTCTATAATTCATACATGGGTAATGGAACCATTATAAGACCCGAAAAAGATTTTTAAAGAATATGTTTAGCTTGAAAAGTTACCCAAAGAGAAGGACAGTATCATCATAAATGACAATCGCCTGCTTTCTACATCTAAAAAGAACTTCTGTAACTGGCTTCTCGGCTTGTTTCACAGAGAGATGTTTGAATTCTCGTTTATATTATTTTCATGAATTCCTTTCCAACAATCAGCAGAAAACTTATTCCTCGTTAGTTTTACAATGTTTACTACTGTTATTTTTCAATGTTGGAACAATTATTGCTTTTCGCTAAATGTGTGGATTTTTCATAATTAGAACATAACATATTAGAACTTGATGTCCTATAGTACAAAATTGTTGTTAAATCCTTGAATTAAAACTAGTTGTAATTAAAACTAGTTGTAATTAAAACAACTGCAACAAATTACAGTTCTGTGTCAACAACCATAAAAAAATATTTAGCATAACGTACTCCATTTATCGCAACGGTTTTGTCATATTGATGTTGAAAAAAATGAATATTATAGCAGTATATCTGTTAATGTGGTAAGTGTGATGGTATTGAAACTTTCGAGGTCAGAGTATTGATAATATGAAAATGTAGGCTTTTCTGCCATAGGATGTGTTTTAAAGATAAGTTTGCTCATATAATTATGACATTTAAACCTTTTAGATAATAGTGCATCTTCTGTTATATCGTTAACATTATAGTTTAGGCTAGTTTTAATATATTGTTAATGAGTTATAAAGAAGGGTTTTTAACAAAGAAAAACTATTAATTTACTTTAAAACTGGTTCATTCAAAGAAATAAGCGGCGACTTGTTGAACAGTGATACAAAGCGATACTGAAGATTTATAGCTACTCGAAAATAGCGGAATATAACTCCCATTTTACTCGTTCACCATTCAGGTAGTCTTAAAAGAGTAGTCTTACTTGCACGTGGCCGCTAGAGTCACGCCCGTAACGATATATAGGGATTTGCGTGGTTGTTATTGCCTCTTGACAGTTTATGGTTGTTTTAAAATTGTTTTTGAGTATCACCTGCACATTCGTCCGTCATTTTGCCTTTGGAGATCTTTGAAATAGCACTGTTTCTATTCAAAGTTCCATGGTGCCCTGCCATGGAATGATTTCCTAAGTTTCGGTGACCTCAGATTCCTATAGTCTATGGCTAAGAAACGGAGCTACTGCAAAGCGCTTTTGGTGACCGTTCAGCTTGAACCGCAAGCTTCTGTACAAATTCCAGTAGACTATGTCCACTCACAGCAATTTCAGTCCACCTTTGTTGGCCTTACACCCTGTACTGTGATCCTTGTGCCGAGAATCCACGGACTAGATATGTTTTTCAAAGTTTGAATGCTTCCTAATTGGAATAGTTTAGCGCTAGAAGGTCTTTGAGCAACTTCAACTTTTATTTTAACAGAAGAAGTAGCAAATTACTGTACAGACAATATTTCCAACCAAATCCTATTTTAATGTAAATTAAACTCTTAATTTTAGCACATCTCACCGATAGACTATTATTAATAACAGTTCTACAATGGCAATTAAGTCTGTTAGTACAGTTTTTATTATTCTATACAATTCATTAATCTAATCAGTTCTATCAGTTCATTATTAACCGTTGTTAATCAGTTAAATTGTATCTTTTTTTCGTTGTCAACACATTTATTTAGAAAAACCAAATATAATATTTAATGTTAAAATTACCAACAGTTAACAGTACTAATTGAACTCATAGAACCTTATAAAATCATAAACTGTGCACAATAATAGAAACTGTATTAGCAAAACTGTTGTTCTAATTATGTAAGGCTTATTTTTACCAAAATATCTATTATATGGAATGATTTCCCAATTTCTAATGGTCTACAGTTGAGCAACTGAGCTAATTAAATCGGCCTTTCGTGGCTGTGCACCCTGAAATACAAGCAGACGTGTTCAGAATCCTACCGATTAGACCAGTTATTAAACGTGTAGGTTTTAAAATAATAAATCTTAATTTATTTTAGAACTATTTTATTTTACGAAAAGAAGGAGCAACTTGTTGGACCGATATCACAAATAATAAAAAGAAAGTCGTAAGAAGTGATCGATATAAAGTAATAATCAGACGGAAACACAATACCGCAGTTGGGGTAAAATTTATAGAGAAACCGAATTGACTTAAAATATTTTTTGATCGGTTTTGAGACAGGTAGATTATAATTTTCGTGCTAGAAAATGATGAGCTTTTAAGTCCCCGGTATATGTGTCAATGACCATTGCTCCTATCAAAGGAGACCAAACCCATTGGCATTTTCCATTTCTATAGGTGTTCTGATTGTGGATGGCCTCGAGAGAGGTCAGCTGTGATATGATTTTTTAATTATATAGGTACTGCCTCTTTTCATTTTAAACATAGTGTTCTAAAAATTGTTTTGTAGGAAACGAGCATAAAACACATGTGGTTCGAGGAAATTTAGAACTCCCAGAATCGATTAGTAGAAAGCTTACGGTTTTTTTAATTATTTTATATTTTTTAGTAACAGAATCTATTGCCATAAATGGCAACATCTTTGCTCCTTTTTCCTCGGGTAGATAATATCTCTGTAATACCTTCACATGTCCAAGGGACGTTAAAATTTCATAATAATTATTTTGTCAAACGCGATGTTAAGTCACTATCAACTTTTTCATTATGTTGTCTGATTTTACTAATGTATTATGCTGCCCAACATAAAATATCATCTATCATCATGAAACGATGAGATTGTTTATGGAATATTCCAGTTTTATCTTTTTAATTTGCATTTATTGTTTGTTATTTTCATGTATTATTTTCTATTTATTACTCTATTTATTTATATATTTATCCATTTGTCATTATCTATTTTATTCGTATCTTAGTATCTTCCCCATAATTCTTAAATTACTATAAATTAAATTAAATAATTTTTTGGTTGCAACTATAAAGTATATATTATAACTCATTTATAAGCCAGAAACTGATGCTAAAGTGTCTAAAGTAACTGATATGTAGTTATAATTTATTGTTAATATGAAGCTCACATAACCGACACCGAAAGTTTTTCCGGTAGCAAAGTATCTAGTGCGGGGCCTTTCATTTATCCCTTGTGTGTATCGCCCGTTCATCATAATTGGAGCTAGAGAAGTGAGTGCACAGTAATAAGAGTATTGCTTATTTATTTGATATTTTGGCTTTGCTGTAGCGAGTCCTATTAACCCTAGTGACAGGATGTTGTGCGTCGGCTTTCCTTGATTTCATTGCACGCCCATTATTGTTATTGTTTGGGTAAAAGTACTAGCTCTAACTACCAGCTAGTCGCGTGTTACCTTTCACTCATACCGTGTGCATTTGTTATATTTCATCATAGCATAGTTTATCATTGCTATCAGTTATCGCTATTAACTGTTTAATATTATTGATTGTCTATTACTCTTGTCTGTTATGATTGTCCGTCAACTGTATTGACTTCTATAGACTAAGATTATCGTTAATCATCATGGTTATTCCGTTATAGCTATAGACTACCATTGTCATTGTCTGTTAGTTAAATAAACATTACCATCCATTATCAGTACCATTACTTGTCGGTACATTTATTGCTCATTAGTATTATAATGAACTATTACATGATCCCCTAGACATCAAGATCTCGCATACTTAGAGTCTCCTATATTTATTTTGCCATTTATTGTGTAAGTAGCCGTTATATCATTTATATTTATCTCTGTTTTTATTTGTTTATGATGTTAATTTGTTTTATATTGTTTTATTTCCACATTATTTTTATTTTACTTATTTTGACTTGGGTTTAAAATTAGCCCTATACATTATTAAAAAAGAATTTTACGAAAATAGTGGAAAATTAACAAAAGATTGTAAAATTTTTAATACACCTAAATCACGCCAAAAACCTACCCATCAAAGCTAGGAATTGTGCCTGAGCTCATTTAGGGAAATCCAATAGATTACTCCACCAAATAAATCAGATATCACTACGCCACAATAACCGCCGAAGCGGGATTTTTTTTGTATGAGAGTATATATTAGGCTGTTACTGTAACTTTAAAGCGAATCTTACGCCAAGTTTAATTTAATCATATACATTGGTTTAGTTAAATTCATAATTAACTATAACAGATAAAAATACATAACAGTTTTAATTATTTCTTTTAGTGATACCGAACTTGTTGCGAAGAGCGTTTGTGAATCATTTTTATAGTGAAACAGAATGTTGCTGATATATTCATTGTTTATTTTGTGCTATTGTGTACAATTTATACAAAGTGAGCTTTATTACGGTAAGTTTAATTTAGTTAAAATTAGAGTTTGTAGTTTAGTAGAGAATTAGAAATTATAATTTAAATGTTAAAATTAGAAAATAAACATTATTTTATTAATTTTCAAAGTCACATCGCTGGAATAATTCCAAGTTCCGAGAAGAAAAACATGTTCATAAAAAATTTTATAACAAAAGGGTTAGATTAAGATCGTTTTACTTTTTTATCAATATTTATGTTAATAACACTTAATGAGACATATTAATGTAAAAGTATTTATGAGATGCAAGGAAGTGTCTTTAAATTAATTTCTAGACCTATAGATCTCAACTACCATGATCATGTGATTTTTTTTGTAAATACTTTAAGGGTAATTTTTTGCTGTTTTTTTCAAGAAATGTGTTTCATATAAAAATGTACACAATATATATATATATGTATATATATAATAGAATGCACTCTTCTGACCATTAACCCACAATGACCGTCAGTCTTCCAGAGAGACCTAAACGTACTAAAAAAATATATAATAAAGCTGTAAATAATCGATATATATATATATATATATATATATATATATATATATATATATATATAATAAGGCGATATTTTATCGAAGAAATGTATGTGCATTGTCTCATGTTTCGAACCGTTTATTTATGATAGTCGAATGGGATCAAGTTTGGTGAATTTGCCGCATACGTATTTTTCTTGTTGTTTTGTGTTTTTCGATTGTATAGAGAAAACGGGCGAAGTTGTAAACTGCTTTATTTTAAATTTATTAATTAAACTTAAATTTACAAAATAATAGGTGGGTATAAATGGTTAGTCCACCAATCTTCACACCGTAAAGTGGCACCAACCTTCCTTGACCCTTTACTTGGTATTTTAATATTCTTGTAAACTTGTTGAGGTTGTCGAAGACCATGTGCATTCTAGACGATTTTGAAGACTGTGTCACGGCTGTGGAAGACTGACCTGTAACTTCTTGATTCGCCGTGTGTGTTTCACACCCCTCTCTGGACACATTGTACAGTGCTATAACCTTCTCTTCTGACCATTAACCCACAATGACCGTCAGTCTTCCAGAGAGACCTAAACGTACTAAAAAAATATATAATAAAGCTGTAAATAATCGATACAGTAAAAACTTTAATCTGAGTTCTGACATCTTAAACAAATATTTTCTCCAACGGGAGAAATATTCTGTGTCAAGTTCATAACGATTTCCTGTTTCATATGAAGCTCTATGAAATACACAAGTACTTTCATTAAGTAGATGTTAAGTTATGAGGTCGACATGCGCGACATCAACTACTAAGAACATAATTTTTATCAACCATCATAATTTTTTATAAAGTTTTTCTCTTGTTAACGGGATAGGCTTAACATCTTGACTTGTATTCAAATAATACATTAATCTTTGTATCTCATATAAACCTTTCAGTCCTTTATAAACCTTTAACTGAGTTTTCATCATGCAGTACTTGCAATTCGATGCTTTCAAACTTTTAATACATGCAGTACGTTATTATTGTACTAATACAACTACTGCAAGTCGGTCTCAAACATTAAATTAACAAATTGGTTTCTGTGCTTTAGAAGTTTTTTTTATTGGAATTCGAATTTAATGCAGTGTTGAGTATGCTGCTTATGTAGTTAAGAAGCAGTTACCATCGTAATTGCTGTTGTTCTAAGAAACCGTTTAGTTCAAATAGATCTAGCACTCGGAATTCCGAAACCTTGTTTTCGTAACCAGTTATTTTGGGGAATTCTTCTAAAACCGCGAAAATATTCTTAATTCGAAATAAAAGTTTAAGTTAAGAGAAGAATTATGTGCAAAGTAATGTAATACATACAGTTTATAAGGTATTTCCATTTTCAGCTCTTAATATTAGTAATTCTAATCTTGGCATTGATTCTTCGTTAATATTTTGATTGCCGAAAATCAAAAAATAAGTGCATTTTTAAGGATTTTCGATTTCGTAAAATAAATGCACATACAACAATAAATATTTTCATCGTTTCTTGATTTTAAAAGGGTATTCAGAAAACTGAATACAATACATATTGTTATTAATCAGAATATCAACAATATCCTTAATTTTATGCAAATTTTGCTTCCTGGCAAAAGGATGCGTCGTTAAAATTGTTCGATTGAGATCGACAGACATTTGTAGTAACAGTTTCATTCGCTTTTAGAAACTCTTAATTCTACGTCTTACTGACGTATATGAAGCAAGATACAATGGGCATGAATATTACACTGTGTCTATTTAGATGGAATATTCCTCTCTGAAGATTTCTCTTCTGAACATACTCAGGCCTTTTGTGTTCGAGATTGTTGTAGTAGATCCACCAGACTATTTATCACCAGACATAATGCGACACAAAATTTTGTTTGCCTGACAAGTAATGAAACTGTGGTGTTCTAAAACATTCTAATATAAGTGGTGGTTTCAGCAAATCCGTATAGAAGATATGGAACCAGTTGATTCATTAACTGTTAAGCAATCAAAATTTTCGTTGCGTGATTCTTTCTTATCGGTTAAGCCACGCTTCTACTCATTGACTTTTCACTTTCACTGAAATCATCACTTTTAAGTCGTTGAAACCAAAACTGAAAATTACGATGTGGCGAAACAGCATCACTATAAGTTTCCAAAATTTTTGATACTCTTCGCAGATTTCTTCAATTCAAACAACCAAAATATGTTTAATTATTATACTCAGTGGTTCCATAATCTGCCCATTAAGCAATTCTTATGATTATAATCTATAATATATACATAACATATAGTAGAGAATTTCATTAAATGATCTCCGGTGTAAAATATTGTCTTAAATAGTTAATCCTCTCCCAAAGCTTATTCTGAAGTCATTATATGTCCTATAACGAGATGGAATGGTGCTAAACCTTTTCGACTGCGCACTTCACTATTACGTCGCACATTTAGCACTACCACTCTTAACTTAGTACTTAACACAAACATTTTGAATTACAGTACTACATTTATAAAGGGATATCACGTTGCATGACTTCACCGGAGACATAGTACGAAGCATCAGCAACACTTTATTATTGATTCGTATAGTAATGTTATCTAATGATAATTTAGATTTGTGCCCGATTAGCAAATCCATTTGATATGGTCTAAATCCAAGTTTTTTTCTATTAGCTTGTGCTTCTTCCAGGTTAGGCGTCGATCCAGATGCATACCAATATATTTATCATTATTGGTTTGGGGAAATTGTTAATTATAAATATTCGCTGATGGGCATGTTCTTCTACGCATAGTGGATGTATTGAACAATTGTGGCTGTGTCGTCTGCATAGCTTTCCATAGCATTGATATTTGTGAAAAAAATAATGAATGTCGAAAAAGCAGTATTGATCGTTGATGAGACCACATGAAAAATTTCATTGAATAATTCAATAATACTAAATAGAAAACAAAAACTAACTAAAAAAAATATTACAGTTAGGTTAGGCTGTTCAATAATTGGCGTTATCATTTTTAGGGGCCTCTCCAAATCAGTTTGGTTAAGTAAATACAGTATTAGTCATTCATTTTTCAATAAATGTAATGTAATGAATATAATTAAATTAAAAACTATCTTTGAAAGTATTTCTATTTTCAATAGAAATACGTGGATAGTGGTTAAACTCAGCCGACTTCTATAGAATCATTTTTAAGGACATATATTTTCACCAAAAATATTTCTATTCCATAATTTTTAATGATAAACTGTCACTCTTTATTTCATCATATATGGATAAATACTATTAACTAATACAGTGTAACTAATCATTTCCGCCGAACCTATAATTTGTTTTTACAGTAACCTAAAACCTAACCTAAACTTGGCACTTACTTAGTCTCTAGAGTAACAACTTTTACTCACTAATTAACAGTTTGTTCCTTTTCCATTATATAGATTTTAAGAGTTGCCAAGATTTTAAATACTTCTGGCTTAACAATACTCATATACTTACGACATTAACATAAGTGTGAATTATCTCCTAAAGTTTTATTGTGATTTTTATGAAAAAAACTCAGTCTTACAGTCACTAGGTGCGCCTGATCGTGATATTTCTTTATATTTACACTAGACTTTTCTAGGATTTCTTTCTAATTAACCAATATTTTTTATATTTCATTTTAAGATTTTTTCATTTATTTGTCATATGCACACTAACGGAGTTTTGTATCAAGGTTCCTTCATCTTTACTATAATTTGAGTGATAATGTTATCCATATTTATTGGTATATGTGTAGCTTGATTATATGGGAACTTAATGAGCATTATCTTAGTTATTATTGTTACTTATTCTACATGTCTACCTTAGTCTATCTTAGTTATTATTGTTACTTATTCTACATGTCTACTACAGTTCCCTAGTTGCTGGACAAATAGCAAATTGTCTTCAATATTCAGGGTCACAGTATAATCAGCAAATGCAGCATGGTTATATGTTTCCTAATTTTTTCAAGGTAACTATTTTTTTTATATTTTGTACAATATATACTTGATCATAATTTATAGGTTATAAATATAATAATAACCTTCACAAGAATGTTATTAAGCATTATTAAAAGCAAATTTTGAATTATTTTTTAATAATAAATCAAGCCATTATTAAAATCTAATATATCAATTACTTAAAATGTTATTTACAAAATATAAAGAAAATTCCCAGAGAACAGTATCAAGAACCTTGCTTTATTAATAAAAAATTATCTCATTTGTTGATTCAAAAGGCCAAGACGTTATTACAAAATATTCTATTTCAGATATGCGCATAAAGTGTTGTCAAATATTTAGGAATATCACATTTATTAGTGTTTGCCTTAAGGCGTCCTATTAAATTTTATAATGTTTTGGTTATTTTTTCATAATATTTCCTACGATTCTTTGTAGGTTCATCTTGTGTTGTTCAAAAAGATAACACCATGGGTCAATGCGTTTATATTCACGAATGTCCAGAAGTTATTCCCGGTATCAAAAGATGGATATTTCCTCAGAACTGCTTTTTCGAAGGATCTGAAGTAGTAGTCTGCTGCCCTAATAAAGGAGGTACTTTTCGTGAGAGGACAATAGATCTTCCAGTTATTCCAACGGATCCACCAAGAAAGGCGGACCAGAGTAAGTTTTAAAGTTCATAGTTTTATAATATTTTTTATTATAAAGGAGATATATATGTGTGTGAAGATTTAAACTGACCAATCAAATTACTTGAATGATTGTAACTCCATCTAGATATTGGATGTAGACAATTTTTTTATCCAAAGACCTCTATTGAATTTGCTCTCTATTATTATATGACCATAATAACCTCATTGTCAACTGAGTAACTCTACACCTAATGTTCCATACTTAGTTTCGTGGCCAATATCTAATTTGATGAAATGAAATGAAATACAATAGAAAATAATTTCGTTTATTATATTTTACTTACAGTATGCTCTGAATATGAGAAATCATTAATGAATGTTACCGAAAACATCGATGAAGACGGCGTAGTCCATGTAACCATTGTTGGAGGAACTGATGCTGATGAAAAGGAATTTCCCCATATGGTAACTACTATTTTCAGTAGTGTTTTAACATTTACAGATTTTAAATATTGTTACAAGAAGTTTCACTTCACTATTTTGATACGAGATTATCATCGCATTTTAATACAACTAATTCTATGGACGGATAAACCTATCTAAAATTGTTTTCTCGTTTTAAAAGTGATAATTACGCTATTGGCAATTTACTTACTATCTGATTTGTGCTACTGCTTCATTTGCACAGCTACAAACGTAAAAAACCATGGATTAACCTAGAATAATCAATATCAGCTTCAAGTGTATTTGTATATTATGTATATAGTCTATATAGTGTATATACCAGAACAGCATAACATGCTACGAAATCTAAATCAAGCTATAATTGGTGATAGATTTCACTAAAATTGATGAAATTTTTGACTGCCACTGATTCCAAATAATACCACACAAAAGCTGAATAATACTTATAATCTTTCCAAATAGTTTTCAATATATAATATATAGAATGATTATAACTTATTTTCATTTGTTTCTACAGAAAAGAGATTTGGATTTCATAATAGATATAATACAACTTTTAGTAATTTATAATTATTTGTACTTAAACATAAAGATATTTAGTCACTCCTGATTATTTTGATTTAATGAATCATTCGTAAGTACAAACAAAAATCTTCATCTAGGTAAGTCATGTTTGACGTTTGTGAACAATACATCTTTTTTGTAGCCAATAACAATTATATAGCAGACTAATTATATTTTTTAGTGTACTAATGCAATTTATCTAGTAGAAATATTTGAATTTCTAAATATACGAGACCTTGACAGTAAATGGAACTGCAAGCACTTATTGATATCTGGCTTTTGGATATGATGCAGTTCTTGTAATTGAAACTAGGGTTCCTCACTATTTAGGCTTTCTAGAACAAAAAAAAAATATAAATATGTCTCCACGGTTTTTAATTAAATATAACACAAGTATACACGGTTTTGGATATGCGCAACCAAAAGATGTTGAAGAAGAATACAAATCAGCAAATTAATGCAAGTTGATTAACAGTGTAAAACATAACAAGATAATTTAGAGCAGGGTTGATTTACAAATTTCTTACCTCTTCCATCTTCTAAAAATTATTCACTTTTATTATGAATATGAGCTTTTATAATAAAATATAGTAGTCAGCAAATCACTTTGGAATAGCAACACAGCAAGCATAAGTTAATAGCCTTAATTTTTTGTTGATCACTCACATTTCGTTTTGATCCAAAGATTGATTATATTTTCAACTTTCTTTCATCGTCATCTGTTTTAGTCCCAAATTGGCTTTAAGGATAATGGGAATATTCAGTGGATATGTGGTGGCAGTCTATTAAGTGACCTATTTGTTCTTACAGCAGCACATTGTTTAAGCTCTTTAAAGTAGTAAGTATAAATATGTCTATTAAAGTATTATGCATGAATTTATAATTTTCAAAAATTATCATCCTTATCATAGTTTAAGAAGGTATTCAAAGCCGCCAAAATATAGTAAAAATAACCATAGCCGTAGCAGGAGACAAGAACATAACAATTTTCAGATCTTAGTTTTATTTTTAATAGTCAATAAGTTTCACAAACAGCAGTTACATAAATGTAATAATATTTGTTAATTTAATAAATTCTGAGCACTACGCTAGACATGTGTTAAATATAATATGTTATAAATCCTATGATAATAATAATATAATGGGCAGATTTAGGCCATGGATACACAGCAGGCGTACCAAAAAACATGAGGACAAATTTCTACACGGTAATATTACGGATTGGTTAATTCACTAAATTTGTACAAATTATGAAATTAGGTAAATAGGAAAAAATGCATAGGAAACATGCTTCAGTAATCAGGATCTTGTTTTGACGAATTCCTTGTTTGGTTTAGTTCTGGGTTAATTGTCTTAGGTCATATCTTAATCTCTAACCATTTAATATCCCCATGATATTACAGATAGATACAAATCTAATTCATAGTAATGAAGCGATGTACAATATCATATTAATTCCTTTATATAGTCCCACTCCAACATGTTTCTGAATATTGTTACAGAATGTATATATATTGTCACTGTACATACAGCTTGACATGTTTTTATATTTTTAAAATAAATGAAATTTTGAAAATGTTCTTGGAAATAATGGGCATTTTCATATATTAGACGTTTTATACGTTTTGGTAATTTTTTCACTTTACATGGGCATTTATTGAAAATAATTTCAATATATACTATTCAAAATTCAATCATTTTCTATAACTTTTTTCAACCTTCTGGTAGCATTACGATGCTGTATCGGAAGAATGTCAGCAAACTCATACTATCTCTAAAAACAAAAAAAGAATCTACTGAGCACACTGCCGTAGAATTTTCCATTCAAGCAACAGTGTATAATTTACAATTCTTGCAACGTATGGCCGAGCATTTTCATGAAAGAATATAATTTTGCTTATATTATTCGCTGCTGCTGGTCTTTTTTCCAACAATACGTGGTTTAATTTGTTCATTGACATTGGTAGACATACACAGTAACAGTTTTATTCAGCTTTAGCAGATCCTATTGCTAGCGTAAAGTACCTTGCTGATCCCACCATATGCACAGCAAGAATTTATGGCAATGAATATTCTGCTTCGGTGTCGACGTGGTTGGTTCACCTGAAACAACCTATAATTTTTTGCAGTTGAGATTTTCGTAGTAGATCACTTTTCATTGTCCGTTTCTACAAGCTGAAAGTTATTTGAGTGTTTGAGCTGGGTTATCTTTTTGCCGTTTAATGTTTTTTGCAGTTTTCAACCATTGAAACCAAAACTGAGTATTAGGATATAACGGATTAGTATCACCATAAGTTTCCAAAAGTGTTTGGTGGGCTAAGACTGAGTTCCTCAAACTGAACAACAAACATAATGATGGTGGAAAATGAAATTTTGAGCATGCCAGATACAATGAACGACTCGATAAAAATAAAGAGAAACTATTATTTCATATAGAGGAATCCCGAAACCATGTAATTTAACAGTTATATTAAGTTAATATAAGTTATATATAAGTTGTTTAATAGTTTCTTATATTGGTACTTTGCATTTTCGCCATGAATGAATAAATACAATATCTTAATATTAAAATTATGTCTAATATTTAGTTTATATTATCCACAAACTTACGGACAACTTAGTGTCTTAAATAAAATATATTTTCAAATACGTATGATATATTCTCCTCTTTTCAAAATGTTGTTGGATCTAATACGGAAAACAATGTCAGTCAAGATTCTGCCGCAGCAGAATATAAAATATTTAGTTTTCGTATTTCTTTAATATATCTTTTATTCATATTATAAAATCTTAATTAATAAATAATTAAAAAGAGTACAAGCGGTATATCTGTCGATATAATAACTTTATGTCAGATATAAACAAGTCAGCACTACCAGATATCTCATTAGCGCCAACAACTAAACGAAAATGAGGGCATTCAGATGAAAGGATTCTACTTCTAGATCGATTGTATATGACACCGTCGCATATGAATAATATAAAAATATCGATATATCGGCGAACACAACATATCGACACTTATTTTTAGCAATATCGATATTTGTTCACTCCAACCCTATTTTTCCGCGCAAAATTCACTTGATGACCTCGGGAGTAAAATTCCATAAAAAAAGCTCCACAGTCCCCTTCAAAAAACGAAATATATCGATATTTTTAGGCATATTTGTTATTATTATACTTGATAGGAACTTATTTGAGGACATTTTTCATTCCTTTATGGCTAACTGCCTAAAGTCTTATTTTATATAGTATTATTAATATAGAGCAAATAGAATATAACTTTTTTAATTTGTTACATTTTTAATGGTCGACTAAGCCACAATTTGCTTTTACAATAACTTAAATCTAGGAAGACCCATCGGTCTTTGGTTATTCTTTTGAATCTGTATATTTAAAAAATATCGATATATCATTTTATAGATATTGTATCGCTAAAATTAAGTATCAATTTAAAAGGTTTATAAAATATAATTAGTTTTTTTTATAATATTACAGTACAGTTGTTTGACTTTGAATTTGATCTGCTCTGCTTTGTGTCTAACATGATTATTATCAGCAAATGTTGCCATCGTGATATTTTCCATTTGTGATATATCACATGTGTAGGGTAGGTAAAGGCAATTCTTGCTAATGCCTCAATACACACCTGCTTTAACTTCTTTTATTGTACCTGTAAAGTAGGCTTCCTTTTGTTTAGATATGGCTGTAATGTAATATTTCAATATTTCAGTGTAGTTTTTCCACTTTATTCAGTAACACTTTATGCAGCTTATGAACAAGGCCGTCGTGCTGTACCTCATCGAAGGCTTGTACTATATCTAATACGTTTCAGCTCTGTCTATGACATCATTTACGTTCACGGATTACTTTAATTACATCTGTTATTCTATGCACATGGTCCTTTGTTGAATATTTGTTAATAAACCCAAACTGGCATGTCGCTATTAGACTTTTCTCTCTATAATATAGAATATAACTAATACACGATTATTTAAGAGGTTAAAATCGCTCACTTATAGATCTCTCCCTAATAGCTCTTTTTTATTATAGTTAATTTTTCAATTTCAGCGGTGATGCTGAGCATGTAAGAATGGGTATAGTGCACGTAGACGACAAAGCCAATCTTCAGGAATTTCACATAGTACAACGCATTCCACATCCTGATTATACAGCAACAGCACATTACCACGACATCGGCTTGGTGAAGCTCTGTAGACCCGTACAGTTCAATGAGTGGGTTCGGCCAGCATGTCTACAAACACAACCTGTCCTTGTCGGCGGCCCTCTCATTGTTACAGGCTGGGGCGACACCGCTTTCGCTGGTGACGCCAGTAAAACTCTGCAGAAACTAGTACTAGTGTTGCATGATTCAAATAAGTGCAACGATTTATTCAGAGTATCGTCTAAAAAACTGCAAAGTGGTATTAGAAATGATGTCATGATATGTGCGACTTCGGTTCAAGAAATTGGTGACGCTTGTCAGGTCAGTATATTTTCTTCTTTTTACACATTTACCACATCTAAGGCAAATTTATTAATAATATTGTCTAGTAAGTATTTTAGAAAGGTTTTAGCGGATTTTCTAATCTAGAGGTATAAATTATAGGCCTTTTTCAAATTAAATTAGAAAAAGACAGAATATTTCAGCTATCAATTTTAATAAATACTAGTGATCGCCATGTGGTCGAAATTCGAGCGTGACTATATAGTGGTCAAGTTAATCATCTTTCTCCCATAACAGAGTAACAGAACAATAAGAGTAAAAAGACTAATTTAAATGCCTTATATTGCTAAAACTTGTTTTCGCAATATTTTAAATATAAGATCAGAAATGTATTTGATATAAAACATTAATTACAGTAGCAAATGTCTGTATATTAAAATACATGCAAACTATTTCAAGAACTAATTCTTATTAACTCTAACTTAATTCATAGAGTTTTTTGTAATCTAATTTCAATTCCATTCCACCAAACATTGTAACAAAGTAGCATAAGAATCATACACATAAATATGGAATAATAAATGAAATAAGTCATGTTTGTATATTAAAATAGAGTATAAGAAAAAAATGGGACAGGACGGAGTTAATAACACCACTTATGGTTTTGGAACAAAAGAGAAAAAACTTTATATATATATATATATATATATATATATATATATATATATATATATATATATATATATATATATATATGTATATATATATATATATCGTTGCTCTTTTATACATTTTTGAATAGCCTCGATACAAATATCAGCGCCTTCTACTAGTTGTTCTCCATCTTTTCTATATTGCCCCTTGTATCAACATGAATCCCATGTAACAACCAGCCTAATTAATATTATCAACAAATATTATAAAAATACATTTAAATTGCCAGAACCAAACTGTTACAGTCTACCTATATATTTGTTTGAACTAAGAACTATTCTATCTTTCAATCATGTGAACTTAATTTTACTTAACGACTTAGTGGATAAATTAGCACAATTCTCAGATGAACAAACATATTAGCTATCTCTGTCTTTAAACAGAGTTGATACAATGATACTTTATATTAATATGTTTGCTTCTTTTGGAGTTCTCAAAATTTTTGACCATAGAAATAGCACTCTGGTTATCGACAAGTTACCTCTTTACTTTCATACTATGAAATGCTATGAATTCTTATTGCACACGCCCAAACACTTCCTTGTTGTACAATCACCTCCCCAGTCTGCATCGCTTAGGCTTTCTAGTTCACTGTTATATATCAATCCATAGTCCTCCGTACTGAGGTATCGTAGTATCCTTTTTGGTATCGTAACCAAAATTAATTATATAAGACTACATACTAACCTTCTAAATGGTACACCTTTAATTATTTATTCATTTTTATCAATATTAAAGTTGACTTACATTGGTGTGGCTATTGGTGTGACATTTGACTTAAGCATATCTAAATATAGCTAAACCTATTATTAGCTAAAATTATATTAGCTAAAAACTATTATTTCACTTAAAAACAGCTCTATTCAAGAAAAGAAACAACTAGTTGAACGGCAATACAAAGCGATACTGTTGGTAAAAACAGATCCACCCGCCTCACTTGTTCACTAATTAGAAAAACAGATGGTCGTATAGTCTGAGTCGTATTACATAACGCCTCCTTCCTAAAAAAACAGCAGTAGGGATATACGGGTTCATTATTTCTGGACAGTTCATAGTTATTACAAATTCATATTTGAGTATCGTCTGTAGCTTCGCCTGCCTGTTTGTCTTTGAAGATCTTCGAAATTGCATTATTTCTTCCTAAGTTTCCATGGTACAGAATGGTTTTCAACATTTTGGGGACTCCGGATTTCAATATTCTACAGTTAAGAAACTGAGCTACTTCAATCCGCCTTTGGTGGCTTTACATCTTGAACTGTGTTGCATGTGTCGGAAATCCACGGACCAGGAATGTCTTTCAAAGCTTCACAGTTTCTTACTTAGAATAGTTTACGGCTAGTGGTCGTTGAGCTAATTCAATTCATCCTTTGTGACCTCACAGCTTCGGTTGCTATAGTTTTGGCTCAACGAATCGAGAATGAATTTGACTTCCGTTAATTGAAGGAATTCAAAAAAGAACAGCCTTATGATCTCCACGGAAACCTACAGACTGATAAAAAAGAGATAAAAAAATATTATTTCACTTAAAAACTGCTTTATTCAAGAAAAGAGACAACTAGTTGAACGGCGATAGAAAGCGACACTAAGGGTAAACATAGACCAACCCGTCTCAGTCGTTCACCAATCAGGTAGTTAAGAAAAGAGATGGCTGGATAGTCTGAGCCGTATTACATTATTGCACTTATTTACATATTTGCACTTATTTCATTTCCTACTCGCGATACGGTTATTTTTCATTTTACTATCGTTTTAATTGGTGGAAAAGTGGAAAATCAAAGACATTTAACTTGCTAGGTTGTCTATATTTTAGTTATATTATAAGTAATTGTCTATTTTAGGGTGATTCTGGTGGTCCTCTACAGGTCAGGAAAGCCACAAATATAAATAATGCGAACCTATATACTATCGTTGGCGTGACATCTTTCGGCAAAGCATGTGCGTTAGCGAAAAGCATTCCCGGTGTTTACACTAGAGTATCGAATTATATTAAGTGGATAGAAGATCAAGTATGGCCTTAACGTATCATTGTTGATTTGTTGTTTTAAAGATTAAAATAGGAAACAAACTTTGGAAGGACCAATTTAATGGAATTTACTACTAAACTAGTAATTAGTGAATCTAATTATTAGCATGATTCATAGACAGCAATGATAAGGATCATATTAAACCATATACTGTATCATATATTTAACAATAAGCCTTTCAGTCTATGAGTATTCTTAAAATAACATGTATTATTAAAATAAAGTTTCATTACACACTGTGGTTCATTTTGTTCATTTTCCTATTATATTATACTGTACCGACTTCTTGTTGAACGACTTCCGGCTTAGCGACTATTTTTAATGGGTTATAATAAATTCATAAAAATCCAAATTGGAACATAATGCTGCGTACAGATCGGGCCAATGAATTCCAACGAATGAGATTCGGCGTTGGATACCGAACATTAGTGAGTGATAGAGATGTAACTCAATAGGGGACTCAAAAGGACTAAAAGTTTTGCTTTGCCCAACATCCAGCGGACGTCATAATTGACCATTCAAGTAATTTGATTGGTCAATTTAAATCTCCATTATAGGCACCTGTAAGAAAAATATTTTACTGTGAAGACATTTGATTGGTTCATTAGTACTGTTTTACACGTCACAGCCTTGATGCCTTGAAAGAAATTTAAATAAAAAAAAAGATGCCTTGAAAGAAATTTAAATAAAAAAAAAATTTTCTGAAATAAATTTATTAAATAAATTTCAATTAAATATAAATAAAAATATAATAATACGTAAAAATAAATAAATATAATAATAAAATAATTTTGTTGGAGTCCTCCATTTATACATATTCTGGACTCGAAGGATTATCTTCACGATCACTAAATTGGTTATAAGTACTTAAAGGAAAGTTTAAATGTATCACAAAAATGTTCATGACACACGCGGAAATGATCATAAATCTGTTTCATGTTTAACCCATCCAGTTTAGGATTTTTAATGTTTTGTACCTATTGCTTAAAGACTGCCGATACTTTTTTAATGGAACACGATGATGCATTTCCTCACTATCTGTGCATTTGGGCACACAACACTTCCTAGAACAAGAATTCATTCCAATTATCGACTTGTATATACTAATAAAATAAAATAATAATGTAATCTATAAACATTATAAAATGCTGACGACACTGTTCTCTATGAGAGGTACATTGAAAATGGCGCACCAAATAAATAAACAATAGAACGAAGTGAATTAATCTGATCCCGTCGAGGCTCTTAGCAGAGCGATTAAAACAAGTAATATGTTAAAAGTAGCTACCTCTACATGTTGGACGTCGCGAAATATTTCCCCAAACATATTACATTTATTATATTATAGATGAATATTGTACCAATAAACTTCGCTAAATTTGAGCTTGAGTCGCAAGGGAATTTTGAGGAACAAATATCCATCGTTTGTTTTACTTCCTTAACAGTAAATTTCGCATGTGGCAAATACATTCAAAAAGGAGTGTTAAGAAATTTAACTATTATTTTCTCATTTCTGACCATTATTTTCTGCTGTTGCGAATAATTCAGACGAGTACGGATTTAGTGATTAGAGAAAACTTTAGAGAATTTTATTATTTTTATATTTATTTTTGATTACCTTGTCTTTATCATTTCTAACCCAGGTATTATTATCAATACCAGGTATTAATGGGTGTTGTTGATGTTTATTGCTGCTGTTTCTGTATCTTTTTCAAATTTGAGAGGTAAATTTAGGCTGTCTAGTTTCTCTTTAAATAATGGCCAGTTACTTTTAGAGTTATGCAGAAGGTTTGTTGTTTGGTTTGGTTTTGTTGATAATATTTGAGTTGACTATTATAACTGGTGAGTGATCAGATGATAGATCAAAGCATGATTCAGCTTGGCACTTTTTGCTGTCAATATTTTTTGTAATACAAAGGTCTATAGTATCGGAAATGTTATTTCTATCGGACAGCCAATATGTTGGCTCATTAATAGAGATATGCTGTAAATTATGTGCGTTCATTGGTTTGACCAATTCTTTGCCTTTTGGTATTATTAATCTCTAACCCCACATTACATGTTTTGCATTGTAGTCTCTTCCGACAATGAATCTATTACCTAGCGTGTTAAAGAAACCATGATATTGTTCTGCCTTGTTGTTGTGTTTAGGTGGACAATAGGCAGCACTCATTGTTAATGGCCCGTGTACTTCTTCAATGATTACATTGGTGGCTTGTAAATGGTCCTCGCTGAATTCTCTTTCATAGTGTTTTATGTTTTCGCGGATAATTGTGGATGTTCCTCTATATGCTTTATCACCTGAGTGTTTTGTGTGATATAGCTTGTATTTCGGAATCCATAAATAATTTCGATACGTAAAACGTGTTTCGGATATCTTCATGATTCCCTGGCATATTGCTGGAGTTTATTAGCATTCCAGACGGCTATTTTGTATTTGCTGTAATAGCTATCAGTCATTAGGCTGTAGCGACCTTGAGGCATGTCGAATTTTACGTCGTGGAATAACGGTCTACAAAATACCCAGAAATATAATCCCATATGTTGAACACGGGCGGGGTGCCAGCAGCGCCAACTAGAACCCGATAACGAATAGCTGGCGGCAACCCCGAGACGTATATCTGGGATGTTATTGAAGGATAATTAGACTCATTCAGTACTCGACTAGCGTTTGGTTTAAACGTGCCACCATCGACTGCCTAAGCCTCGTCAACAGGTAACTCCGCTGCCATCCGTTTTATCATTTGTATTTTTCACATTTTTTTATATAGCCAATAAATAACGGTCACATAATGTAAACACCACTGTTTCATTTTGTTTTGCCTCCATTCACCGAGCCATATCATATATCCTAAAAGGCTAACTTGCTAACGACGATGGCGAGTATTTATTCTCATCAATGTACTCATTTGCTTCAAATCATTGCTAAAAAGTCCCTGGGTTTGACTTAATTACTGGAAGAATACTGAAATATTACTGGAAGAATACTGAAATATCTCTCAGAAAAGTGCATAAAATTAATAACGTTTATATTTAATGCCATAATAAGTCTTAATTGCTTTTCTAGCACTTGGAAACTTAAATCATCATGATTCTTAAACCAGGAAAAAATCAGGGAACGTCTCCTCTTATCGTCATATAAGCCTACTTATCTGTGATCTCTAAAATTTTTTAAAAAATTATATATTAAATGACTCAAAATAATCATAGAAGATAGAAATATTATCAGACCATCAATTTGGCTTCCGTAATAAACACGGAAAACCGAACAAATACATAGATTAGTCAACAAAATTAATGAAAACCTAAATGATAAAAAATATTGCTTCGCAGCATTTTTCGATATATCTCAAGTCTTTGACAACGTGTGGCACATAGGACTGCATGTTAAATTGAAAAAGATTTTGCCACATACGCACTTTCAACTAATCAAATCATACCTAACAGACAGATATTTTATTGTGAAACAGGATGACAAATACACTGACCTGCATCCAATATATTCAGGTATTCCGCAAAGCAGTGTTGTATTGTTATCATAAAAAAAACTCGTGGCAACAGGGTAGTATTCATTGAAATGACAGCTAGGAATACCAGAAATATGCAAATCATACATCGCCGATGATTCTGGTGAAATTTCTTTTTTTTTTCAATTTTCAATCGGTATTCATTTCACTGAACATTTCGAAACCTTGCGTCAACCAAGCGATTTTGAATCGATCTAGACAAGCAGTAATCGGAGGGCACTGTATCAGGTGAGTTCGCTGCAACCCTGTATCCTTCACAAGTCTTGCAACGTGTGGCCGAGCGTTGTAATACACAAGGATCACTTTGCATCTCATACCATCAATTGTTTTTTTTTGACAATACACCATTCCTATTTGTTCAATTGATGTCGGATATCAGTTTCGTTCGGGTTTAACAGCTCGTTAGTCGGTGTGTATGTGGATGGACTAAACTATGTCTTTTTGCGCTTGGGACTATCGTAGTCGATCCAGTTTTCATCAGCAGGCACGATACATCACAAAGGTATCTTATTTCTTTCCTGCGAGGTGACAAAATAATCATTCAAATAATAATTGATTAAGCAGTAATAGTAACAAAAATACAACATTCATAACAAACAAATTTTTAAGAAATTCTTAGGTTTCATTTATTTATAAGCAAAAACATAATTTCGGTTAATAAATTTTAGTCTGAATTAATAATAAATGTGATAAAATAATATATTTAAAAAATATAATAAATTAATAAACTAAAACTAAGACTATTAAATAATTCAATAATTAACAATAAATTCTTCGATGATCACATGATTGAATTTTATAATTACTTTAATGAACATGAATTGAGAGTTACCATTTGCATTGTAGATATTTAATATTTTGTACTATAGATAGATATATATGCATTGTAGACTGCATAGTAATGAAGCATTTATTATTAAATTATATATCTTTATATGTAAATGTATGGTTTTATGTATTTTTCTTTAGCATTTGGGAACATTTAATATTGAAAAAAAATTCAAGATTATTCATAAATGTAATAGGATAAAAAGAAAAAAATTATTGATAAATAGTAAAATACTTTTAACTGTCTTTATGTCACTCAGCTATTAATTTTGATTAACTTTTCATTGAATCTTTAACGAATGGCAATATAAAAATGTTCCAGTTTAACTTTTAACACTATTACTTTGTTCAAATAAGGTGCGTTAGTTAAATAGTTGACATTTTGATAATTATATCATAAATTAATTATAAGTTAATTTATTTTTAATATTTATGAGAAATATATTTTTAAATATTATTGTATTGTCTATATATTATTCTATGTAATATATTATATTAAAAAAAACTTTAAATTCAAATATTAAAAAAATACGTCAAATGCGTATTTAGAACTATTATTGTATTGTTACAAATCCACAATGTCATTAAAATATCAAATTCATTTTACACTGCCGCTTGTCAACATAAAGTCCTTTTGAAATGAACAGAAGAAATAAATATAGAGATCCGAATAATTATATATGTCCTTTTCTCTCTCAAAATTAGTACGAGAAGGAATTCCTACATTATTTACTGTTTTCATTCCACTAATTTTTTAAGTTAACGCTAGTTAGGACAAAGTATGTGCTCTAAAGTATACTGACAGTTGAAGAAGTTGCTTGAAGGCGTTTTGATTTTGATGAACTAAATAAATGATTATTTCTCAAATAATGGAATCAAATAATAATTTAAGAATAATTACGATCGCAACATAAATAATAACATAATAAAATTAACTAACAGATTGATAGAAAATGGTCCTATATACCATAATTTTTTTAAATCATTTGGCACTTAATTTACAAAGTCCTGATAATATTATCATGGCCAGACGTGATCCTCTATCCATTTGACATAATATGACACTCTAGCGTAGACACCTGGCACGTTTTTGACTAAACCGCAAGCTCTTCCAAATACTGTTACTCCTATGATGTCGTAGAGACATGCTTGCTCCTTATTTTCTCCTTTATACACTTGTAGAGGTCCACCAGAGTCACCCTAAAAATGATTAATTAACTCATTAGGTGAGATGCTTATTCATAAGTTATTGGTATTTTTGTCGCTGGTGTACAGTTCTTATTATGTTAATTTAAATTCCCAATGATGTCACAACAAGACAACATTCGAGGAATAACGCATGCACTTTAATAAAATAAAAATTATCACTATGAAAATGTCAGTGAATTCCTACTAAAAAACTATAAACAATCGCTAATTGTCACCATAGAAATAATAAAGAAAAAACTGTATTCATTGCAAACACTACAAGCATAGCAATCGTCCATTCGAGGCGTTTGATTGGCTCGTTTGAATTGCTACGACTGGACCCGCAATGCACTTCATGGATTCACTTCAATTTCTGTGATTACTTTGATCTTTGCTTATTTATGTTCTTTTTTGATTTTTACGTCACTTTACTATGCTAGTACTTAGTTAATTATTTCGCATTTTCGATATAAAAAGTATTACCGACAAAATCAAAAAAAAAATTAAAGAAAAATTGGTATGTAGAACAAATTGTGAAAGCTATAAAGTTGGTTCTCGAGAAGAAAATGGATACCCTAGCAGCAACAACTTTCAAAGTATTAAGTACGATTTTGCAGGGCTTAAGCTTGAAAATTGAGGTTCCTCCTAAAGAAACGACTGCCGCAACATTAGTCAGCAAAACAGTGTTAGGTATATAGTTGGAAAATGTCACTTAGAAAGCCTACAGCCTACTACAATGTCGCTTGCAAAAGAATTTAGGTTTAATGAAGAAAACGCTGAATTTTTTTTCAACTTTTGGACGATATGTACGAGAAAAGTAACTATTCGACAAATCATATCAACAACGTTGATGAATCCGATCTAACAATTGTAGAAAGTAGAATTCCAGCAGTAATTGGACCAGAAAAGGGGCAAATAACCTCATTAATTTCTGCTGAAAGAGATTCCTTGATAACAAATGTAATGTGCTAGAATGTCACATTTTTATAGAATGGTTCAAACACTTCATAAAACATACAAACCCAACACCATAATCAAGAGTTCTACTAATATTAGATGGAAAATTCAGCCACATCAGGAATATTGATTAATAAACCCAGCTAGAGAAAATAACTTTGATATAATGTCTTTACCACCCCACACAATACACAGGTTGCAGCTTTTAGACAAATCGTTTATGACACCATTAAAATTTTACTATAACGAAATAATACGAATCCGGATAAGAAACTGCAACAGAACACTGAATCCTTTTGACATTGTGGAGCTATTCGGAAAAGTTTATATGAAAGTTCAAACTGGTGAAATTGCAGTTAATTGGTCTCGCGCTACAGGACTATATTCAGTGATGTAGCTTATATTGCTGCGAAACAAACAGCTGTTAAAGATGGATGCACAGATGTTACTCCAACAAAATCATAGCCAGATAGCAATCGCAGACTCAGCATAAATGCCAATCAATATTGACTACAATGCTTAATGGCGACAATTTGATTTATACCGTAACTTAATTCTCAAGATCTAGATCTGAAACAAGATATACTTCTCTGTTTGAACCTTCAGCGTCTTGTTATGACAAACAAACATAAGCATCTACATCTGGAACTAGACATGAACCTACACACCATCGTCCTCCAAAACTGATTGTAGCAGCCTAAGTCTACTAGCTCCTTACCAAATGAGTACCATACCAAGAAAAAATCATAAAGACGTCAAATAGGCGAAAAAAATCCACTGTGGTTTCGTTGAAAAAAATTGAAAATGAAACGAAAACCAAAAACAGAAAAAAAGAGTCTAAAAATAAGAAAAACAAACAAAAAATAAAGTGACAGACAGCAAAGAGGAATTTGAATCAGTCAGTAATGGAATAATAATCGCTTGACTTTGTAGATGCAAAATGTGTGTTCTGCAAGCAACTTTTTTCAGAAAACACAAGAGGAGAACTCTGGATTAAATGCTTGATGTGTGGGCTCTGAGCACATAATGACTGTACAAAACCAGAATTAGACACTTGGATATGTGATTTGTGCAAGCAAAATAATTAATATCTTACAATGTCCAAAATTATTTTATCTCTTACTGGATAAACACAACATGAATGTTATTTTCTTAGAAGATACTGTTGGTGACAGCTTGGACTCATATTTGGAACCTATTTTGCAATTTTGTTCAATGTTCAATTTTAACAATATAGTTTATCAAATTAAATATTAAAATATTACTGTTTTAACTAAATATGCATAACTGATTAATATTATGTTAATAAAATATTGATTTTTAAATAGTTTTTTGTCTGTATAGTGATTTTTGGATCAAAAAAATTAAATGACAGAATTACATTATTTAGTTACTTTCCTCTAGCTATATTTTACTCACCTGACAAGTATCTAATAATTCTGTGGATGAGCCTGCGCAAAGCATGATATCGTCTTTGATGCCTTCGCGTAATCTAATGGTCCCGCTCTCATACGAGCTATTGCATTTCTTTTGATCGAACATCTCCAGTACTATTTTCATTAAAGTAGGGCTATCTGGATCACCAAAACCCGTTCGCCCCCAGCCGCTCGCTATTGACCTCGTGTATTGGATGGAGTATTGATTGTGAATGCAAGCTGGTCTAACCCACGTACTTAGATTTGCGGGTGAATTTAGTTTCGCTAAACCAATATCGTGATAATGCGATAGTTCCTGGTAGTCGGGATAAGGTATACGTTGTTGTATGCGAAACTGTTGCAGGTGATCTTCGTCTTCAATATCAGTGATACCCATTCTTGCATGCTCAGCTAATCCACTGGAAAACATTAAACATATAGTTGCGTACAAAATACGCAAAATCTAATTGTGTACGATAATCTTGTAATAATATGTTAATAACAATTCTTGAATCTCAGATCAATTTAGGAGTCATATACATTTCAAACGAATTATGCGAACCAAAAGCTAATTATGTATTAGAGTCCGAGGAATAATAATAATATAAATAAAGTGACATGATATCATCAAATAAATTTGTTAGTATCTTCTTCTTGTGCTATATATTGATCGGCTTAGCGAAAATATTGCATCCTATTTTGAAGAAAATGGGAGCACCTGTAGACGTAAAATTTGGCACGACTAAATATTATAGGGAGGAAGAAATTTTAGATTTAAAATTTTTATGCAATATACGCAACTTCCTGAGGATAATCTTAACCGCTTCGTGGTTTGTCAGAAATAATCAAATTCATAGGGATACTGACACTCCAGAAATCAAGCACTTCATATCTCAATCATTCCACAAACAACAAATCAGCTCAAGTTCTTCTGAAAACGCGCTTGTTCGCGATCTGGTCGACATGCTAGGAGCGTAGCACCGCGTCACCGCTAACCTCCCCCTTTTCCAATGACCTCATCCATCGCTGCGGTCATAACTTTTGCCCCCATAGGGCGTTTTCACGTCTGCCGGCACCGACACGACAATGATATCAGTGGACGCGTAATCTCACGTAAACAAATGGAGCCCTTTCACACTCGCCAATATGTCGGTATCGTTTCGTTGCCGGCAACGGCATGTCGACGGGAAGCAATCGGTCCACTCGTATCGGTGCCGATTTTTATTGTATACAGATATATTTTTAAGGCTAAAAGAGGAAAATGTCTAGCTTTAAATATGATATTGTAACACTAATTGAATTAATAGAATCAAAATCTTGTATATGGGACAAGACTAATGAAAATGATAAAAACAAAATACGATGCCGTGTCGGTGCCGGCAGATGTGAAAACGCCCGAACCTGGTCCAACACTCCAGGATAAATCCGCTTGGTTTTAGGCCAGATCAAAAAAAAATATGCGCTACAAATAAGTAAATTTCAATAAAACCAAATACGTCCAAATCAGGCAACCAGGAATAGCCGTGAGATCGGAGGCACAAAATGTACAAACAATTATTTTAGGATCTATTTTCATTGGACCTGGTCGACGCGCTGCCAGCTCCGGACGCGTAGTTTTTAAAATTAAGATCTGGCAACGCTGTACCGCAAAATGCCACCCGGATAACGTTAAATCCAAAGACAAATATCTGCATTTTTTATTTAAAACGAAAAGTGAATATGTTAAAACATTATTAAACGAAGTTATTTAATTTTAAACAGTGTTGTATAATATTTTATGTTAACTTTCGGTTATTCCCGTATTGTTGGGATTGTTACAGAGCTACGGCAAGTGTAGCTAAAAAACGATTAAGAACAGTATAATCATCTATTTCACATTTTCTGTAGGAGCAAAAACTTAATGTGTCTATTTTATCGGAAGATTTATTCAGCTGTGAGAGAGAAATATGACCTATGCGAAAATTTCATCCTAACACAGATTCTGTTTTCTTTGTTCGCAAATGATGTCGATTTTTAAATCAACCAGCTACTTTATATTTAATTTGACGTCTGGTGAACATAGAGCAGCTAAGAAAAATTATTGTTTTTTATGAACTGATAGTAATAAATATAGTTCTCAAGATATAGTACTGGAGGTAATTCTAACAGTTATTAAGAGTGTTTTTTTTTGTAATTTTAAGTAGTGTTAACTTTTAATTCATTTCAAATTTCATTAGTAAATGCGCTTCCTAACCAAACATTGTAGGTTAAAAGTAAATTAATTTGTGCATCAATAATTAAAATGAGTATTCTAAAGAATATTAACAATTATAAAATAGCTTCATGTAATTTTAATTCCTCATTTCTTGCTGAGTTGTTAGTTTCTACGTGGGATATAAGAAAAACTAGAAATCAGTAGATTAACGAAAGCGATATAAGGCAAATTAAAGATGAGCTATCTTCAAGGACAAAATTCCAAAGTTACGTAAAATAATAGCTTGAAATAAATATATCTACTAACAGGAAATAACTCACAGCTGTTTACTTAAAGATCAAAGATGGAAACAACTAAGAAAGACCGACGCCGGCTTGGTTGGCGCACTGGTAAAGGCGACAGGATGGTCTTTCTACTGTTGCGATAGTCGCGGATTTGAATCCTGCTGGGGCATGGTCGACATTAATATTTGTAATCGTTTAACATTTGTGATTGCCGTTAGGCAAGACTGTAAAATCTGATAAGGAAAATGATCCCAGTCACGCCAGTAACCAGGCTTAGCAAGACCAGATGTCTTCTGGAATGATTTATAAGTTGTTTACCCACGTTAAACAGTAGGTTCAGTCCAGATAAACCCTCGTTGGTAAAAAGGAGACTTTAAAATATATATTTAAAAAAGAAAGACCGATGCTTTTTTATTTAAAAATTTAGGCAGAGTAATTCCGGTGTATTTATTGTTTTTCAGTATATATTTTAGGTGAGAATTATGGATAAAATATAAATATTATACGAGCACATAAAGAAGTAATGAAAATAGAGTGTCAACATGAAAATAACTAAATAATTTGCATACATATGACAAATAGAAGAAATTGTCTTGAATCTTATATCAATTATTCTGAATATTTACTTTATAAACTTCATTTTTAAAAAGTTATAGTTTATTTAATAATTGTTGAGATGTATTCGCCACAAACGTATAATCGTTGTTTTTTTGCTCATTTTAATCAATCCATTTTTAATTTTTTAAGAATTGATAGGAATTAATATAGTAAAATATAGTGATATACACACTGTAGTAGAGGTAATTGTAAAAAGAAATTCTGTGATATAAATATGTAAAGAACAATGAAATTTTCTTTAAAGATATAGGTAAAGAAATTATTCGTTTGCCAAATAACCGTGATATATTTATTGTATTTTATTTTATATTTTATGTGAGGAATACGGACTAAAAGATAAAGATTATGTGAATACACCAAGTAATGAAAATATGCAGAATACATTGGAAGAAATTATAAAGTATTCACACTAAATTAGTAAACATTTTAAACTATTTATATATTTTTAATGTATATGTCATTAAGTCATAAGTTTTAATGACTAATGCAATGAATTATGTAACTATTATGTGAACATTTATGGTTTGAAAAGTCAATAGTTACGTTTAATATGCCATTTCATTCACTTAACTATTTATCAATTATTCAAAAATCAATGAAAATCAGTAAATCATTTAATAATTATAAATTCTCATCTATTAATATAACTTTCTAATCTGCGAAAAAAGTATTTATTTGTTCGACAATTTAATATGTTAATATGTTCTAACATACAAACATAACAGGTCAATTGAAAAGTCCCCGGCCTACCATAGTAAAACACATTTTTTTGGCCAAATTAGTTTTTTATTCAACATAATTCCCTTCAAGGGTTATCACCTCTTCATTCGACGAAAATTTCTTATCAACGAGCATTCTTGTCAGATATGAGAACAGGAAATAGTCGCTGGGGGTGAGATCTGGAGAATATGGTGGATCAGGAAGCAACTCGATATCCAATTCATGGATTTTTGACACGGTACATTATCTTGATGAAGGAGCACTTTTTTTTCGGCGAGTTTGTCTATCAAACGGTCCAATAAAGCTATGTAATAGCCGCTGTTGATGCTCCTTCCTGTTTCAAGGTAGTCAATGAAAATTATCCCATGCGCATCCTAAAATACAACGCCATAACCTTGCAAGCTGACTGTTGAGTTCTCCCACGCTTTGAAGCGGATTCATCGTGTGCAGTCCACCCGGATGGCTACTGATTGGACTTCGGAGTAAAATGGTGGAACCATCCATTGTCACATATCTATGCAAAAACTCGGGTTTATTACACTTGATCATCTTCAAATACTGCTCCGAATCATCAACTCGTCGTTTTTTTTTGTCAAAAGTGAGCTCGCGCGGCGCCCACTTTGTACAGAGTTTTCTCATACATAAATATTCGTGAATGGTATGATGTACACGTTCAGTTGATATCTTTAGAGTGTCTGCTAATTCATTCAATTTTAATTCACGGTTATACAAAATCATTTGGTGGATTTTTAAATGTTTTCGTCGGTAACAACCTCTTTTGGGCGTCCACTGCGTTCACCGTCTTCGGTGCTCATTTCACCACGTCTAAACTTAGCGCGCCAATCTTTGATGGTTGATTTTCCTGGGGCAGTGTCCGGACGCTTGACATCAAGCCAAGTTTTTGCTGCTTCAACTGTATTTTTCCCCTTCAAAAATCATTATTTTATCAACACACGAAATTCCTTTTTATCCATTTTTTCACAATAATAAAAGTTGCTTACCTCCAAATGCTATAATTCACAAACTAATAATCCGACAGCTGTCAAATTTATACACACATCTCTTGAGGGTTAGGGCTAACTAAAATATATGGATATGGATTTAATTCTAGTAGCGCCATCTATGTGTCAGGCCGAGAACTTTTTAATTGACCTGTTACATGCTTTAAATAATAGTATGTACTTCAAAGTGCAATAGATATCGCTGATAATACATGCAAACACTTAATACTTTGCTTAATCGAAATATCTTAATAATTTTTGGATGATGCACCATTAATCGAAGCTATGTAAACTTACTGATTTAGATCATCCAAGCAATGAGCTGCAGTGAGGACATATTGATCACTTATTAGACTTCCTCCACACGCCCATTTAATCTCATTGTCTATATCATAACCAATTTGAACCTGTAACAGTTATTTACTATCAGATAATAAACTACATTAAATAAAATATTAGTACCATATGAGGAAACTCTCGGCTTTGAGCTGGCGAACCGCCAACGATTAATTTCTCTCTCTCGAAGGGACAGTCGTAGTCTACCAAATCATCACCGCCGATTCTCAATGTAGGATTTGCTTCTACTTTCCATATATACTGATGGTATTCTTTACATTCTAAAAAATAAAGCATTTTTTGATTGTAGTAAATGGAAAAAAACCTATAAACATGATACAGAATACACAAACATCAAAATATATTTAACCTTTTCAAATATGCTTGTAATATTTTTGTCTGATTTAATACAAAATTCGAAAATTCCATCTATGTGTTTATCGCCATCTATGTGTCAGGACATTTCAATTGACCTGTTATTACATATAATATCACAAATATATAAAATAAAAATTACGTACAGACAGGTAACCACACATATCTGTCAATTCGGCTATTTATAGATCTATGAATTGTTTACGCAATACGTGCTTACACCTACGTGGTGACAAAATTTTACGTCTTTATGCTGGATGTACTGTTTCTGTCAGACGATTATCGAGCCCGCTTGTCTATTTTTTAAATATAATGGAAAATCCCAATACAATGTCATATTAAAAATAAAGCTATGATTTAAGCATATCTTAAGAAATTTTTATATATAAGGATACGGAATATAATGAAATAAAGGATGTAGATTTCTTAGTGGGTTATTTGAGTTTATAGGTAATGCAGACAAGTTACAGTTAAACAATCATGTCTTGCCGTAGCGTTGATAAAATATATGGGAAATTAGAACAAATTTAATAAACCAGAATAATTTGGTAATTCTTTTAAAATTTAATAAATCCAGTAAAATGAATAGTGATATAACGTGGTATACCTTCGATAATTCATCAGTTGTTATTTCAGTTATTAATTTTAGAAGTATAATTGTTGTTAACTTAACACTTTTCATTTTGAACGTAAACTTTGCATTATTTTCAAATTAAAAATAATAAAAATATTAATTATTAATAAAAATATAAATTAAATGCTTATGTTTTATTTAATTTACTTTTTTTTAAGAAAAACACGTAATAAAAAATGTTTTGGTCTTGTGGAAACAAGCATTGTACGTTATTGTTCATAACATACATGAGCATTGTATGAGAGGAGAATGAATACGAATGTTTTTAAAGATTGTATGGTAAGCAGTTATTTAATCAGAAGTTAGAGAGGAAATCGGTAGAATTTTGCAATAAAAATTGACACAGGAAGTGAGAGAAGAAAATAAGGATAAATGCAGTTATATTAAAATTACTTGACAAGGAAACGTAAGATGGGAACACATTATCGAAGGAAACAAGAACTAAACAAAAAAAGGTAATCTCTAACGAAAGTAAAATATAGTCTATTCAAAGTTTATTTGTATATGTTTGTATTGCCTGTCTCAATTTGTAAATTCGTTTTAGAATAAGACAGTATTTTCCTTCTCATTTTATTATAGTTAAGAAGAGACACATTTTTTTTATTCGTCGAACGCGTAAATGAATGAGC
Organism: Rhynchophorus ferrugineus; assembly: GCF_030347505.1. Lineage (NCBI taxonomy): Eukaryota > Metazoa > Arthropoda > Insecta > Coleoptera > Curculionidae > Rhynchophorus > Rhynchophorus ferrugineus. Next base: position 29,389,466 of record NW_027472581.1, on the reverse strand, counting down.
CTGTCAAAGTCGCCCAGTTGTCAGACGTATGCAAATTTTTTTAAAGCAATAGTACTCTTTAGATGTACTATAGTGTTAAAATAAAATATTTCATAACAATTTTGTTCAGTTATTTTATTTAGATTAGAATTTTGTTGTATGATAAAGCCACACTGAACTAAAACTCAGAGTTGATGCGGCAACATTGCGATGTTTTGACGTCATAAATTTTGATGACGCATACAAAAATAAACTTTGAATACACCATATGTTACTTGGATATACAATTGTTAATTAGGTTAGATTAGGCCTTCAGAGGATATCACTACATAAAAAGAACGCTTCTAGAACTTTACATCATAGGTGGTATGGAAAACACTACAAAGTAAATATAATAAAACAACCCTAACCTACGAACTATTGTAGCTCTATAATTAACTGTAGTTTAAGTCATGAATATCCATAATTATAAAATATATTGTATTTGATAACACTATTTTTGTTTTATTATTTTATTTACGTTAGAATTTTGTTGTATGTCAAAACCAAAAAAAAGTCAGATTTGACGTCAAATAGTTGATGAACATTTTTGTTCACTAATTAATATTCGCTGCATTTAAATATCTGGAACATTTTACGTGGTGTAGATAACGGAAAACGTAGGGTTCTGAAATTGTAACTATAACACAAAATAATACTTTGTAGGATGTTTCTACAATTGAATTTTTTTTTCGAATGTAAAGTAACTAAGATTTCGAATTAAGAGTTTCATAAATCCCACGACTTCAACTTTTTTATTACAAAATAAGAAAAAGCAAGATGGAATTCAAATAAGTTTAAGAAATTAATTAGAGCGCGTATATATTCCACTAAACTAGGAATCTGGCGCTTGCTAACGTCTACTGCTTTGTGTGAAAAAATGACAATGCATAGTAAATTTTTTATAATATCGCCTATTTATGCATAAACACAAACATATACTAATTAGTTTTAATAATGATATATAGCTAAATAAAATGATATTGGATCTAAAGGATAATGCATTTTTCGCTTTAAAAAGGTATACATTGAGAATAATCCGTACAATCAATATATTTTGATCAAAATAATTTATGCTTGCTATCGAGACATCCATTACGTTGTTCAATTTGTTAAATTGTTTTAGTAGTTCGTAACTGCTTGCTGATCCCATCATTTACACAGCAAAGCTTTATAGCCAAAAATATTCCACTTTGATGTGGATGGTTCTTCTGGATAATCCATAGCTATCATCGCTACTCAAATTGTAACGAAACCGCGGTGTCCAAACGGTTTGAAATGACATTTTCAGTCAATTTGTATGGTGGCCATTTTTCCTTCTTTTGGATCTCTACCATTACATGTAAATATCTTCAAGCAGTTGATTCATCGGTTGCTAAGCTATCTAATTATTATTTATGAGTTTGAACTGAATTTTCATCTAATAGGTTTTGCAATTCATTATCATCTAACTATTTTGACCCTCTGTATCGTTTATTGTCATTGATATCAAAATCATCCCTTTTAAACCGTTGAAGTCCAAACGGACAATTGGAATATTATGAAGCAGCATCATCATAGGTTTCTGAAAGTGTTTGATAGGCTTCTAAAGGTAGAAATGAATTAATGTCGAAAATTTGAGCGTTCCATCATTACGTCTGCGTACAATGAATAAATGAATAATCCTAAATGGAAAACTGTTATTTTAGGTAAAGGAATATAAAAACTGCCAAATTTAACAGTTAGGTTAGGTTATTTCAAAATATATAAGTAACTAATAATATAAACAAAATTCATACGCTGTTTTGTTTTCATTGCCTGCTTTGTGAGATTCCCTATATTAACATTAACCATATAGCGTTCTTATAAAAAAAAACAAAACATAAATATATAATTGTACATGGAACAACTTACTTGTCGATGATATTTCACCAGTTTTTCGTGTACTAATTGTTGTTGCTGAATTATTTAGTTTTTCGCTTACTGGACAGCATACATAATCATTTTTTCCTATAAAGGTACAAATCTGTGGAAATTTCCCTTTTTTTATTCCATCGATTGCTTCTTGACATTCCCCAAGTAGTTTGCAAATCCCTTTACGGTTAGTACCCTGCACAACGCAAGTGCTACCTGTAAAGAAATGTATATAATTAACAATATATTCTAAAATAATAAATAATAAGAGGTATTTCATAGGGTAATCAGTTAAAAACTTAATTATTTTAACAGGGTTCATTTACATAAAGAAATGTATATTGTTGAGATTAACCAAAAATATATTATTTATATATTCTTAAAGATATTTAAGAATTTTCTGCGATACTTTTAATTTACCGATCTATTACCGAAATTGTGGATAGAGAGGTATGGACATGGAACTTGCAAATAGATTGGTTGATGAGAGAGAAGAGATAATGGGAAAGTGTGGTGATGCAGGTAACAAAAGGCATTTACATGGCAAGTAAAAATGGTGAAAAAATACAAAATTAATTCAAGGTAAAAGGTAAAAGGGAAGACGTACAGAAACAATGACAAGCTGGAAATATATATATGAAGGTGTGGAATATGGAATGTAGAACTGACGAGAGATGGACGAGTAAAAAAGAAAAACTGAAGATTTTGATTTTACAAAACTTAGTAGTATAAAAAGTGTTTTTTATTCCATTTCGCCATTCAACAAGTCACCTCTTCCGTCAATAAAATATGACAGTTTTCTTAAATAAACTAATATTTTTTGTGTCAATTATTTAATATTACATAGCTTGTGTAATCAGGAAGAATTCCAAAGAAACCATAAGGCTATTCTCTTTTATATCCATTCAAATAACCGAAATCAAATTAATTATCAAGAAAAAAAGACAGCTTCACATTGGATTGGTAATCGTTTGACAGTTACTCAAATAAGTCCTAGGTGTAGCTGGTCAAATTGGTAGCTGGTCACCCCCCGCCATAAATTATTTCAATTAAGAAACATTGAAATTTTGAAAAACATCGGAGTTCACTAAAAACGAAAAAAACGACCACCCAAAAGGCAGATTGTAGTAGATCAGTTTCTCAGTCGTATACTATTGAGATATAAATTCATCAAAACTTGGGAAACCATTCCATGCAGAGTATACTGTGGAAATTTGGATAGAAAAAGTGCATACAGAAGTTCAACAAAGCAAACTTGGCAGACGCAAGTACAGTTAATACAAGTAATTTAACTACAAGCTGTCTGGATGGGACAACGGTCACGTACATCCCTTTGGTCATCTCATTTAGAGGAAGATTTTATACCAGGCGTCTGTTAATAGGCCTGACTACCTAAATTGTGTTTTTTGGTTTTTGTTCGAATAGATTTAAATCCGCAATGTCATTTTATATCGTCTTTCAACAAGTCTCTATTTTCCATAATATAAAATAGTTTTTGTATTTTAAGCCATTTTATAAGTCATAACTTATATTTTCATGTGCCTAATAATTTTATAGTTAAAGTTAAATTGAATACAACAGGTAATTTTATAAGATATATGAATATAGTGTAAATAACGCATTATTTGCATTAATAGCTGCTAATCTACATATATATTATAGAAGTAAGAATAAATGTTTTGTAGAAATAACGCAAATACTTTAAACGTACAAGATTCCGCGAAGGTCAGGCTTTTATAAATGCTGAAATAGAAAGACATTTTCAATGGAAGGACTACAGGTCTTAATAATTTAATATTATGAAAAGTGTATGCATTGTTTCGTTATATCGATATATGGAAAGAAAAGAAATCGAAATATTTTTGCAATTACTGCGAAATTTAAAATAATAAGTAAACTAAGTACCAAAATATACTAAACCTTTAAAATACCAATTTTAAAATTTTTGTATAATGTATAAAAAATATTGAAAACTATTGGCTGAAAAATATCGATATACCGGTCGAAAAGATATTGACTAAAATATATTTTTTTTTTCGGCATCCTTAAATTATGGACCGATTATCTAAATTATATCGAATAAAAAATTATTCGAAAGAGTGCCCTTCCGAGGTAGTCCCATTAGGACCAAGACAGGATCTGACCGGTGGAATCCAGATAAATCGAGGGAATTCCTCAAATTTCAACGGCACGCACAAAGTTTTACATATTTCTTTATCTAAAATAATCAACAAAGTTAGCAACAAATTATATATTTGTTCATAATTTAGTTTTATGCATTTGACACAAAATTATCTTATTATTTTAGTATTGTTTGAGCTCGGCACCGACTTCAACCTGATCAGTTGCTAGTAGTTAAAATAATATTGTAAACAGCCGGCTTGGTGGCGCAGTGGTAAAGGCAACAGGACGGTCCCCCTACTGTTGCGATAGCCGTGGGTTCGAATCCTGCTGGGGCATGGTCGTAAATTTATATTTGTGATTGTTCTAGGCATGAGTGTAAAATCCGACAAGGAAAATGATACCAGTGACGCTAGTAACCAGGTTGGGTAAGACCGGATGTATTCTGGGATGATTTCTAAATAGGTCACTCGCCAGTGGGAAGGCTTAATGCCGAGGACCGTAGTTTTGAGCCCATGTTAAACAGTTGATCCAGTCCAGATAAACCCATAGTTGGTAAAAGGAGACTTTAAAATATGTAAAAAAAATATTGTAAACAAATATATTTGTTAAGAGTCGGTGTTAAGCTGAATTGTGTATATATAGAAGAATATAAAATACGTGTAATAGACAGGCTAAATAAAGTTTTTGTTTATTTTTCTTTGGTTATTACAACGATTATTATATTCATATTTTATTTTAAAGCGTTTTTTTATGTTTAAAATCTAAGTTTGTTTTATTTTTTACTTTTTAGTGAGTTCCTTATTTATTTTTTGAAGTCGCTTCAATTTTTTTGTTAAAAGTGAGAAACCTTCTCGCGACCGTTTATCTGTCAAAACCATAGAATCTTGGAATATATCAAATCATCTTACAGAATATGTTATACGCAGACACAGTAAACAGAACCTTACTAGAAAATCGAGAATATGACTATTAATTTATTGGAATAACCATAAATAACACGAAAAGATAAGAATGATGGCGGATATGGTCCATCCGTTGGTCAACCGTATCCAAATTAAAATTGATAATTTCTTTGAAACGTTAACCGATATCATCACCTGGCTTCTATTTATTCCGTAATTTGCTTCGGCTTTGCTTTGAGAAGTTATTAGAACGAACTGAGGAAGTGAATAATTCAAGAAAAAATTAGTTGATGACGCCAATGCAAAGACAGAATATTAATAGGATATAATTACGAAAACCAAAATTGGACGGAAAAAGTCCCCGGCCTATCAAAGTAAAACACATTTTTTTGGCAAAATTATTTTTTTGAATTCAACATAATTCCCTTGAAGGGTGATACACTGATTATAGCGATCCTCCAACTTTTCGATATTATTTTTATAGTACGATTTGTTCTTTGCTTCAAAATCGGCCTTAGTTTCGGCGATCACCTCTTCATTGGATAAAAATGTCGACAGCGGGCATAATTTGAGATCTGAGAACAGGAGATGGGTGGCAGATCTGGAGAATACGGTGGATAAGGAAACTATTCGAAACCCAATTCATAGATTTTTGCCATCGCTTCCATTTCACTGACTTGTGACACGGTGCATTGTCTTGGTGAAGCAGCACTTTCTTTTTCTTCAAATGCAATAACAATAAGCAATATAATAAGTCCAATAGCACTAAATAATAGTCGCTGTTGATGGTTCCTTTTGGCCTTCCTTTTTCAAGGTAGTCAATGAAAATTATTACTCATCCCAAAATACAGACTCCGCAACCTTGCCAGCAGACTGTTGCGAGAGGGTTCATCGTGTGAAGTCCACTCGGATGATTGTCGATTGGACCTCGGAGTGAAATGATGGAGCCATGTCTCATGCATTGTCACATATCGACGCAAAAACTCGGGTTTATGGCGCTTGATCAACTTCAAACACAGTTCCGAATAATCAACTCGACGTTGTTTTTGGTCAAAAGTGAGCTAGTGCGGCACCCCCTTTGCACTGAGCTTTTTCATACTCAAATATTCGTGAATGATATGATGTATACGTTCAGTGGATATCTTTAAACAATCTGCTATTTCACTCAATTTCAATTTACGATCATTCAAAGTCATTTTGTGGTCTTTTTAAATGTTTTCATAGGTAACATCTACTTTTGGGCGTCCACTGCGTTCATCGTCTCCGGTGCCCATTTTCTACGTCTGAACTTAACATACCAATCCTTGATGGTTGTTTTTCCTGGAGCAGTGTCCGGAAACTCGGCATCAAGTCAAATATTTGCTTCAACTGTATTTTTTCCCTTCAAAAAACAATATTTTAGGAGTTAGTTAGATTTTTAGGAGAACTCAAAATGCTATAATTCAAAAACTAATGATCCGACAGCTATCAAATTTATACACGCATCTTTTGAGCGTTAGGGCTAACTAGAAAACATATGGATTTAATTCTAGTAGTTGATATAATGTACAAGCTAAATTCACAGAAACATAAAATATAAAACATTTTCTTAGAAACAAAGGAACTTGAAAAGTGTTTATCGAAGATGAGCTAAATAAAATAAAGAAAAAACGCGTGAACAAATGTTTATTCAGCTTCTAATACGTTTAAGAAGCCTACTTTTTCATGTATCATGTATCCTATATCTTTCATGTATGTACTCACGGAGAATCAGCCAGTCGTTAATAGTAGAACTAAAAATTCAAACATCCGCAAAAATACTCAATGTATAAAGATAGCTACTTTCCAAACCTATATTATTGCAGTTCCAGTAATTATAGCTAAAATCAGATAATTAAAACGCGAGTAGTATCACTACTGAACATATTCGCCAGATATAACACACTCGCACCACAAATAATTATGTTGTTTGTAAAACTACTGCAGTGATGATTGTGATGTAAAGAAATCTTATGTGTGTCAGTATAATTAATTTAAGAAATAGAAAAAATAAAAATTAAAATGGAAAATTCAAATAGAAATATCCATTAATTTGTATTAAATTTTTAAAGTAATTTTTTAGATTCGAATTTCGCATTTTAATTATCTTATGAGATTTGTTTTGTCTATCTATATTTCCTCACTAGTTGGATTGGCCAATATTATTAACTAAGAATTAATATTATTAACTTAACGAATATTTCTTTAAAAATATAAAAACGTATATTGTTCAATATAATATTATATAACTAAGCAAAAAACATTTTTTTTGGAGAAGGTATAATATGGTTATAAACAAGAATAAAATGTGTATAGAAATATACATGCCAATCTCCGCATAAAATTTGTATTTTCGTTTATTTTTCCCTTTCAATATAGAAAGAAAACAAAACCAAAATGCTATGTTGTGCAGCTGGTGACACTTCTTGGTCCATCTACGTTAGTTTTTTTACATCAAATATTTTTAAAATTTTGTTCAAATATTGCCTGCAATTCTAGACAAATATGATAAGTACAATACAAATGCGCACTTGTTTATAAATTCGGATCAATTTTTGGACTAGATGAAACTGATTCTTAATGTTATCTGAAGCCCTGAACTACATTCCGTGCGTGAAGATTGGTTCTAGTTTAAGAATTCGCGCTCTTACAACGGCTTTCAGCTGTCTATTTTATATTAAACTTTATTTAGAACTTCTTTTTTGTCCTGATTATGCTTTATAACCTATAAAAATGCAGAGACAACGTTGCAAAATCGATTCAAAGTTTTTTTGCTACATTTAGGTATTTATATGCCCGATAAACGTTGAAAAATTATGATAAAAGCTCTCACAGACGCGTACTTACATTATCTTAATTTTGTTGTAGTAAAAACTTTTGTAAACAGAAATGTTTAATGCCTGACTAAGCAGCAACATGGTATAGTATCAAAGTGTTATACAAAACTATCTCTATAAGCACAAATCACCGAATTACAACTCGAATATCCCTCAAAATAAATATTCCTTATTCACATATTGATTTTTTCTCGCAAAATGTTGGCTACACGAACGACGAGCATTATTATGGGAAGAAGACATATTGAGTGATTACTGTTTCACGCTAACGCGTGAACCAAATCCCAAGCAGTACAAGAAACTCAGTTCAACTTCTGTTTTCTTCGAATACTATTTAATTCAATAAATGGCCGTTAATGGGCAAAGATAGTAAAATAATGATTTTATTAAATATTTCGAAAGCTAGAATCAATTTAAAAAACGTGATGGTGATTTGGTTGCTCAAGTCCAAAACCGTATATACTTGTGTTATTAGTATTTCAGTTTAGTCCTTTATTAAAATTATTAATAATCGGTGACCATTACATTTGTTTCATACTGGCGATGCAAACTAAATCTAACAAATTTGTTTCCAATGACTTAAACAATTGACTGCATTATTTGACGTCATTTATTAAAACAATTTCACAACAAAATAATAAAAGCGTAGGAATCCAAACATACAATGATAGAACATATATGATAATAAAATAAGTAGTAATGTTATATTTTAATTGTTTATCGACAACTTCATGCAAGCTGAATATGCGTAATTTTATCATTAAAAAAGTATATTATCACCACAAAGCCTCCGTGTGAGCCATTCAAGAAAGAATGTTATTATTATATTTATAAAAAGCAAATTTAATTCTTATAAAACATTACTCAGGTTATTATACATCATTAGCAACATTAAAATTTATACTTATTTAAATGGATATGTTTAATACATTTAAATGAGATAGACTTTAAAAAAGGTACACTGTAGATCAGATGGATGAATAATATGGCCATAGAGTATTACGTCAACAATAACTCATTTAGTCTGGATGAATTCCATAAGACACACAAAAGAAGAAGTTAAGAAATCGTGAAATCGTAAAGTACTGCCTTGAGAATTAACAGTTTAACTATTTGTTACATATACGATTCATGTCGGTACAAGAGCAAATTCCTAGTATGTGGATAAGGAGAAGAACAACCAATAGAGGGCGTTTTAGTTTGTGTGGAGGCCGTTCAAAATTTTATAAAAGACAAGCGGTGTAAATAAAGTTCATCTGTCGTTCCAAAACTAAAAGTGGTGTTACTAATTCCATCCTGTGCCGAATCAAAAGTGATTCGCAACATTATTGGCTTAAATAAACCACTGGGAAAGTGACAGTGACTAAATAAAACTTTCAGGATGTGAGATTATAATCCAATGCAGATAATTACCAAGATAAGGTGATGAGAGTGGAAACCACTAAAACTGAGTCTACAATTAATGTCAAGTTCAAGAAAAATTTATACAGGTAGTAACTGAATAAAGTAAGAAGAAATACAATATTATCAAAATGATTAGATAAGGAAACACAGCAATAAGGGAAAGAAGAACTAAACGTAAAAAGGCAAATAATGCTCTCTAATGGAAGTAAAATACATTGCTTGGATGATCCATCACTGGAGGATACCACTGCATAAAAGACTCGCTTAGAACACTATCTCATAGGTAGTGTGGAAAATAATGTAAATATAATAAAATAGCTCTAACCGAGAAATTATTGGGGCTGTACAATTAACTGTAGTTTGTCCTTCGATCATATGCATTAGATGTATGATGTTAAAATAAATTATATTTGATAATACGCAAGTAAACGTAATAAAGTAAATTGTAATTCTTAAATGTTGATTACTATTGTTTGATATAGATGAAGAAAACTAAATCCAAGAAAATGTTTCCCAATGACTTAATATATCGCTTTTAAATACGTCATCAATTATCAAGACTAAATGAGAAGAAAGAAAATAGAGAAGAAGAAAATAAACAAGAAATAAATGCGTAGGAATCTAAATATACAATGACAGAACATATATGATGATAGAAGTAGTAGTGGTATATTTTGATTGCTTGTCGACAAACGCAACGCAGACTTTTGAAGATGAATTCGAGCATCTTTATAATGAAATCACTAGAGCATATCAAATGAGTAATTTCATTATTGAAAAGGGTACACTATCAAATTTACTTAAGGTCTCTTTGTCACTACAGAATCTCTGTCACTGAAGATAGGATACAGTTATTACAATCAAAAAAAGTAACTTTAATTATTATTACAGGTAAAGAAATATTACTCCTGGTTATTATATATTATTAGTAACATTAAGAATAACACATATTTTAATCCTGATTAAAACAATATAATTTGATACTTTCCTTACCCTCAAACAATTCGCTTTTGCTGAACAAGATCCAAGAGCAAAACACAAACAAGCGCAACGTTATACCTGCCATCGCTAAAAGGTATGTGTTACTTTCTGCATCTGAATATAAAACTGCTGCTCCTTCCCATCATATAACCCCAACTGGGCTTTCCACCGGTTCGCGAGTAAGACTCGCGTTTGGCATTGAATCGTTTCCCAGTTGAATATTTCAGATCACAAGGTGATAAAAATCAGAAGCCGATATGTCGGTTTTGTTATTCATACGAAGAAACCGAACCCAATTAGTGGTGAAACGAGAAGAATTTGTAATTGTTGACAAAAAATATTCGTAATCTTTGAATATAAACTATATAAAAAAAACCGGACAAGATTGGGACTGCATATATGCATCTCATGTCTTAGTTTAAATATGTAATATTCTTTGTTTTCAATTTATATAGATGAACCAATCGATTCGATAAAATGGTAGTTAATATTGAAGACTTTATATATTATTATGGAATATATTAGGTTTCATATGCCAACCAAAATTATATGCAAATATGCTTGGGTTGTTTTGATAAATTTAAATTCGCCGCATAATATTTGTGATTGCTTTAATTGAAAATACCGATGCCAATAAATAGTCAAAATCAGAAACGTCTCTATCAGTTGCGTCTCTAATCAGTTACTTCGAACAGCAACGACATAAGGCCCACCTCTTGTCAGTAAAATGAGTTAGAAAGTTAAGATTTAGTACTAGAGCAGTCATAAATATTTATAATTTTGTCGAAAATGTTGAAAAAATATTGTTCCCTGTTTCAACATCAATATAAACAATTAGTAGGTGCTTGCATGTATTATAATCATTTTTCCCTTCAAAAAGTCGTATGAAAAAAAATTGTTCTAACACTCAAAATATTTTCTACCATTTTTATAGTATATATAACTTATTCCTATCTTTCTGGCCAAATCAGCCAATCCATGTTGTATCGATCTGAATAGGTGTAATAAAACAGTGTTATGTCTGATTATTATAGTGCAAACGGAAATCTGGTTGGTCTTATTCGAGCTGGAACAGTGATTTTTTTTCAATAATGTGGCTCTCCTCATCGCTACAAAAAGCAATATTTTATCAACACGCGAAATTCCTTTTTATCCATTTTTATTTCACAATAACAAAAGTTGCTTCACTGAAAATGTTATAATTCACAAACTAATGATCCGACAGCTGTTAAATTTATACACACATTTTTTGAGGGTTAGAGCTAACTAAAAAAGATATGGATTTAATTATAATAGCGCCATTTATGTGTCAGGCCGTGAACTTTTCAATTAACCTGTTAGATATGCATATGCTAGACTTTATGACCGTACTTTTGTGTCATAAGTTTTGTAATTCATTGCCTTCAAACATTTTTGTGTTGTTCTTTGTTATTGACATCAAAATCATCTCTTTTAAATTCTTTGAAACAGAACAGATAATTGGGACATAGTAGAGCAGCTTCACCATGTGTTTTTCCATAAGTTCCAAAAGACTTTAATGGGCTTCTGAAGCCGATGTCGAAAAAGCATCTTCGAACCCCCCCATGTTCTGTATACACTGACTCAATAGTATTAAATGAAAAACTATTATTTTATGAAGAAACAAAAAAAACATCGGATTTAATAGTTAGGTTGTTTAGTAGTTATTTGTTATGCCTATTAGGGAGTGATTTCTTATGAGGAAGAGACATCCGCACATAAATTTTATTTCGCCAAGTTGCCAATTCTTGAATATTATATTTATATCTCAAGAATATAATATATATAGAGTGTATTTTCTTGGATTTAAAAATTAACCCAAATGTTTCCTTTGAATTAAAGTTTAAACTTGATCGATGACGAGCAAATCTACTTTTATCAACTTTTACGGCTGCATCTTGTTCTTTCCAAAATTTCAAAATCTTCAGTCGACTAAAATGTCAATGTTTCTTGTTTAATTTTTTCATTCAAGGCACTCAATTTCTATCTTCAAGGGTTCAATATCATTTAAAATATAATAAATTAACTATAGAATTGATTCGAATTTGCAAAATTAAAATAAATAATAGAATACATATTCATCTGGGTAATATTTCCCCAAATGCTTATTCGATGGCTTGACAATATTCATAACTAAATGCCACCATAACTATTCATTATTCATTGTTACCCTCTATATATAAATAAAGCTGGAATAAAAATAAAGTAAAAGATATATCCAAATCAATAACTTTTTAGCACTACCATAAAATTAAAAATTAAATAATAAGTAAGTAATGTAGATATCAATAGACAAGGGTGATCAAAATTTAAGCAAGCATCGAATCGCTATCAGAGGAAACTTAAGCAAAGATTTTACTTTTTTTTATTGTCCAAAAATTATTATATTAAATATTTATATTAATATTATAATAAAATTCCAAAATAATATATAATAATATCCAATATATATATATACATATATATATATATATATATATATATATATATATATATATATATATATATATATATATATATATATATATATATATATATATGTATATCCGGTCCAAAGTTTTTTTTTTCATTTTGAGCCTCCAGTTGTTAGATGTAATGGGGTTTCAAGGCCATGACTTCTGCAAAAAGTTCTGATATTTAATAAATAATATTATAATAAATAATATATATTTAATTTAATAATAAATATGGGGGTTGTTAATTTTAAATTATATTTTAGCGAAGGCGAAATAAATTGATAAAAGAATACGTCTATTTATAAATTACTAGCAGTACCCAGCATACGTTACAATATCAAGTAAAATAGTTTTAATTAGTAATTTGATTGTATGATATATTTGTTGAAATATTTTTGGATACACAATACTTTTAATCTTTCCATCTGGTGGGTGCAATAACTCAAAATCCATGTGAGAAGAATATACTATTAGTCCACGTACTTGTAGTGATTGTCTCAGAGCCTTGTTTCTCATTTCAAATGCGTATCGTAGTGGAACTTGAAAATATATAAACTCGAACAGCATATCTGACCAAATCATTGTGATACGTAGCAATAGTACTTCTCCTTTAATTTTGCTTTTAATTGAACTTCGATGATATAGTTTATCATTTTTTCACTTAATTAAATATTGTTATTTAAAAGTTTTAAAAATATATATTTCTTTCATGGTGTCAAAACTTAACCACTTAAAAATATGCTCTTAAGAGGATTTCTCAAAATTCATTAGTCCTTCGTCTACCTGTAATCGTAAAGCCTTTCGTAATCCAAATACTTGGAAATACAATAACCGAAGGCACGTTGAAAACCCAATAGAATTTCTTAATTCATTAATTCATTCTAAATATATACACACTGGAACTCACACAATTGAAATTGCAACTTTTACAATTTGTTTTTCTAATGAAGGCTTAATTCCCCTTTTAAAATTGATGCACCTTATGGGAATAACAATTAGTCCAGAAACATACGTGTTAAATTCGCCGTTAAATGTGACAATGTTCTGATAGAACGCTCGGAAATCTTCTAAAGCTTCAAAGAAGGCTAGAACCGCTTGTTTGAAAAATTTCAAGTTTTGGATTTCAGGTTTGGAAGATTTCCAAAATTGCTTTTTCTGAAAGTAGTGGAAACCTAATCTATGTAATAGAAATCGCAAATTAAAAAAAGTAAGTGAGAAGTGCTACTGCATGACATAGAGTGCACATAATTTTACCCAAAACACTAAAGGCATTTTCCTGGAAATTACTTTTTTTCGAAACACTTAGCAACTGACTTTAAATTCACCATTTTATCAGTCTGTAACTTTTATTTTTTTCTTTCGTGAATTAGTACATTAACATTAACAAATATCTAGTAAAATAATGACTGGAAAAATATTGTTTCTTTTATATTTCACTTGATGAAGTGCCTAAAATGCATACTTCTAGTCTAGAATACCCCCTTAAGGCGTTGCGGGGCCAAAGTGAATTGATGTTTTAGATCAAAATGATAGGATTTTTAAGAACAAAACGTGTATCGGAATGTCTGGAAAATCAAGTGAATAATATATAACTTTGTCTTAATTGATTACAATATGAATGTCTTAAGGTTTTCGTCCCATGTGGGTTATATTTAGATCGTTGTGGTTAATAACACAATGACTATGTTTTTATCTGCTAATATAATAGGTTCACTGGCCCACAGATGATTTTTGTGGTCCTGTGCGATATTTTGGAAAACTCTATGAATCATTCCTGTGGCTGTCATGATTTTACAAATGTTTGTTGGTAATGTGATACATTGTGTGGATTCATGAATGCTACTTTGCTAGTATCGGCTTACGAGAACAGTGGATTTATTTAACGTTTCACAAGCGACAGTATCTACGATAGAAACAGTATACATTAAACATGGTAAATCTTTGCCGAAGAGGAATAGTGTACGAAATCCAAAGTTAACTGACAGAGATCGACGAACATTAAATAGAATTGCAGCCAAATATAAAATGTTTTAACAAAAAAAATTGATCCGACTTCAAAAATTAATAGGAAACTCACTAAAAATGTAAAATTAATCAAACTTCAAAGAAGAACATTTTGAAATAAAATATGTACATAGTAACCTTTATAATAACTAAATAAAAAAAATACATTATTTATCTACTACACGTGTTCTATATTCTACTATATACACACAAGTTATCTTAATACATAACTAAAACTATTTATCTATTTACAATATTATTTTAAATGCTAACAATTGATTACTTTGAACTCGGTGCCGCGACCTCCGTTTGGGAGCTGAACGCTCTAAAAATTACATTACAGAAGCAGTTGTTTACAGTATTCCTACGAGGTTTTATATACTATAGTTAGTGCCCACAAAGCAAACTGAATGGCTTTTGAACTGAACGACTTCCGATTTTCCGTCACATCAACTCAGAAATAACATTATACACAAATATCTGATTAATTTAGATAAAAATTATGTGAAAATTTTATACATCTTTTTGAAATGTGAGGGTTTCCCTGCATCAGATCCTGCATTGGTTCTAGTGAGACCACCTTGGAAGTGCACTCTTTCGAATAAAAAAATTCTTTTGTAAATTGGTCCACAATTGACGGAGAAATTGTCGAGCATATATAATATATATATATATATATATATATATATATATATATATATATATATATATATATATATATATATATATATATATATATATATATATATATATATATATATATATATATATATAATATAAATCGGTTAAAAAAAGGATTACAAGTAGCACAACTCAATTTGTTACGATAAATATAGGATAAATAAATAAATATACCGACCGTAAAGGTAATATTCATGGAAGAGATTTGGAAACCTTTTGTAATGGAAACCATCGCTAAGTTGCGAAGGAAGTGGTGCAATAATTATAAAAGTTGGCACTTGATGATTGGAAGAATGTAATATGGTCCGATGAACTAGAATTTACATTGTTTCCTACGAACTTAAAGCCTTATGTATGGAGAACCCTAAAAATCTAATTTCTACAGTCGAACGTGACGAAGGTTCCATTATGATTTGGACTAAAATATCATCCTATTCATTAGCCCGATTAGTGAGAATGAATATCAATATACTCAATTCAGTATATACCTGCCAAATATCACCATATTCCAACAACAATAATTCCACTGTTTTAAAATCAAATAGTCGCACCTTATTAAAAAATAAATATTGTGTATAAGTCAGGTGTTCATCTATCCCCACAAAACTAATGCTTTTAAATTAAAATATTCAGTTAATTATACGTATTCCTGTTTCCTCTTCCTGGTAAATCCAAATATCTTCGGCTCTGATGGGTTTTCCTAGTATTTATATGCATTTGCTGTGTTGACACCTGTTTTCAAGTATCTCACTGGAACTGTTTTGAATTGGTAGTGTATAATTGGAATTGACGACATTTTTCTACATGTTTGCGTATCTCAAAAGATTAATAAAAAGATGATTCCACGATAACAGCATTGCAATTCTATTATATTTAATAGCATTTCAATTTAAATATGATAATGTGTACTCACTTATAACTAAGATGGAAAACCCCAATTAATATGTTCGCCACAATTTATTTGATATCACTACATTGCACCACATTACACTGAAATATGAATTTACAACTATTTAATAAAAATTATTAATTTTTCATGTATATCATATGAAAAGGTTGCAGTGAACAACGCTGCATTATGATTTTTTGTTGTTGAATTGTTGTTGTATAAAGAGTACATCATTGCTGCATAAAGAGTACAATTTTAAATGTTTTGCCAAATTTAAGTTATAGCCGGCTTGGTTGCCATACTCACGGGTTCGAACCCTGCTGGGACATGGCCGTAAAATTATGTTTGTGATTGTTTAACATTTGTGATTGTCCTTAGGCAAGAGAGCAAAATCTGACATATAAAATGATCCCAGTCACGCCATTAACCAGGCTGGGTAAAAGCGAATATCTTCTGGGATGGCTGGGAAGGCTTAATGCCGAGGACCGTGGGTCGAAGCCCATGTTAAAACTGTAGGTCTAGTCATATATGTCGTCGCATATACTGTTAAATGCAATTTGATTTTAAAGCACAGAAAATTATCTGTAATAACAATGATCAATACATAAATTGCCCTCAAATTTTTGTATGTATCAAAGACAAATCATATCACCAAGTAAATCTAGTAGCTTGTTTAGATTACAGTCATAAAATATAGAAATATATAAGGGAAACTTAAATGAGAGCATGTTTTGCGCTTCCGAAACACTAGACGGTCTGATGTAAAAAGATTACATATTTCTCTTCTTACTTTCGATTTAAATTTTCGTATCTTTTTGGTAGGTTATATTTGTCTTTTTTTTTTCGTATTTTTATGTATAAATATGAAACAGTGGCGGCTCGTGATAAATTTCTTAAAGTTGTTCTGCAATTTTTGCAAAAAAATCTAATCTATTTTTTAAAAATTCCCTCCTACGTTCCTTTCTGTTCGCAAATTTGGTAATCACTTCGTCATTAAAATTGTCTATTTCGGATATAAATTAAGTTTCAATAAACAGCATCTCAATACTCACTTATAACTAAGATGGAAAACCCCAGTTAATATGTTACCATCGCCACAATTTATTTGATATCACTACATTGCACCACATTACAACTGAAATATGAGTTTACAACTATTTACTAAAAATTATTAATTTTTCATGTATATCATATGAAAAGGTTGCAGTGAACAATACTGCATTATGATTTTTTTGTTGTTGAATTGAGTTTAGTTCGACTATGATCAATATTGCATAAAGAGTACAATTTTAAATGTCACTCCAAATTTACATTATAGCCGGCTTGGTTGGCGCAGTGATATAGGCGACAGGACGGTCCACCTATTCTTGCCGTAGTCGCGACTTCGAACCCTGCTGGGACATGGTCGTAAAATTATATTTGTGATTATTTAACATTTGTGATTGTCCGTAGGCAAGAGAGCAAAATCTGACATAGAATATGATCCCAATCACGCCATTAATCAGGCTGGATAAGAGCGGATGTCTTCGTGGATGGCTGGGTAGTTCGAAGCCCACGTTAAAACTGTAGGTGCAGTCCAAATAAATCATCGTTTTTAAAAAGGAGACTTTAAATATTAAAAAAGATTAAATTATTCAATTATTATTATAGGGTGTCGTACATCCAAATACGTTTTTCTCAAAACTACTTTTTCAGAGATGGTTTGAATAAACTGATATGCATAGAATAACGAGCATATGTGATCTATACAAAATCCAAAACAGTGAACTCACGTCATTACGATGTCGAATGTATTGCCCACCGCAATTAGTAAATTTGTTTTAAACTGGGACAGTGTTTTTCCTGATGATTTTCTTCTAGTTAAAAAGAGATAGAATGATGTTTGATGCGCTGGAACATGTAACCGAATCAGACTACAAAATTCGCCTGCTTGTCAAATATCTGCAAAATTCCTCAACCTCGACAATGCATCAAAGCATACTGGCGAAAAAGATTCCAACCAGTAAATCGACAAATGCTGTAATTAAGGAATGAATTTCAAAATATAAATTAAGTTTTGAAGGTGCCATGTTAAAGAGTGAACTTTTTCAAATTATTACCCAGCAAATATTAATGACATGTTTAACAGTCTTTTATGTAAATTATTTTTTTAGAAATAGGCTAGAAAAATAATGGAAAGATACACTATAGATCAGATGGCTGAACAATATGGCCATTAAGTATTACGTCATCCTATTACTGCATGTGTAGCAAAGAATTACTATTACTGTGAACATACAGGTCGAGAAGAACATACAAGCAAGAACTGTTTAGATACGTGAAGAAAAAGCATTATCTAAAATAACTCCTTTAGTCTAGAAGAACTTCATAAGACACGCAGAACAAGAAGTTTAGAAATGGTGGAATTGTGAATAAGTAGTACATTGAAAATGAACAATTTAGTTATTAACAGTGACAGTAACCGAATGATACTTTTGTTATGATCCATTGCAGATAATTACCAAGATAAGTTGAGAGCGGAAACAACTAAAAGTGAATATATGATATATGATATGAGGTAAATAAATATGAAAATGCTTAAAATTAAATAAAAACAACAATTTTGTTTTTTCTTTGATGTCGAGAACCGACAATCTACGTGCACAAGAACTTCCTTAACTTCGGTGATCCTGTGTGATAGTGACATTTCAAATTATGTGCTCTTTTTTTTGATTTTTTGTAATAGTGACACTTTGCTGCTAAGTGCACGAGAACTTTACTCACTTTGATTAATTACAATTTACTTTGCTGCTAAGTGCGCGATAACTTTTCTCACTTTGATTAATTACAATTTACTTTACTGCTAAGTGCACGAGAACTTTTCTCAATTTGATTAATTACAATTTACTTTGCTGCTAAGTGCACGAGAACTTTTCTCACTTTGATTAATTACAATTTACGACGCCGAGGAAAAAACGACCTGACTTAAAATGTGCGAAGAGCTACTTCACGTGCTAACCGCACTGATGAACAGAGAGAGACATATCAAGAAAATAGTCGTATTGCTATGTCAGAATTGCTTTCTCCAGGAGTGACAATGAAGTAGATAGGCTTAGAATGCAACGAGTTCGATTCTTCAAACACAGTACTCTTGTGATCCTGAAACGAGCTGCATTCCACTATGATGCGGCAATAGATTATTGTGCCGACAAATCGGTAACAATTGGGGAAATGACAACAATTTGTATATATTGCGAGGCATTAAAATACAGAGGTGAATCGACTGGATTATGTTGTGCTGGAGGCAAAGTAAAATTGCCACAATTAGTCCCACCACCAGATCCTTTACACTCTTTAATTTCTGGGGTTGGAAATGATTCTAAGAACTTCTTGGCCAACATTCACAAATATAACAGCTGTTTCCAGATGACATCATTTGGCGCTGCACATATCATACAGGACAATTTCATGCCCACTTTCCCACAGTTGACCCAAAATTGAATGCAATAGTTACCAAACACATCATACATGGATCTTACGAAGTCTTCAACTACAATTTACCCTGTATAATTGACGGCAAGTGTTCCAAGTGATACTCAAGAAAACTAATTGCTGAAAGCATAAAGGGAAATGATAGATACCCATTGTATCATCGGCGATCAGTTGCGGACAATGGGCGATCGGTAGTTGTGAAGGTAAGAGGACAAAATGTTGGTGTAGATAATCGTTGGATCAATTATCCCACGGAGTTTCTAAATTCACTGGAATTACTTGGATTACCAACTCACAATTTGAAGTTAAAAGTAGGATCAGTTGTCATCATGCTGCGTAACATTAATCAACCTCGACTGTGCAACAGAACAAGACTGGCTGTGAAAAAGATGATGAATAACGTCATTGAGGCGACAATCTTAAAGGGAAAACACAAAGGAGAGGATATCTTAATCCCGCGCATATCGATGATTCCAATGAATGTACCATTCGATTTTAAACGTTTACAATTTCCAATACATTTGGCCTTTACGATGACCATAAATAAATATCAAGCCCAGTCGTTGGAAGTTTGCGGAATCAACTTGAAGTTTCCCTGTTTAGCGCATGGACAATTATAAGTCGCGTGTTCGCGCGTTGTAAAACCGTCATCTTTGATTATTTACGCACCACAAAACAAAACGAAAAGTATAGTTTATCAGAAAGCCTTAAATTGACTAACAAACTATATCATAACTGTGTGTGTCTGTAAATATCCAATTGAGAAACCTTATAAATAGCCAGTATTTCAGGAAAACTCTGTTCTTTAAGTATGAAACATCATGTGTAATTAATCGAAAATAATAATAAAAATTCATTCACACCAAGCATTTTTTTTATTAATTACAGATTATTAGGTCTTTTACTTATCGATTGAGGCAGTACGAAGTCTGCCCGGTCAGCTAGTATAGGATAGATATAGAAAATCGTATTGTAGAGTATAAAAGATATGTGTGCATAGATTGCTATGTAATTATTCGGAACATACATAAATATCTATTTTAAAGATATGACAAACGCATTAGGGAAAATATAGTAATTTAATCTAATTTTCTCGACTGAGAACACACACTGGTAAAAAGTAGTAAAATCAGTAAGAAGTGGTCAATTACTAAACAGTCGATAGTTCCCAATGCTATTTTAAACCATTTGTATGGTCACGGGGGTAGCGGAGTGCCGACCAGGTCCTTGAAGGAGATCGCAGAGCATGGTTGTGTGGCCCAAATAAAAGATAGCGATAGCGTCTGGTCCACGTTGCCTCCGTACCTCGCACTTCCGTTACATTGTTTTCTCATTTATTACAACAAGACTTCACGCATATTAAGTGGGTTTGCTTTTTGGTAAGTAATAGAAAGTGTTTTAGTATTTTAATAAGATTATGTAATTACTTTTTGAGAGCTTCTTCAGTTTTCTTTTTCGAGCTCTGCAGCACTGCAGCGCTTTTATTCTTATGACGTTATTTTTGTAGCATTTAAAATAAATAATATTTATATTTATTTAAAGGCAAAATCATAATATGAATATTATTTTCCAGATTGTGAAGGTGAATAAAATTACTTATTTTCCAAAATAAATAGCCAAAGCAAATAAATAAATATAGTAAATAGCAAAATAAAAGTAAATAGTGATACATTTTTTTCGAACAGGAAGGTCTTGCTCTTTGCATTTCAGACCAACCAAATGATTATGGAATGTGGAATATCAATGCAATATCATATAATCGTGGAATATCATAACCAAGTTATAATTCCTAAGTGTAATTTGAATAGTAGCCTTTCATTACAATTTACATCTATAATTGAATTGAAATACATGATAAGTGTATATACACAAATCATTTTCCTCGACCGATCGAAAAGGAAAATATAACTGCAAGTTAAATATTGAAATTATCAGTTGCTCAGTCCACATCAGAATATCCAAAAACAATTAGAAATAAATACAAATATCATATTTTTCAATTAAGTTTCAAATTAAGTAAATTAAGAGATTTGAAAAGCATAACATGTTCTGTATCTTCAAGATCATGTTGATAAAAACAGGACAGTACAACACCAAAAAGACTAACTCCTATCATATATGCAGGTAATATTGGAAGCTATCTCTAAACTTTTTATTTATTGGCAAAATAATGTACATCCAAATATAAGGCAAATTCTTATCCTGATAATGTCAGATAAACGTCAGTAAAATGACTAATTAACATACTGAGCAAAGGCAATGTAATAACAAAGACAATAATTAGTAGCAATGCTCTTTTGGATGTTCTGGGAATTGGATGCATTGGGATGTTCTGGTGAATAAAAAAGGAGGATTGTAAACGAAAAAATGGCATATTTGACATGGATACATATAACAAAATATGAATAGTATCGAAGAAGAGGAGGTTTCATAATCAAAATTGTAACATGTATTTGCTATATTCACTAAATTTAAATATTGTATTTTCAAGTATATTTTAAAGAAGTAATTTTTTAACTTATAGTTTTATATTTTATAATATTTAAGATAATAACTTGTTTGTATTTTATATTTTTTGTTTTGTTATGTTTTGAAGTCTCCTTTTTACCAACGAGGGCTTCTCTGAACTGGATCTACTGTTTAACGTGGACTCCGAACGACGGTCTTGGGTATTACGCCTACGGACTGATTATGGCCCAACTTAAATATCATTTTAGAATACATCCGGTCTTACCCAGCCTGGTTACTGATGTGACTGGAATGGTTATTCCTTGTTGGATTTTCCACTATTACCTATAAAGATATGTACAGTTACAATTACAAACATAAAGTGAATCCACTCTCCAGCAGGATTCGAACCCGCGACTATCGCAACGGTTGGAAGACCGTCTTGTCGCCTTGGCCACTGCGCCAACCAAACCAGTATATTGTATTTGATGTACTTTGGAAATGTTTTATATAAATAAAAAACTAGTATTTAAACAAAATATCTTATTAAGACTTCTTTTTGTAATTTTCCTCTAATATAATTTTTTTAATAAAACCCGCTTTGTGCGCCATCAAGTGTCTCGGACGAAACAAACTTGGTTACACTAGTACATAGGAGATCGCGTTCTAAGTCTTCTAAGTTCTGTTCTGTGATTAGAGTTATTTGCCCCAAGAGAGGAAACGCGGATACTTTACTGTTGTATTTGCTTTTATACTTCTAACTATGCGACAGGAAACTCAGAAAGCTTAAACGTGGTTACGGATACCTATGTTTAACAGGAGTGGCTATTCTTGGAGAATCATATCTGGCATTCGGTAAACTTCGATAGTTTTCGCCTGATTTTACGACGTTGCAATTTACAAGCTCTCAGGAGGTACAATCCAACGAACTACAGTGGTCGTGTATTGGTGAAGACTTAGGTAAGGTTGAGAATTTTCATAGTAATAGTTTATTTGAACATGTAATATTCATTTTCTGATTACAAACGGTAGATAGTATTATCCATCATCTATTTGTGAATACTGTTTAAAAAAGCTTTTATAATACCTTTATTCCGAACATAGCCATTCAGGTGCCTATCTATTCGATTTTTATTTTAATTATATTAAAAATAATATTAAAAAACCTTTGAGCGTTTTCATAAGATAGGCATAAGTTTTATAGTTGATAGTTTTCATACATCTATCTAGATCTAACCAAAACCTTTGACACAGTAATGGCAGGAGAAAAACAAGAGTGCAATTTTGGAGGATTATGGCACGCAAACAAGAATTTCAATTTGCGGCGTTGTCAGTTTTTGTAAATTGCAGGTATATCTATAGAATATATTATACAGAGAATTCACTCTCTTGAACTCACAAATTAACCTAAAAAATCCCTTAAAACCCAAGTTAAAATGTATTGATAAAATTAATAAAAAAATTAAGAACTTTCTATAAACATATTTAACTTTATAAAAACTTGGAAAAAACGAATGGAAAAAGAAAATAAAACAATATGTAATTATTGATAAATGTATAAACATTACAGTAACAACCAAAAGTTATAGCTCTTGTAAAGTATTCGGATAATATATATTCTCGAATTTTCAAACTATTTTAAAACTTCTCGTAAAAAATCCCGTTTAAATTTAGCTAAGTTTATTGGTACAATGTTCGTCTTCTATAATATAATAAATGTAATATGAAGAAACTTTAAAAAACGTATTTAATTTTAAAATAATTTTAATAAAAAGGGAAAAAAGAGAAATAATACAATACGTAAAATAATAATAACATCATTAACAATAATATCATTAATTTATCAGTATATAGACATTACAATAACAAATTCACTTTGTTTTTGACAAATTACTTCTATAAAAATATGTGATACATTCTTTGACACATCACTGTGAGGTAGATTTTAGGCACTTTTTTATGTGGCCACCCCTTAGGTCTATTCCACAAGTTCCAAAGTTCTTTACAATAACACAATAATATATTGATACAATTACACGCATTTCAAATTTAGCATATCAACTTAATTAAATGTGTCACATTAAATTCTCTCATCATCTTTGGTTACATTATTCACAAGCAAAATGCAACTGTATCTCTCTCAAAATTCTCATTTCCATTTTCTTTTTATCCACGCATCAACACTTTTTATGTCAGATTTCATCTCATTTGATCAACACACCATTTTCTCCCCAGAACCTATAAATTTCCCGCATGAGGCGCTCCATGTGATCTTTTATTATAAGTGCATATCATAGAAAAATTATATTAAATAACTAATAAAATAATGTTATTAGATATAATTTATTTTAACATTAGAGTACATCTAATGCATATATAATATTTCAGTTTCATTCAGTCACTGTCACTTTCACTATCTGAGTCACTGTCCGAGTCAACCACTAAATTGTTAATTCCTAATTTATCAAACAATTGTTCACGATTCCACCATTTTTCAATTTCTTCTTCCGTGTATCTGATGGAATTCATCCAGTCCAAAGGTGTTATTGTAGACAATGCTTCTTTCCACTTGTCCAAATAATTTTTAATTGTACATCCTTGGCCTGTATTTCTATTATAATAATTCTTTGCCACACCCCATATAAGTTCGTTTGGATTAAATAGACGGTGATAAGGAGGAAGGTGTAACACTCTGTGGCCATATAGTTCAGCCATTTGATCTACAGCAAATCTTTTCTCAGGCCTATTTCTAAAAAAAAAATTAGATAAAACACAACAAAGATATTTCATTTACATTTACCGAATAACAATTTGAAATAGTTCACTCTTCAACATGGTATTTTCAAACCTTAAATTATGTTTTGCAAGCCATGCCTTAATTGCAGATTTGGATGATTCGCTTGTTGGGATCTTTTCCACTGGTGTGCTATGGTATGGTGCATTGTCCATAACAATAACTGATGGTTCCTCCAAGTTCTTTAACAGTTGGTTTTCAAACCAGACCAAAAAGATGTTCTGGTACATTTCTCCATGGCAATCGCCATTAGAGGAAAACACTAACTCGGCTCCGGGAATAAAACCATTTCTGTTTCCAGCATGAAGAATAATATATCTAGTATGGATTATTAAAAAATACAATGACTAACAAAACGTAATGAGATGTTATTCTAGCTTTTACCTTTTTCCATCAACTTTTATTGTTTTTACGCCCTTTTTAGCACTGTCTTGCCATGGACGGCCCAATGTTCCATTTTGGAATATGCAAGTTTCATCTAAATATACAAAATTAAATAAGGATTCTTTCTTGATTTGGTGATATGCTTTTAAAAATTGTATCCTTTTAAAAGCAATTTCTGGAAGTTCCATTAGCCCCCTTTGTGGGTTACTTTTACAAAATTTAAAACCTATGTCTCGCAAGAGTGTACAAAGGGAAGACCTACATCCCTCAAAGAGCTGCCTATTCCTAAGTTCTTTAAGAATACTTCCCAGATTAACAGTTTCCTCTGAAATAATTGTTAAGTTATGATTACATACAGCATA
Organism: Rhynchophorus ferrugineus; assembly: GCF_030347505.1. Classification (NCBI taxonomy): domain Eukaryota; kingdom Metazoa; phylum Arthropoda; class Insecta; order Coleoptera; family Curculionidae; genus Rhynchophorus; species Rhynchophorus ferrugineus. The sequence goes on along the minus strand of NW_027472581.1, from coordinate 29,363,782 downwards.
CAATGTGAAAAACATTACTCACTGCTTTCATACATTTCATAAATTTGATTACGAATAGACCCAATATCAAGGTGATCTTGATTCGTCACCCGTTTCGCATGTGGCCGCTTCCTCTTTGGTGAATCGAACACTATGTTGTTCTTCACTTTTTGAGAGATTTTAGTAACTGTGCACACATTAATATTCAGTGCTGCTGCAACACGCTACAAATATGTCAATTAAAAACCATAGCAACTTAACATTCAACATTATCAGTATCAATACTTGCCTCTCTAACACAGTTTAATGGCAAGAATGGACCTCCATTGTCTCGTTCCTGCGTGAAGTAAGTGAATAAAGATGCAATCAGTTCTTGACTCTGACTATTTAATGGCTTTGGCATTTTCTATCAGAGCAATCAAAAATATCACAGATATTAAGCAGCAATTTAAAATTTATCAAAACAAACAAAGCAAAAAAACAACCGGATTTAACCTCTAATTAATGTTTTCTATGTTATTATGTTTAGAGGAAAAAGATCTTAGGGATGGTTAATGTATATCGAAATACCGATACTTCTTGAAAATATAGATATATATTTGTAAAAAATGTTGCCTATATATCAACATATTTATCACCCAATATTTTTCCATATTTTTTCAAAAGAATTATATATTTTTTTCAAACATTATAAAAAAAACCTTATAAGTATTCCTAATAAACCGTTAAAAGTTTGGTGCATTTTAATACATCATTTTAAAGGTTTGTTGAAAGTATATATAAGTACAACTACTTTTTAAAGTATTTATAGAGATATATTCCGTAGTTAATAGTATATATATCGACATTTTTCTCGCTGATATGCTTTTCTTAAATATCTGAAAAAATCTGTGAAGTCTAGTTTATTTTATTAACACTGAAACTCAATAATAAATTCAAAATAATTAAATGGATTTTTATATCTTTTTATATAAACGACTATTAATATATTGTTTTTAAATATAGGCTTACAAAAATATCGACATGTAAAAAAATATACATCGATATTGTTTCGCCATCCCTACTGTTACTGTTTTCTAAAATGCTACGTCTGGAAGAGGCTAACCTCTTAAATTTAGTTAATATGATGAAACTTTTTTATTGGCTAAAATTTCACTAGGCTATTCCTAACTTCAAGAGCATACAAAATTCAAATTACATACTTTATAACAATGGATAAAACTGTAAAGGGTGCAAGGGATGTATATAGATTCCAGTCATCTACAGATTAAATATAGTTAACAAAAAGGACATTGATTTTTGATTATTTGTTATTTGATTAAAAATAAAAGACTTTCATAGAATTAGGAATCCCAATGAATTGAAGTTGAAATAAATTGAGCCATTCAATTGGACCTAAAGAAAAGGAAGATATGCTTTCTTTTACAAACAAGAAAGTGAAAGACTTAAGAATTGAAAAATGTTATGATATTTTTTGAATTAAACTATAGACTCAGTGATGTGTGTGAGTATTATATGAAACACCAATAAAACACATTATAACTGGTATTGGTTTCATAAAACAATAAAATTACAAAAATCGGAGTAATATTTGTCCAAGGGTTACTAAACACCTTGGTGTTGGTATTTATCATAAGTGAAGGGCATGGAATATTAAAGCAAGAAAACTTACCTATAGTTTGAATACTCTAATCAGAGTGAAATTAAAAACATAAGCAAGCATATATGTTCAGTAAACTCATGGCACAACACCTAACTGTCATACACACAAGAAGTGATAGAAATAGTGGTTTTCCTGTCACCTTTTTTTGAGCAATAAAGTGGATCAGTAAATCCAGGAAGTTTTTCTAAGTAAGTTTAAAAAAACTCTATAATAACGATTGCATAAAAAATTTATATATATATATATATATATATATATATATATAACTTGTTAATATTGTTAATACTTATCGTAGACACCCTTAAAGAAAAGATTCAGGAGCAGCTAAAGGTTAACTAATTTATCAGATGACAATGCAAAATATAAAGCTTGGGTGAAGATAAGATACTACACATAAAGACATTGACAAAAACTGGAACATTCAATGCAAAAAAGCAAAAAAATACTCAGAGGAAAGATGAAAAAATAATTAAAAAGTATAATAATGGACAATGAAATAGGGAAGGTTGTCAAATTAATGAATTCATATATTATGAAACTTCAAGATACTAGTGAAGTAGAATTTATAAACTACTTAACGAAGTACATATAATTACTAGGTAATATACTGTATAATTATGGCCTTTTTCAGGTATTGCTTGAAAGATGATGAATGAATCAAGATGTGAGCGCAATACTATCGCAAAAATGCTGATGTCAATAAGAACATAGCATAGAGTCTAAATAATTTTTTGAAAGCAAATAATTTTAAAGGAACTATAATAGCAGAAAAGATACTGAATGTACTGGAAGACCTAGAGAACAATAATATATTTAATATAGAATTTAATATGTGTAAACATGTGCACTTGGTGCAAATGCATGAACAGGTGGGCACCAACCAAATGACAAATCATATGGCAAAAACACTAGAGCACAATGTACCAAGTCTCAAAATAAAGATGAAATTAGGCAAATTTTACAAAAAATGTGTAAATGAAACCATAGAACAGGACAAGGGTAACACAGGAACAAATTGACTGTACGACTAATGATCTGATGCTTAGCTGCGTTAATAAAGATAGTTGTAGAATATATAATAAAAATTGAGTAAGATGAAAGCAAAACGTAAAGGCAGGAATATTTTGCAACCAATAAAAGACAAAAGAAGAATTGATTACCATTTTCATTAAAAAGATCAATTTCCTTTTCACTCATTTTATTACTCACTCCTGCTGTAGCTATATTTCGTTTACGTGCCTTTCTTCTTCTCGCAGTAGCCTTTCACAAACGTTCGTCCCGCTGTTCTTCAGATTCTTGTGCACGCCTTTCTGCTGTCCTGATTCTTTGGGCTGCGTTTCTTGCTGTGATTTGTTCTGCTGCCTGTTGAGCTCTCTCAACGCGTTTGCGGCGTGCCTCTCTGCTCCGCGCATTATTAAGGTTAGATTTTTTTGGTGGCATTTTATTGAAAATAAATTGAACTGTTAAAACAAAATTGAATTAATAAAATGGGAAACAGGAAAGTAATGCATGTATGTACTTAATATAATTACAAGGCTATATAAACGAAACTAATGCACCAAAAATTGAAAAAACAATAACAATTTCACACATTCAATAGTTTACTGTAATATATAAATTAACGTATACCTTAGCTACAGCAACACATGGTTAGGCCTGCTAGTATCGTAAGAAAATTTTGAACATAGGCGTATAATGTGAAATTATTGTAGCATAAACCAAACGTTTGAACTGTAGTGATCACTGTCGGAATTTCGTGTCACCTTTGTCCGCAATGAACTAGTACACTATTGAGCCAATTTGAATCATATTTTGCATACCGTGTGCAGTTTGATCCAACTTGAAAGGTAGAATAGTTCATATATCACATTTTTTAATCGATATATTTGTTGTTACAACTTATTTGTTTATTGTGGCAACAATAATTATGAATTCCATAAGACTCTAACAGATGGCGGTGTGAGGTAATTTATCGACTGAATTCAGTAAGTATCCAATAGATAGTACCTTGTTAAAAGTCCATTACAAGATGATGATGGCTGGCTAAATGATGGGCAAACTGTACATACAGCATTCAAGCTGCCATTAAGCATTCATACCAAACTAAACGCAATATGTAACATAAAAATAGCGGAATAACTCAATCATAATTTGAGATGAGTGCACAATGGCATAATAAGCATTCATTCGAAGTATTGCACAGAACTATGCAAAATTTAAACGGCAATCATTCCTATGGCGAAATAACCCATCAGCACAAATATTTCCCGAACAACTGCTAGATATTGGGAATGGTGGAATAGAACTGCGACCACAGCATTGAATTGCCAGATAATCTCCGTTGTTCACACAAAAAATTAATTGAGAGTATTTTCCCGGGCATACAAAATAATACTGACCATAAATGGCTCAATAACTGGACCATTTTAGCAGCCAGTAATGATGTTGACA